>NC_087342.1:214418520-215043520 GCF_030014295.1 Loxodonta africana | reverse complement strand
TTGGAAAAGGACAAATATTGTATGGGACCACTACTATAAGAAAACAAGAAATAGTTTAAACAGAGAAGAAAATATTCTTTGATGGTGTTGGGGAGGGAGGGAGGAGAGAGGTTTTCACCGATTAGATTTGAAAAGATATCGAACATTATAGTCCACCGTAATGTTGTTATTACCCCAAACCCACTGCCATCGACTCGATTCTGACTCAGAGCAACCCTGCTGTTATTAGAAAAAAAAAATAAAATAAAGTCAGTTCCAACTCATAACGACTGTATGTGCAACTGAACAAAACACTGTCCTGTCCTGTGCCATCCTCACAATCACTGCTATGTTAGAGCCCATTGTTGTAGCTACTGTGTCAATCTATCTTGTTGAGGGTCTTCCTCTTTTTCGCTGACCCTCTACCAAGCATTATGTCTTCTCAAGGGACTGAGCCCTCCTGATAACATGTCCAAAGTATGTGAAATGAAGTCTCTCCAACCTCACTTCCAAGGAGCATTCTGGCTGTATTTCTTCCAAGACAGACTTGTTCATTCTTCTGGCAGTCCATGGTATACCCAATATTCTTTGCCAACACCATAATTTCAAGGCATCAATTCTTCGGTCAATGGAATGTCCAATGCAATATGTCGTTTGATTTCTTGACTGCTGCTTCCATGGGCATTGATTATGAATCCAAGTAAAATGAAACCTTTAACAACGTCAATCTTTTCATTTATCTTGATGTCGCTTATTGGTCCAGTTGTGAGAATTTTTGTTATATGTTGAGGTGTAATTCACACTGAAGGCTGTAATCTTTGATTGTCATCTGTAAGTGCTTGAAGTCCTCTTCGCTTTCTGCAAGCAGAGTTGTGTCATCTGCATGTCACAGGTTGTTAATGAGTTAAGGGCATTATTTTGAGTGAAAAAAAATCTCAAAAGGTCACATACTGTGTGATTCCATTCATAAAACATTCTTGAAATGACAAAAATTATAGAGATGGAGAGTATATTAGTGGTTGCTGGATTAAGGGTGAGACAGAGTGAAGGGGTAGAACCATGGATCTTTGTGGTGATGGAACAAACCTCTATCTTGATTGCAGTGGTAGTTATATGAATCTACATATGTGACAAAATTGCACAGACAGTTCAGCAGTTTGAAACCAACCAGAGGTGCCTCAGATGAAAGGTCAGGTGATCTACTTTCAAAAATTCAGCTACTGAAAATTTTATGGAGTACAGATATACTCTGACACACATGGAATAGCCATGAGTTGGCATTGACTTGATGGCTACTGGGTCTTATGGTCTAATAAGTCCAAAGTCTTTCTTTTCTCTCTATGAAATATAGACAATACCAGTTTCTTCTATTTCTTTTTATTTAGACGTCTAAGTACAAAATCATTGAGAAATTAATGAAATGAAACTTTAAAAGTTGTCACCTGTATTTAACAAAGGATCTAGCCACTTTAAAAATCTAATAGGTATCATTCAACCAGATTAGCCGTACATGTGATCTGAAAAAAGCTGGGAGTAAACAGTGACGTTTCAGAATTACTTGAAAAGAATGGTCTCTGCCATTTTTTATTCCTTCTCTTGAAACTGTTCAAGTTCTTTGCCTATTTTTCTTTGAGATATTCGGGTCTTTCTTATTAATCTGTATCATTTATTTATGTGTTAAGAATAGAGGCTATTTGACATCTCTATTGCAATTATTGGAAACCCTGGTGACGTAGTGGTTAAGTGCTACAGCTGCTAACCAAAAGGTTGGCAGTTCGAATCCACCAGGTGCTCCTTGGAAACTCTATGGGGTACTTCTACTCTGTCCTATAGGGTCACTATGAGTCGGATTCGACTTGACAGCAGTGGGTGGGTATTGCAGTTATCTTCCCAGTTTCTCATTTGTTTTTTAATTTTATTTGTAATGTTTTTTAAATATGCATTATTTTTTTCAGTGTTACATCGATCAGTGTTTTGTAATGTTAGCTCTTCTGTTACTTTAATGCTTAGAAAATCATTTTTTGTACAGAGATTAAATAAGCATACACTTATATTTTCTCCTAGATTTTTTACAGTTTAAAAAATTGCAGATATTCTGGAAGACTTAAAGAAAGATGACTAAATAGAGATGTGAAACATGCTTCTGTGCAGAAAAACTAATTATTGGAAAGATGTCAATTCTTTCTAAATTACAGCTTTACATAATCCTAGTCAAAATCCTAAGGATTTATGAGGAATTTAGAAACAGTGTTACAAAACTCATCTAGAAAAATAAACAGGCAAAAATAGATAACTTTTTAAGACATCAAGACATATTTAAAAATTTCAGTAGCTAAAGCAGAAGGCAGTAATCTCAAGAAGGATTACCTGGGTGGCACAAACGGTTAAGCACTCGACTACTAGCCGAAAGGTTGGCAGTTCGAACTGATGCAGAGGTACCTTGAAAGACGGGCCTCACAATCTGCTTCTGAAAGGTCACAGCCTTGAAAACGCAATGGAGTAGTTGTAATCCGCACGCATGGAGTTGCCATGAGTTGGAATCGACTCAACAGCAACTAATCACAACAATGTCAAGAAAAACAGATTGAAAGATTGATCGATCGATAGATAGGTAATTAAGTAGGTGGCTAGGTAGGCATGTATATCAATCACCGGAATAGAATAGATGGTCCAGAAACAGACCTTAATCCAAAGATCTTATATGACCAAGGATACATCACAAATCAATTGTGGAATGGGTAGATTCTATCAATCAACAAACATATATTTATCATTTTAATATGTATGAGGTATCACACAATATGCTGGGAAGAGAAAGTAGGCAAGGTCCTGCCCTTGTGGATCCTACAGTCCAGTGGGAAAAATTGTTCCATAAAATAAGCAATTATACACATGACAAATGAAATGTTCAGAGCACTAAGGAAGTATTCTAACGAATGCACTAACATATTTTAGGTAATCTGGGAAAACTTCCCTGAGAAAGTGACTTACAAGCTAAGATCTGAAGTATAATTAGGAGAAGAGTACCACTGGCATAGAGAAGGACACAGTGAGTAGAAAGAAGCGCCCTGGGACTGGAATGCAGAGAGTAATGAGAATGTAGCAAGACGAAATGAGTCTGTACAGGTAAATAATAGCCGTATCATGCAAGGTTTTTCAGGATATACTAGGAATTTTAAGCTTTAGCTAAAAACAATGAGAAGCTACTAAAGGATTTTAAGCAGTGGAGTGACTTGATCAAATTTGCATTTTTAAAATGGTTGGGAAGGAGAAGTAGGTGCCAGAGACCAGCTAGAAGGACGTTGGAACAGATCAGTTAAGAGACAACTATGCTTGGGGTGTTGCCAGTGAGGATAGAGAAAATTGAAACACTTGAGAAATATTCAGAGGTAGATTTGATAGAACTTGGTGATTGGATGTGTCTGGCAAAGACAAAAAAAGGAGTCAAAGATAATTATTTAATAAATTATACCTATTTGAAAGTGCAGGAGTATTACATTGTTCCTTACTTCAAAACAGATACCAAAATAACTTCTAGATGGGAAAAGAAGTTAAATGTCTTCTAATATGCCTATATACCTACCCACTCATCCTTATCTATCTTTCAGTGCCAAAGTAGCATTGTGTAGAATACCTCGTCTACTCAGTACTCTACACCCTTACGTATGCCTGTACTTTAACTCATATTCATCTTCATGAGGACCATCCTAAATTCCCATCGCTACACACTAAAATCCTATTCAGCCTTCAGAATCCAGCTCGAAGGCCAGCTCCTCCACAAAAATTTTCCTGTCCCTCCAATAAAAAATAATTTGACACAGCATCTTACTTGTATAGTTTACAAAGTAATTATTATATTCATTCTTTCTATGAGTGTTTTTGTAAATGTGTGTTGCTCCTAAAGACTCCTCAATGCCTTAAAAACATTATACCTTCACAGCTGCAACCTAGCCATGTTCATTATAACACCACAACACCTAGCACAGTGCTTAACGCACTCTCTTCTCACTTATAGACATGGTTAGATTCCAAAGACCAAGTCATTATGCATAATCAGTATTATGTGAAAATGGATGATGACCGCATCAGGTCAAAAATGAAGGATGACTACATCGTTACATAACTGCCAAACCACAGAGAATCATGGCCCAGCCAAGATGACACATAACCATCACAGCCAGCATTACACTTGCCTCACCCCTCAGCGTTAGTTACTGCCAAACATACAACGTTAATGGGCAAAATAGTCGGATAGCAGATTTTTCACTATTGTCATAAATGTGAAATGTTGGATAACAAGAGGGTCAACAAGTGAGGAGAAGGTGTCTCATCAATAAATTAAATAACAAATAAAGCCATTGATCTAATATTAAATAAGTGCATCTAGGGTAATCAGGCACTTTGCCACTTAACTAACTCACCAGAAGCTCAAGTTTTCTAAACCTTATTTTTCTGTTAACTCTGGGCTGCCTCAGGCCACACCCGTGTCAGTTTATATTAACTTCAACTTAAAAGGAAATTAACACTTCTCTTCAACTCTTGCCACAATGTGTCCTCAAGCTTCTGTAAGTCTGTTCCTTTTCTCTTTTCTTATGCAAAGCAGTAGACTCCCACCCAGCTACTACTAATTCAGTACTGCAGGGGCTACTCTTTTTGAATAAATGATAGACTCCAGATCTTTCACTTGCCCCAGGCATCTCTACACACTTTTTTTTTTTTTTTTAGCTTTTTTAACTGTTTATTTTGAAATAATTTCCGGCTTATAGAAAAGTTTCAGAAAATTGTTGTATACCCTTCTCCAGATTCCCCAGATGTTAACATTTTATCACAGTTGCTTTATCATTGTCCTTCTCCCTCTCTCCCATTTGTAAGAAAGCTGCAGTCATAATACCCCTTTAGCTCTAAGTACTTTAGTGACTCTGTTGTTAGCCATCCAGTCAATTCTGACTCATAGTGACCCTATAGGTGTGATGTATATGTGTTAGTGACTCTGCTGTCGTTATTGTTGTTAGGTGCCATCCAGTGAGTTTGACTCATAGCGACACTATGTACAACAGAACGAAACAATGCCCGGTCCTGCTCCATCCTCACAATTGTTATGCTTGAGCCCATTGTTGCAACCACTGTGTCAATCCATCTTGTTGAGGGTCTTCCCCTTTTTCACTCACCCTCTACTTTACAAAGCACAATGTCCTTCTCCAGGGACTCATCCCTCCTGATAACTTGTCCAAAGTATGTCAGACAAAGTCACCACCCTTGCTTCTAAGGAGCATTCTGGCTGTACTCTTCTAAGATACATTTGTTCATTCTTTTAGCAGTCCATGGTATATTCAATATTCTTTGCCAACACCATAATACAAAGGTATCAATTCTTCTTCAGTCTTCCTTATTCATTTTCCAGCTTTCGCATGCATGTGATGCAATTGAAAATACCATGGCTTGGGTCAAGCGCACCTTAGTCCTTAAAGTCACATCTTTCTTTTTAACACTTCAAAGAGGTCTCCTTAAAGTGACATCTTTGCTTTTTAACATTTTAAACAGGTCTTTCACAGAAGATTTGCCCAGTGCAATGCACCACTTGATTTCTTGACTGCTGCTTCCATGGGTGTTGATTATTGATCCAAGTAAAATGAAATCCTTGACAACTTCAATCTTTTCTCCTTTTATCATACTGCTTATTGGGCTAGTGGTGAGAATTTTTGTTTTCTTTATGTTGAGGTGTAATCCATACTGATTCTACTTGTTTTAAATGATGTTTCACTGGGATGGACATTGTCCTACCTGGTCACAGGTCATCTATTCTCATGAATGCATCATCCCTCACTGCCAACTACAAGGCTACTCCAGGTCCTGCTCTTTCTGAGCCATTGCACATCTTTCTCAACCTTTGGAAACATTTAGCTGCTTCCGTTCCACTGAGAAGACCCCTACATGGTGCAAATATTTTGCGCATGACTACTACCCTAAAGGTCAGCGGTTCGAACCCATTCAACAGTATTGTGCAAGAAAAGGCCTAGTGATCTGCTTCTGTCACAACTTATGGACCCTTTTCTAGTCCCAGGATTGAAGAGCTGGCTCTCACTGTATCATGTGTAACTCTGTGTCCCCCCAGGAACTAGGCTTTGGAAACACAAAAAGTAAGATCTAAATTCTTTGTTATCAGTGTTCTGTTGTGTCATCCCTTCCTTGAGGCAGTGAAGGCAGAAGCTTGGATATTCACAAGAGGAAAACAGAGGCAAGTAATTGGTTAATATGTCAAAATATTATCACATCACTCACATGATAAAAAAATAGTATACATAAAAACCTTATATTAACAAAATGTATAAAATAATGGGTAAACTTAATTGTTACATTGGCTTCAACATCAGCATTTCTACACAGTAAGAAAGTAAAATCACCAGCCTCAGTGAAAGCTAGAACTCCTCTCTGACAAATAACTTCTTAAAAATAATGTGACTCTTCGGGTCACCAAAATTGCACATTTTCCTATTTTATTAATGACAGTCAGTGCCACGCTCACTTTACAATTATGCATTGTCACTGTGGCAAATCCCTTTCTAATGAAGAATTCAGGCAGTCCCCAATTTACGACCTATTTGAGTTACAATGAACCACGCTTACGACCATCTGTTTTTTTTTTTTTTTATATCTTATCCTTAGGAATATGTACTGCATGCAATGTTGCAGCCCATAATTTGCTTATGTTATATTCTCAGATGTTCACTCACAGATGATCAATGTTATGTTTACTGTTCAAAACACTGCTGTATATATATAAAAAAAAAGGCTATGAAAACTAAAAAAAAAGGTATTTGACTTACATCAGTACCGACTTAACGATGGAGTAGTCGGAATGTAACCCCATCTTAAGTCAGGGACTACCTGTACTGAAAGTCTCACAAGCCCTGTTTTCACAGAAGAGAATGAAAAGGAGGTAAGTGTGAAGTCCAGTCATCTGTTTAACCACTTTAATCCCCTTACAGGAAGAAGAGTTGATGCCTTTGAATTATGGGGTTGGTGAAGAATACTAAATATACCATGGACTGAAAGAAGTGCAGACAAATTTGTCTTGGAAGAAGTATAGCCAGCATGCTCCTTAGAAGTGAGGATATTGAGTCTTTGTCTCACATAGTTTGGACATGTTATCAGGAGGGACCAGTCCCTGGAAAAGGACATCATGCTTGGTAAAGCAGAGGGTCAGCAAAAAAGAGGAAGACACTCAATGAGAGGGATTGGCACAGCGGCTACAACAATGGGCTCAAACATAGCAAAGACAGTGAGGATGGCACAGGACCGGGTGGTGTTTCACTCTGTTGTACACTGGGTCGCTATGAGTTGGCACCACCCTAATGGCACCTAAGACAACAATAACAATCCCCTTTTAACCTATCCATAGCCTTAAAGAGATATGTTGGATATACACCAACAACCAATGAAAACAAAAATTCTAGGTGATCACACCTCTGCAATGTTGGCCTTAAAAGACATCAGTCAGGTTTTCATTTTTGATTATCTACTAGTTATCAATGTTATATATTCTCATGACTGAAAAGACAATGCTTTTCAATAGATTTCTTAGGCAGAAACAGACTTTTCAATGCCTTTTTGCATTCAGGAGTATTTCTTCTAGTTTCAGGTTCCATGAGGGATTGAGGCTGGACAAACTCCCTGACTGTGCCTTAGTTTTCTCTTAAAAAAAAAAAAAAAAAAAAAAAAACAGTTGACATTGAGTCTGCCCCAATCAAGTCGGTGTGTGTCAGAGAACTGTGTTCCACAGGGTTTTCAATTGCTGATTTTTTAGAAGTAGATTGCCAGGCCTTTCTTCTGAGGCACTTCTGGGTCAACTTGATTTTCTGACCTTTCAGTTTGTAGCCAAGCACATTAACAATTTGTACCACCCAGGGACTGCACTTTTCTCTTAGAGAGTTAGAAAAATGTTATGATCGTTTTGACAGTGGAGACAAGATAATGTGTTTTTTTCATAATGGAAGTTTTTTTTTTTTATAAAGTTTCAGCAATTTATGAAAAAGTAAACACAGAAGCTGTTCTCCATCAACCTGCTCCAACTAGGAAAATTAATTTTGGGTCTTTAGGCAAGTTTGTCAGCTCCCTCCTTTCCCCCTTTCTCTTCTCCCATTTAACTCACAGATAGGCTTCCCATCTCAACTTAAAGTTTCATAAACCTCATATCCAAGGCACTGGATAGACAGCATACAACAGAGTATTGCTTTAAAGCTGAAAAATTGCCTCTGAAACTGTACACTGCTCATCCTGAATTCCAACAAGTGCTTCCGCACAACATCTACAATAACGGCTACAGTATGTTCTAAAGTCACGAGAAAGGCTTTACAAAACAAAGTATAAGATTGGGCTTGTTAGTTACTGTGAGTTGCTGTGAGTTGGCTCCACCTCGTGATGACCTTATATATAACAGAATGAAACATTGCCCGGTCCTGCACCATCTTCATGATCTTTGGTCCAATGTCAGGGCTATTGGGATTATGAGTGTCGTCGTAAATTCCACTGTAAATTACATCCACACTGTTTTTCTATGTTGCTGCTGAAATTTTTAGTTTTAAGTACTGTAAAACATCCTACAAATAATCATGAATAAGGTGCCTTTGCTTCATGGTTCATTCAAGTATGTTAAATTTAGTGATAACACGGCTCTTTCTTTTACCTTTTCATCCATACTTCCTGCCAGTGGAAGGGTGATAAATAAATTTCTTTCATTTTCTTTAAAATCTCTGTCCCAGCATTTTTGGGCTATCAACCTCTCCTAGTAAACATTGGCTAAACCAGCACATATCAAATGCCAGTCTTAGTTAGCACTTGTGCTGAGCAGTCAGGCTCTTTCTTTTTTTTAACAATGTATTTCCACAGCTGTTATCTCAAGTGAGCTATTCATCTTGAGGTCTTTCAGACTGCCATTAAAAACAACGCACAAAGAAGCCAGTTCAGGCACGGTACAGCGAAAGAATTTAACAGCAAAAGTCCTGTCTTTCATCTTCCATCACACCAGCAGATCTCAGCCTGAATAATAATGAAGATGCTTTAGATGTGATGGTACACCAGACACCAGGAAACATGCCCAGCCTGTGTAAAATTTTTGCTGACAATGCCTGTTCCTCTCATAACACAGAAGAGAAAAAGGAGAAATCTTTTCCAAAATAATGCTCATTTGCTTATGTTTTGTTGAACATGTCATCTAAGCTAGCATCTGTTTTGTCAAAGGAATTAAAGTACAACCCAGTGCTTCATTTTAATATAGGACACCTTGTCAGGCCATCTACATTTTCTTCCCTCTCCTCAGCTTCAGTATCTGCTCTTGTCTCAGGCCATCCTCATCAGCTGCATTTCTGGCTCCTTGGAGGCAGCCCCATGAACAATGACTTGCCTCAACCTCTTAGATCAGGTCCTTCCTCAAAAAGTTAAATATAGATTACCATGTGATACAATAATTCCATGTCTACGTATATGTCCAAAAGAATCGAAAACAAGAACTCAAACAGATAAGTGTACACCAATGTTCATTGCAGTAGTATTCACAACAGCCCAAAGGCGGGAACAACCCAAATGTCCATCAGCAGATGAATGGATAAACAAAATGTGGTCTATACATAAAAAGGAATATTATTCAGTTACAAAGGGAAATGAAGTTCTGATACATGCTAGGACATGGATAAACTTTGAAAACATTATGCTGAGTAAAATAAGTCAGTCACAAAAGGACAAATATTGTACAATCCCACTTATATCAAATACCTAAAATAGGCAAATGCCTATAGACAACAGTTTATTAGTGATTACCAGGGGCTGGGGGGAGGAGGGAAGGGTGAATCATTGCTTAAGGGGAACTGAGTTTTTGTTGGAGGTGACGAAAAAAATTTGAAAGTGGGCAGTGGTTATGGTTACACAGCATAGTGAATGTAATGAATGTCACTGAATTGTACACCTAACAGTTGTTAAAATTGAAAACTATTATATATATTTCATCATAATAAAATTAAAAAAAAAAACAGCAAAGTCCCATTAATGGCCTACAAGGCCTTAAGTGGGCAGTCCCCTGGTCTCTCACCCCTTACCAATTTCCCTTCACTCACTGTGTACCAGACAATGGCCTCTTTGATTTTCCTCAAATATACCAGTCATGCTTCCTCCTCAGGGTCTCTGTATTGGTCCCTCTGCCACTGTATGTAAAAGGCAACCCACCCTGACTCTCCCCATCACCATTATCCTGCCCTAGTTTCATAGAATTTAGCTTCCAAAATATACAATTTAGTTATTTCTTATTTTTATTGTCTGCATTAAAATATATACACTCTGAGGAAAGGGAATTTTGTTCACTGATGTATTCCCAGGGCCCAGCATACTCCCTGCCACATAAAAGGTGCTCAATTAATACTTGTTAAATAAATGAGGAGAAATCCTTGTGCCTCCTGTATTGTAGAGTCTGGTACTGGGCTTTCTAACAACAAAACGTGCTATGGGCTTGCTTTCTTAATCAAGATAATAATGATTATTTTTTCTGGAGTATATCAAATATCCAGATGCTGCCAAGTCAATTCTGATTCATGGTGACCCCATATGTGCAGAATACAGCTGCATTCAATTGAGTTTTCAAGGTTGTGACCATTCAGAAGTAGATTGCCAGGCTTTTCTCCTGAGGCACCTCTGGTTGGGTTCTAACCACCAACCTTTCGGTTAGTATTTGGGTGCGTAACTATTTGGCACCATCCATTTAATCTGCTTCATAAAGATTACAGCCAAGAAAACCCTATGGAGCAGTTCCACTCTGTCACATGAGCTTGTTATAAGTTGGAATCGACTTGATGGCAGCCAACAATATCAAATATATCCTTGTTATTTGCAAAGGGTTAACATCTAATACTTCTTCCTTGCGGGACACTATCAGGAAACCATCAGAGCACAGTATTCCTGTAATGATGACGCATCTATACAATGCTTAAATTTGGTGATTTGTATAGGTATTCATAGATTATTTTAACCATCAAGTATTCAAGAATAAATAGTATCAATATTTCTACTCTCTCTGTATATGAAAATCTCTACATATTCTAGAATGTCTTGATCGCCAGTTACTTTTGCAATCCACAATATTTATTTTTTTCCTCAAATCTTAATTCCAGAATCTGATCATTCCAGATGCAGACACACCAGGTTTTCTCCAGTTGTATCAAGCGCTTTCTATGTCTTCCAATGCCCTTCCTAATGATGCTTAATATTCTTATAGACATTTAAAAATATTACTTATAAAACTTTTAAGAATTTTTTATTGTGCTTTAATGCAAGTTTACAAATCAAGTCAGTCTCTCATACAAAAATTTATATATACCTTACTATATGCTCCTAGTTGCCCACCCCTGAATGACACGGCACACTCCTTCCCTCCACTATCACTTTTTGTGTCCATTCAGCGAGCTTCTGCCCTCCTCTGCCCTCTCATCACCCCTCCAGGCAGGAGCTGCCTACACAGTCTCAGGTGTCTACTCGATCCAAGAAGCTCACACTTCACCACTATCATTTTCTATCCCGTAGTCCAGTGCAATCCCTGTCTGAAGAGTTGGCTTTGGGAATGGTTCCTGTCTTGGGCTAAAAGAAGGTCCGGGGACCATGACCCCCAGGGTCCTTCTAGTCTCATTCACACCATTAAGCCTGGTCTTTTTATGAGAATTTGCAGTCTGCATCCCACTGCTCTCCAGTTCCCTCAGGGATTCTCTGTTGTGTTCCCTGTCAGGGCATTCATCAGTTATAGTCGGGCACCATCTAGTTCTTCTGGTCTAAGGATGATGTAGCCTCTGGTTTATGCGGCCCTTTCTGTGTCTTGGGCCTTAATTACCTTGTGTCTTTGGTGTTCTTCACTCTCCTTTGCTCCAGGTGGGTTGAGACCAGTTGATGCATCGTAGATGTCCGCTTGCTAGCATTTAAGACCCCAGACACCACTCTCCAAAGTGAGATGCAGAATGTTTTCTTAATAGATTTTATTATGCCAATTGACTTAGATGTCCCTTGAAACCATGGTCCCCAAACCCCTGCCCCTGCTATGCTGGCCTTCGAAGCATTGAGTTTATTCAGGAAATTTCTTGGCTTTTTGTTTAGTCCACTTGTGCTGACCTTTCCTGTATTGTGTGTTGTCTTTCTTTTCACCTAAAATAGTTCCTATCTACTATCTACTTAGTGAAAACCCCTCACCCTCCCTCCCTACTCTCGTAACCATCAAATATTTTCTTCTCTGTTTAAACTATGTTTTGATTTTTTTTTTAATTTTTATTGAGCTTCAACTGAACGTTTACAAATCAAGTCAGTCTGTCACATATAAGTTTATATACACCTTACTCCATACTCCCACTTTCTCTCCCCCTAATGAGTCAGCCCTTCCAGTCTCTCCTTTCGTGACAATTTTGCCAGCTTCCAACCCTCTCTACCCTCCCATCCCCCCTCCAGACAGGAGATGCCAACACAGTCTCAAGTGTCCACCTGATACAAATAGCTCACTCTTCATCAGCATCTCTCTCCTACCCATTGTCCAGTCCCTTCCATGTCTGATGAGTTGTCTTCGGGAATGGTTCCTGTCCTGGGCCAACAGAAGGTTTGGGGACCATGACCGCCAGGATTCCTCTAGTCTCAGTCAGACCATTAAGTATGGTCTATTTGTGAGAATTTGGGGTCTGCATCCCACTGATCTCCTGCTCCCTCAGGGGTTCTCTGTTGTGCTCCCTGTCAGGGCAGTCATCGGTTGTGGCCAGGCACCAACTAGTTCTTCTGGTCTCAGGATGATGTAAGACTCTGGTTCACATGGCCCTTTCTGTCTCTTGGGCTCATAGTTATCGTGTGACCTTGGTGTTCTTCATTCTCCTTTGATCCAGGCGGGTTGAGACCAATTGATGCATCTTAGATGGCCGCTTGTTAGCATTTAAGACCCCAGACGCCACATTTCAAAGTGGGATGCAGAATGTTTTCATAATAGAATTATTTTGCCAATTGACTTAGAAGTCCCCTTAAACCATGGTCCCCAAACCCCTGCCCTTGCTCTGCTGACCTTTGAAGCATTCATTTTATTCCGGAAACTTCTTTGCTTTTGGTCCAGTCCAGTTGAGCTGACCTTCCATGTATTGAGTATTGTCCTTCCCTTCACCTAAAGTGATTTCTTATAATAGTGGTATCATACACTATTTGTGCTTTTGCAACTAATTTCACGCAGCATAATGCCTTCCAGATTCCTCCATGTTATAAAATGTTTCATGGATTCATCATTGTTCTTTATGGATGCTTAATATTCCATTGTATGAATCTATCATAATTTATTTACCCATTCATCCTTTGATGGGCACCTTGGTTGCTTCCACTTTTCTGCTATTGTAAACAGTGCTGCAATGAACACGGGTGTGCATATAGCTGTTTGTGTAAAGGCTCTTATTTCTCTGGGATATATTCCAAGCAGTAGAATTGCTGCATCATATAGTAGTTCTATTTCTAGTTTTTTAAGGAAGCACCAAATCGATTTCCAAAGTGGTTGTACCATTTTACATTCCCACCAGCAGTGTATAAGTGTTCCAGTCTCTCCACAGCCTCTCCAACATTTATTATTTTGTGTTTTTTGTTGGAGAGAGATGGAATCTCCTTGTAGTTTTGATTTGCATTTCTCTAATGGCTAATGATCATGAGCATTTCCTCATGTATCTGTTAGCTACCTGAATGTCTTTTTTAGTGAAGTGTCTGTTCATATCCTTTGCCCATTTTTTAATTGGGTTATTTGTCTTTTTGTAGTTGAGTTTTTGCAGTATCATGTAGATTTTAGAGATCAGGCACTGATTAGAAATGTCATAGCTAAAAACTTTTTCCCAGTCTGTAAGTACTCTTTTTACTCTTTTGGTGAAGTCTTTGGATGAGCATAGGTGTTTGATTTTTAAGAGCTCCCAGTTATCTAGTTTCTCTTCTGCATTCTTTATGATGTTTTATATACCTTTTATGCCATGTATTAGCACTCCTAGCATTGTCCCTATTTTTTCTTCCATGATCTTTATTGTTTTAGATTTTTATATTTAGGTCTTTGATCCATTTTGAGTTAGTTTTCGCACACGGTGTGAAGTATGGGTTTTGTTTCATTTTTTTGCAGATGGATATCCAGTTATGCCAGCACCATTTCTTAAAGAGACTGTTTTTTCCCCATTTAACTGTGTTTGGGCCTTTGTCAAATATTAGCTGCTCATATTTGGATGGATTTATGTCTGGATTCTCAATTCCGTCCCATTGGCCTACGTATCTGTTGTTGTACCAATACCAGGTTGTTTTGACTACTGTGGCAGTATAACAGATTCTAAAATCAGGTAGAGTGAGGCCTCCCACTTTCTTCTTCTTTTTCAGTTAATGCTTTACTTATACGGGGCCTCTTTCCCTTCCATATGAACTTGGTGATTTGTTTCTCCATCACATTAAAAAATGACATTGGAATTTGGATTGGAATTGCATTGTATATATAGATTACTTTTGGTAGAATAGACATTTTTACAATGTTATGTCTTCCTATCCATGAGCAAGTCATGTTTTTCCAATTACGTAGGTCTCTTGGTTTCTTGCAGTAGTGTCTTGTAGTTTTCTTTGTACAGGTATTTTACGTCTCTGGTAAGATTTATTCCTAAGTATTTTATCTTCTTGAGGGCTACGGTAAATGGTATTGATTTGCTGATTCCCTCTTCAATCTTCTTTTTGTTTGTGTAGAGGAAACCAACTGATTTTTGTATGTTTATCCTATATCCTGATACTCTGCTGAACTCTTCTATTAGTTTCAGTAGTTTTCTTGAGGATTCCTTAGGGTTTTCTGTATATAAGATCATGTTATCTGCAAACAGAGATACTTTGACTTCTTTCTTACCAATCTGTATGCCTTTTATTTCTTTATCTAGCATAATTTCTCTGGCAGCTGTTTCAACAAACAGATGCAGCGCTGGAGGTGCTCGCTAGTCTATGCCAAGAAATATGGAAGACATCTTCCTGGCCAACTGACAGGAGGAGATCCATATTTATGCCTATTCCCAAAAAAGGTGATCCAACCGAATATGGAAATTATAGAACAATATCATTAACGTCACATGCAAGCAAATTTTTGCTGAAGATCATTCAAAAACGGCTGCAGCAGTATATCGACAGGGAACTGCCAGAAATTCAGGCCAGTTTCAGAAGAGGATGTAGAACCAGGGATATCATTGCTGATGTCAGATGGATCCTGGCTGAAAGCACAGAATACCAGAAGGATGTTTACCTGTGTTTTATTGATTACGTAAAGGCATGTGACTCTGTAGATAATAAAAAATTATGGATAACATTGCAAAGAATGGGAATTCCAGAACACTTAATTGTGCTCATGAGGAACCTTTACATAGATCAAGAGGCAGTTGTTCGGACAGAGCAAGGGGATACTGGTTGGTTTAAGGTCAGGAAAGGTGTGCATCAGGGTTGTATTCTTTCACCATACCTATTCAATCTGTATGCTGAGCAAATAAGAAGCTGGACTACATGAAGCAGAAGGGGGCATCAGGATTGGAGGAAGACTCATTAACAACCTGTGTTATGCAGATGACACAACCTTGCTTGCTGAAAGTGAAAAGGACCTGAAGCACTTACTAATGAAAATCAAAGACCACAGCCTTCAGTATGGATTACACCTCAACATAAAGAAAACAAAAATCCTCACAACTGGACCAATGAGCAATATCATGACAAATGGAGAAAAGATTAAAATTGTCAAGGATTTCATCTTACTTGGATCCACAATCAACAGCCATGGAAGCAGCAGTCAAGAAATCAAGAGACTCATTGCATTGGGTAAATCTGCTGCAAAGGACCTCTTTAATGTGTTGAAAAGCAAAGATGTCACCTTGAAAGACTAAGGTGCGCCTGACCCAAGCTGTGGTATTTTCAATCACATCATATGCATATGAAAGCTGGACAATGAATAAGGAAGACCGAAAAAGAATTGACGCCTTTGAATTGTAGTGGTGGCGAAGAATATTGAATATACCATGGACTGCCAAAAGAACGAACAAATCTATCTTAGAAGAAGTACAACCAGAATGCTCCTTAGAAGCAAGGATGGCAAGACTGCATCTTACATACTTTGAACATGTTGTCAGGAGGGATCAGTCCCTGGAGAAGGGCATCATGCTTGGCAAAGTACAGGGTCAGTGGAAAAGAGGAAGACTCTCAACAAGGTGGAACGACACAATGGCTGCAACAATAACCTCAAGCATAACAATTGTTAGGATGGCACAGGACCGGGCAGCATTTTGTTCTGTTGTGCATAAGGTCACTGTGAGCTGGAACTGACTGACAGCACCTAACAACAACAAGAACAATTGCTCTGGCTAGGAACTCCAGAACAATTTTGAATAAGAGTGATGATAAAGAGCATCCTTGTCCGGTTCCTGATCTCAAAGGGAATGCTTTCAGGCTCTCTCTATTTAGGATGATGTTGGCTGTTGGCTTTGTATCAATGCCTGTTATTATCTTGAGGAATTTTCCTTCTAGTCCTATTTTGCTGAGAGTTTTTATTATGAATTGGTGCTGAACTTTGTCAGATGTCTTTTCTGTATCAATTGATAAGATCATGTGGTTCATGTCTTTTGTTTTATTTATATGATGGATTACATTAATTGTTTTTCTAATGTTGAACCATCTCTGCATACCTGGTATGAAACGCACTTGGTCACGGTGAATTATTTTTTTGATATGTTGTTGAATTCTATTGGCTAGAATTTTGTTGATGATTTTTGTATCTAGGTTCATGAGGGATACAGGTCTGTAATTTTCTTTTTTTGTGTGTGTGGTGTCTACCTGGTTATGGTATCAGGGATATGCTGGCTTCATAGAATTAGTTTGGGAGTATTCTATCCTTTTTTATGCTCTGAAATACCTTTAGTAGTAGTGATATTAACTCTTCTCTGAAGGTTTGGTAGGACTTTGCAGTGAAGCCATCTGGGTGAGGGCTTTTTTTTCTTGGGAGTTTTTTTGTTTTTTTTTTTTCTGTTTTCAATATCTTCTTTTGTTATGGGTTTATTTAGTTGTTCTTACCTCTGTTTGTGTTACTTTAGGTAGGTAGCGTGTTTCCAGAAATTCATCCATTTCTTCTAGGTTTGCAAATTTGTTAGAGTATGTTTTTTTTGTAGTAATCTGATATGATTCTTTTAATTTCAGTCAGGTCTGTTGTAATATCACCCATCTCATTTCTTATTCAGGTTATTTGCTTTCTCTCCCGTTTTTCTTCTGTCAATTTGGCCAATGGTTTATCAATTTTGTTATTTTTTTTCCTAAGAACCGGCTTTTGGTCTTATTAATTCTTTCAGTTGTTTTTCTGTTTTCTATTTCATTTAATTCTGCTCTAATTTTTATTATTTGCTTTCTTCCAGCGCCTGAGAGTTCCTTTTGTTGCTCTCTTTTTTTTTTTTTCTATTTGTTCAAGTTGTAGGGATAATTCTTTGATTTTAGCCCCTGCTTCTTTTTGTATGTGTGCATTTATTGATATAAATTGATCCCTGAGCACTGCTTTCGCTGTGTCCCAAAGGTTCTGATAGTAAGTGTTTTCATTCTCACTGGATTCTATGAATTTCTCTATTCCATTCTTAATTTTTCTATTACCCAGTCGTTTTTGAGCAGGGTATTGTTCAGTTTCCAAGTGTTTGATTTCTTTTCCCTGCTTTTTCAGTTTTTGATTTCTACTTTTATGGCCTTATTGCCAGAAAAGATGCTTTGTAATATTTTGATGTTTTGGATTCTACTAAGTCTTGCTTTATGATCTAATATGTAGTCTATTTTGGAGAAAGTTCCACGTGCACTAGAAAAGAAAGTATACTTGGCTGCTGTTGGGTGGAGAGTTCTGTATATGTCTATGAGGCCAAGTTAGTTGGTTGTCGCATTTAGATCTTCCATGTCTTTATTGAGATTCTTTCTGGATGTTCTGTCCTTCACCAAAAGTGGTGGGTTGAAGTCTCCTACTGTAATTGTGGAGTTATCTATCTCACTTTTCAGTGCTGTTAGAGTTTGTTTTATGTATCTTGCAGCCCTGTCATTGGGTACATAAATATTTAATATGGTTATGTCCTCCTAGTATAATGTCCCTTTAATCATGATATAATGTCCTTCCTTATCCTTCGGTGGATTTAACTTTAAAGCCTATTTTGTCAGAAATTAATATTGCCACTCCTGCTCTTTTTTGACTGTTGTTTACTTGATATATTTTTTTTACCATTCTTTAAGTTTTAGTTTGTTTCTGTCTCTAAGTCTAAGGTGTGACTCTTGTAGGCAGTCTATAGATGGATCATTTTTTTTTTTTTAATCCATTCTACCATTCTCTGACTCTTTATTGGTGCATTTAGTCCATTTACATCCAGCGTAATTATGGACAGGTATGAGTTTAGTGCTGTCATTTTAATGTCTTCTTTTATGTGTTGTTGACAGTTTCTTTTTCCCACTTAATTTTTTGTGCTGAGTAGTTTGTTTATGTATTGTCTTTTACTTTTATTCATTGTTGTTGATTTTGTTTCTGCCAAATCTTTATTTTTTTCTTGTATTTTATTTTGATGAGTAGGATTGTTAGTCTCCTTTCTGGTTACCTTAATATTTACCCCTATTTTTCTAAGTTTAAACCTAACTTTTACTTCTTTATATCGCCTTGTCTTCCTCTCCATATGAAAGACCTATGTCTACATTTTTTAGTCCCTTTTTTTTTTTTTTAAAGTTGTCTTCTTTTACATAATGACATCACTGTTTCCCTGTTTTGAGCATTTTTTTTAATCTTGATTTATTTTTGTGATTTCTCTGTCTGGGTTGGCGTCTGATTGCTCTGTCCAGTGTTCTAGTCTTGGGTTGATGTCTGATATTATTGATTCTCTAACCAGAGAACTCCAACTCCCTTTAGTATTTCTTGTAGTTTCAGTTAGGTTTTTACAAATTCCCTAAACTTCTCTTTATCTGGAAATGTCCTAATTTCACCTTCATATTTGAGAGACAGTTTTGCTGGATACATGATTATTGTCTGGCAATTTTTTTTTCCTTCAATGCTTTACATAAGTCATCCCACTGCCTTCTTTCCTGCATGGCTTCTGTCGAGTAGTCTGAGCTTATTCTTATTCTTATTGACTCTCCTTTGTAGGTGACTTTTCTTTTATCCCTAGCTGCTCTTAAAATTCTCTATTCATCTTTGGTTTTGGCAAATTTGATTATAATATGTCTTGTGACTTTCTTTTGAGATCTACCTTACGTGGAGTTCGATGAGCATCTTGGATAGATATCATCTCATCTTTCACGATATCAGGGAAGTTTTCTGCCAAGAAATCTTCAAAAATTCTCTCTGTATTTTCTGTTATCCCTCCGTGTTCTGGTATTCCAATCACTCATAAGTTATTTCTCTTGATAGAGTCCCACATGATTCTTAGGGTTTCTTCATTTTTTTTAATTCTTTTATCTGAGTTTTCTTCATATATATTGGCGCCAAGTGCTTTATCTTCAGTTTCACCAATTCTGCCTTCCACTTGCTCAATTCTGCTCCTTTGACTTTCTACTGAGTTGTCTGATTCTGTAATTTTATTGTTAATCTTCAGAATTTCTGATTGCTGTCACTCTATAGATTCTTGCAGTTTATTAAATTTTTCATTATGTTCTTGAATAACCTTTTTAATTTCTTCAACTGCTTTATCTGTGTGTTCCTTGGCTTGTTCTGCGTATTGCCTGATCTCCTTCCTAATCTTGTTCCTGATGTCTTGAAGAGTTCTATATATTAATCTTTTGTATTCTGTATCCAGTAATTCCAGGAAGGCATCTTCATCCAGAATATTCCTTAATTCTTTGTTTTGAGAGCTTGTTGAAGCGATCATGGTCTTCTTTATGTGTTTTGATATTGACTCTTGTCTCTGGGCCATCTATAAGTTATAGTATTAGTTTATTTTATGTTTGCTTACTGTGTCATAGCCTCTTGCTTTGTTTTGTTTTTATATGCCCAAATACATTGCTCGAGTGAGCTATCTTGATTATTTTTGCTTTTGAAGCTCTGATGTCCGGTCACCAGATGGCTAGAGCTGTTATCAGGTATCTCAGCCTAAGAGTCCATTCACTTTTCTTGTATGGATTCAGCTCAGGTGTCCAGGTAACTGGTCATCAAGTGTGTGGTAAGGCTCTGTCCTACAGTCTTAGAGGGGCAGGGGTGATTGGTGTAGGTACCGGTATCTGGTTGCAGCAGGGGGTCACGTGCTGAACAAGGCAGGGGGCTGACAACCATCCCCCAAGTGTCTCTGACGAAGGCACATCCCTGTTCCCTACAGCACACAGGTGGGTAGGTTCTGTAGACAGATCATGGGCAGCCAAGGCTTTTGGCTGTAAGGGCTGGGAGGTACCAGTTATCCCTGGACCCCTGTCACGGGTGTCTGGGTGACCTGAGTGGAGCCACCAGTCCTTAGACCCCTGATGTGGGTAGGTGAGGACTGTGTTTAATAGGCAAAGTGGTGTCAAACATCAAACATGCACCTCTCCACCACACAGCAGAAACAGTTGCAGTCTGCCAACAAGGGCCTATTCTCCTGAAATAGTCCCACACAGGTCCATGCAAGGGGGAATGGTATTCAAAGACCATGTACTGTTTATGCCTGGACAGGAGCCACTTCTGTCCTGAGCTCCCTAGTCTAGTGGAGCTGGCAAATTATCTTTTCCCCCAGTTGTGGGTTTATTACTTCCCCAAGGCTGGGAGAATGGCTCAGGATGCTCATCAGAGCCTATCTTAATCTTAGGCTTAGGGAAATCAACAGCCACTGCAGCCGGCTTGGGGGTAGGGGGCAAGATAAAATATAGACAAGTACTTAGCTTTTGCCGAGAGCACCATTCGTCTCTGGTTCCGGGGGTGTGAGTAGGCTGTGAAGCTGGCTGTTTCTCCCTGAAGAAACCGCGGCTGAACGCTACTGCCAGCCAGCCACAGTTGTTCCTGGGAACAGTGCCTGAGGGATCCCAGCGATTCAGGTCCGGCAACCCCTCTCTGCTTCTGAACCGTCTCACCCTCACCCTGCAGCTAAGTCCATTTTCTAACTTTGCCTTTGATGTTCAGGGCTTCTAGCTTGTCATAAATATAATTATTTCACTTGTTTTTTCAGGTCTTTGTTGCAAGAGGGATTACTGGAAGCGTCTGTCTACTCCACCATCTCGGCCCCGCCTCTATTTATAAAACACTTAAGCAGTTTTTAGTTGTTTCCCCCACCACCACTACCATCATTACCAGTTTCGCAGATGACAATCTACAATGGCTCTTTGGTTTATTTTTTAGATCATACTTGATAGCTTAAAGATTGTAACTTTATAAGCATTTATTACTACATTTTCATTGTGCTTTATGGTTTTCAAAGTACTTTCACGTACCTATGTCCTTTGATACTATTAAATAGATAAGCCAGGTATTAGCCCCAGAATAGAAATGAAAAGCAAACTTCAGCAACTTGCCCATTCACATAGTGAATAAGTCACGCAGTCTTTTAACCCCTGACTCAGTTCTACTTTTTATTCTTCTATGCTTTACTTAAAAGTCCAGGTCTCTCCTTTCACACACACACACACACACACACACACACACACACACACACAAAGTGTACTTTAAAATATTCTCTTCTATGCCTTTATAATGTTCTAGTCCACACTGAAAATATTCTGACTTCTCAAGCTTGAGTACCTGCCACCCCCTTTTAGCCAGCAAGGTTGACAAACTATCATAGGGTTTAGTATGCTGACCAGTTTATCTTCTCCCCTACTACAGAATCATCAATTAGTGCTCATTCCATCCAACCATGGTAGTAGCCGTTCCCAGTTCTACTAAGCACACCTTAAGATAGATAATTATATTTGTTATATAATGTATCATTATATTTACTGTATATATCTACAACTAACCTATAATAATTATAACCTTAAAAAGGGATAGAGTAGAAAGTGGGGAGTTATAGGAGTGTTACCTAAAAGAGGAAACATCAGGACATACAAAATACATATTTAGGTGGCCACTGAGACCTTGAGCACATTTTCCCATGTATCACCACCAGACAGCAATTTGATGGATAGTAGATTCCATTTCTTATTCATGTTTGTATCCCAGACAGCTATCACACCACCCAGCACATCATAAACATTTAATGAATGCTCTCTGGTGGATCTATCAAATGTCATCAGAAATTGCTTTTATCATCAATTCCTCCTTTGATCCCTTAACAGTTCATTGTCTTTCACTTTAGAATTAATTGTTGTTCACCCACATAACCTCTCCCTTCCTCTATCCGGCACAAATTAGTAATCCCCACATTTCAACACAGATTCATGTGTGATATATATCTGATAGCTATATATGCCATTTTGTTTCAGAACTAGTACCCTATCCAGAACCAAAAAAAAAATCCTGCTTTAGGTTTTATTTAGTTACTTACTTTGCTTGTGATATGGGACTTGCTAAAAACTTTTGAAACTAAAACCAAATACCAGCCACTGGTTCTGCTTTTTCCTATCAATCACTTCTCTTTTGTGAGCATTATACTGTGTTCTTGGCAATGCACAGCACAGTATAGAATAATGCAAAAAAGAGGGACTGTCCATCACAATATCTCTGCCTTCTAGAATATGCAGACAATATCAGAATCCTGGTTTGGTGAGGCAGGGAAGAGATGTTATGAGAGGAGAAAGGCAAAGAGGAAGAAATTCTCCCATTGAATACCAGGGCTCAGGAAATACTCTTGGCCAGTGAATATATCATATCAAAGATGTGGTGAAACCCATGTGAAATTGTGCACTACAGATTAGTAAGTAAACACTTAAACTCATGCCTACCTTGCTTACTGTAAATTGGTACATAGCATTCTAACTGGTTAATCTGCCCTGAGTATATGCAAATTATCAACCAGGAGTCATACCACCCCTTTTGCAGGTAGATATACCAGAGCCATGTTTCATGTTTATCAAAAGGAGGACTGGTTCTGAAAAAACTATTGAGAAAGATAGCTCTAATATATGCCATTATTTCCCTTCATGAAATAGGGAGGTCATGTCAGCAGTGTATCTATGGAAAATGGAACCTATGGCAATTAGTTTTAAATTTCTGAGTGATCGCTCATAGATGGTGCTGGAAACTGTGATGGCCAAAAGAAACTGTTCATTGGTGTCCTTCCTCATGCAGCACCCAGGGCACATGCCCTACCCACCGTACCTTAGATGTGCTGCTAAAATCCGTCTCTTGACTGACAGATTTGTTCTCCAAACAACTCTCAGCTGTCAGCCCTTTTCCAGAATTACCTCAGTTGAAAGAGCTGCCTCACCTAAAATCATGCCCACTTCAGGGGCAGCCTACACCCAAGGACTGGTCAACACAGAGGTATAAAGCCTAGGTCCTTGACTAAATACAACTTTGATGAGTATAATGCCCCAGCTTTAACTCCCTGTGGGCTTGGCCAAGGCCTTGTTCTGGCTGTATCACCATATACCCAGTACCAGCTGACATCAAGTCAGCTCCTACTCCTGGCAACATCTGATCCATGTGTCAGGGTAGGGTTCTCTATGGCTGATTTTTCAGAAATGGATAGCGAGGCCTATCATCCCAGACACCTCTTGATGAATTCAAACCTTCTCTTTCAGTTAGTAGCTATTATGAATTGAATTGTGTCCCCACAAAAATATGTGTCAACTTGGTTAAGTAATGATTCCCAGTATTGTGTGGTTGTCCTCCATTTCGTGATTAATGTAATTTTCTGAAGTATTGTAAACCCTAATCTCTGCCTGTGGTTAATGAGGCAATATTGGATTATGTTAAAGAGAGTTAGGGCGGTATGTAGCACCTTTACACAGGTTGCATCCCTGATGCAATGTAAAGGGAGTTTCACTGGGGTGTGGCCTGCATTGCCTTTTATCTTACAAGAGATAAAAGGAAAGAGAAGTGAGCAGAGAATGGAAGACCTCATACCATCAAGAAAGCAGTGCTGGGAGCACAGCATGTCCTTTGGACCCAGGGATCCTGCATGGAGGAGCTCTGAGTCCAGGGGAAGATTGATGGCAAAGACCTTCCTCCAGAGCCAAAAAAGAAAGCCTTCTCCTTGAGCTGATGTCCTGAATTTAGACTTCTAGGCTCCTAGATTGTGAGAGAATAAAATTCTGTTTGTTGAAGCCATCCACTTGTGATATTTCTATTACAGCAGCTCTAGATAACTAAGACAGCAGCTGAGCGTGTTAACTGTTTGTACCACCCAGTGACTCTGACTGTGGCACAGCCCAATTCTCTTCCCTCCTCTTCCCCCTCCCCACAGGTGTGGATCCCAAGAGCACTTCTGATGAATCTCCTACACACTAACCTCCATTTCAGAGTCCATGTCCCAGGGTCCCAATATGAGACAACTAAAAAGGCACAGGTCTTAGGAATGCTTCATGCCTGTTAAATAAGCCATGCTACCTCATCTAAAACCTCTTTCTTCTTAAGTTCACATGATTTTAGGAGAAATATGATTAAAGAGAAAAACTCCAGAACTGCCTAAGGGAATGAAGACGTGTAACCATATCAAGCATGAGGTGATATTATGGGATCCATTTCTAGCTTAGATTCCCTTTTGGATTTTGTTCTTCTGCCGGAAAATAAGCAGAGTAAAATCTCTTCCTTCTGCCACAGAGAAGGACATGGAGGTAGTAGTAATGGCCCTGGGCATGCTGGAGCACTATACCAAAGAGAGGAGCTAAGATGGAATTTATTTAGCAGAAGGTATGTTAGAAGTAATTTCCTTTAAAGATAATAAAGACTCTGTACTTAAAGTGACCTTTGAATAATAATCACATGGACAGAGCCCAAGAATTTCCTGTCAATGTAGTAATAACCTTGATGCAAAGAAGCAGAACAGGGTGAGACAAGAACAGCATGAACAAAGAGACACATTTGCAAATTTGGAAGAGAAATCTAGATAGACCAAAGGGAGGTGTCTGCCTAGCCCCACAGATTAAATATTTCAACAGTTGCTGAGTGAAGAAAAATTAGAAGTTTATATCAAAATTCTGCTTAATAGTACTTATAATTGTTGGATATGATTATGCTTCAGTTAAATCTTTATAGTTCTCATTACATGGTATTGGTTTGGCCATTTTTTAACTAATATTTGTGTTATCATAAGGTACCAAGCCAATAATATCCTTCCTGATATTCGTCTAGAGAGACATTTGAACCAAGCTGATGCCTGAAGGCTAGTAATATTAGAATTCTGCTGCCAAGAATTGACAAGACAGGTAAAGCTGCTCCTTACAAGGTGGTTGCAAGAACTGTTTATTTAAATCTGATGTTGCTACCTCTTCCTTCTATATCTTTGTACAGTGAATCTATTTTAATTTAGACTCAACTAATCTAAAAGGTATAACAGTAAAACTTGCTGGTCTGTAAATCTCAGGTTTCCTGGGGATGCCTACATTTTCTGTTGCCAGACTAGAAATCAGGGACCAAAACTACTTAGAAGACAGAATGATTCAATAAGAAAAGCAAAAAACTTTGGATGCTCCCAGATAACTGTGAAGTCCTGGCATTTATATTTACTAGTTAGTTTTTTTAGTTAGTTTTTAGTTAGATAATCTTGGCTGAATCTCAATCTCTACGAACCTGATGTATCCCCTTTGTAAATCCCATTTAAAACCCACAAGATTATTGCAAGTATTGAATAAAATCCTACATCCTATTTTTTTTTTTTAGTGGTTGTTGTATTTTAAATGAAATCTGTGTATTAAGTGCTCAAGATGTGACCATACCCTTCCTAATGTAGTATCTCATCCATATTTTCCTGATGACAGCTTTCTTGGATATTTTTAAATGGTCCTGGTGACTATAAAGCAATAAACTTATTTGGGAAAAAATAACTTTAAGACCAGTGGGGAAAAGATAGAAAAGTGTTTTAAGGAACTTTTCCACAATTATAAGCTCCTCAAAGGTGGTAACCATATCCTATTTATCTTAATTTCTCTGAGGCCAAACACAGGAAGTAGCATATAGCACATACACACTTATATTAGTTTTTTGGGGTATTTACTATGTAGAAGGGCTCAGTAGATGAAGATGGGCTTTGGAGATGATAGCTGAAATCCCAGCTAATTAAATTCTCTAATCCTCAGTTTCCTCCTCTATTAAATTAGAATAATAATACTCCCTAGCAGAGTTGTTATAGATTACATAAGTGTATCTATTTTAAACACATTGCATGGTATATAGCATACAATAAACAGTGATGGTAGTGGAAGTGGTGGTAGTGATCATGGTGGTGTTAAAAAGGCACATAAAACCACAACACAAATTACTTCATTGGTTTCCCAGTTTTCATAATTCTCATAAGACAATGTTACAATCTATCACCATATGTAAATGTTGAATCATATTTTAAATTCAGCTTGGAATTATCATTACTATTTAAACACAGCTAAGGATTTTTTTTAAGGATTTTTTTTTTTTTTAAGGATATAGTTTCTTCCACATTGGAATCTTTTTTTTTTTAAGAATTTAACAGGGCTTTTTAAAAAAAAAATGCCTTCTCATTTATTGACAATCTCATTATCCAAAATTTCATGTTTATGACAACAGTAAAAAAAATCTACCATTCAACTATTTTGCATATTAGCGATATATATCCGGCAGTAATGAACGCTGAGGTATAAGGTGAGAGAAATGCTGGCTACAGTGGTTAAGATTATGTGTCAGCTTGGCTGGGCTGATTCTCAGTGGTTTGGTAGTTATGTAATGATGTAATTTGACAGTTATGTAATGATGTAGTCATCCTCCATTTGGTGATCTGATGTAGTCATCCTCCGTTTTTACATAACACCAATTTCACATAATGCACTGGTGTTTGGAACCTAACTATGTTGATAAGTGAGAAGAGGGCATGAGGAAAATGTAAACCTAGTCCTTATCCTATGCTTTGTTTTCAGAATAATGAACATATAGTATATGGGTTAATTATAATCTATTTTGAAATCATTTAAATAGTCCCAGATGATTGTAAATAACTGAGGATCATGTTTGGTTATTCATTTAACTCTTTGCTACTTGGATAATCATAACAGCCATTTTATTAATTTGTACTATTCCATTCAAATACATTTTTAACATCCAAAAAGACATTCATATGTTTGGCAAAAGACTCTCTAAATTATAGTTAAAAAAAAATTACCAGAATACAAATAAAACATGTGTCTAAAGCAGTTTCAAAATAATAGTGCTGGATATCTCTAAATGAAATACAAATTTAATTTATATACTGCTCACTGCCATAGGAGATTTAAGGCATGTATCATACTGAATACATATTTGAGCAATAAATAGACAAATGACCAATTTTCCAATTAATGCATTACTCTCTGCAAGGAATTCGATCATTCTCATTGCTGATGAGCAAACTGACTTATTTCACTAGTATCAGAACACTTAATAAATCAAATTTTTCCTTCAGTGAAATTCATTAATGCCAGAGTCAAAGGTATAATAGCATAAATTCACTACTTCAGTTGAAATTACTAGCTAAAATGGGCTTTGAGATTGGCTGTGTAACTGGACTGACTGTTCTGTCTTCAGTAAGCACAGATTAAGCCCATTGCCATTGAGTCAGTTCTGACTCACAGTGACCCTATAGGACAGAGCAGAACTGCACCATACGATTTCCAGGACTGTAAGTCTTTATGGAAGCAGAATGCCATATACTTCTCGCCTGGAGTGGCAGGTGGGTTTGAACTGTTAACCTTTTGGTTAGCAGCCAAGAGCTTAACCATTGCATCACCAGGGGATAAATGGTATATAGTCAAATGTGAAGAACAAACATAAAATTAGATCCAAGTTATAGCTCAGACAAGTCAACTGTGGAATAAAACTGTCAACATTTTCATCAGAAATTTGGAGGATTGAGTATCGCACAACTGTCATTAACAGAGCAAGTTTTCAAACACCTAAGATCAGTCCCAAATGTCCCACAATTGCAGAAGCCATAGAAGTAGACATATTTACTGTTATGTCACTCCACCTGTCTCTTATTACATATAACCTTTTCTTTAGCACATGATTTTAGACCTCTATTTAAAAGTTTCCACCAGTAACAGGAATCTCACAGCCTTATAACACAGTTCATTCCATTTCAGAATTCTAGTCTGTTTTTTTCCTTGAATTGTAGGAATCTGACTTCCTGTAACTCTTTCCCATTTGTCTTACTCTTGCCCTTCAGAACCACATGGGACAAGGCTAATCCCTCTCCCACAAAACAACACTTCTGATAATGAAGACAGCTATTCTTTTTTCTTTTCCTTTATGATTCCTTCAGCTTTTCCTGGTGTGGAGTGGACATCTGTTGCTTTTACTTGCACAACATGACTTGTGCCTTCTTCTGCATAGACAGCTCCCTTCTCTTTTGAGGGATTGCATTTCACGTGGATCAGGTGTGGTTTATCATGCACCTTCCCTTTGTCACAGGATTGAGTAGGTGACCAGACCAGGCCCAGCAGCTGGAGTCAATAAATGCCCTTCTTTGAAAATGTAATTTACACAGGGTATCTCACTTGCAATATTCTGTTGTGACCCATATGGTTTGGCAAAGGGAAGGCAGAAGAAGGACTGATGTGTTCAAACTGTGGTGTTAGCAAAGAATATTGAATGTACTGTAGACAAAGAGTGAATAAATCAGCCTTAGAAGAAATACAACCAGAATATTCCTTAAAAGAGAGAACAGAGAGACTTCCATTCACTTATTTTGGACACATCACCAGGAAAGACCAATTGCTAGGAAAGGACATAGTGTTTGACAGAGGGCCAACTAAAAGGAAGTCAACACTTAATGAGGTGAATTGACACAGTAGCCTCAACAATCAGCTCAAACATATCAAAACCATCACGAAGATGGAACGAGACCCAGTAATGTTTCATTCTGTTATACGTAAGGTCTTGGAGCCAACTCAAGGGAAACTAACAACAATAACATCTCACTTGCATGTAATGGGTAATAGTAATGGGAGCAAATGCTACAATATACTGCATGCCAATTGAACTCGTTTAATTGTCTATTAATTACTCTACAAGATAAGTATGATTATTTCCTGCATTTTACCAATAAGGAAATGGAACACACAGATGATGAAGACCCATTTCAGATGATTCGGTCAGTGGCAGAGCCAAGGTTTAGACCAAAGGCAGCCTGGTTCCGGAAACTGCTCTTTACCACTGTGCAGAGCTTTCTCATTACTCAGCTCTGTGGGGTAATCCAAGCTTGGGACCCTGAGTGCAGCTAGATCGGATGGAGTGTGGCTCACATCCACCTAAGCCTGTACCCAGAATAGTACATTCCATTTTCCACCCAATCTGACTCTAAAAATTAACAGTCTGATAATAAAGAAAATTTCGATTTTTTTTTTTTTTTTTTTTACAGCATTCACATTAAGAAAGAGCTCTCTAGCTTTTAAAGTGGTTGTTTGGAGATCAAGGAAGGGCACAGAACTGAAAGATATTTCTCCTGGATAAGACAGGCTAAAGAGTGATTCAGTAATTTTTTTTTTCTATATTTAAACTGTTTTGTAAGGAAGTCTTAAGAAACGTATAAATCAAGATAAAAAATTTCAGAGCTTGAAGGATAGGTAACAAATCTGGCAATGATCTTTAACAAGGTAAAACAGTATGCAAATAGTCATTCAGTACTTAGAGACTGATGGTTTGTTAAGTAAAAGCCTTAATACCCAGAAAAAAAGTTTAAAAATTAGGATCATTGAATATTCATCAATAAAATTCAATGATTTAAAAAAGAATCAATGTGACCACCCCATGTTTTTTGTTTGTTTTTGCTTTTTGAGTCATTCAAAATTAGTGCAGCAAGGAAGAACAGGGATTATACACAGAATCAGGAACAGCATCACATTTTTGTAAAAAAAAAATACTTCAAATGGATTTGGACACCAATGTTGCCGTATGTGTGAATATTATCTGAAAATGGAGAATATAGGGAGAGGAAATTAGCACAACATTGCAGAGTTTAGTGTTAAATGTCATATTGTTTAATTCATTTATTAATCAGAATTTTAAATTAGACTAAAGTAACCCTGCAAAAACCTAGAGTTAGAAAACCAAAGGGGAAGAACACGCTCAGCATTTCTCAAGCTGAAAGAACTGAAGAAAAAAAACAAGCCTCAGGTTTCAATACTGAAGGGTTCTGTGGGTAAAATATTGAATGACATAGGAGGCATCAAAAGAGGATGGGAGGAATACACAGAGTCACTGTACCAAAAAGAATTGGTTAATGTTCAACCATTTCAAGAGGTAGCATATGATCAAGAACTGACACTATTGAAGGAAGAAGGCATTGGCATAAAACAAAACTCCAGGAACTGACAGAATACCAATGAGATGTTTCAACAAATGGATGCAATGCTGGAAATGCTCACTCATCTCTGCCAAAAAATTTGGAAGAGAGCTACCTGGCCAGCCAACTGGAAGAGATACATATTTGTGCTCATTCCAAAGAAAAGTGATCTGACAGAATGCAGAAATATCAAACAATATCATTAATATCACGTGCAAGTAAAATTTTGTTGAAGATCATTCAAAAGCAGTTGCAGCAGTACATTGACAAAGAACTGGCAGAAATTCAGGCCAGATTCAGAAGACGATGTGGAACCAGGGGTATCATTACTTACGTCAGATGGATCTTGGCTAAAAGCAGAGAATACCAGAAAAATGTTTACCTATGTTTTTGTGGATCTTAACAAATTATGGATAACATCGCAAATAATGGGAATTCCAGAACACTTAATTGTACTCATACAGAACCTGTACATAGACCAAGAGGCAGTTGTTCAAACAGAACAAGGGGACACTGTGTGATTTAAAGTCAGGAAAGGTGCGCATCAGGGTTGTATCCGTTCGCCATACTTAATCAACCTGTATGCTGAGAAAATAATCTGAGAAGCTAGACTATATGAAGGAAAACAGGGCATCAGGATTGCAGGAAAACTCACCAACAACTTGTTATGCAGATGACACAACCTTGCTTGCTGAAAGTAAAGCGGATTTTAAATATTTACTGATGAAAATCAAAGACTATAGCCTTCAGTATGGATTACAACTCAACACAAAGAAGACAAAAATCCTCACAACTGGACCAATAAGCGACATCATGATAAATGGAGAAAAGATTGAAGTTGTCAAGTATTGCATTTTACTTGGATCCACAATCAACATCCATGGAAGCAGCAGTCAAGAAATTAAACGACGCATTGCATTGGGAAAACTTGCTACAAAAGACCTCTTTAAAGTGTTAAAAAGCAAAGACGTCACCTTGAAGACTAAGGTGTGCCTGACCCAAGCCATGCTGTTTTCAATCACCTCGTATGCATGGGAAAGCTGGACAATGAATAAGGAAGACTGAAGAATTGATGTTTTTGAAATATGGTGTTGGTTAAGAATATCGAATATACCATGGACTGCCAGAAGAACCAACAAATCTGTCTTGGAAGAAGTACAGCCAGAATGCTCCTTAGAAGCGAAGATGGCCAGACTTCTTCCACATACTTTGGACACGTTATCAGGAGGGACCATTCCCTGGAGAAGGGCATCTGCTTGATAAGGTAGAGGGTCAGCAAAAAAACAGGAAGACCTCAACAAGATGGACTGACACAGTGGCTGCAACATGAGGATGGTGCAAGACTGGGCAGTGTTTCTTTCTGTTGTACATAGGATCTTTATGAGTCAGAACCAACTCAATGGCACCTAACAACAATAACAGCCAGTAAAAATAGACCTAATGAATTAATATGAACCCCATGGAAAAACTCTGATTTTCAGTTTAACACTATGAAAATACATAGCTACAATTTTCATATTAATAACACCTTTAATTCACACAAATTAACACATACACACACATCCACATGTACACCACTCCTGGAATGCTTACAGATGCCTGGGGAAAACTTGCTAATTTCTGGCTGTGTTTTATTCATTTTGAGAATTATCAACTTCAAACTTTATATCCTGGATTGGGGGTTTTTTTGTTTTATTTTGTTGTTGTTGTTAATCACCACGCTGCTCTAGGCAATTTGTGTGTTCTCAAGAACCCAAGCTAATCTGCACATAAGTTTAAGTGAAATTGTAATTATGCAAATCTGAAGCAAGGAAAAAGTTGTGGTGCATTAATGGTTTCTGCTTTGTTTTTATAGTTCGGTGGCATTGCACCTCTTAATTGGCATAAATAATAGATTGACTGCACTTGCCTTTGCAATATATGTAATCTCATCAACTCCTATGCCATTAATACAGGATTTGCAACAATTTAATGAGGTATGTGAGACTGTCCTTGACCGCAATATTCAACATAAAAGGTACAATAAGGATCCCTAAGGTTAATGCGTAGTTCAACGTACCATGTAGCCTATGAATGGCTGCTCTGTTGAAATAATACCCTTAAAAATAGCTTCGAAAATGATCTGGCTTCATTGTGTTTGTGGAACTGAATAAGTAAAAAATTATATTATGAGATAGAAAACCAAACAAAAAAAAATTCCATGATGTTCCTCAAAAGAAACTGAGTACAGAAGTTATATACGACAACAACAACAACAAAAATATGGAACTAACAGACAGCTCCCTTCCCAAATACTAATAATACTAATAGGTACCAAAATAAAAAAAGTCCAAACTGATAAAAAAAAAAAAATCATAATAATTTTGGAAACAAACTAGCAAGAAGATGATCTTCTAAAATTCAGCAAACATTTCTAAAAACTCTAAAATTGATGGAACTGAATTGGAAAACAGCATAATTAGCAATCTGAGGTCTCTTCATCCATTTGAAAGTTTTCCCCTCAACTTGAATTCTGATGAGTATTTCACAGTTAGAAGGATAAATGAACATTTGTTGAATGCCTGCTCTGTTGTTACTTTGATGCTGGGCACTCTGGCATCAGCCTATCAGCCTTCCCTCCAAGCTCTGGTCTGAAACGAGAGGCAGATGGCAGAAGGGCAGGCAGTGGTCACTCTAGGAAAAGTTGGTGCTTCTTGGTTTGCTTTGGACTATCAGATGTGCTCAGACTTATCTTCATTCAAGGATGATCAAAGGGAAAAATAGTTAACATGGGCCCAGGAAAGAAAATTTGTAGCACAAAAAAGAAGAAACAACTCTCTACAGACATGAGGAGGGAACCTTAAAAATAGTTTTTTGTTTTTTTAAGGAAATGTGAGGCAACATGAAAAAAATATCTATTTGATGTTTACAATGAGACATTTTAAAGGATATTGTTTCTATAAAGCAAGAATAGACTGAGGTAAGAACAATTCAGGATAAGAAAAGACTATAGTAGAAAAAATACAGTAACAATAAAAAAATTACATTTTTGAAGGGAAAAGTAGAAAAACAGGCGTTGATGGTTAAATGGTGATTTTAATGACTAAATCAAATTGTTGATACAGTGGACAAATTTAAGTACAGGAAAAAATAATTTAGAAAGGATTAAAAAAAAAAAACTTAAAAGAGATGAAGAACAGGACATGGAGTTGCAACCTCTGTAACCAAAGACTACAGAGCAGCTGACAAAAATTATCATAAATGTAAGGGGAAAAACCAAGAGAATTTAGAAGATTATGCACAAAACTAAAACTATGACAACCTGGACACACACTAAGTTTTTTTGTCATCTCAAAGATAGTAAGTGCTTCGAACATCCGGATAAGAAGAAATTAAACTTACCTACAAAAGAAATAAAATTAGGATTGCCACAGACTTTTCTTCTGTAACAATGTCTACCATAGGACAATGAAGCAACATTCAGAGGTTTGAGGGACTCTCTGACGTGTGGTAACTCAGAAAACATAATACCAAAATATCTTTTCTGCAAAAATTGTTCAACGATGTGTACTATGAGGGGAAATAAGAACTACAGAATGAGAAGATGGGTGATATAACATGACTAATATTTGCACTGAGATAACTTAAGGATATAATGGTAGTTAATAAAGGTATTATCACTAATTAGAAAAAGCTTGAGGCTGGTGGGTATAAGTAGCTTTTTGTAACTAAGGAAAAAATTAAATTAGAAAATTCATTTTGAAAGACTAGTGATATATTTATTTTATTTTTTCTGTATAACAACATGGAAATTGTTATACAGATATATACATATATGTGTCTATATCAGAGTATTTGAGTATTCATCACATGAAGTATGCAGACACTAAGTATACCCATTTTTTTACACAAATAACGTGCACATTCTACGTTTGTCTACCACCCCCACCCCGCAAGGTATTTCTGTAAGCATGCTATGCTAATTTTTTTACAGCAACATGTAAAAACAAAATTAGCATAGCAACGCTTATGAAAATACCTCAACGGAGGGGGGAGGGTGTGGTCAGCAAACAGAAAAAAGTGCACGCATTATTTGTGTAAAAATATGGTAGTTTATGAATGAGAAAAAGCTAATGGTAAAACGATACTTAAAGCTTTTACTTTTTCATGTTTTCTAAGATGTCATCATAGTACTACGATGTAGTGGTATGCTGGAGCTGCTCATACTAGCTCACAAGAGCCAATTAGGTACCGTATTTTACACAAATAATGCCCTCCCTCCCCCTATGAAGTATTGTTGAAATACACACTATGCAAATTTTTTTACATGTTGCTATAAAAAAATTAGCATAGCATGCTTATGAAAATGCCTTGTGGGGGAGGTAACGGTTGGTGAACAAACATAGAAGGTATGCATTATTTGTATAAGAATACAGTACGTCTCCTCCCAGTCCTACATTTAGTGACATCAAGCCAGTAGCTTGAAACTGGCCATGGTGGGAGTATTTACATCAAAGAAATTAGCAAATGCTACAAATCGTGGTCCCCCTCCCCCCAGTAGCTGGTTTTCTGGAGAGCAGTACACCACTGCATATATTTGAAGAAAAACAAACCAAACCAAACCAGAAACATCCTGAATGTTTAAAATTAAAGGAATTTTAGTGCATTCAGTTATAGAATATCACGCCACCATTTTAAATCATAGTTACTGAGACTGGGCAGAAATTTGGAAACTTAGGAAGCTATTATGTAAGATTAAGTGAAAAGATGATAGTGTGTCCTCTATATAATTCAGTACGTGAGATTACATCCACCCAAGGTCTGCGATTCTAATACTGATGTGGAAAACTGGAAAAAATCTAAAGAGAAGGGAAAAAAATGGAAATTAAATATATAACTCATATGAAGGAATAAAAACCCAAAGGAATATTTTTTAAGGTCTTTCAGAAAACACAAATTTTTTCTCCTGAGATGCTGAGTTTGGCTCATATACCCTGTTACTCTGATTAATGAAACTGTTGAGGTACAAGACATGGTTTAAAATGGGGCAAGAAGAAATGGCGGGAAAGAATGGGGAGGCCAGTTTCAAATTCTGAAGAATTACAGCCGCAGCATGCAATATCCAGCAAGCTGCTTTTTTTTCTCTTTGTACTTTCAGTCCTGGTCTTTAAGTAGGTAAATGATTGATTAGCATGCTATCTTCCTAATGGTGTTTTATGTTTGCAAAACCCTTCACATGTAATTGCTTTTTATGATCCTCACAAAAATCCTATGAGATGTATTTTTTTCCCCCTAAGCAGCATTCTGAATGGATATTTAGAAAGGCATGCAACTTTCAAGGTCACCCAGCTAGTTATCAGCAAAGACAGACGTGCTTAAGTGTGATGCCTAGAAGAATGGGATTATCCCACTCCACTAGGGATTGTTCCCAATGTACCTCATAGGATACTGTGTGGATACACTTGTTGTATTTTAAGCACCTGAAGTTCCACATTGAAATGTGGCTACGAAAACAATGTACTATTCTTATTTCAGGCTCTGAGGAAATTGTGTAATAGAATAAAACAAATTGTGTAATGGGATGAAAAAGAATACTCTTGTCATTACATGTCACTGTGTATCTTTCCTTAGGGCTTGAGCTCTGTGTATTAAAGATATTTTTATAAAGATTTTTCTACAGAATTCGTGAACTATGATCTGGTTATGACAAAAAGGAGAGTATTTACTAGGATACCGCAAACAAGTCTTGCCTCACTAGGAGAAACAGACAAGTAAATGTGACAAGGACACTGTGTTTTCAAGAACTGCATCTGTTCGCAGTTCTTCTGGTGAGAGCTTATTAATATGTTTACTACAGCAGGAGATCACCAAGTACTGCAACTCTGCTAACAATTTGCTCATACTCAGAGACAAGTTGACAGTATTTTCTCTGGTCACTTTCAACAAACGTTCATAAACAACTCTCAGAGAGGCCAATAGTAGGCAGATCTCAAATATTTGGGGAAATCATGTAATTCACAGTGAAAATAAGAATGTTAATGAATATGACCACCAACCATCTGTCATTTTGTTGCACTGCAGTAGCTTTCGTGTTGCCGTGATGCTGGAAGCTATGCCATGAGTATTTCAAATACCAGCAGGGTCACCCATGGTGGAAAGGTTTCAGCATAGCTTCCAGACTAAGACAGGCTAGGAAGAAAGGTACAGTGATCTACTTCAGAAAATTAGCCAATGAAAACCTTGTGGATCACAACAGATCACTGTACAACTTGGCTTGCTTTGGACATGTCATCAGGAGAGATCAATCCCTGAAGGAAGACACCATGTTTGGTGACGTAGAGAGCCACCAAGGGCAAGGGAGACCCTCTGTGAGATAGATTACTGCAACAGCCACAAGGATAGACTTGAACATGCCGGAGATAGGATGGTGCAGGATTGGGCAGCATTTTGTTCTGTTATATATAAGGTCAACATGAGTCAGAGTCCACTCAATGGCAGCTATCTATCTATACAACAAATGTAAAGGTCAATGATTGTTCCTTATAAAATCATAGATGCTGTGAAAGTTGAAAAGAAACTAAATTGTCTATCATTTGACACAAATTCCTAATTAAAAAAATAAGGAGGCCTTGAGTAAAACAGTGACTTGCCTACAGCCCCACTCTTAGTGCTTGTTAGAACCTAGGATATTAGGCTCCAGGGGCTGCACTCTTCCCCCTAACCCTGATCATCTATGACAGAGGTCTCAAACTGGCAGCCAGCAACAGCCAGGCTTTGATTTACATGATGTTAAAAAAAAAAAAAAAAAAAACATCAATCAGTTGTCAAAGTTTACAGATAGGAACATTTCAGACAGAATCTCCAATTTCTAGCTTTTCTTGAAATAGCAGATGTAGTGCCGGGAGGCCCACATTCTCCCATGGCTGCAGTTGGCTGGAGGTGGCACTGGTCCCTCCTTTGAAGACATTGTGCTCTCCTGCTCCCACCTGGTCAGCTTCACCCTTTTATCCTCATCTGCCTGCCCCCTGTAGGCATTAGAGTTTGTGAGCCCTACTGTCAGGTACCAAATGGTTTTAGAAAAACAAATCAAAAAGTAATGATTCCACACGAAAAGTAATTAAGTACATTAAGCTCATTGCCTTTGAGTAGATTACTACATACCAAATGTACCAACTTTTCTACCAGGTGATAAAAATGAGAACTATGAGTCCTAACTGAACAGTGATTATATACACAAAAACTCATTTTGGAGGGAAATGGGAAAATTACACCAGCATACTGTTTGAAAGCATTCTCTGTATGGTTTTGCCTGAATTCACATAAACAATGTGTTAATAACTACCTAATGAATCAGTTGTCAGGTTTTTCTCACTGATTAGTCTCTAACTGCTTCTCTTCAAATCAATTTAGTGATTGACGGAATTCGATTGTTTTGCCTTTTTTAGTTAATGAGCTTGGGAGTATAAATAAAACCCCCCCAAAAAAGCATTAAAATTTATTAAGTAGAGAAATAGGCAATTGTTTTACTACTGGCAATCCTGCTTCCATCTTCCCAAGTTGTTTCATTAGTTATGTCTCCATTTTTGTTGGAAATCATTTGATTTCACTTTACTTACAAATGCACAAACCAAAGATCACCCATCTTTACAGCTGCTGAGGGGAAGTATTTATTGCTCTACATGCTGCCCACATGCTGTCAGAAAATAAGGACACCTCTCCAACCCTTAAATTCTTTTCCCACAAACACACACGCACACACACCACTCAGCAATAGACTCATTTGATTTGTACTTAGAGTTTCAATCCAAAATGTGGTGTTTACAACTGAAGGAATAAGCAAGTAAAGTTGTTAGGAACTGGGAATCATGATTTTAGAGCAACTTTGATTTTTTCACCACTTTTGATTTTAGATGAAATGACTTCTCTTTCTCAAGAAAAAAATGTATTTATTAAAACATGGAAAATAAAAAAAGCAAATGTATGCTTTCCTAAAAACAAAAAACTCAGTGTTCTTAGGTCTTTCTAATGCATATCAAGTATTAAAACCTATTATGCTATCTTAATGGCCATGCCAGGTGGTTCCTTATGTGTCAATTATGTGCAAGGGATTGTACTAGAATCAAGAAGCTCATCTAAACATCACCAATCCTATTTATTAAATTCCAATCTCTTTGAAAGGTTTGGCACAATTCTGTAAGCAGTTATGCATATATGCATTCATTCAACATTTTTTTTTAAATAGCTGACATGTACCAGGCACTGTATTCATCACCAGGATACAGTTTAAACCAGACAGGTAGATTTGTACCTTCACTGGAAGATTAACTTCAACCTAAGACAAATCTGTTCCTCCCCATTGACTTAGTCACTCAGCTCTCCCCACCTGCCCTCCTCAATCAACCCGATTGCCACTTGCTTTCCACACCCACCCACCTACCTCGCTGCCATAGTAGAGAGGGAAAGGACTCTTTGTGACACTAATAATGACCCAGACATCTCTCTTCTCCAACTCCCTAATCCCACTGAGGCTCTGGGGAGGAGGGGGAAGTAACTCTAGATATACACGCAGATCCATCATTCTGATAGTTGCATCTTTTTCCTACTCCTATGAAACATTTCTGAGAGATCACCTAAAAGGAATATAAAACCATATATTGCAACCCAGTGTACACAGAATCTCCCAGTGCCTCTTGGAGTCTATCGATTGTCTCTAAAGTCTTCCTTTCCCTATTTCTTCTCCCTAAATGTAAGAAATGAACTTCCACGTGTCCTGACATAAAACATTTCAGGCTCAACATTCTGTGAAAAGCATAAAGAACTGCTTATGAATAGAATATTTTACTACTGACATAGAAAGTGAAAACTGGTCAGGAAAAGCAGAGCTTGCCATGGAGGTTTTACCTCCATAGAAAAATTAAATCCGTTATATAATTTTTATATAATTAAATTTATTACTTGATTATAATTATTCAATTTGAAAGTATGGGAAGGACAACATATGGCGCTTCCTTCCTATTTCCTCCCAAATCATGCACAAAATGTAACAAAAGAATACTTTGGGTACTCATAACCTAGTGGATAACTCCACAATAAACCCATTCCACAATAAAAAAAAAAAAGGTAAATGAGAAAAAAAAAAACAAAGCATCCCTATGGTCCTTACAAAGGAGGCCTGATGGTACAGTGGTTAAGCACTCAACTGCTAACCCAAAGGTCGGCAGTTCAAACCCACGGTAGGAAGATGCGGCAGTCTGCTTTAGTAAAGACTACAGTCTTGGAAATGCTATGGGGCAGTTCTACTATGACTATGACTCAGAATCGACTTGACGGCAGTGGGTTTGGTTTCTGATGCTCCTCACAAGGTAAGATGTTGCTGACAGCTAGAAAAATCATTTATAATTCAAGGAAATATCAGGCTTCTGTGACTTTTTTCCCTTTACTTAAGCAGGATTAAAGATTTATTAAGGAACATGTCTTACTGATTTTTATACCCCTCACACTCAATAACAGTTGAATTTAATGAAATGTCAAAAGCAAGTCTTTACATTAGTTTATTAAGATTTGGCTCAAAGATTAATACTATGTTGCTAAGCAAAAATTAGAGGACTTTTTGAAAATCCTATAATGGTACTTTCCATACAAATGTGAAACCTCCTATCTCTGCAGTTATAAGTGAGGTAGATTCATGTATTAGTAATATGGTGTACACAGCAGTGTCTCAATATGACCGTGAAATAAAATCACAGGGTGGAGGGTGTCTGTAAAAACTGAGGTCCCAGAACACCATCACCAGCATGTTTAGCAATATCCTCAGGTGATTCCAGTTACACAAATTTGGGGGTCACTGACAGAGATGAAAGAGCCCTGGTCTTAGGACTAGGTTCTGATATAGGCTCTGCCTAAAATAATCACATAACCTTGAGTACCATCCAGTCTGTCAATCATTTATTCCTTCTAGAAGCATTCATGGAAAACAAACCATTATCTTCTCTGGGTTTCAATTTCCTTATCTGTAAACTCAGGCCACTGGAATGGAAAATGTGAAATCTTTCCATCCTCTAACGTTCTACCCTATAATCTACACTCTGATCATTCCACATGCACTTGTCATATATCACCTTATATAAGGTCATTTGTGTATCTGTTTTATGCCCACTAGTGAATTAATAGTGAATTAATGGATTGACACAGTGGCTGCAACAATGGGCTTAAGCATAACAACTATTGTGAGGATGGCGCAGGACCAGGCAGTGTTTTGTTCTGTTGCACATAGGGTCACTATGAGTCAGAGCTGACTCAATATCACCTAACAATTGAATTAAATTCAGCAAATATATGTCAAGAGAAAAGGTTGCCTATACTGAAAAATTCAACACATATAAGATGGCAACAACTCCAACAAACATCAAGTGTTTGAGCTCAAATGGATTAGTATAGGCATATAGGTATATGGGTAGGTGCAGGTGTATATGTAGGTGAGAACAGATAGAAGTATCTTTACCTATTAAAGTAAATGCAAATAGGTTGGTGCAGGCACATATATTCATTGAAGGCACAAATATGGATACTCCTCAGACATAAATATCTTCAAAGATTGGTTTTCTGGCTTTGAAGGCTTAGGACCATAGTCTCATGGAACAGCTCAGCCAACTGGTATAAAATAGTACACAAAAATCATGTTCTCCATCCTACTTAATAGCTCCTGGGGTCTTAAAAGCTTATGAGCGGCCATCTAAGATACAACTACAGGTCTCTCCTCACCAGGAGCAAATGAGTAAGAAGATAACCAAAAGCTTAGAGAAGAAACAAGCCTACATGATCCACAACCTCATTTACCCTGAGATCAGAAGAACTAGGTAACCAGCTACCACCACTGACCGTTCTGACTGGGGTCACAATAGATAGTCCTGGATAGAATGGGAGGAAAATGTGGAGCAGAGCTCAAATTCTTTTTAAAAAGCCAGAAAAATTGGAACAGTGGAGAACAGAGGACTCCCTGAGACTATTGCTCTGAGACATTCTTTAAGCCTAGAACTGAGCCTAGCCCCTGAGACTACCTTTTAGTAAAATAGTAGAGTGGCACACAAAATAAAGGATGTTGCCGCTAAGATCAGTGCCCTATTTAAAAACCGAAAGGTCGACAATTACCCAAAAGCAGAGATGAAAAGAAAAGGGGGCAGGGAAGCTGAAGTGCTACAAAAGAAACAAGCAGAACACAAAGAGAATGTTGACACATTGTGATAAATGTAACTAATGTCACTGAAAAATTTATGTGGAAACTGTCCAATGGGAACCTAGCTTGGTGTGTAAATTTTCACCACAAACACAATAAAGTATTATTTTAAAAAACATACATATATAAAGAAACATTACAGCCAAGTATAGCACAATGTCCAAGCACTGGGGACATGTTAGGCAAAGTCTGGATCTTACCTTCTGGTTATTCTACATTCTCAGTGAATATTTCTGAGTGAATGAATGAAAAAAATGGACAAATAAAATTTTCTTAATCTTTCTGAGCCCAAATTTCATCAATAAAATAAACTACGTACAGAAAATTACTTTTTCAGCCAGGGATACAAAAAGAATTCTTCTCGAGATTAACTGTGGACGATTTGAGAACTCTGTTGAGAAGAACTAAATCCAGGAGAAAGAATAGGATGGTCAATTAGCAATTCACAGATTGTAAATAATGAAAAAAATATACTCTGGGTACTTAAATAACCTAGTAGACAATTCCACAACAGTTTAAGTAAAAAGCTGAGGTTTTCATTTAACAGTAAACCAGATACATATTTGTCATTTCTAGTATAAACATGAGGGAAACCCTGGTGGCATAATGGCTAAGTGCTACGGCTGCTAACCAAAGGGTCGGCAGCTCGAATCCGCCAGGCGCTCCTTGGAAGCTCTATGGGGCAGTTCTACTCTGTCCTGTAGGGTCGCTATGAGTTGGAATCGACTGGACGGCACTGGCTTTGTTTTTTTTTTGTATTGTAAACATGAAGTCTTCGGTTTATTCATTCAAAAACTACATATCGCATGTTTTTTGGATGCCAGGCACTCTTCTAGGCTCGTGAAACACAACATTGTCCTGTTAGTAGTTGAGATTAACAAGAGGTATGTAAACAATTGCATAAATGAGATAATTTCTGATAATGGTAAATGGTATAAAGTAAATAAAACAAAGCAACTGGATAGAAAGCAAGAGGAGAAGGGAGCTATTTCAGATAGAGTGTCAAAGAAAGTCTTTCTGAGGAAACAGCGCATTTGAGCTAATGCCTGAATGAAAAGAAACAGCCAGCCACAGAACTATCTGAAAGAAGTGGATTCTATCCAGAGGAAACAGCTAACAGCAAAGCCTTTCTGAGTGTGCTGAAGGATGGTGTAAAAACGCCTTGGGGGCAGTGTCTGAATTACTTCAACCCCAATAGGGGGAAGGAGAACCAAGATCAACAGCACAAGGCTGACATCCGTGTGGTAGAGGCTAGGCAACCCTCCTCTCTCTGGCACCTTACCCAATTCTGACGCCAACCATCCCTCCCAGAGCACTCTCTACTGGGTGCAATAATTCATTGCAATGGCCACACGAAACTCACGAACCATACTCACAACCATGGAGTTTATGAGGAAAGCAACAGTGGCAATTCAGGCTCAAGGGCACTCAGGATACAGTTCTTCCATCAGGATAGCTTCTCCCCAGCTGTGCTCGCAGGCGTGCCTCTCCCTGGCTCTCAGTCTCCACCCAAAGGCAGCTTTCTCTTTCCATGGACCGGGAAGGCCACCACACGGTCTTCTGCTGCCTAATCTCTGCTTCTGGGTCTCTCCTGCTGTTCTCTCCTTCCTTGGTTGTGGTGGGCTTCTCTTTGTACTCTAGAATTGGCTCTCTTTTAAGGCAAAACTGACCAATCCCCTTGGTGGGCCATAGTTACCTTATCACAAAAGCATCTGGGTGGGAGTTAACAAGACTCATGGCCAGAAAGGCCACACACAAAAGAATTAATCATACTGCAGATGGCCAGGAGGCCATGTGGCTGGAGTATGGGGAAGGATGGGGTGAGTTAGCCTAGATGATACCAGAGCATGCTCACACTTTACATTTGCAGGGCCAGATCTGCTCTCTGCCATCTTCTCTTTCCACCTCCGGACCCTTCTCCCCATGGAAAGAACCTTACACACACAGTTTGGACACCTCAGCCATCTGTCCAGGCTGCATCAGAACCTCACTGGACGGGGCTGGGCATCTATGTGTACAGAGCTCCCCAGGTGTTTCTAATGTGCAGCCGGAAATGAGAACCACTGCCCTAAGCCAAAAATATGAAGACTTAAGACAGAAACAGACAAGGAGTTGAGCTGATGGATCGTAAACCAAAAAATAAGGAAGGGAGAGTAATAAAGCAAACATAAGGTTGAGGAAAGTTTGAGTATGTAAATTACCCTCAAATCTCAAACTCCTTCCCTAAGACAAATAAAGCACATCTTTTCCTCACAGCCTCACAAGGGTGGTGATAGATGCTACAAAAATTACAAAAATGGTAAGATGGCTCGTACCCACAAGGAACTTAAACCAGGTCTACAAATATCTACTTTTGACCTCATGAGCTTATTGTCATGTCTTCAACCTACCCCCGCCTTGTGCAGCCAGTGTTTTCCTCCTAGTGTGATCCATCGCAGACAGCAACCTTGTAGAGAAGAGAAACCATTACTTTATATAAATCAAGGTTACATAAGGGTGCTTAGGATGATAGTGATGATGAATAAAGATGATCAGCAGGGACCCTCAGGAAATGCTATACATGTGTTCACAGCTAGAGCCAAGTAAAAATTATGACATAGAAATAACCTCTGCTGTCATCCAGCCGTTATGCAGGACCAGCTCTCCCCTCCTGGCACCACTCTGCCATGCTCACCATAAACCCTTATCTGATAACCCTAAGGTAATAACTGATAATAGCTTTAAGTGTTACACTTCCCAAAGGTACTATCTTACTCCCTTTGAAAAGAAGCTTACTAAACACCCAAAATTTCGCAGATGAAAAGGATTGGTTCTGGTTCTCTCTCTCTCTTTCTGTCTGTCCATATAACGTAAAAGGCTCTGCAGGATTTCCTCAAATTATTCTCTGTGTGGAACCCCCTCTTTTTCCTTCTCCCCATAATTTCTAAGCTAGCTCTGGCATAATTTGCAAAAGACCTAGCGTGAGAAGAGTATGAAAAGAAGAGGAAAATTACCCCCAACAGAAGCTGACCAAAGGCCATATTAGGACACTATCATCTTATTAGCATATGTGTATATGGGTATGCATTTTACTGAATATTTATTATATCTCATTTAACCCTAAGAAAAGTAGGCACAATCATAATATCCATTTCACCAATTTGAATACTGAGGCTTAGAGAGATTAAGTGACTTGCCCAAAGTCACACAGTTCAAAAAGGACAGAGGTAGGATAAGACCAGGTCTGTAGGACTCCAGAGGAATTCCTCTTAACCATAAATTCCCCTCCTCCATACCCACCCTTCTCATTGCATGCCTGCTGAATGATAACTACAAATGGAGGAATCAATATTTCGAAGGCCAATAGCTCCACTGGTAAGCCAAAGCCATCGGAAAGTACCACCGAGGAAGGGATGGGCGGCACTGCTTTCTCACACAGCCATACATTCTACCTACTCCTACTCACAGAATCACAGGTTTTCCAGTCTTTTGGTTCATTTGGTCGAACCCCACCTAACATCTGAATTCCTCCTACGACAAACCAAGAGTCTCAACAACCTGTGACCATAATCACACTAGGAACAAAATAAGAGGGGCTGACTTTTACAGGTGCTAGTGCTCCAGCAGAAAATCAATTGCCAGTGTATTGTATACAATCTGCTTTTGAGCATGAATCAGTAAAAGCATCAAGACATAAAAAATGCAATAAAATCTCCTGTAGTAAAAAAAAGTAGTAGAGCCCTAGAAATTTCCAAGGAGAGGATAAAGCTTTTCCTACCCTTTCCCTACTGAAAGATATTCCTTGTTTTTAGGTATGTGGGTGTGTTTGTTTTTAATTACAAGATTTTTCTGGGCACAAAAAAAGAAGGTGAATCTTTTTATCACAATTTTCAGGAGCTACTATATCTGAGGGCTCTTCGAGAAGTACCAGGTGTGCTTCAACATAAATCAGTGTGCAGCTATCTTTCATGCTCTGACAATGCTTCCCTCTATCTGACTACCTTCAGTTAGACAGGAGCAAGCTTTGGAGCAGAACTGCCTTGTCTACAGAGACACACATTTCGGAAGACAAAGAGAACTGAAGAGGAAGACCCAGCATGTATTTATTTTATCCTTTTCTGAAGTGGTAATAGACTGGCTATCTATTCCTCCTGTTTGACTAGGAAAGGTGTGTTTGATGTGATATAGTTCAGGGCCTGATTTTTTTAAGACATTGTCTGACTCATGCTCATACATTCGATCTGCTGGTTATTTGCACATCCCTCAGTCATTTAAACAGATATTCAAAATGCTGGCAAGTATCTAGCCAGAAAGTCATAATTCTGTTAAGTATGTTAGTGCATCCTCACCCAAAAGATTATATAGTGAATAGACACTTAGGCTTTGGGATTAGACTGGCTGGGTTTGAATCCTGGATTTACCACTTTTTACCTGTGTGACTGAGAAATATTTTTAGTTTTATTATAATTATAGTATCTGTCTTGTGGGGTTACTGGGACTATCAAATGAAGTAATATCTGTAAAACAATCAGCACAATGCTCAATCAATAACGCTTCTAACAGTATTATTTTTCAATAATAAGAAGTCATCTAAGTTATATTTCAGTTTGTGAGTAGAAGGTGGTGAGTCTCATGGTAGAAAGGGCAAAAAGTAAATAGGCAACTAATAGTGCATAAACAGGTAAGCCTCAGTTGGATCAGAAAGACTAGCTTTTGTCAGCATATGCAGGAGGAATTGTTTGAAACATTTTAGAAAGTATGCATTTTAATATGCCTCTCACTTAAAAATATAAGTGAAAACACCTTATACACTGTTAAGTTCCACATTAGTGACAGGATGGTATTAGTATGGCAGTAGGAACATGTACTGCTTCTAAATAATAGGGCATATTCTTTTTTTTTTTTTTTTAAATAGATCCTTTTTAGAAAAACTAGAAGCCAAAGGATTCCAATACGATGGCCAGACCAAATGCCTATTAGATTACGTTTTAACAGAATCCCATCATTTGATCATTATTCAATAAATATTTATCAAGGACTTACTTTGTCCTGAACACCATGTCATACCTTTAAAAGATACGGACAAAATCTAAGTTAAAGTACATGACGTAAGGAGTGTTTGACATGCTTATGAAGACACGAGTTATGTTTCTTGTTGTGTGTGCCTTAAGGGCTGATGAGACATGCTCTTAAATGGATCCAAAATTTGTGCTCTTTAAGGCTACCTTCCAGGGATTGATGCATACTATTAACCAGTGACAAAAGGTGTGATCTTGGTGATCAAGGGTGACATCATGTTTAGGTGTTGGGTGGAAATATGTCTGTCATATCCCAACTTTCACATGAAAGACAAAACACATTTTCACACAACTGCCATCGTCAAAGTTACAACAATTCTTCTGAATAAAGATTTGGATCCCGATACACGTGCCAATACTCCCCAACTCAGTGAGTATCAGATTGAATTCTACCTTAGATAAATACCATGGAGAAAGGCACTGCAAAAGGCAGAGAATACCACCTCCCCACTTGTGGAAGTGAATCAAAGTGATCCCTGCACAATGCCAGAGGGGACGGCAGCTTAGGGTGACAGGTGGCACGCCTCCCCGCCAAAGAGAAGTCGTTGCTACCGGCAATTTTTTTTAGCTGAGGCATGTGACCTAAGTGGTGGCATTTCACAGCTGAGTAACCAGCTTGTGATAAGCCTTTGCTTCACTGGGAGGCGGGCCACATGTCCACAAAGGCTGCAACTCTCGCTGCAAAGTGTTGCAATACATTCAGCTGTATCCTGCCGACAATGGAACATTTATGCTGCCTGGAAATGTAATTTACTGTTTGATTAAGGACATTTTGCCAGACAAACAAAAAAGGTGGCTTCCTTGCAAAGGTGTCATTTTCTAGCACAAAAGTTACAAGGAGGAAAAAGGACCAGAAAAGTGAGTGGGCAGGAAAAGTTAAAAATAAGTCCCTAATTTGTCAGTCTTTGGTAGAAATTTGCAAAAGAGGGTCTACTTTATTTTGACTAATATAGTAGATGGAAGCCAAATTCAAACTCTGACATTCTCAGGCCTCTGACATCTGGGCTAATCTAATCAATTCTTCCATAACTCCCTTTCAGGTACCATCTACTGCAGACAAATTAAACAGCTTGCTGTTCCCTGCACACTTTACTCAGAGCCCTAGTCACATGATTTCCTTCCATTGACATTCTATTTGCAGAGCTCACAGGCGTCCTAGAAGAAAGGCAGGACTTTCTACAGATAAAAAAATAAAGTAGACTTAAAGAGGGTCCAGAGTCACAGCAATAGCTGATAGAGGACATGACACCAAAACCTTATCTTCGCACTGTACCTGGGCACCAAAGTCTACAGGGAATAGCAAATAAATACCCAATACCAATATTCCCAATAAAGAAAATGAGAGAAACATAACATCTTGAGAGTATGCTTTGATAATACATGTAGTGATGCTGCCTTGATTATTAGAAAGGTAAAAGGAGAAGAGGGATATTAATTAAGCAGAGTCTGTTTTACCTATGAAACATGCAATTAATCAGATTTTCCTCTTTATTCTACTCTTATGGGAAAGAAACAAAAAGAAAATGAATTTATAAACATTTAGTAAAAAGCAAAACACTTCCAAAGTTGTTAATTATTGGGAGTTGAACAATTAGTCTACTACCTTGCTTTATTTACATGTCTAGTGCTAGGAAGTAAGAATAGTGAAGCCCTGCAAAATCTTAAATCACCGAGCTCCTCACTATGGCTGAAAGGGTTGAAACAAAAGCCCTCCTTACTTAACTAGGTTCAAAAGCTATTTAGTGAGTGTCTATTATGTACAAGGCACTGTTCTAATTGCTGGGGATACACCAGTGAACAAAACGAAACAAAGATTCCTTTCTTTAGGAGTTTACATTCCTCCAGGGAAGATGTTTTATGAGGGTGGAATATTCTAGTGGAAGAAGGCATTCAAGTAACCAGAAATCTGTCTAAGAAGCTGCATTCAGCAATCAGTCACGTTGGTTAATGCATATTTTTAAAAATCATCAAATATGAAAAATGAATAAACACATTTATTATCATTTTCTAAGTGCTATGGATTGAATTGTGTCCCCCAAAAATCTGTTTCAACTTGGGTAGGCCATGATTCCCAGTATTGTGTGATTGTCTACCATTTTGTCATTTGATGCGATTTTCCTGTGTTGTAAATCCTTCCTCTATGATGTTAATGAGGTAGGACTACAGGCAGGTATATTAATGAGGCAAGACTCAATCTATAAAATTAGGTTGTGTCTTAAGTTGATCTCTTTTGAGATAAAAAAGAGAGAAGCACGTAGAGAGACACGTGGACCTCATATCACCAAGAAAGTAGTGCCAGAAGCAAAGCTTATCCTTTGGTCCTGGGTTCCCTGCACTGAGAAGCTCCTCAACCAGGGAAGGTTGATGGCAAGGACCTTCCCCCAGAGCCAACAGAAAGACAAAGGTTTCCCCTGGAGCTGGCACCCTGGATTTGGACGTCTAGCCTCCTAGACTATGAAAGAATAAATTTCTTTTTGTTAAAGCCGCCCACTACTGGTATTTCTGTTATGGCAGCACTAGATCACTAAGACATTTAAAAAGCCATCTTCTGCCTATTTCAGCAGCATAGACATTGCTCACAGATGTGTAAATAACTGAAGGCTGTCACTCAAGAATGTGTGGGAAACTATACAAAATGCAGTGTAACAATAAGTGCATTATCAGGATGGGCTTCCAGAGGTTCTGCCCACACTGTGGGCCATGGACCAGCAGCGTCAACCTATTAGACATGCAGACTCTCAGGTCTACCCCAGACCTACTGAATAAGAAACTGCAACTCAGTGAGTTTCCCTGGTGATTTGCGTGCACACTAAAGTTTGAGAAGCACCATTCTAGTATATTCCTCTGCACTTAGGAGAGCCTAAAAATAATCTACAAAAACAAAGAATATTATCACTTCCAAAATTAATTACTTATCTAATTTTTTCTTTTTTCATTTTTAAGAAGGAATTTCTTTTCAAGTGAAATTGTACTTTTAAGATGACAGGTCAAGGATATTAAATACTAAGCTTTCCTTTAGCATGTACTAACATAGAAGAAAAAAATAAAATGTGCCTTTTCATTGTCTCAATGTTGTTGGTATTTCTAACCAAAAACAAAGGGTGAGTCATCCCTCACATAAATCAGTGCCTAGTGCTTTCCTCCACTCTCTGTGCTCTCGTGGTGTAGTGGTTAAGAGCTTGGCTGCTAACCAAAGGATCAGTAGTTCAAATCCATCAGCCTATCCTTGGAAATCTTATGGGACAGTTCTACCCTGTCCTATAGGGTTGCTATGAGTGGGAATCAACTTGACAACAATGGGTTTGGTTTTGGTTTTATACAATAGCATTAAGAGACACGGGGTTTCTTTCTGATGTCTCATCCTATATCAAACTCAGTTTCCCAAGTTAAATCATGTTGACCTTACCTCAAAGGGGAATGAAGTAGAAGACCTCTTCCTGGGTACTAAGCTACTTAGAACATTCAGCAAAACGAGCTTCCAGACCAGAGCAATTGTGGTCTGGAAAGCACACGATGAAAACATCAGGAAAAGTTAGGAATTGGGTAAAAAGCAAGCTCCCTCTCCATTTGTCACTGGGCATCACTTTACAGCTTTATTTTTCCTGAAGGATGAACGGAGGGAAAAGGAAGAAAGAAGTTGTTATAAAGTCACAGAGGCAAAGCAACCCTGCTCAGTGTTGCACATGGGAAAGAGAGAGAGTGCCTCACCCACACATACACTCTGCCAAAATCTGGCAAAATATCCAAACAGCCTCACAGCAGGTCCCCGCAGATACAAAAGAAGGGGGCAACAACAATGGGCAGAGCATCTGTGAGCCATAAGAGGAACTTGGAGGGGCATGATTCTCCTGTTATGTGACCAACACTCCAGGATTCTTCTCTATACACTAGACACATAGAACATTTTCCTCTCCTCTTTAGCAGTGTAAGATAATTCCCTATTCCAGGGTTAAAAAAAAAAAAAAAAAACTCTCAGCCTGCCATTACTGACTGCTTATTAACATACTGAAACCTCAGTAAGGATCTGAAACTTTAAGGGGTCCCTTCCACTCATATATATCTATATCCTGCCTCCAACATGGAGTTGGGGCATCTTACAACTACAAAATGTATAAAATAATGTTGCTGAAATGAGGTGGGGGAAGCAAATATCTAGCGTGTAAATTAGAACTTTTTCTGTAATTGAGCATTAAAATTGGCTTTGAGCTTCCTGGTGGACAAGAGAAAAAAGGGAACAGAGCAGATTTCATTCTCATTATTAAGATGAAGTATATCAGTTCTTCAAGAGGGACAAACAGTTTCATGGTATTAAATTAGAAACAGATATTTTTACAATGGACTTTACACAAGGGACATTGGACAACATAATAAGCAACATTGTCAGTGCCAAAAATATACATGAAAATGATAAAGCATTATTTACACTGCCAACCCTTGTTCTGACCTTCAAGAAATGAAAAAAGGATAATATTAAAATACAATTTGGAAAAGGCGATCCTTCCAGAGGAGTAAACATTTCAGGTATGTAGTATTCTGAGAACCTAATTTTATGCAAAGAAGTTGAGAATGATCTCTTAGATGATAGTCTTAAATATCAATTCTCTCATCTGGCCTTTTGACAAGAACTAAAGGATAATTCTAGGCTACACTCTTTGATGAGAACATGATATCCTATGTAATTAACTAAAGAAAGATTCTGTTCTTTTGGACATCAGGCCAGTAGGTGGCCAAGTTAATGAACTGCCATTTTTACCACCATGAAAGCTGAGGCTCCCTTTCCTGTATCTGGGGGCTGTGCACTACCAGAGAGAATATCAAAAGAATATCAGTTACCTCTACATGGTTTCCAAATCAATACATGGTTTCCAATCTCAGTTGGGCTTTCTAAACCACTGTTCTATTTGTAGTTGATCACTTTCCATTCCCCTCATTGAATAATTGGGAAAACAAAGGCTATCAAACATTATTTTTAGACCTTATTTTCTCCTTTTACCCCAAACATAATTATATCACCACCCAGAGGAAAGAATTCTCTTGTTCAAGGCTGGCCCCTCCCCACAATGTCTTCTTGCTTCCTCTCCAACTTCATTTCATCAATTATCTTCAAATTTTACTATTCTATTCACACTTTCCCATCAGCACTTAAATCTTTCCCATCCCAGATAAATTTCTCACTAGGTGTGTAGATCTCTCTAGCTACCACCTTATTTCTTACCTTTCCTTCTCAGTCTCTAGGTACAATGCTGTATATTAGCAGCCTCCACTTCTTCCTGGCTTCTGCCCTTCTAATGGATTTAGAAATTAAGAGATTATGGAAAATCAGAAGCTAGGATGAAGTGGAGGCTACTAGTATGGAGCTGTTTCTAGGGCCCTTCCCATCAGCTCTGTGATATTAGTCACTGCTGTCTTGAAACTTTTTCCCCCTTGGCTTCCATGATGTCTGCTTCTTTCCTGGCTCTTCCTCTTTTCCTTCTACTTTTCTAACTGTTCCTTCTCTATCCTTTTTCTAGATCCTCTCCCTCACTTTCATCTTCTCCAAGTTCTGCTCTTGACCCTTATCAGTCTATATACCTTCCCTTGGCAATATCATCCACTGTCTTGGTTTTAACCGTGGATATTTTCTGGCAAATCTCAAATCTACCTCCCCTTCCAAATATCTAGTCCATTTAGTCCAAATATATAGTCCAATAACTATAGCAGAGAGACTGGCCCAGAGAAGGCACTCATTAAATATTTATTTAATTAATTATGATAGAGACCTGAACACAACTGCTTCTGTACCAACAGAGTAATATCTGCTGACCAAAAAGTGAAAATAACAGATAGTACACTTATTTATCCAGGTTAAGGTAAAAGTTATTTATTTACTGTAAGTTGTTTTCACTGTTTCGATGTTCTCATAGCATCTTTTAAAGTCTATCGTGAATAATTTCTGCTTTTGAACATACTGTCAGCAATTTGTTTATTGATCTTTTTCGTTCTGCCCTTTGTAAAATACAAATGATAAAATGTGTTAAAGCACGACAGTAAACAGAGGAAACTGCCTCAGATTATCCAGCAGTCACTGTAGAATAAGCTGTCCAAAAGAAGGACCTTCGCTTAGGGCCACATGCTGTGGGTGCAATTGTTATTAAAGGAACAAATGAGAAGCCAAATGTGTGCTGCTCAACATTAGCAAATCAGCAAGATATTGCCTCTTTCCTCCTTATTTTCATATACCCTCCAGAAATTTCCCTGCATATTCTTCAAGCAGGCTCATCTAGACTAAGGACATTTTCTTATTTAAGGTTAGAATAACCTACACAGAGTATTCCTGACAACAATAATGACATTTTAAACATATCTGGCATTATTTACAGCACTGTCACGTCAGCACAATAAACTTAGGTGAGTGTTTTGGCCCATTTTACCTTGATGGTTCTCAAAGCATAGCTAATTTCATGAACCCTTTGGGCAAACCTAGCTCTGATCTCTGGAATCCAACCCTAGCCAAATCTCTACAATTTGCTCATCTTAGTCCACTCCATACCACCTTTGGTTACTTGTTCTATAGATGGCACTATAATGATTCTTGAGCAAATGTGATCACTTACTCTTGACCATAGCCCTCATAGCGAAGAAATCCTTTCTTTTTTCATTAATAAAACAAATAAATAAAAACATTCTTTTCTTGTCTTTATTTACCTGCATTGAAGGGGCTGGAATAAAATGACTAATTTATAATCTCCTCAAATAGAGCTTCATGTGGAGTAATCACTTTGAGTTGAAAGTTTATTTTCTCTGAGAAAGGAGATCATTTACAAGATGGTAACAAACACAAATACATAAGTAGAGTTGCTCAGATCCAGGTAAGAAACATATCAGGTGAGAATATGGTTTGATGCCGACTTTGCAGGTGAGTTGGGAGTAAGGGAAGTTGAAAAAGAGAAGAGGCTTTTATTCTTCAGAGGTTTTCTGGAGTTTAATATTTCAGAGCTAGAATCTATTGGCAATGTCAAGTTGTCACACTTTGGTCAGGGTGAGAGAGTTGTTGCTGTGATGGTGAAGGACACCAAGTTGAGATCAATGAACTATGAGGAAAGATATCCTACCGGTCACACACATGAATGTTCAAATCACCCAAAAGTTTGGAAAGAGCTGAAACTGAGAGGAAGATTATGAGCAGTGACGGAAGAAGAATTTCCTGGAAACTGCTAAATGACTGTAGCAAAGTTGGGGTGAGCATAACAGAGCTGGATTATATGACCCTCACATGGAACGGTGATGCAGGAGGGTGGAGGACACCCAAACCTATACGATAAAACCACAGTTGCATGGACTTCCCGGGGGAAATCATTAATTACATTTTTTAGCATTATGATGCTGAGCTGCCTCTCCCACATGTAGGAAAGTATCGATCTTACCCTAGGGAGATGCTGCTTCTGACTCAGTGTGAGGAGGACAAACACCGTGAGCTGTTTGGTCAGTAATGGGTGTGAATTTGTGACATTTCACCCACCCTGACTTTCACATTCTCTCCCGTAACCAGAGGCACAAATGCCAAAGTCTGGGGTCAAGAATGGAGTCTGAGATTCATTCTAACGGCTCCAAGAAATTTAAATCCATGACCCCAAACTCATTGGCGTTATGTTTTACCATAATTTTGTGCTCTAATTACAGTCAAAGTCATCTTCAAACTTTATCTATTCACTTTTAGCAATGCGATAAAAAGCTTTGGTTAAGTATCTAACACAAAGCTGAATTAGAAATGGTTTTGCCACTAACAAATTTTATGGCCTTAGGCAAGTCATTTTATTTCTCTGGTCTTTTGTTTTCTCATTTTTAACTTGAGAAATTTTATTAAAATCCATAGCAGACACAGCACTTCATCTTAACCATGAATTTCACCTTCATCTTATGTTACTAGATTTTAGGGTCAGGAATCTACACCTGATTAACTGATTTTTTTTTTTTTTTCCAATTGTTCCATATCTGTGAGCTGAGAAGGGCTAATACCTTAAGCATTTGTCTTTTGTGGCAGTTTAACAAAGGCAACTAAAACCTAGTTATGTGCACTATCTCCTTGTTCTCTGAGGCTCTGCTGTGAGGTAAATAATATGGTAGTGATTATCATTCCCATTTTATAAATGAAACTGTAATGTACATTCTGTATTTCCCATTGTTGTTAGTGCATTTATAAAAAGAGGTCATGCAGTGATTAAATTTGCTTATTCACTGAAAAAGAGGGAGACCTTCAACGAAATGGATTGACACAATGGTTGCAATGATGGGTTCAAGCATAGCAATGATTAGGGTTACTATGAGTCATAACTGACTCGACAGCACCTAACAACAATATAACTACCTAAGGGAGCCCTGGTGGCATCCTGGTTAAGTGTCAGACTGCTAAACGAAAGGTCGGCAGTTCGAGCCCACCTGCCACTCGCTCCTCCGGTAAAAGATATGGCAGCCTGCTTCTGTAAAGACTACAGCCAAGAAAATCTTATGGGGCAGTTCTACTCCATCTTATACGGTTGTTATGAGTTGAAATTGACTCAATGGCACGCAACAACAATAAGTACCTACATATTTCTGTGTCTCTTCCACCAGATTATAGGAACATTGAGGACAACAATAATAATCATTGTTCTCCTTATTATTGTTATTTTAATATATGATGTGTTCCTAGCACCACGACAGTGTCTAACACTTATGTTTATTAATGAATAAATGGTCATTTCTTCATTAGACATCAAAATAAGTTCCTCGGTAATCAAAGAACTTCTGCTCCCCAAAATCTTGTGCTCCAATTGCCAATTAAGGTTTTTAGCTGAATCAGTTAGATCATTGTTTTGAATCTTCAATTTGTTAGACATGAAGTGACTGAAATAGATAATCCTAACATTGACAAGTCAAGATTTATGAACACCAAGTTTCTGCTTGAGCCAATAAATTATCTTCATAAAAACATTAACCTTAAGTAAATAAAACTTCTTGTAAAACTTAAGAAAATAAGAACTGTAGTTTTTCATGTAAGCTGAGATTAAAAATATTGCAGACATTCACTGATAACAATTAGTATGAAAAACAAGTAGAACTTAGAGATTGCGCATAGAGAGTACATAATTATTTCTACATAAATTTACAATCTAGTGATAACTCACACATTGTTTTGGCAAGGTTTTATATATAGCCGCCATAAAAGTCTGGCTCTGGTTTTCAACTACAGCTTTTCTGAAAACGGACAACTCTCTCCTACTGAGATGGTGCTTGCAACCTAACATCAGGATAGCTTGTCCTGTAGCTATTTTCAGTGATTGTTAAGTGCTCAGTAAAGTATTCTGCCCTTGATTGAGGTTTCTCAGCTGTCTGTGGTCTTACTACAGGGCATGCTGAAAAGACGACTCCTGGCAAATTCCTTTCCGAAGACACCACTCTAGTCATTGCCCAGCAAGTTATTAAGAATCCATAAAATCATTGTCTATATTAGCTCCATAGATCACTAGGAGAAAATTATTAGTGACTGAAGAGTAATGGCAACTACCAAGCCACAAACATAAAATAGAAGCTGACCCACCACTTGCCCTATTCAGACCCAGCTCCTTATAAAATTTGCTCCGAGGCAAAGATAGTCACAGAGTGATTGATGGTATGGCAGGGAAATCAGGAAAAGTTCAAGCTTTCTCAAAATAATAAAGATGTCTGTTTTTTTCATCTTTGTACTTCACCTTAGTCCTTTGCACATTGTAGGTGTTCACTAAATACTGAGTAAATAACTTAGAAAATGGGTTTAGTAAGTCTAGCCAATATAAGGGGAAAAAAACAAAGATAAAAACTCAAAACTTTGACAATTTGGGGCCATTTTTGATAGGAATGAATGGCATTATATTTTTCAATAGACTTCAAGATTATCATTGTATCACAATATAAATACAACATAACAATTGATATTAATGATGGTTACTTTGTATATTCAAAAAAGTGTCTATTATTCAGCACTCACTTTAAAAGAAGACAGGGAACAATGAAAAACATTTTGCAAAGACTGTCTTGTAAAATATTTAAGATGTAAAAGGTTATGGCTTAAAATGGCCAGCTCCCAGGTATTCAGGTCATGCAACTATAAAAGTTCTGGATAATCAAGGTTGTACTTGGAAGTGAACATTTTTTTTTTTTTAAATCACTAAGTACCTCATAACTATCCCTAGCTTTTCTTCTGTTCACTCACACACTCTTAGTAATAATGTATATGCCACAGGTCTAATTTTTTTGTCTTCTAGATTTACTCTTCAAAGAGCTTACCTATTTGAATGGCTTCAACTGACTCTCAGTTGTGGATATAAGCCAAACATACATTTGAAACTCTGTTTCTCTCATTACCAATTCAATGTATATTCATTTGTTGCCAGGCACTGTTCTAGGCACTAGGGATGCAGATGTTCTCTAACGCTTTTGGCCAATGTGCACGTCAAATTTAACGTAAGTAAATCTAAGCTCTTGCTGTTAAAACCATAAAAACCATGGTTTTGAAATCTACTCACCAATGGACTGCTAATTACACCAAAATTCTCCTGGTTCTCTAGGATTACAGAACTTCTCTTTGTTTCTAACTCTTCACTACATCTAATTCTTCCATAAAGTATTCCTTTAGAGTAGCTTTTAGTTCTTCCCAACTATCTTTAATAGCCTAACTCCTAGAATTCTGTAATAACTAACTTTTTATGGTTAGTTTTAGTTTTTTCCTTTCCTGTTCAATGGATCTCTCTTACACATTTCCATAAGAATTCATTTTTTTCTAATTTTCATTGAATCATGAAAACCTCTGCTTAGACTTCTCTTTTTTGAAACCAAAAGTCTTGGCACATGCTTCAGTATTCTCCATTACTTGTCCTTCATGTCTATAAAGTCATGGAATCCTAGAATATCTGAACCCACATTTGAGTTGCTGTCTTTATTATTAGTTCCTGGCTCAAACTTTCCACTCCAGCCAAGCAGACCTGCTTGTTTTTATTCCATGGGGGTACTGTTACAACTGCTATTAATTTTAACAAATGCTATATACTCCCCCCAAAAAATACTAATCAAAATTCCCTTTTGATATAAGTTATCCTCCATCTAATTATATCCCACCAATATTTTCTTGTGTGTTCCCTAAACATGTTTTATAAACTCATATTTGTAAATGTCTATTCTGTAATGATTGGTTTTTACTTATTTTTATATCTTTTACATATGTTCAAACTGCACTCTGTTTAGAGTCTAAACTACTTAATAACTAAGACTAAAGTTTTCAATTTCTTATATACAGTTTTTTAATGTAGTAAATTTTCAATTAGAGTTCAATATCTGTTTTGATAACTTTTTATTTACACTACTGACATTTATCAGTTTATATAGCTATAGGATGGTACAGTATGCAGTGGAAAAGCAGACTTCAAGGGAATTCATAACAGGAGGAATGAACATCAAAGTCACCCAAGAAGGAGTTTGCTGGTGATGGGCAATAGGACTTTACACTTGAACCTCTCTTATTCAGTTTTAAGGTATATAATCAAATCCTTGGGACACAAAGGTGGAATGCTAAGATGAGTTGAATAATCAAAATCTCAGAACTGACTGATAAGTTAGAAAGTAAGCTTAAGCTAATAATTTTATATTTAAAAAAAAAGAACTGTTTAAGCATAAAATGAGGGAGATGTTCCTTAACAGCAGCACTTATTTTACAAAAGACTTTGGGGGTATTAATTGATCTATTTTAGTCATCTATAATGGTGAGGAAAATAGAAACTAGAATACATGGATAAGGAACTAGTAAAGTATAGAAAGAAAGAGGATTCATTGAAGACAAATGTCCTGTGGAAGGGGAGGAATTTCAATTGTTTGGGATGACTCCCAGTAGTCAATGTAGGATCCATGGAAACTTCAGGGAGTCAGTTTCAGGTCACTCTAAGGAAGAACGGACTAAAACTCAGGTAGTATTATGCCTTTGCTCATAACTCCTATATTCACCCACTCTAATTAAAAACCCTAATATCATACTAGAAAAATTAGAGCATATGTGAACCACTTCTCAGCATGCACATTAATAGTGGTGGCTTAAGCATCCTTAATTGGGCGGCCTAATAATCTTTCAGGATACACCTGTCCCCTATTTTATGCTAACATAGAGCAATTTACAAAGGTAACTTGATGTGAATAAGTTGAAATCAAAATAAGAAAGGTACAGAGAAAGTTACTGATGCACAGATATGAAATATAATAGTTACCACAAATAAAATTCTTATTCGTAATTACATTAGCATTTTTTTTTAAGTAATAGTTAACTTATGTATTTATGATTTAGGGTTTTTGCCTTTGACAGCATTAGATACTTAAAGAAAGTTTCATATCAAATAGAAAAAAGTTTCTAAAAAGTAAAAGATCAGATTTTTTAAAGAAACTCAAAAAGATCAAACTCATATAAAATGTAAGCAAAAGAAAAAAAATTACACTATCAATGAAAACCTAACTGCAAACTAAAGGCCATCTTGACGTGTATATTTTCAGAAGGAAAGGAGCATCACTAAACCTGATATCATAGCAATACCTTTCTGACTACCCAAGACAAAACACTAAGAGAGAAGGGCTTAATTAAATAAAAGAAAATTAGTCCAATCAAAAAAAAAAAAATTAAAGCTACTACCTTAAAGAGAATTCTTTATTGAATAAGTTTAGTGCTTCAAATTTAGTCAACTAGAATTATTTTTAAGTACTGTCTTCTACAAGCTTTTAAAATGATAAATTTGCTTTGTGATAGAGAATCTGCATTTTATCAAAACGGTGGAATATGGTGTCCTTGGCTGAGATAATCTTCTCAGAAGAAGGTTATTTTTGTGTTCTATGCTTAGCATATTTAAAGACACACATTCCAGGTGAGCAGCTTGCTCCAAAGTGTATCTGAATTTCATTTGTTGATGAGGCCCTATTGCTTCAGTACCCATCTCTTGCTGTTTCAACATTTCCCTCAGGAACCAATCACTAAAAATTTTGGGAGAGTCTACTGCAGGTAACTGCATGTGCAAAGATTCTCTTTTATGTCAAAGAGACTGACAGCTGTCATGGCCAGAGGACAAGTATGGCACAAACGATGTGGCAGAAGATTGGAAAGGATAGAAACGGATATAACAACTAAATTCGAACTGGTTACAAAAGAAATAAAAAGTTATTTCCAAGATTAACTTCACAATAAAATGAAATACTAAAAGAACATAACAATTGGGACATTGAAAAAATAAGATGCCACGTATATGATTTTAGAAAACGATCAAAAATTAATCATAGAAATCAAGCAAGGTACACTTGTCTAGTGACTTAGTTCTTTTGATGTTAACTATACTAGGTTAACTTCTCAATGGAAAAAATGGTGATGAAATACTGACTAGGGAATGGCTGATTTGGAAAGGAGAGGTGAAGGTCATTTAGAGGTCCCAGAATTTCTTAGTTCCAAATTGCCAACACTGAGACAAACTGGATTCCTTGCTGAATTGTGCCCAGATGGCAGAGACAACACTGCTATGTGGTCTTAGCTGCTTTTTGACAGGGACTGTCACCAGTAGGTAACCCCATCAATCTGAAGGCAGGAACATTACTAACTGATCCAAGAAAGTGCCTGCAGGCCAGCACACCATGGTCCCTCAGAAGCGGAGGGCAGAACCTTAGGAAAAATGAATTTTCAGTCGAAGCTCATATAAAGGAGGCTGTTATATTTCCTTGCAGATTAAATTTTTAAGCATTTTAGTTTCCACAACTGCTGTGTCAAATAAGAGAAGAAACAAATTTGCTTTGAGAAGAAATAAGATATCATACATAAATAGAAAGGCAAATGGTGTAAGCTCTTGGCAATAAAATAAACACCAAAGTTAGCTGTGATGCGAGTCTATGAACACAATCCAGTCTGCGATCAATTAAGGTAACAGTCTGAGGACATACTCTCCGCCACACAACACTAGTTAGAAGGCAGGAAGGAAACAAAGTAACCCAAACTAATGTGCGGATGAAATTTTAATATGCGCACCGCCTTAACAGAATTCGCAAACACACATCAAATTAATTTTCCAAAAACATAATTCTAGTTGTCAAGAAACATACTGCTATTGGCAACTTTTTTTTTTTTTGGCAAAGTGATGCAACTGGAAAACAGATTGATAATTCAAAGTTTTTCCACCATCCTCCTCCTCCCCAAAATAAAATAATCTTATAATGAAATATGGGGGAAAAGCCACTGCATAAAAAATGAAATATTATCCTGAAAGAAGAATTTAATCTCCTAATATCAATAATCAATTACCTACCTCAATGGAGGAAGAATTATTAAATATTTAAATAAAGTACATTCACTCAAGCTGTTGCCATTCCCTCTTAGAAAGAGCTCTCCAGTGCTGATACCTTAGCACCTTTGTACCTTGTGTTTTCAAGCTCTTCATCTAAGCACTAGAAAAAACTATATTAAACATTAAAGATAGGAAGTTAGCATTAAACATTAAAATGTAAGGAATTAACATGTGAACTTAAATTTGTATACTTAAAAAGGCAATAAATTGTTGAAAAAGTGGTATGTGGCTCCCTTTTAAAAATCTAGATTCAGAAACATGAGTCAGTTATCAGATGTCACAGATTTCAAGGAAAGTTTCTTTCAAAAGCAAAGTGTGAAATTATAACGTAGAGTTTTACATTACTTTTGTTTGTTTCATCTGAAATCTCTACTCCCTTTACAAACCATCAGTTTTCACTAACAATAACCATGTCACTATTTCATTAAGAATGCTCCTGAATTTCTGTAATTAGGGCTCACACCAGTAACTGAAAATTGTGTAAAAGCTGTAAGAACATGGAGCCATACCCATGGCTTTTCTTTCAATAATTTGATTTTAAGAAATATGAATGAAGCAAACAATACCCTCAAGATTCTCTTCCATGTGTCATCATACCCAGGTAAATTGTTTCAGACATTAATTTATAGCCCAAGCCTCAGTTTCTTCATAATGAGGGAATTAAGAGTAGACGACCTCAAAAGTTGCATATAATCCAAAAATCTATAAAAGGTAAACTGAAGAGCAAAGAAAATCTTCATATAAGAAATTTTTTGAGAATTCAGATCTATAAGTCTCTATAAAAATTAAAGCTGTTAACCTCGGGTAAATCTATTTCATTTTAGAAGTCCATTTTAAACCTACCTCTACTACTCTTTCATTAGTTGTTTATAATTAGTCTAACTTTAAATTCTAATGAGCAAAGTCATTGTGTTAGAAGAAAAAGACCAGAAACCAAAACTCAAATGCAAGAGGTTATCAGTGCTATCTCCCATAAAATAATTGTTGGAATAGTAAGGGCACCTGAACAAATTTTAATATATGTGCTAAAAACCCAGAATATGTACTAGGGAGAAAAAAAATAAGCAGTTTATATTACAGGTTTTTCCTTTCTATCTAAGGTACCACAGAATTTAAAGTATAAGTTCCTGATATACTGAGGGAGATGGCAGAGGGAGATTCATGCTAGACTCACAGGTAAGTTTTGGATGTGTAAGAGGGGCTACATGAGGACAAAGAAACACCTTCGGCTGTTCAACACAAGATAAACCTTTCAAGTCCAAATTGTGGATAATGATTTTTCTAATCTCTCATATTGGGTTATTCCCTTAAACTTGGAAAACCATAGCCAATCACTTAAGGATAGTATAACACCTGGATTGAGTAAACCTTCCAAATGCAATCTCAGAACCAGAGAGTAAACAATCATATAAACCTAAAAACTGCAGTTGGGCACTTCCTGTGGAGAGTTTGGTATCTTTTCAGCTCCTACTATCTCCAGAAACACCATGGGATACAGTTATCCTACACTATAATTATAGAATGAGGATAAAAGGCAATGCTTGGTGGGCGCGTACTGAGAAGGTAAAGTCAGTTCCCCACAGTGCTGGAAAGAAATAGGACAATACTATGATCCAAAGCGCCCATCATGCAATGCCCTGGCTCTCTGAGTACCTTTCTTTCCCAAATGCAATGCCTACCTTCCGTGTGGACTGCGGAGACATAGGTCCAATTGTAACGCTTCACTATGTCAAGCATCGCCCTTGCCTGCAAAGTGTCAGAAGGGACAACCCTCAGGAAGTATTTGTACAAAGTTTTGTCGCTCAGGTCGATGCTTGTAGCGGAGTAAGCGATCTGGGGGATGTCGAAGAGCTGAAGCAGGTTCTGCACTTGAATGGCCACGGAGCTGGAACCCGGGCCTATCACGCCCGCAATGGGCTTCTTAGTCCTGCCTGGGGGGAGGGGCTGGCCGTCAGGCAGGCACCGGTTGAGCCCATCCTTCTCGTCTCTCATGGAAATCAAAGAGTCCCTGATGAACTCAATGCTCTGCTCCAGAGCCACAGAGGAATGCCAGCAGGAGTCCCGGATCTCACTGCCCAGGGTGATGTTGGGCAGAAGCACGGGGTCCGCGTTGATCTTATCCAATGTGTGGAACATGGCCTCCACCCTCTGGATGCCATACTGCTCCCTGATCTCCCCACACTTCCTCTCCGGCACCTTCTCGGCGGGAGGCTGGTGGTGGACGGAGAAGAGGGCCCCGATGATGACATCTCCGTCCATTCTGGCCACCGAGCGCTGAGACGAGGCTCCCGCCAGCAACAATCTCCTGCCGGGGCTTTTGGGGAGAAGGGACATCTCCAAGAAGATCGCTGGGAAGAAAACCCAGAGGAGCCCGACCATTGTGCCCAGGACGCGGTGCACACCCGCCTGCCGTGTTCCCACGATGGTTCCGCCTGCTCGCGGTGGGCGCGCACCACGGAAACGTCCGACGCTTCCTTCTCTCGGCTCGGTCCCCCTCGCCAGCACTGCTGGTCCTCCGCCTTCGCTGCCTCCCCTACCGCCTCTTCCCCTCCGCCTCGTCCTCCTGGTCCTCCACGACCGCCCCCAGGCCCTGGAGGCGTTTTGAGGGGAATTTGAGTCCCCTTTCTTCACCACTGCATCTAGGTAAACTGATCAAAGATACAATGGACGTCGTGGTTGCAGCGGTGAGCTGGATGCTGTCGACAAAACGGGTAGAAAATAAACGCCCCGTTATCAGAGGAACTGTGTCAAAACTCTAGGGTCAGTAAATACTTTCCCACTCCATTGCATCTCATCACATCCTGATAACGCTGGAAGTGCAGCTTGGGAGGCACCTTCGGTCACTGCGGAAAGGGGGTGTCCTGCTCCCGGAGCCCTCAGGGTCCGAGGCCGCGCACGACCGCCTACCAGCTCCCTCCTCTAGCTCAGAGTCTCCTCCGGCCCCCAAATACCTACCTTGTTTACTGACTTGGGGAAAGGGGATAGGGAGCGGAGGGGAGGAGCTAGGTACTTCAACCTAAGAGAACTTTCTGGATTAGAAAAGATCAACTTTTCCCTGAAGAAAAAATTGAAACTCTTCCAAAATAAAGGTGGAAGCGCTACTTTAAGATTGAAAGCGAGCGAGGGGTGTACCTATTATTTTAACTTTGAGAGGTTGAAGAGACCCTAATATGCAATACAAGTAGTAAATATAAATTTGCCAGCTTGAGAAAAATCCATATTAGTTACTAAGGCAACGCCTGATAAAGTGTTTTATGCCGGAGTTTGGTATGTTTTCCCCCCTAAAAAGTCAGGCTTACTGTAGATGTTCAGGGAGAAGGGGTACAGATAAGGTAAGTTACCCCCGCCCCCTGGAGATAGACGGAAGGTATGGGGGGGGGGGGGCTCCTGTACTCGCCTAAATCGGGACCTTTTGGCTTTGCATAGTCGACAGAAAGGGAATGTAGCGGAGCTTCGGGGTTGCTCATGCAGCGGCAGCCTCAGTGCTGCCGCTTTCAGAACCCTGGACAGTGCCGGTCCATCACCCAGACATTCCACCACAGGGCCTGGAAGGGACGCGTGGACCACAGTGAATTGCATTACCCCTACACCCGCTGCTCTTTCACCACCCACCCCCTCGTTTTTTACACACCACACACACACGCACCACCCTCCACCCTCACTGTCTTCTCTCAGCCTCACAGCCTGTGCTCCAGCAGGTATATTCAAACCCAACTGCTCTGGGGGCAGAGGTGCCAAATCTCAGCAGCCTGCGGGGCTGAAGTTGGCTCCCTCTCTCTTCCCTCCCCAGATCCCCGTCTCCTCAAGGTGAGAGTCACACAAGAAACGGGCTTCAGGAGCTGGAGGGAGGGAGAGAAGGGGAGAGAAAGGAAGCAAAAGGAGGAAGACAACGAAGGCACCCATGGGTCCCGACGCTTCCCAGGGATGCAGGGCTAAAAGAAATAAATAAGCGAGGATATACCTGGACCAGGAAGGAAATCCGACAGATTAGGACTGTGTCTGCCGCGGTGGATAGGTTTCACCGCGGAGAGGTGTTCGCTCACCTGGGTCTGTTTGGAGGATATGGATTTGAGACATACCTTAGTCGGGGTAGACAGCGCTCTGGTCCCGGGGCCAGGGGACCGCGGCCGCGCTCGCTTCTCAGGCGCCTCCGCTCTAATCCAGACGGTGCAAGGATGCGATCTGGGCTGTACACTAGTGCCCTCTTTCTTCAGCACTATTTTACCGCAAGGAAAAAAGGAGGGAGGGGGGAGGGGAAAAACAGGTCACCCGAGTCTTGTCTATTATCTCATGCATAAAAACCAGTCGTTTGATGAAGAGGGGAGGATGAAAAGGCTAGGGAGAAAAGGGGGATGTTAATTCCTTTACCACTGAAGGATTCGTAAACTGCCGGGTATAGGAATAATCAGAGCTGGTGAAACAAGAGGGAGCCACGTAGGCTGCTTTTGGTGGTGGTTATTCGTATATATCTCAGGAACCGGAATACATTTCATCTCTCTGCAAGTAAAACCCCTCCCGAGGGAGGCAAAGTGTAAATTCGTGTACAGACATCTAGAGAAAGGCTCTTGTATGAGGTTGCAAGGGACATGGGGAAGAGGCTACCTGGGGTGGGAGTGGGGGAAGGAGGGGCTTGCTCATGTTGAATCAAGGTAAGCCAAATGAAGGGAAGCAAACCTTGGCTGCATTTTCCAGGTCAAGATATAACTAAATTGAGAATGAGAGTCAGGTCACATGAAAACACTGGAGTGAAAAACACTTAGCCATATTTCTTCCCAGCTGCCATCATCCTCCCCATAGGTCTATGGTGCTGCTTCTTACTGCGTGAAAAGTGCAAGTTCACTCACATCCTTCTGGGAACTCTTCAGAGGGGAAGGAAAAGGGCCAGTGTGCTTTTCCACTCTTGTTCAAACCTTTCTATTTGTGTCACCCACAGAGCAATTAGCTTATGTGGGTCCCTTTAAAATTATCTTGCTCATGCCACTCTACCATGGAATAGTAGCGTGCCAGGCAGATGGGCAAACCACAGTAGGCAGTTCTAAGTACTCTTCAGTATGTCCTATGAAATTTAGGATAGAAAGCAATGCCTCCTTCAAGAACAAAAACTTTCTCTTCTGGTTCTGGTCTTTATTCCCAAGTATCAGATGTTTCTGGACTTCTCTTGAACAACATAAGGAGTACAGAATTAAAAAAAAAAATGTTTCCACAAATAAGGCACAGGTACACACTCTTTAGACTCTTTAGAGCTCAGTTCTGAAGGCAAACATGCTTTTGTTGTTGTTGTTAGTTGCCATCCAGTGAGCTCCAACTCATGGCAACTGTATGTCTAACAGAATGAAACACTGCCAAGTCTTGCGCCATCTTCATGATTGTTGGTACATTTGAGTTCATTGTTTCAGTTGTTGTGTAGTGCCTGCCAAACTAGGGGGCTCTTCTTCTAGCACTATATGGAACAAGTAGTTAAGTTCCTGTCTCTACACATAGGGCAAAATGGTTCATTGCTTGCACCCTAGAAAGATGTCTATTGTAAGAAAGGCATACCATAGGTATTCACAGTGTCCCGTACTATCTCATTTCCTCTAATATTCATTTAAATTGCAATTTATAAAATGCTGTTCTAGTAAAATAAGCCCTAAACATGATTTTCCTGGACTATTTCACAGATATAGTGTATGTGCAAAAATTTCTACATATATATAAAAAACCATTAATTATGACTTGCAGGATTAAAAAAAAGTGATGTCTCTGAAGTCCACATTTAGCTTCAATATTTGTTTCTGAAAAGTGAATTTTTTTTAGTATATCACATTGATATAGTTTAGGAAAAACTCTGCTACAGAAGGAATAAATGTTCAGATTAATTTGTTCTCAAATTTGTTTCACAGTTGGAGCAAAAACTACATATTCAGGTGGCTGGAACAAATCATTTTAAGGAAGATGAACTTGGAGCTTATAACTTACTAGATTTATGTGTATGTATAAATTACATTTTAGACAGAATAAAAATTAATTTCACATTTATCAATATTAAACTATCAACTTAATTTATTGATAATTACTTAAGAACATGGTTTAGAAGGCACAAGGGCAAAAATAAGGCAAGAAGAAGTGAAGAAAGGAGAAGACAAAATCACCCAAATATACTATCTCTCTGTAGAAATGAAGACTTTACCAAGGGAAGTAGGGTATAATACATGTGCAGACATCTAAGGAATGGTTTTATTGATGGGACTGAAGAGAACTGCTAAGTGAATGCATTATATACAAATTAATGTATTAGAGTATAAGAGTTAAAAGAATACTAAAGGTACAATAGTTCAAAAGTACTATCAGTATGATTATTTATTCAGTGCTTGTAGGGTAGAATATTACACTCAGTATGTGATCTGTTGTTGTTATTGTCAGTTGCCATCAAGTTGGTTCCAACTCATGGCAACCCCATATACAACAGAATGAAACACTATCCAGTCCTGTACCATCTTTATGATTGTTGGTATGCTCCAGTCCATTGTTGTGCCCACTGTGCATTTTGAGTGCATTCCAATCTAAGGGGCTCATCTTCCAGCACTACATCAGACAATATTCTGTTGTGATCCGTAGGAATTTCACTGGTTAATTTTCAGAAGGAGATTACCAGGTCTTTCCTCCTAGTCTGCCTAAGTCTGGAAACTCCACTGAAACCTGTCCACTATGGGTGGCCCTACTAGTATTTGAAATACTGGTGGCATAGCTTCCAGAAACATAGCAACATGTAGGCCACCACAGTACGACAAGCCGACAGATGGGTGATAGATGTAATGTGTAGCAGGGTAAAAAGTTTTATCAGGATTTTTGAGGGTAAGTCTATTTAATACAAAATGTAGTGGAGAGCAAACAAAGTAATAACCAAAACGTTATCTCAAAACAGTGATTAAATGTGCTGCTGTACAATACGGACAAAAACAGGGTACTCATTGTCCTCATATGGTAATAAAACAAATATTACTCATAAACAAAACTGAAACGGCTCTCCTTAGGAACGCGTGAACAATTCCCATTGCTCTCTACGGGATAGGACGTCATAGAGGAAGGGGTCCAGATTTGAAAAGAATGAGAGAATGTAAAGTTCTCCACGTGAAATCAGTTTTCTCAAATGATAAAAGTAAGAAGTGAGAAAGAATATGATCAAAGAAATAGGTTAAGCGTGTATTCCAAATTACAGTGTAATCTTGTGGGTATTTTGAAAAGTAAATTTTACACAGTCATGCGAATATGGAAGTGAAATATACACAAGAGGTAATAACTTCATTACTGAAGAGACAGAACTAACTGAAAATAGAAATGAGATCAGAGAAGATCTTTGTAGAAAACTGATTTGTGGTAAATTGATATGTAATGTATTACTAAGGGAATATAACAAATGTTCAAGGTAGATCAATGTCATGGAGAGTAAATACCATGCTTTTCCATAAAATACCATGCTCCATGGACAATTGATTTAATATAGTATGACATTTCTCATATTCTTATATTTAATTCATGGATTCAGCAAGATAATTCAATCCCCAATGAGATTTTTCAGTTTATTTATCAAATTTGGCTATCTACATCACTCAAATCAGAAGGAAATTGCCATGTCTTCATGGGTCCTCATGCTCTGAACCAAAGACAATATAAATCAGAAAAGAAAACCTTTTGCTTTTGGAAATTTAGAAGATTTTTACAAAAATTATAGATCAACAAAGGGAACAAAATATTTTTTTAAAAGGAGCCAAACTTAATTTATATTCTACTGTTCTATTGGTCTTATTAATTAAGCTATGATTATACGTGCACAGACAAGTCCAAAAAACATCATCTCCCATAAGTGATTAAAAATCATCAATGGATCTATGGACTCATGCAGATGACTGGAAAAACACACATTTGGGCACATACTGTTCTGCCACAACTGTCCAAATACTCACTTTTTAAAATATTAAAACACAATTGGAGAGAATAAGGCAAACACAGTTATTCTGGAAGCACAACAAGGGCCACAATTATTGTCTGTTTATTCCCTGCTGTATCCCCATTATCTAAAACCATGTCTAGTACATGATAGGAGCTCAAATATTTCTTAAATAAATGAATGACTACATTTTCCCTGAATGCTAAAAACATCATCTTGTGTTAATGCCTTTCTCTAAGAAGATTAAAGCCAAGTAGTTTACAATTTTTTTCTAATTTATTCTGCATATAATGTAGGGAGGCTAATTATTTTGCAACTATTTCTCAAGTGCAAGTAGCTAGCTTAATTAGCATTAAACCATTTACAGCCATAGTTACTCTTCAAACTTTATTATATACGTGAACTACTGAAACTGTTCCAAATCTGAAGATGCCATTTCCATTGCTGTACTGCATGTGTTAATTTTTAGCAAAAGAAAGACATTCTATAAAGATAAAAAAGAAGGTAATACATAAAAGTAAGCTAATTTTTATCCGATGTTGTGACTATATGACTTGAGAACGCCATTTGAAAAGATTCTTGTTGTTGTTAGGTGCCATCAAGTCAGTTCCGACTCATAGCAACCCTATGTACCAAAAAATGAAACAGTGCCCAGTTCTGTGCCATGCTCACAAGCGATGTTATGCTTGAGCCCATTGTTGCAGTCCCTGTGTCAATCCGTCTTGTTGAGGGTCTTCCGCTTTTTCGCTGACCCTGTACTTTACCGAGCATGATGTTCTTCTCCAGGGACTGATCCCTCCTGACAACATGTCCAAAGTATGTAAGACGCAGTCTCGCCATCTTTGCTTCTAAGGAGCATTCTGGTTGCATTTCTTCCAAGACAGATTTGTTCATTCTTTTGGGAGTCCATGGTATATTCAATATTCCTCACCAACACAATTCAAAGGCATCAGTTCTTCGGTCTTCCTTATTCATTAACCAGCTTTCACATGGATATGATGCGAATGAAAATACCATGGCTTGGGTCAGGTGTACCTTAGTCTTCAAGACGACATCTTTGCTTTTCAACAGTTTAAAGAGATCCTTTGCAGCAGATTTGCCCAATGCAATGTGTGAAATATTCTTAGAACTATCATAAGAGATGAGGAAATCAGGCATATTATCCTAGTCCTGAAGATGGGAAAATTGAGGTGCTTAGAATCTGTTCTTTGCCTGATCTCAAAGAACCAGTTAAGGGCAGTGCCTCATCACACCACCTTTATGCCAAACTCACAAGTCGAGTGTAATAAAAACTGACCATATGAAATGAATATTACTTATTTTCAGTTTTCCTTAAGCTCTGAACTGATGTTATCTCTTCTCAAAAAAAATATGTGATAAAGAAAATAAACCTGAATTCCTTTCCTTTGGGCCTTTCATCTGTTGAGGGCATAAGCATAACAGGTGATTGTTCTATTTGCTTAAAATAGTCATCTTTTATAACAGTTCTAATAAAGGCCGTAACCTACTTGCACAGTCTCACAGCCAACTTTTGAACAATTAAGCAAGAAATGTATCTAGATTTTCAGATACAGTAAAAGCCTTCATTAGAAAAGGCTTTATCTTGCCATGGTTTCACATCTACAACAAATTAAAATATTATGTTTGTTTTAACAGCAATATATTGTACACATGGTTCATTGTAACAGAACATCTACAATATGGCTGTTCTTCCAGCATACCAGAGTGATACTGATTTACCTAAAGCACGGCCTTTATCCTTTTAATTCCATAGCTCAAAACCTACAATAGATCCCAGTTGCCAACAGAATAAAGTCTAAATTCCTTAGCCTGGCACCCAGTCTATTAACTGGAGTGGGGATTTATGGAAACACAACAGAACGACCTAAGGAACTATTTACATCTGACCCTTCCTATTCCTAAGACAAAGTTGGGAACACACCAGAGTGGAGAGCCCAGAAACAAATATGTACAAGGGGTTATCAGAATGATGAAAGCATATTTTTGAAAGCTCCCTAGGAAATTCTGATGTGTCCCCTTATAAAGTTTCATTCCATTCTCCCACTCATACTTTTTTAAACCAAAAAAGCCTAGCATCTTCTCACACCTCAACTCATATACCTCTTATTCCACAACACAAATAAGCCCATCTTTCACTTCTTTTCTACATATTTACCCATCTTTAAAATTCACTTCAAATTCAGCTTATCCATGAAAGCTTCCAGTTCTGAAAGAAGTCATGAAAAAATGTGCTTATGATGACACTGTAAAGTAATAACATCGATTTTTTTTAATTTGCATTTTAGCTGAGCTTATCCATAATTGTTGTGGTCACTTTCAAAATAATGACTTATTCCAACTATGTTGTCATAAATACTCTAAAACATATTTTTAGAACATTTATGAAACTGATTTCAGAACTTCAATGCATTATTTTTTTTTAATATTTTATTATGTTTTAGGTAAAAGTTTACACAGAAAATTAGATTCCCATTCAACAATTCAAACACAAATTGTTCCATGACATTGGTGGCAATCCCCTCAATGTGTCAGCACTCTCACATTTCCACCCCACCTGCCCCATTTCTATCCATCCATTATCCCTGCCCCTCCTTGCCTTCTTTCTCATCTTTGCTTTTGTGAAAATGTTGCCTGTTTGGTCTTGTATAGCTGATTGTTCAGGAGCACATTCCTCACAGGGGTTACTGTTTATTTCATGGGCCAACTTATTATTTGGCTGAAAGGTGACCTCTAGAACTGGCTTCAGTTCCAGGTTAAAATGGTTTCTTAGGGCAATAGTCTTGGAGGTTCCTCTAGTCTCTATCAGTCCAGTAAGTCTGGTCTTTTTTATGAATTTGAGTTTTGTTCTATATTTTTCTCCCATTCTAACCGGTACCTTCTATTGTGTCCCTGATCAAAGCAGTCAGTAATGGTAGCTGGGCACCTTCTAGTTCTTCAGGCCTCAGGCTAGAAGAGGCTGTGGTTCCCATGGGGCATTAGTCCTGTGGACTAATTTCTTCCTTGAGTCTTTGCTTTCCTTCACTCTCCTGTGCTCCAGATGAGAAGAGACCAATAGTTGTATCTTAGATGGCCATTCACAAGCTTTTAAAACCTCAGATGCTACTCACCAAACTAGGATGTAGAACATAATCTATACGAACTAAGTTAGGCCAATTGACTTAGCTATCCCAAAAGACTATGGTCCTGAGCCTTCAAACCCAGTAAGGCAGTCCCCAGATTCTGAATGAGTTCCATTCTTAAGCCTGTCTTTAAGTTGAATTTGTTCGTATGTTGGAACAGTTAGGTGTGGTTCATATCAGCTAGTCAAATGTTCGTCTTAGTATATAGTGTACCTTTCTATGCATTAAAAAAACATTAAGGAAACACTTCCAGATACACTAAAACATCTTTAACCTAATAATAGTGATAATAATGTTCTGATGCACATCGCAGAGTAGCACCAATTTGTTATTATAAACCATTGTCTGTACCTCGAATTTTTAATATAATAGACTTTATGGAGGTTGGTTCATAACTATGGGTTGTACCTAAGTCAGACGTTTGGAACCCAGGGACTGCCTGTAAATCAATTCCATGAGGTGTTTGGACAATGTCTAGGAAGTACCCTTAACTGTGCCCCTATGTGTTTTATTGTATATATGAATATATATCCAGCACATACAAACATGTATATACATATGCCCACAATTATACCTATAAATACAATTGTGGGTATTCCCATATGCCTTCCCACACTCATATAGCATACATACCTACCTGTGTAACCGCTCACATATTTTTGTTATTACTGTTGTTGCAAGATTGTATATGTTATAGTATTTAGTGTAGTTGTCATTTATTCTCACACACCACTCATTGTCTTCATTTACCTTAGTCAGGTTGTGCTGACTTCCCCCATATTGTGTATTGCCTTTCCCATTACCAGAACTATCATGTGTCAACTATCTAGTAAGTGATTTTCCCTTCTTCCTCCTCCTATCCCTGGTAACCCACAAAGAACATTGCTTTCTGTGTGTATACCTGTTCCTGACTTTTTATAGAAGTGGTATCATGCAATATTTGTTCTTTCGTGTTTGACTTATTTCATCCAGAATAATGTCCTCCATGATTTGTGGAGTCATTATTATTATTTATCATTGTGTAGTATTTCATTGTATATATGCACCACAATTTGTTTATCCATTCATCCATTGATGGGGACTTAGGTTGTTTCCATCTTTTTGCTATTGTGAATAATGCTGCAATGACTATGGGTATGCATATGTCTATTTGTGTCACTGCTCTTATATCTCTAGGATATATACTTAGGAGTGGGATTTGTTAGATCATAAGGTATTTCCATTTCTAGCTCTTTGAGGAAGTGCCATATCATTTTCCATAGTGGCTTTACCATTTTACAATCCCACCAGCAGTGTATAAGATTTCCAATCACCCTACAACCTCGCCAGCACTTGTTTTCTGTTTTTGTGATCAATGCCATTTTTGCAAGGGTGAGATGGTATCCCACTGTAGTTTTGATTTGCATTTCTCTAATGGCTAACGATCACAAGCATCTCCTTAGTGTTTGTTAGCTGCCTGAATGTCCTCTTTGGTGAAGTGTTTGTTCATGTCCTTTGCCCATTTTTTGATTGGATTGTCTTTTTGTTATTGAGTTGTTCAAGTTTTCTATATATTTTAGAGATTAGACTCTTGTCAGATATGTTGTTACAAAAAAAAATTTCCTAGTCAGTAGGTTCTCTTTTGACTCATTTGGTAAAGTCTTTTGATGAGCATAAATATATAATTTTTAGGAGGTACCAGTTACCTAGTTTATCTTCTGTTGATCATGCATTTTTAGTTATGTATGACAGTATATTTGTGCCAAAAATTAGGGACCTTAGCTTTGTCCCTATGTTAGCTTCCAGAAATTTTATAGTTTTAGCTTTAACACTTAGGTCTGTGATCCATTTTGAGTTAGTTTTATGTGTGGTATGATGTATGGATCCTGTTTCATTTTTCTTCAAATGGAAATCCAGTTTTGCCAGCACCATTTATTAAAGAGACTGTCTTTTCCCCGTTGGATGGATTTTGACCCTTTGTTCAAGATCAGCTGTCCCCAGATGGATGGATTTACTTCTGGGCTCTCAATTCTGTTCCACTGGTCTATGTGTCTGTCATTGTATCAGTACCAGGCTGTTTTCATTACTGTGGCTGTACAGTAAGTACTGAGATTGGGAAGTGTGAGGCCTCCTACTTTGTTCTTTAATATTCCTTTAGCTATTCGGGGCCTCTTTCCTTTCCATATAAAGTTGGAGATTAGTTTTTCCATTTCGTTAAAGAATATTGTTGGGATATGGATCGGAGTTGCATTATATCTATAGATCACTATGGGTAGTATTGACATTTTCACAGTTAGGTCTTCTAATCCATGAGCATGAAATGTTTTTCCATTTATGTAGGTCTCTTCTGGTTTCTGGCAGTAGTGTTTTGTAGTTTTACTTGTATAAGTCTTTCACATCCCTGGTTAGACTTACTCCTAGATATTTTAACCTTTTGGAGGCTATTGTAAACTTTACTGTTTTCTTGATTTCCTTTGCAGGTTCTCCTTGTCGGCGTAGAGGAACTCAGCTGATTTTTGTATGTTGATCCTGTACCCTGTCACTTTGCTGAATCCTTCTATAAGTTCCAGTGACTTCCTTGTGGAATCTCTGCGATTTTCTATATACAGGATTTTGTCATCTCCAAATAGGTTACTTTCATTTCTTCCTTACCACTTTGGATAACTTTTATTTCCCTTTCTTGCCTTATTGCTCTGGCTAGGACTTCCAGTGCAATATTTAATAAGAGTGGTGATAATGGACATCCTTGTCTCATTCCCGCCCTCAGGGGGAATGCTTTCAATCTCTCTTCATTGAGAATAATGTTGGATGATGGTTTTGCATATATTCTCTTATTTATGTTGAGGGATTTCCCTTCTACTCCTATTTTGCTGAGAGTTTTTATCAGGAAAAGAGTGTTGAATTTTATCAAATACCTTTTCTGCATTGAAATGATCATGTGATTCCTGTCTTTTGTTTTATTTGTGTGGTGAATTATGTTGATTGATTTTCTAATGTTGAACCACCCTTGCATTCCTGGTATGAATCCCACCTGATCATGGTGTATTATTTGTTTGATATGCTGGCATATTCTGCTGGGAAAATTTCGTTGAGAATTTTTCTGTTTATGTTCATGAGGGACATTGGTCTGTAATTTTCTTTTTTGTGGTATCTACGCCTGGCTTTGGTATCAGGATTATACTGGCTTCACAGAATGAATTAGGGAGTGTTCCTATTTTTCCTATGTAATAAAATAGTTTGAGTAGAATTGTTTTCAACTCTTCTCTGAATATTTGGTAGAATTCTCCAGTGAAGCCATCTGGGCAGGGGACTTGTTGATGTTTGTCATGGATTGAATTGTATCCGCCCCAAAACATGTGTCAGCTTGGTTAGGCCATGATTGCCAGTATTGTGTGGTTGTCCTCTATTTTGTGATTGTAATTTTATGCTAAAGAGGATTAGAGTGGGATTGTAACACCATCCTTACTCAGGTCACCTCCCTGATCCAAGGTAAAGGGCGTTTCCCTGGGGTGGGGCCTGCACCACCTTTTATCTCTTAAGAGATATAAGGAAAGGGAAGCAAGCAGAGAGTTGGGGACCTCATACCACCAAGAAAGCAGCAACAGGAGCAGAGTGCGTCCTTTGGACCTGGGGGCCCTGTGCCTGAGAAGCTCCTTGACAAGGGGAAGATTGATGACAAGGAATCTTCCTCCAGAGCCAACAGAGAGCCTTCCCCTGGAGTTGACACCCTGAATTTGAACTTGTAACCTACTAGACTGTGAAAGAATAAATTTCGTTAAAGCCATCCACTTGTATTTCTGTTAAAGTAGCACTAGATGACTAAGACGTTGTTCGGAGTTTTTGTTGTTGTTGTTGTTTTCATGACATCTTCAATTTCTTCTTTTAATATGGGTCTATTTACATGCTCTACCTCTATTTGTGTTAGTGTAGGTAGGTGGTGTGTTTCTAGAAATTCACCCATTTTTTTCTAGGTTTTCCAATTTGTTGGAGTACAATTTTTCATAATATTCTGTTGTAATATTGCCCATTTCATTTCTTATTTTGGTTATTTGTGTCTTCTCATTATTTTATTTTTTTTGTTGGTTTGGCCAGTGGTGTGTCAATGGGCAATTTCTAGTTGTACAGTGGAGCCCTGGTAGCAAAGTAGTTAAGAGCTCAGGCTGGTAACCAAAATGTCCACAGTTTGAATTCACCAGCTGCTCCTTAGAAACCCTATGGGGCAGTTCTACTCTGTCCTATAGGGTCACTAAGAGTCAGAATCAACTCGACAGCAGTGAGTTGAGTTGTCAGTTTATTGATCCTCTCAAAGAACCAACTTCTAGTTTTGTTGATTCTTTATATTGTTTTTCTATTTTCTTTTTCATTTTTTTTTTCTCTGATCTTTATTATTTCCTTTCTTCTGGTGGCTGTGGACTTCTTTTGCTATTTCTTTTCTATTTTTCAAGTTGTCAGGTTACGTTATTGATTTTGGACTTTTCTTCTTTTTAGATGTGTGCATTTACTGCTATAAATTTTTCTCTGAGCACTACCTTTGCTGTGCCCAGAGGTTTTGGTATGTTGTGTCTTCATTCTCATTTGATTCTAAGACCTTTTTAATTTAATTTTTAATTTCTCTTATGACACAATAGTTTTTAAGTAAGATGTTATTCAGTTTCCATATACTTAATTTTTTTCCCCTTGCTCTTTCTGTTACTGATTTCTAGTTTAATAGCACTGCCTTAACAGTGCTGCCATAACAGAAATAACACGAGTGGATGGCTTCAACAAAGAGAGATTTATTCTCTCACAGTCTAGTAGGTTACAAGTCCAAATTCAGGGTGTCAGCTCCAGGGGAAGGCTTTCTCTCTTTGTCAGCTCTGGAGGAAGGTCCTTGTCCTCAATCTTCCCCTGGTCGAGAAGCTTCTCAGGTGCAGGGACCCCAGGTCCAAAGGATGTGCTCTGCTCCTGGTGCTGCTTTCTTGGTGGTATGAGGTCCCCAACTCTCTGCTTGCTTCCCTTTCCTTTTATCTCTTAAGAGATAAAAGGTTGTGCAGGCCACACCCCAGGAAAACTTCCTTTACCTTGGATTAGGGAGGTGACCTGAGTGAGGTTGGTGTTACAATCCCACCCTCCACAAAATGGAGGACAACCACACAATACTGGAAATCATGGCCTACCCAAGTCGATACACACATTTTTGGGGGGACATAATTAAATCCATGACAAGCATTATGGTCAGAGAAGATGCTTTGTATTATGTTGATGTTTTTAAATATATTGAGGCTTCCTTTGTGGCCTAGAATGTGGTCTATTCCAGAGAGTGTCTCATGTGTGTTGGAGAAAATACGTACAGTGCTGCTGTTGGGTGGTATGTTCTATATATGTCTATGAGGTCAAGTTGGTTGATTTGTGTTATTTAGATCTTCTGTTTCTTTATTGAGTTTCTTTCTAGTTGTTCTTTTCATTGCCAAAAGTGGTGTTAATGTCTCCTACTTTCTTAGGCTGGGCTCTCTAGAGAAGCAAAACCAGTAAAGCATATAAATATATACAGAGAGAGATTTATACCAAGGGAATGGCTCAAACAGTTGTAGAGGCTGGAACATCCCAATTCTGAGGGTCAGAACAGAGACTTCTCCTGATTCATGTAGCTGTAGGGGCTGGCAAACCCAAGATCGGCAGGTCAGACAGCAGGGCTTTTGCTCAGGCTGTGAAGTTCTATGAATCCCAAGATTGGTAGGCAAGATGACAGATAAGCTGCTAGCTCAAGTCCCAACAACCAGAGGTCAGGTGAATAAGAGCCAGCCACAGGATCCAGAGCAAGCAAAACCCTGCAAGCCTTGCCAGAAAGTCAGTCCACTTATATTCAATGTAGGCCACATGCCCAAGGAAACTCCCTTTGACTGATTGCTACTCACAGCAGATCCCATCATGGAGGTGATCATATTATATCAAAACTCATCATGCAAGTGATCACATCATCACATGACTGCCAAACTATATCATAACTGCAAAACCACTTAGAATCATGGTCCAGCCAAGTTAACACACAACTTTAATGATCACAGCCCACCCCTTGTCAACATGGTACCTGTACACATCTCCTTAAACCATATACTACCTCTGAATAAAGAAATTATAAAGCCATACTTGCGCCTAACATGATACAACCAACATACATACAATTGAAAATGCACTACCCATTTACATCTTATATTTTACAAGTGAAGAAAACAAAAATACTTGATGCACACATATGAGTCAGAAATACTCATAACAATTACAGTCCTCATTTCTGCAACTGGTCACATGGTTGTAACTAGTATTTAGAACTACCTTCTTCCACCACCCATTCCGTAACAAACACCTCAGTTAGTCATCGTTCTTTGCCTGGTGCTGTGACCCAAACCTTCAATCCTTAAGGGTCAGGGCATTTAGTAGTTGTGTTAGAATTGAGTTGCTGTAGTTTTTCATTGACTTTAATCACAGGGCATGGTAGTACCAAGAGACACCCTAAGGGATCTCCTGTGTTCCAGACATACTCTTTACCTCCCTTATGTAATATCAATCCTATTTCTTCTTGGTAATCAGGATCAATCACACCAGCCAATATGGTAACTTCCTATGCCTGTTGATCCAGAGGCATAAAGAGTCCAAGTTGGCCAGGTGGCATTCTTAATTTCCAGTTCAATGGAATCAGTGATATGTCTCCAGGTAAGAGAATTGCTCCCTTTGAAACTGAAATCTCTAGACCTGCAGAGCATAGAGTCACAGGAACAGTGTTATTGATTGAATCGTGTCCCCCCAAAATGTGTGTCAACTTGGCTAGTCCATGATTACCAGTATTGTATAACTGTCCACAATTTTGTGATCTGGTGTGATTTTCCTATCTGTTGTAAACCCTATCTCTATGATCTTAATGAGGTGGTATTAGTGGCAGTTATGTTAATGAATCCGAACTCTGGCTACAAGATCAGGTTGTGTCTTAACACAGTCTCTTTTGACATATAAAAGAAAGATGAGAGCAGACAAACAGGGAAACATCATACGACCAAGAAAATAGTGCCAGGAGAAGAATACGTCCTTTGGACCCGGAATCCATGTGTGGAGAAGCTCCTAGACTAAGGGAAGATTGATGACAAGAACCTTCCCCGAAAGCCTTCCTCTGGAGCTGGTACCCTGAATTCAAACTTCTAACCTACCAGACTGTGAGAGAGTAAACTTCTCTTTGTTAAAGCCATCCACTGTGGTATTTCTGTTATAGCAGCACTAGATAAGTAAGACACACCCAAAAAAAAAAAGGAAGCAAAAACTTTGTGAGTGGGTCACTAGGGGTAATAATGAGTGGTGCCACTCGCATTTCCACCCCTTGATTCATGGACCCATAAATCCTGGCTATGGAAGAAACAGCATCATATATTGGACCCTGGTTGAGGGCATATGTGGCCTCCTAGAGAAGACTGCCCCAACACTGCAAGGTACTGCCACCTAACTGGTGCTATAATTTCATCTTTAGAATGCCATTCCATTGTTCTATCAAGCCAGCTGCTTCAGGATGATGGGGAATATAGTAAGAACAGTGAATTCCTGGGGCATGGCCCCATGGCTTCACTTCATTTGCTGTAAAATGAGTCTCTTGAGCAGAGATGATGCTGTATGGGACACCATGACAGTGGATAAGGTATTCTGTAAGTTCACAGATGGTAGTTTCCGCAGAAGCGTTACATACAGGGGAGGTAAATCCATATCCAGAGTGTCTATTCCAGTAAGAACAAAACTGTGCCCTTTCCATGATGGAAGCAGTCCAATGTTATCAACCTGCCACCAGGTTGCCAGCTTATCACCCTGAAGAATGGTGCCGTATTAGGGACTCAGTGTTGGTCTCTGCTGCTGACAGATTGGGCACTCAGCAATGGCTGTAGCAAAGTCAGCCTTGGTGAGTGGAAGTCCATGTTGCTGAGCCCATGCATAACCTCCATCTCTGCCATCATGGCCACTTTGTTCATGAGCCCATTGGGCAATGACAAGAGTAGCTGGTGAGAGAGGATGACTGGTTTCCACAGAACACATCATCCTATCCACTTGATTGTTAAAATCCTCCTCTGCTGAGGTAACCCTTTGGTGTGTGTCCACATGAGACACAAATATCATCATTTCCTTGACCCATTCAGAGAGGTCTAGCCACATAGCTCTTCCCCATGACTCCCTGTCTCCAGTTTTCCAACCATGTTCCTTCCAAGTCCCTGACCATCCGGTCAAACCACTGGCCGCAGTCCATGAATCAGTATACAATCACACATCTGGCCATTTCTCCTTTCAAGCAAAGTGAACAACCAGGTTCACTGCTCTAAGTTCTGCCCACTGGGAGGATTACTCTTCACCACTGTCCTTCAGGGAAGTCCCAGAAAGGGGCTGTAGAGCTACTGCTGTCCACTTTCGAGAGGTGCTTGCATATCGTGCAGAACCACCTGTGAACCAGGCATGAGCTTTCTCTTTCTCAGTCAACTGAAGATAAGGAACTCCCCATGAGGGCATAGGTGCAGACTGGGAGATGGAAGATAAAGTAACAGGAGTGGAGACCATGGACATTTAGGCCACTTCCTCATGCAACTTACTTGTGCCTTGAGGTTCTGCTTGGGCCCATCTTATATACCACTTCCATTTAATGATGGAATGCTGCTGTGAAATGTCCAACTTTATGACTCTGTGGGTCAGACAACATTCAGTTTATGATGGGCAGCTCAGGCCACATGGTGACTTGGTGTCTTATGCTTAAGCGTTCAGTCTCTAATGCCCTGTAACAGGACAAAAGCTGTTTCGCAAAAGGAGAGTACTTATCTGCAGAAGATGGCAGGGTTTTACTTCAAAATCCTAAGGGTCTGTGCTGTGATTCACTGAAAGGGCCTGCCATAGACTCCAAACAGCATCTTTAACTGCCACTGACATTTCAATCACCATTGGATCAGCTGGATCCTATGGCCCAAGTGGCAGAGCCACTTGCATGGCAGCCTAAACCTGTTGCAGAGTTTTCCCTTGGTCTGGGCCCCACTTGAAATTAGCAGCTTTTCAAGTTGCTTGATAAATACTCCAGAGTAGCACACCCAAATGAGAGATATGTGGCCTCTAAAATCCAAAGAGGCCCACTAGATATTGTGGCTCCTTTTTAGTCATGGGAAGGGCCAGCTGCAAAAAATTATCCTTCACTTTAGTAGGAATACCTGACATGCCACTGAATCATAGAAATTTCACTGAGGTGGAAGGAGCCTGAATTTTTGTTGGATTAATTTCCCACCCTCTAGCACACAAATTGACACTTTTTCCTTATTAGGTCCAATCAGCATAATGTCATCAATGTAATGGACCAGCGTGACATCTTGTGGAAGGGAAAGGTGACCAAAGTCCCTGCGGACTAAATTATGACATAAGGCTGGAAAGTTAATACAGCCCTGATGTAGGACATTGAAGGTGTATTATTGGCCTTACCAGCTGAAGGCAAACTGATTCTGGTGGTCCTCTGAAATAGGTGTGGAGAAAAGGCGTTAGCCCAATCAACAGCAGCACACCAGGCGCCAGGAAATGTGGTAATTTGCTCAGGCAATGAAACTTCATCTGGAACAGCAGTTGCAATTGAGTCACCAGCTACTTAAATTTTCAATAATCCACTGTCATTCTATAAGAACTTTTTTTTGCACAGGCCAAATAGGTAAGTTGAAAGGGGATGATGGGAATCACCACCCCACATCCTTCAAATTCTTGAGGGTGGCAGTAATCTCTGCAATCCCTCCAGGAACGCAGTATTGCTTTTGGTTTATTATTTTCCTAGGTACAGGCAGTTTTAATGGCTTCCAGTGGCTTTTCCTACCATAATAGCCCTTACTCCATTTGTCAGGGATCTAATGTGGGGGTTCTGCCAGTTTCTGAGTATATCTATTGCGATTATGCATTCTGGAACTGGGGGAATCACTACAGGATATGTCACCCACTGGACATATTATGAGATGGACATGAGCTAAGACTCAATTAATAATCTGACCTCCATAAGCCCCTACTCTGACTGGTGAGCCACAGTGACATTTTGGATCTCCTGGAATTAGTATCAATTCAGAACCAGTACCCAGTAATCCCTGAAAAGTCTGATTATTTCCTTTTCCCCAAGAATAGTGACTCTTATAAAAGGCCAAAGATCCCTTTGGGGAAGCCTGGGAGAAATAGTAACAGTATAAAATTTTTGGTAATGTAGTGAGGTCCTTCCTAAAGGGGACCCAACCTCCACTTCATTCAAGGGCTGTGGGTCTTTAAACTCGCTCAAGTTTGGAAATTGATTGAGGAACCATGAGTCTCTTTTCTGGCAATTTGAGGCTGTTGTTCACTTGACCTAGAATTCTTCTGTTTGTACAGATCAAGTAAATATTTCGTAGATTTCCTGTCTATTTCACTCCTAGGGACACCATGATTAAGTAGCCAATGCCATAAGCCCATACAAGTCAGGCTATTCTGATTACTGCTTTGACTCTACTTTCCATTATGGTAACTAAGCCTAACTTCTCTTTTGTTGATTGAGAGTCACCACTTGGCCCCTACCACCATCAGGTCCAATCAACCCCACTGCATTTAGGTGTCTTAATTCAGTTAGGCAGTTCGCACTGTAAATCTGACTTACAAAAATAGCAATCATAGCAGTCTTCAAGGCTGGTGGGGCTCCCTTCACAAATTTGTTCCTCACCATTGTGGTAAAAGGTGTGTCCTCTGGGCACTCCATGTGTTGGTTTATGGGTCTAACCTGATAAGTCCATTCTAACATGCCAATTTCCTTAAGCCTTTGGATATCTTCTTCTACTGTATACCAAGGCAGGTTTGGTACTTCAACTTAACTTACCATAGGCCACCACATAATCCACACTTCAGAGACTCAACCAAATAAACTATTAGATCTTTTCCTAACCTCTCGAGCTGAAACACTGAATAAAGAATCTGTGCTTAGTGGGCCCATATCAATAAACTCAAACTGAGCCATCATTATGTTTCTTGCACCATTATCCAACACCCTTAACAGCAATTCCCAAACATATTCCCCAGGATTCTGTTTGTACATATTAGAAAAATCAAGCAGTTCTTTTGGAGTGTAGCATACTTCCTCCTGGGACACACTTTGTACTTCACCTTTTGAGGCTCACTGAGACTTAAGTCAGGAAAGATGCTTCTCCCGACTCATGTAGCCGCAGGAGCTGGTGAATCCAAGATCAGCAGGTCTCTTGCTCAGAGGCTGTGAAGATCAACAAATCCCAAGATTGGCAGGCAAGACAACAGGTAACCTGCTAGCTCAAGTCCCAGGAACCAGAGGTCAGATGAACAGGAGCCAGGATCCAGAGCAAGCAAAAGAAGAAAGCCTTGCCAGAAAGTCTGTTTATATTTGATGCAGGCCACACCCCCAAGGAAACTCTCTTTCAACTGATTGGCAACTCACAGCAGATTCCATCATGGATGTGATCACATTATCAAATCTCATCACTGAAGTGATCACATCATCATACGACTGCTATCATAACTGCCAAACCATTGAGACTCATAGTCCAGCCAAGTTCACATAAAACCTTAACAATTACACCCACTATTATTGTAGAACTGTTTTTTTCTTTTTTCAATTCTGTTAGAGTATGTTTTAAGTATTTTGGAGCTGTGCCATTGGGTGCATACATATTTATTATTGTTATGTCTCTGAGGAGAAGTGACCTTTTATCATTACATAATGCCCTTCTTTGTCTCTTATAATGGATTTTGACTTAAAGTCTATTTTATCCAAAATTATTATTGCTACTACAGCTTTCTTTTGGTTATTGTTTACTGCATATATTTTTTTCCATCTTTTGATTTTTAACTTATTTATATTTCTGTGCCTAAGGTGTATCTCTTGTGGGCAACATAGCAATGGGTCTTTTTTTTTAATCCATTCTGCTGCCTTCTGTCTCTTGACTAGTGCATTAAATCCATTTACATTCAGTTTGATTAAGGATGCTGTTGTTCAGTGCCACGGAGTCAATTTCAACTCATAGCAACCATATGTACAACAGCACAAAACACTGTTTGATCCTGCGCCATTCTCATAATCATTATGCTTGAGCCCATTGTTTTAGCCACTATGTCAATTCATCTTGTTGAGGGTCTTCCTCTTTTTTGCTTACCCTCTACTTTATCAAGCATGATGTCTTTCTCCAGTGACTGGTCCCTCCTGATAATGTGACCAACTTGTGAGATAGTCTTGCCACCTTTGCTTCTAAGGAGCATTCTGGCTGTACTTCTTCCAGGACAGATTTATTCGTTCTTTTGGCAGTCTATGATACATTCAATGTTCTTCGCCAACACCTAAGTCAAAGGCATCAATTCTTCTTCGGCCTTCCTTATTCATTGTCCAGCTTTCACATGTATATAACTGAAAACACCATAGCTTGGATCAGGCACACCTTAGTCTTCAAGGTGACGTCTTTGCTTTTTAACACTTTAGAGGTCTTTTGCAGTAGATTTGCCAAATATAATATGTTGTTTGATTTCTTGACCGCAGCTTCCGTGGGCATTAACTGTGGATCCAAGTAAAATGAACTCCTTGACGACTTCAATCTTTTCTCTGTTTATCATAATGTTACTAATTGATCAAGTGTGAGGATTTTTATTTTCTTTTATTGAGGTGTAATCCATACTGAAGGCCATAGTCTTTGATATTCGTCGGCAAGTGTTTCAAGTCCTCTTCACTTTTAGCAAGTAAGGTTATGTTATCTGCATAACACAGTTGTTAACGTGTCTTTCTTCAGTCCTGATGCCCTGTTCTTTTTCATATAGCCCAGCTTCTCAGATTATTTGCTCAGCATTCCTATTGAATAAGTATGATGAAAGGATACAATCCCAAAGCACACATTTCCTGACTTTAAACCACACGGTATCTCCTTGTTCTGTTTGAATGACTGCCTCTTGGTGTAAGTACAGGTTCCTCATGAGCACAATTAAGTGTTCTTGAATTCCCATTCTTCACAATGTTTTCCGTAATTTGTTATGATACACACCGTCAGGTGCCTTTGCATAGTCAATAAAACACAGGTAAACATTTTTCTGGTATTCTCTGCTTTCAGCCAAGATCCATCTGCGATCAGCAATTATAAATTTCATTCCACATCCTCTTCTGAATCTGGCTTAAATTTCTGGCAGTTCCTGTCGATGTATTGCTGTAACTGCTTTTGAATGATCTTCAGCAAAATTTTACTTGCCTGTGATATTAATGATATTGTTTGATAATTTCTACATTCTGTTGATCACCTTTCTTTGGAATAGACATAAATAAGGCCAGGTAACTGTCTTCCAAATCTTGGAAAAGACAGGTGAGCACTTCCAGTGCTGCATCCATTTGTTGAAACATCTCAATTGGTATTCCATCAGTTCTTGGAGCCTTGATGGTATGCTACCTCCTAGAATGTTTGAACGATAATCAATTCTTTTGGGCATAGTGACTCTGTGTATTTCTTCCATCTTCTTTTGACGGTTCCTGCATCATTCAGTATTTTGCCCATAGAATCCTTCACTACTGCAACTTGAGGCTTGAATTTTTTTTCAGTTCTTTCATCTTGGAAAATGCCAAGTGTGTTCTTCCCTTTTGGTTTTCTAACTCCAGATCTTAGCAAATGTCATTATAATACTTTACTTTGTCTTCTTGAGCCGCCCTTTGAAATCTTTTTTTCAATTCTTTTACTTCATCATCTCTTCCATTTGCTTTAGTTACCTTACATTACTTTTTTTTTTTTTTTGTGGTGCGAACAGTTTTTTTTGGGTCCTCTTGATTTTCTGTGCTGTGTTCTTTTTGTATACAGATTTTCTTTTCCTATCAATCATTGTTGTTTTTGTGTTTACCGAGTTTTTTTGGTTTGAATTATGTCCCCCCAAAATATGTGCTGTAAATCCTAACCTCCATGCCTGTGGTCATGGGTTGCCTTTGTTATGTTAATGAGGAAGAATTAGTGTAGGGTGTGTCTTGAGTCAATCTCTTTTGAGATATAAAAGAGAGTAAGCAAGGGAGCAGAGGAGAGATGGGGAAGAAAGTTGCTGAGCCACATGAAGATCATCCAGCAGCAGAAGCTCAAAGAAATAAGGACCCTCCTCCAGGGCGGAGAGAGAAAGCCTTCCCTAGAGCCAGAACCCTGGATTCAAACTTCTAGCCTCCTAAACCGTGAGAGATAAAATTGGTTTTGTTACAGCCACCCATTTACGGTATTCCTGTTATAGCAGCACTAGATAACTAAGACATGAGTCTTTTTATTTTCTTCTTTATTTTGGTGAGTACACTTATTAATTTTCTTTGTGGTTATCCTGAAGTTTACCTTTACCCTCTCAAATTTAAAACAGTCTGTTATATCTTGAAATTGCCTTGACTTCCTCTCCATATGGAAGTTATATAACTTTCATTTCCTCTTTTTATCTTGAAGTTGTCATCATTTACAGCTTAACACCTCTCATTCTCTGCAGTCAGTTTTGTAGCTTTATTTTACTTTTGTGAAATCTTTATCTCGGTTGGTATTTGGGTGATGCTGTCGTGTATCTTTATGTCAGGTTTTTGTCTGATGTTATTGGTTTTCTAGGTAAAGAACTCCCTTTAATATTTCTTGTAAGGCAGTCTGTTTTTTACAAATTCTGCTTATTTGGGAATTTCTTAGTTTTGCCATCATTTTCAAAAGACAATTTTGTTGGATATATGATTCTTTGTTGGCGATTCTTTTCCTTCAGAATTTTATATATGTCATCCCACTGCCTTCTTGCCTGTATGCTTTCAGATGAGAAATCAGCACTGAGTCTTATTGGTGCCCCTTTGTAAGTGATATTTTGTTTTTCACAAGCTGCTTTAAGTATTCTTTCTTTGTCTTCATTTTTGGAAAGTCTGATTATAATATGCCTTTGGGAATTTCTTTTGGGGCCTATTCTGTATAGGTTCATTGGGCTTCTTGGATGGAAACCTCATCTTTCATGATATTTGGGAAGTTTTCTGCCAATCTATCTTTAAAAAATTCTCTCTGTACCTTTTTTTCTCCTCCTTTTCTGGAATTCCTATTATGCATAATGTATTCCTCCTGATGGTGTTACACATAACTCTTAGGCTTTCTTCATTCTTTTGTCCGGTCGTTCCTCAAACAAATCAGTATCAAGGGATTTGTTCTCTATTTTGTTGATTCTTTCTTCCATTGATTCAACTCTACTTCTGTGTACTTCCATTGAATTATCTACTTCTGATATTTGATTGTTAATCTTCTGAATTTCTAGTAGTTGTTTTTGTATGGTTTCTAATTGTTTACTGAGTCTGACATTTTGTTCTTGTATTGTTTTCCTGAACTCTACTGTTTTTTTTTGTGTTTGCCTTGATCTCTTTGAGGATTCTAAATCTTCTGAATCCTTCTTAAGTGTTCTATTATCATTTCTTCCTTAGAAAGGTTTTCTTTCCCTTATTTTGCTCACTTGTTTGAGCCAGCCTATTTCTTCATATGATTTGTTACTGTCTGCTGTCTCTGAGACATTAAGGTTTTTTTTAATTTATATATTTATTTATTTATTGCATGTTTGTTTGTTTTGTCCTGTTTATTTTGTTTTGTTTTGCTACATCAGGGTGGATGGGGCAAGTATGCTCTACTGATCATTCATCTGGCGATACGGGTGCACTTGCCATCTATCACTGGGTGGGTGGGGTCTTGGCAGTTCAGCAGGAGGTGGTGGGATGGCAGGGCAAGCACACATCTCTGATCACTAGGTGGGTGGGGCATTGGCAGGGAGAGGGTGGAGCAAGTGGGTGCTGCTACCAGTTATAAGTCCAGTGACACAGGAGGGTGCACTTCTGCTTGCCAGGTAGGTGGGGTGGCAGGGATGATGGCAGGCAGGTTGGGAGTGCACCACCACCAGTCATCTGTCTGGAGGTACAGGAATGTGTGCTGCTGCTTGTTGAAAGGATGGGGTGGTGGTGGGGGCAGACAAAGCAGACATGCACCACCCCTAGTTATCAGTCTGGTGGTCTGGGAGTGCCCACTGCCACTTGTCAAGTGGGCAGGGCTGCAGGGGGGTGGTTGGTGGCATGGTGTGACACTCACCACACATGGGGCAGGGCTGGCAGGGGAGAAAATGGTCATCCCGCAGTCCCCAGGAGCACAGGGTAGCAGAGGTGGTGGGAAGTATGTTCCTCTGGTCACTAGGGATGGTTGCTGGGGCACTCACCATAGGCTGCAGTCAGCAATCTGGACCTGACCCCAACCAAGTGTGAGGTGAGGGGGACTTCCCAGAGTCTTGTTAGGTGAGGGAGACCTTATGGATCTACTACTCCATGTGCACCACCCACCCTAATGGTCAGGGACCACTGTGGAGTAGTCCTGTCTCTGTTGTCACCAGGCTCCCACCCTGCTCTGTGGCCACCAGAATCCCTGGGACTCTCACCCACCTTCCTGTACTTTGCATTCTTAGATCTGGTTCATGTCCTGCTCACCTTACTTCGCTCCAGATTTGTCTACACAGTTTCTCTGTCTCCAATAGAAATTTCATGAAGTCTCCTTCCTGTGCTCTCCACCCAGGGTTGCTGCTCACTTTGCCTTAAGATGCTCACAGTGTGCTGGGGCAGCTGGCAGGGCACCTCTGACCCATAACTCTCCTCATCATTATTTCCATTCAGTTTCTCCTCCCAATCGGTGTTCAATCTAATTCTTCATCCTTCCTTTTGATGCTCAGGATTCCAGGACTCTGAGCTGTATCTGTTTCATTGGTTTCTTGGGTCTTTGCTGTAGGGAGACATTATGGTGTATCTGACTAAGCTGCCATCTTAGGCCCAACCCTCAATGCATTATTTTTAATATCATTCATCATAGCAAAGGGGGTGGATTTAATTTTCTTGGAATGGACAATCACCATCAAAACTCTTAATAAAAATAATAAAGACTCTTAATGGGGAAGAACTTTGTCTTGTTCACAATTAAATTCCCAGTACCTAAAATAGTACCTTAGAACTCGATATTCTGGATCAAAAAATGAGATCTGCTTCTAAAGAAATAATACTTCTTTGGCTACAAAGCTAATTCTGAAGCATGGCTCAAAAAATATTTGAGCAACTACAATATCATTGGCTTTCTGAAGAGAACAATAATCTCTTGGATATAAAAATACAAATTTTTTTTAATTCATCATTATTTTTATCACTTCTTTATGGCTTTATTTTGGTACTTATTTAAGAAATAGTTATTAAAATTCAAAAATGCCTATACTATTTGATCCATTTTTTTATTTTTAAAAGGCATGCAAAACATATACACAGCGAAAAAGGACTGGAATAAATTTTATCAAAATATTAATAATGACTAGCTATTTTTTTATGGAAGGTGGCATAGAAGGTTTCTCTATTCTTTTCTAAGATATCTATAATAAATATGTATTAATTTATTAAAATCATGCTAAAATGGGAAATGAATCAAATAGTTACCAAATATCTTCTACAAATAATGATGGATTCAAGGAATCAAAGTTTACTAGATTATAGTTGATATCCTCACCTACCTTCAAAAAAACCTTACCTGCCATTAAAGATACTCAGTTACCCTTTTATGTGATAAAAGCCGTGATGAGTACTGTGGACACTACGGTGAAAAAGATACAGCCCTTGCCCCCGGGAGTTTAGAGTCTAGTAGGAAACACAGCTAGTAAACAATCATTACAGAATATGTCATAATAAGGGAGACCTCAAAGTGCTATGGAATCACTGGGAGGAGCACCTATCTTCAAAGGTCAGGGAAGGCTTCCCAGGGAAAGTGACATTACAATTGAAACTGAAAGAAAAATAGGAGTTATTTAGATGAAGAGGAGAATGAGATGGCAGAGAGATAGCCCACGCAGAGAAACTGGAGTAGTCTAGAGGTAAAAGAAATTATGGTACTTTGAGGGAAATACAAATGTTTTGTCAAAGTTAACACAGAGTAGTAGAGGACGCAGATGGAGAGAGGAAGTTCCTTTGAGAGAGCAAGACATGGTGAAGGGTTTTGTATGCCATGTTAAGGAGTTTGGAGAGATGGCAGCAAATAGTCACTGAGAAGTTTGAAGTTGATGAGAGAAGGAGAAGTAACATGCTTATATCTGAAATTTGGAAAAATGGCTCTGATTAAACTTGAAGAGAAATTATGGAGATGAACAACATGAGAAGCAAGGATGGTTAAGAAGCTCTTGGAATATAAACCTTTTAGGAGAAAACTAGAAGAATATCTTTATAATCTTGAAGTAGGAGGAGATTTCTTAGACAGGATATTAAATGCATTAACTATAAAGAAAAAAATTGATAAATTAGACTTTACCAAAATTTAATACCTCTGCTCCTTAAAAGACATCACTAAGAAAATGAAAAGGCAAGCCATAGATGTGAAAAAGATATGATAGATAGAGAAATTAGAGACAGAGATACATGTGATAAAGGTCTTGTATCTAGACTATATATAGAACTCTTACAAATCTATAATGAAATGACTAACAGTTCAATTTTTAAAAATTGGTAAAAGGCTTTAATGCCACTTCACACATACCCATACACACAAAGATATATAAATGGTCAGTAGGTACATGAAAAAGTGCTCAACATGACTAAGGGGCCATCAGGGAAATACAAATCAAAACCACAGTGAGACATTACCTCACACACACTAACATGGTAAAAATTATAAAGATTATATTTAAAAACTGAAAACACCAAATGATGGGCAAGGATATAAAGTAAATGGAAATGTCATAAATTACTGTAGTAAGTGAAAAATTATACCAATAAGCTTGGAAAAAATGGTAATTTTTTATAAATTTAAACATATACCTATCCTATTTTTGAGCAATTTCACTCCTAGATATTTACCCAGAAGAAATGAAAACATGCCTACAAAAAAGACTTTTGTAATAATGTTCGTAACAACTTCATAATTCCACAAAAAATGGAAACAACTAAAATATCTATCAACAAAAGAATGGGTTTTAAAAATTGTAGTGTATTCATACTCTGGAAGACTACTCTGTAATAAAAGAAGAGCAAATTACAGATACACACAACATAGATGAATCTCAAAAACATTATTTTAAGTAAAAGAAGTCAGGGTACATATTATTTGGTTCCACTTATATAAAGCTTAAGGGAAGGCAAACTAAATTATACAAATAGAAATCAGAAAAGTGATCGCCTTTGGGTTGGGGGGAGATTAACTAGAAAAGGAGTAGAAGGTAATTTTCTGGAACTACAGAAATTTTCTGTATTTTGATTAAAATATTACTTAAATTAGTATATATTTTGTTGTTAGGTGCGATCAAGTTGGCTCTGACTTACAGTGAACTTGTAGGACAGAGAAATGCCCCATAAGGTTTCCAAGGAGCACCTGGTGGATTTGAACTGCCAACCTTTTGGTTAGCAGCCAAGCTCTTCACCATTATGCCACCATATACATGGGCTCCTTAGTATATACACATCTGTAAAACTCTGAAAATCGTATGTTTAAGATCTGTGTATTTTTACTGTATATAAATTAAAAAAAATTTTTTTAATGTATTAATTTTTAAAAATGCTGTAAGCAATCAAAGTGGGAGATGATGAATTCAAGACATTAACAGTGAGGATGGACCAAAGTGCAAAAATTAGAGGAATAGCAATAGAAATGGGATGCTGTGGAGATTAATCATGAAAAAGAAGTCAAGAAAGACTCCCAGTTTGGAAATTAGTGAAATTAACAGATGGTGCCATTCACTGAAATAGAAAACACAGGAGAAAGAAGAGTTGGTGGCAGGGGGAGATGATGAGTTTCATCCGAGAGCAATGAAAGGGCCTTTGAGACATCCCAAGGAAAATGTCCCCCATGTGATGATTAATTTTTTATGTCAACTTGTCTAGGCTATGGTTCCCAGTGGTTTGGCCAAACTCTAGACTAGTTGCTGTTCTATAATGTAATCTAAGAGAATGTTATGAATCAATCAATTGAAAAGAGTGTTTCATTAAGGTGTGGTCTACCTCCAGACTATAAACAGATATTCTGGCAGAACTCGCTGTCACTCTCCACTCTGCATTCTTCCCATTGCCTTGACCTACAGACCTTAGAATGCAAACCTGAAGAAGTTTCTAGCCTGCCGCCTGACCTACAAGTTTTGAACTTGCCAGCCCCCACAATCAAGTGAGCCAATTCTTCGAAGTGAATCAATTTCTCTTTCTCTCTATATATATGTAAATGAAAACCCATTGCCATGGAGTCAATTCCGACTCATATTGACCCTACAGAAGAGCGTAGAACTGCCCCGTAGAGTTTCCAAGGAGCACCTGGTGGATTCAAACTGCTGACCTTTTTTTGGTTAGCAGTCGTAGCATTTAACCACTACACCACCAGGGTTTCCATATATATATGTGTGTATACATATAAACATATATACATACATACACATACATATATCTCACTGGTTCTGTCTCCGCAGAGTACCTTGACTAAGACACCACATAAGAAATTGTACATACGAGTTTAAGGGTCAGAAAGAAGATATATATCAAGGAAGTATCTGTGGGGAAACTTTGCATAAATCATTATCATAGGTGTTGATAAGGGACCAAAAAAATATCTGGAGTAACAAAGAAAACAAAAACTCCAGGTATCATAAAAACAGGCAAAGAGCAACCCACAAGGTTGATTGAGAAGCAGCAGCAGAAATAGGTGAAAATAAATGTGAAGTCAAAGAACCAGTAGAAGAGTACTTCAAGAAAGCAGGAGCGGCCAAGAGCAGTAAGAGCTGAAAAGGAAAGTAAGGGAAGCAAAGAACCAAAATTAGTTCATTGACTTACCAAAAATTAGTTCAGTAGTACCAAAGAAGAAATGTATATAGCCAACAAGCACATGAAAAGATGCTTAACATCATTAGTTGTTGTTATGTGCCGTGGAGTTGATTCCGACTCACGGCAACAATATAGGACAGAGTATAGTCGATGTGGAAAACACTTTGTCAGCTCCTCGAAAAGTTAAACATTGAATTACCATGTGATCCAGCAGTTCCACTTCTACATACATACCCAAAAGAACTGAATGCAGGAAGATACATATATATGTGTATATATATATATGAATATGCATATATGAATATATATGAATACATATATTTGTTAAAATAAAAGTAGCTCAGTGGTGATATCATCAAAGTGGTTTTATGAGTATTGGTATCAAAAGCTAGACTGCAGGAAATGTGAGTGAGGAAGCAGAGAAAACATGTTTTACGTTTTTCAAATGTCTAACGGTGAAGGAAGAAGAGAGGACAGGAGCTGGAGAGTACTGTGATCATTTTATCATTTTTTAAAGTAGATAAGTCTAAAGCATGTTTACTGCTGATGTAAGAAAGAGCTGGAAGAAAGGTAGGTACTCTCAGATACGGGGAAGAGGAAAGGATGGGTAATTGGTAAAGGGAGTGTCTTAGTAGTCATTTAGTGCTGCTATAACAGAAATACCACAAGTAGATCACTATAACAAAGAGAAATTTATTCTCTCACTGTCTAGTAGGCTACAAGTCCAAATTCAGGGCATCAGCTCCCGGGGAAGGCTTTCTCTGTCAGCTCTGGAGGAAGATCCTTATCATCAATCTTCCTTTAGTCTGGGAGCATCTCAGCCCAGGAACCTCAAGTCCAAAGGATGTGCTCTGCTCCCAGCACCACTTTCTTGATGGTATGAGGTCCCCATGTCTCTCTGCTCACTTCTTTCTTTTCTATCCCAAAGATATTGGCTTAAGACACTATCTAATTTTGTAGATCTTATCAATATAACTGCTGCTAATTCATGTTATTACATCATAGTGATAGGATTTACAACACATAGGGAAATCATATCAGATGATAAAATGCTAAACAATCACACAAGGGAATCATGATCTAGCCAAGTTGACAGATATTTTGGGAGGACACAATTCAATCCAGGGAGGGTCAAGAGAAGGAAGGAGGCAATGAATCCAGGACTCAGATGGAAGGGCTGGAATCAGAAGTCCACTTCCTGCCTTCAGGAAGGAAGGGTTCTGCAGAGGTGTTTAAATCCTGTCCTGGGTAAGATCTAGTTTCTCTCCTAGGACCATCTCCCCACGTCTGTTGTGAATCACATCTCCTACCACCTTTGCAGGCACCTCTTTCTCTCTGCTTTGTTTTTAATCCTTCTATTTTAACTACCACCAATTTATCAGTTTGCTGTACTGTGAGAGCTTATGTGTTGCTCTGATACTGGAAGCTATGCCACCAGCATGTCATATACCAGCAGGATCACCCATGGTGAACAGGTTTCAGCAGGATTTCCGGACTAAGACAGGCTAGGAAGAAAGGTCTGGCAATCTACATCCAAAAATTAGCCTATGAAAACCCTATGGATCACAAAAGAATATTTCTCAATATCATGCTGGAAGACAAGCTGCCCCGCAGGTTGGAAGGCATTACACATGGCTGCAACAATGCAATTAAACATGCCAAAGTTTATGAAGAAGGTGCAGGACTGACCAATATTTCGTTATGTTGTAGATAGGGTTGCCATAAGTTGCAGCCAACTTGACAGTAACTAATAACAACATCCTAACTGAATCCACACCATTAATACCTAAAACCTCAGGCTCTCCCATCTTACAGGAGGAAAAAAAGGGAAATATTGAAAAATCTTTACGTTTTACTGTTACATACAAAGGGAAGTTGCATAGTTGACAAGTAACAAGCACTGGGTTTACAGTCAGATCCGACCTATGTTTGAATCTCAGTCCAAAATGTACTAATTGTAGGGCCATGAGTAAGTGATAGTATATCTAACAAATAGTTTTCAATATAAATGGTATATTATTGTTAGAATTGTTACTATAAAAAGATATATCAAATGAGATAAATTATTTGTTAACGAAGGATGCCCTTTGGTGTTAGAAAAGGTAACATTTTGTTGAAATAGATCTGTTCTTTGAATCTGAGTAATCACTAACATACAAAATTTTCATAAAAAACACCTCGTAGGCTTAATAAGAAAACTATTTTTCGTACTCAATAAGATCTTTTTAGGGCATTCAGATAACATTGGATTTCTACAAGGAGAAAAATGGACCTTAGCATGGCCAAAGCAGCCACCCCAGTTCACCACAAAAGTGCTTAATAATAAATACATTGCATTGTATAATTAATATAATTGGGGGAAGTCCATACTGATTTTGGTGTCTGATTTCAGCAAACCATACTGTATGGTTTTGTTGGCCACCTATAAACTCAGATTATAACTTTAAATTAGAATTTATTGACAAATTCTTAAAGGCTGAAATATGAGAGTTTCTTAGAAGCTTTCCACATTGACGATTAATAATTTTTTATACTTAAACCAATTTTTCCTACCCTAAAAGTCATGATATGGCTGTAAATCTCTTAGTTGCTTAAACAATTGGAAAATTTGAAGAGTTTTGATTTCCCAGACTCTGAGATATAGAATACTAAAAGATTCTGGGAGTTCTGAAAGCAAATTATACGGTAGTTACATGGATGATAACAACTGTTGGTGGTGATAGTGATGACAAACGGCGTAAGAATAAACCCTAAGAAACTCCAAGTGGCTGAAGGAGGAGAAGTTCTCAAAGGGAAAAAGCAGCCTGGAAAGTATTAAGAAAACCTAGAAGGATAAGATGTCAAAGAAGCTAAAAAAGAAGAGAATCTCAAGAAGAGTACTTCGAGAAGTTCAGTTGTGTGGAACGTTGCTGAAACATACCAATTAAGATTAGAACTGAAAAGTGTCCCCTAGATTTAGAACATGAAATAGCTAGTAGCTCTGGCAAGCACAATTTTGGTCAAGTGTTGAGAGCAGAAGCCAGGCTACAGTGGTCTGAATAGTAAGAGAAACCCAAGAAAATTTATGGACTAATTTTAAGAATTAATAAGAGAACTCAGCAAGGGTGCTATATATAAAATCAATATACCAAAACCAATTGTATTCCTAGATACAAGTAACTAACAGAAAAATCTAATTTAAAACCACTATTCGGATCTGGGTAAAGAAGACAAATTGAACACATTCATTTACTTTTTCTCCCTCCAAAAACATCACTAAAGTGAAAATAATGGGATGATTAAGCCACAGAGCTATAAGGCAAAGTGAACACGAAATGAGAAAAAAGGGGGAAAGAAGTAAACTAAAAAAGTAGGTGGAAGAATGTTAACTGATTGAGAAGATTCAAACAAGTATAATCCAAAGTTGGCAGTGAAAAAATTCATAAGCAATTTCGGTTAAACCACAGAACACACAGTCAAAAACTGGAAGTACCAGGTACTTCTAACGTAGAGGTGAAGGTGAGGCTAAAACAACGTAATTGATCCACTACATAAATAAAACAAAAGAATCACATGATCATCTTAATTAGCACAGAAAAAGGCATCCGATAAAGTCCAACACCTACTTCTGGTAAAAACTCTCAACATGATAGGAAGAGAAGGGAAATTCTTCAACATAATAAAGGGCATCTATATGAAACCAACAGCCAACATCATTCTCAACAGAGAGGCTGAAAATATTCCCCTAGAGAATGAGAACAAGACAAGGATGCCCTTTATCACCACTCCTATTTAACATTGTGCAGAAGGCCTAATGAGAGCAATAAGGCAAGAGAAAGAACTAACAGGCAACTAAATTGGCAAGGAAAAAGTAAAACTATACCTATTCGTGGATGATATATCATACATAGAGAGCCCTAAGGACTCCAAAGAAAATTACTGTAACTAATAGATTCGGCAGATTCACAGGATACAAGGTAAACATATAAAATTCAGTTGGATTCCTACACATCAATAAAGAGAGCTATGAAAAGGAAATCAGGAAAGCAATACCATTTATAATAGCCCCTAAAAAATAAAATACTCAGGAATAAATCTAACCAGGTGTGTAAAAGATATATACAAAGAAAGATACGAAACGCTACAGCAAGAAAGCAACTCTAAATGGAAAAACATACCATGCTCAAGGGTAGGCAGACTCAACACTGTAAAAATGTCAATTCTACCCAAAGCAATCTACAAATACAATGCAATCCAGATCCAAATACCAACAGCATTCTTTAAAGAGATAGAAAAACTAATCATTACCTTTATATGGAAAGGGAAGAGGCCCCGGAGAAGTAAAGCACTACCGAAAAAGAATAAAGTAGAAGGGCTTGCACTATCTGAACTCAGAACCTACTATACACCTACAGTAGTCAAAACAGCCTGATACTGGTACAATGACAGACACATTGACTAATGGAACAGAATTGAGAGCCCAGATTGTAAATCCTGCTACCTACAGCCACTTGATCTTTGACAAAGGACCAGAGTCCATTAAATGGGGAAAAGACAGTCTTTTTAACAAATGGTGCTGGCAAAATTGGATGTCCATCTCTAAAAAAATGAAACAGGATACATACCTCACACCATACACAACAACTGATTCAAAATGTATCAAAGACCTAACTATAAAACCAAAAACTATAAAGATCATGGAAGAAAAAATAGGATCAATAATAGGGACCCTAGTGCATGGCATGAACAGGATACAAACCGTAATTAACAATACACAAATACCAGATAATAAGCTAGATAAATGGGATCTTCTAAAAACTAAACATTTCTGCTCATCAAAAGATTTCACCAAAATAGTAAAATGATACCCCACGGACTGGGAAAATTTTTTTGGCTATGACATAGCAAACAAAGGTCTAATCTCTAAAATCTATAGGAAAATCCAACACCTCTACAATAAAAAGAAAAATAATCCAATTAAAAAATGGGCAAAGGAAATAGACAGGTCACCAAAGAAGATATTCAGGTGGCTAACAGACACGTGAGGAAATGTTGTGATCACTAGTCACTAGAAAAATGCAAATCAAAACTACAATGAGATACCATCTCACCCCAATATTACCGACACAAATCAAAAAAACAGAAAATAACAAATGCTGGAGAGGCTGTGGGGAGATAGGAACTCTTATGCACTGCTGGTGGGAATGCAAACTGGTACAACCATTTTGGAAATGATATGTCATTTCCTTAAAAAGCTAGAAATAGAAATACCATGCAATCCAGCAATCCCACTCCTAGGAATATATCCTAGAGAAATAAGATTCGTCACATGAATAGACATGTACATACCCATGTTCGCTGCAGCATTCTTCACACAAGCGAAAAGATGGAAACATCTTAAGTGCCCATCAACAGATGAATGGATAAAAAACTATCATACATACACACAATAGAATACTACGCGATGATAAAGAACAATGATGAATCTGCAAAACATTTCACAACATGGATGAATCTGGAGGGCATTATGCTGAGTGAAATAAGTCAATCACAAAAGGACAAATACTATATGAGATCACTATTATAAAAACACATGAAAATGTTTCCACAGAGAAAGAAACAGTCTTTGATGGTTACAAGGGAGATTAGGGTAGAGAGGGAAAAACACTAACTAGACAGTAGATAAGTGGTAGCTTTAGTGAAGGGTAAGTCAGTACACAATACTGGGGAAGTCAGCACAACTTGACCAAGGCAGTTATAGAAGCTTCACAGACACATTCAAACTCCCTGAGGGACAGAACTACTGGGGTGATGGCTGGGGATTGTGGTCTCAGGGGATATCTAGCTCAATTGACATAACATAGTCTATAAAGAAAATGTTCTACATCCTACTGCGTTGAGTAGCATCTAGGGGCTTAAAAGCCTTCAAGTGGCCACTGAAGATATATCTAGTGGTCCCATCCTGGTTGGAGCAAAGGAGAATGAAGAAAACCAAAGACACAATGGAAAGATTAGTCCAAAAGATTAATGGACAACAACTACCACAACCTCCAGCAGACTGAGCCCAGAACAACTAAATGGTACCTGGTTACCACCACCAGCAGCTCTGGCAGGGATATCAACAGAGGGTCCCAGACAGAGTGGGAGAAAAATGTAGAACAAAATTCAAATTCAAAAAAAAAAGACCACACTTGCTAGTCTGACAGAAACTGGAGAAGCCTCAAGAGTATGGACCCCGGACACCATTTTAACTCAGTACTGAAGTCACTCCTGAGTTTCTCCCTTCAGCCAAAGATTAGACAGGTCTATAGGGCCAGCAACAACACATGTGAGCAACATGCTTTGTAGTTCAATCGTGTATACAAGACTAATCCAAAAGCAAAGATGAGAAAGCAGGAAGGGACAGGAAAACTAGGTGAATGGAAACAGAGAACCAAGGCTGGAGAAGGGGAGAGTATTAACACTTAGTGTGGCTGGCAATCACTGTTTAATGACAAACTAATTTGCTCTATAAACTTTCACCTAAAGCACAATAAAAGTAAAATAACATAACTGTTTGAAAGTTTAAGAAGCAGATAGATCCTCAGATCCCCTTACTCCATATAGCCAAGTAATTTCCCCTGCTCTCTCACCTTGAGAGAAAAAAGAGTTAAAGAGCTCTTAACTGAAGAGGGTAAAACAAAGGATGTTTGGAATGAGACTTCAGGCACAGTTGAGGGTTCTGATAACACACTGAAAACGAAGTAAGTGAACATTCACATACTGAATGCTGAGGCCCATTCCTCTGCCCTTTTCCCCTACTTCCAAAAAACCAAACCCACTGCCATCGAGTCGATTCCGACTCATATCGACCCTGCAGGACAGAGTATAACTGTCCCATAGAGTTTCCAAGGAGCACTTGGCAGACTTGAACTGCCAGCCTTTTGGATAGCAGCTGTAGCACTTAACCACTACACAACCAGGGTTCCCCTTCCCTACTTAGCTCTCCAAAACTTGGCATTCAGGATTACATCTTTCATGCAGGAGGCTGGAAGATGCTTATATTGAGGGTCTGCAAGGGAAAACCTAAGACAAATTAAGCTACAATAAGTAGCACAAATGAACAGCAAACGATAATTGCAGCTTCTGATCAGCTTTTTAGTGCTCCGCCTTTAAATGCAAGCAGGCAACCTTGGGCCATCAACATCTGAGGAAGACAGATCGAAACAGAAAACAGAAAAGCAACTTGGAGGAAAATAATACCAGGAACATAAAGCTGGTCTGTTGCCTGGTCCTGTGCCATCCTCACAATCCTTGCTATGTTCGAGCCCACTGTTGAGCCCATTGTTGTATCCACTGTGTCAATCCATCTCATCCAGGATCATCCTCTATTTCGCTGACCCTCTACTTTATTAAGCATGATGTCCTTCTCCAGGGACTGGTTCCTCCTGATAACATGTCCAAAGTTCGTGGGATTCACCATCCTTGCTTCTAAGGAGCATTCTGGCTGTACTTCTTCCAAGATAGATTTGCTAGTTCTTATGAAAAAAAAAAAAAAAAGTTTTTTTTCTCTTTATGGCAGTCTATGATGCATTCAGTATACTTCACCAACACCATAATTCAAGTACATCAGTTCTTCAGACTTCCTTATTCATTGTCCAGCTTTCACATGCATATGAGGCATTTGAAAATATCATGGCTTAGGTCAGGGGCACCTTAGTCCTCAATATGATATATTTGCTTTTTAACACTTTAAAGAGATCTTCTGCAGCAGATTTGCCCAATGCAATATGTCATTTGATTTCTTTTTTTTTTTATTGCACTTTAACTGAAAGTTTACAATTCAAGTCAGTTTCTCATACAAAAACTTATACACACATTGTTATGTGACCCTAGTTGCTCTCCCTACAATGTGACAGCACCCTTCTCCTCTCCACCTGGTATTTCCCGTGTCCATTCAACCAGCTCCTGTCCCTTCTGCCTTCTCATCTTGCCTCCAGACAGGAGCTGCCTACATAGTCTCATGTGTCTACTTGAGCTAAGAAGCACACTCCTCACCAGTATCATTTTACATCTTATACTCCAGTCTAATCTTTGTCTGAAGAGTTGCCTTCCGGAATGGTTTTAGTTCTGGGCTAACAGAGTCCGGAGGCCATGTCTTCTGGTGACCTTCCAGTGTCACTCAGACCATCAAGTCTGGTCTTTTTACTAGAATTTGAGTTCTGCACTCTACTCTTCTCTAACTCCATCAGGGATTCTCTGTTGTGTTCCCTGTCAGGGCAGTCATTGGTAGTAGCTTGGCACTAACTAGTTCTTCCTGTGTCAGGCTGATGCAGTCTCTGGTTTATGTGGCCCCTTCTGTCTCTTGGGCTCATATTTTCCTTATATCTTTGGTGTTCTTCATTCTCCTTTGCTCCAGGGAGGTTGGGACCAATTGATGCATCTTAGGTGACCGCTCGCGAGCTTTTAAAATGCCAGACGCCATTCACCAAAGTGGGGTGTAGAACATTTTCTTAATAAACTTCGTTATGCCAATTGACCTACATGTCCCTTGAAACCATAGTCCCCAAACCCCCACCCCTGATACTCTCTCCCTCAAAGTGTTTGGCTATATTCAGGAAACTTCTTAGCTTTTGGTTTAGTCCGGTGGTGCTGATTTCCCCTGTACTGTGTGTTGTCCTTCCCTTCACCTAAAACAATTCTTGTCTACTGTCAAGTTAGTGAATACCCCTCTCCCTCCCTCCTCACCCTCATAACCATGAAAGAATGTTTTCTTCTGTGTTTAAACCTTTTCTTGAGTGGTCTCATAAAATATTTGTCCTTTTGTGAGTGACTAATTTCACTCAGCACAATGCCTTCCAGATTCATCCATGTTATGAGATGTTTCACTGATTCATCATTGTTCTTTATTGTTGTGTAGTATTCCATTGTGTGAATACACCATAATTTGTTTATCTACTCATCCATTGATGGGCACCTAGGTTGCTTCCATCTTTTTGCTATTGTGAACAGTGCTGCAATGAATATGGGTGTGCATATATCTTTTCCTGTGAGGGCTCTTATTTCTCTAGGATATATTCCAAGGAGTGAGGTTGCTGGATCATATGATACTTCTATTTCTAGCTTTTTAAGGAAGCACCAAGTCAATTTCCAAAGTGGTTGTGCCATTTCACATTCCCGCCAGCAGTGCATAAGTGTTCCAGTTCCAGTGTTTTTTTAGATTAATGCTAGCCTTGTTGGGGTGAGATGCTATTTCATTGTAGTTTTGATTTGCATCTCTCTAATGGGTAATGTTTGTGAGCATTTCCTCATGTATCTGTTAGCTGCTGAATGTCATCCTTGATGAAGTGCCTGTTTATATCCTTTTCCCATTTTTTAATTTGGTTGTCTTTTTGTTGCTAAAGTTTTGCAGTATCTTGTAAATTTTAGTGATGACACACTGATCAGATTTGTCATACCGCAAAATTTTTTCCCAGTCTGTAGGTTGTCTTTTTACTCTTTTGGTGAAGTCTTTGGATGAACACAGTACCTGATTTTTAGGAGCTCCCAGTTATCTAGTTTCTTTTCCGGTGCCTGTGCACTGTCACTAATGTTTTGTATTCTGCTTATGCCATGTGTTACGGCTCCTAGTGTTGTTCCTATTTTTTCTTCCATGATCTTTATCATTTTAGATTTTATATCTAGGTCTTTGATCCATTTTGAGTTAGTTTTTGTACCTAGTGTGAGGTATAGGTCTTGTTTCATTTTTTTGCAGATGCATTCCAATTATGGCAGCACCATTTGTTTAAGAGAATGTCTTTTCCTCAATTCCTTTGGGCCTTTGTCAAATATCAGGTGCGCATAGGTGAATAAATTTACATCTGGATTCCTAATTCTGTTCCATTGGTCTATGTGTCTGTTGTTGTACATTGTGCTAGAGGTCCTAGCTAGAGCAATTAGGCTAGAAAAAGAAATAAAGGGCATCCAATTGGTAAGGAAGAAGTACAAGTATCTCTATTTGCAGATGATATGATCTTATACACAGAAAACCCTAATGAATCCACAAGAGAACTACTGGAACTAATAGGAGATTTCAGCAAAGTATCAGGATACAAGATAAACATATGCAAATCAGTTGGTTTGCTCTACACCAACAAAGAGAACTTTGAAAAGGAAATCACCAAATCAATACCATTTACAATAGCCATCAAGAAGATAAAATACTTAGGAATAAATCTAACCAGAGATGTAAAAAGCCTATACAAAGAAAACTACAAGATACTACTGCAAGAAACCAAAAGAGACCTACATGAGTGGAAAAACATACCTTGCTCATGGACAGGAAGACTCAACATTGTGAAAATGTCTATTCTACCCAAGGCAACCTACAGATAGAATGCAATCCTGATCCCAATTCCAACGGCAATTTTTAATGAGATGGAGAAACAAATCTCCAACTTCATATGGAAAGAGAAGAGGCCCTGGATAAGTAAAGCTTTACTGAAGAAGAACAAAGTGGGTGGCCTCACACTACCTGATTTTAGAATCTATTATACTGTCACAGTAGTCAAAACAGCCTGAACAAGGCTGAATAAGAGTGGTGATAAAGGGCATCCTTGTCTGGTTTCTGTTCTCAGGGGAAATGCTTTCACATTCTCTCCATTTAAGATGATGTTAGCTGTTGGCTTTGTATAAATGCCCTTTATTACTTTGAGGAATTTTCCTTTTATTCTTATTTTGCTGAGAGTTTTTATCATGAATGGGCATTGGACTTTGTCAAATGCCTTTTCTGCATCAATTGATAAGATCATGTGGTACTTGTCTTTTGTTTTATTTACGTGATGGATTACATTGATTGTTTTTCTAATGCTGTACCATCCTTACATAACTGGTATGAATCCCCCTGGGTCGTGGTGAATTATTTTTTTGATATGCTGTTGAATTCTATTGGCTAGAATTTTGTTGAGGATTTTTGTGTCTATGTCCATGAGGGATATTGATCTGTAATTTTCTTTTTTTGTGGCGTCTTTACCCGGTTTTGGTATCAGGGTTATGCTAGCTTCATAGAATGTGTTTGGGAGTATTCCATCCTTTTCTATGCACTGAAATAACTTTAGTAGTAGTGACATGTCATGGATTGAATTGTGTTCCCCCAAAAACATGCGTCAACTTGGTTAGGCCATGATTGCCAGTATTGTGTGATTGTCCTCCATTTGGTGATTGTAATTTTATGTTCACAGGATTAGGGTGGGATTGTAACACCACCCTTGCTCAGGTCACCTCCCTGATCCAAGGTAAAGGGAACTTCCCTGGGGTGTGGTCCGCACCACCTCTTATATATCAAGAGGTAAAAGGAAAGAGAAGCAAGCAGAGAGTTGGGGACCTCATACCATCAAGAAAGCAGCACCAGGAGCAGAACACATCCTTTGGACCAGGGGTCTCTGTACCTGAGAAGCTCCTCGACCAGGGGAAGATTGAGGACAAGGACCTTCCTCCAGAGCTTACAGAGAGAGAGCCTTCCCCTCGAGCTGATACCCTGAATATGGACTTTTAGCCTACTTTACTGTGAGGAAATACATTTCTCTTTGTTAAAGCCATCCATTTGTGGTATTTCTGTTACGGCAGCACTAGATGTCTAATACATGGTGTTAACTCTTCGCTGAAAGTTTGGTAGAATTCTCCAGTGAAGCTGTCAGGGCCAGGGCTTTTTCTTGTTGTTGTTGTTTCTGGGAATTTTTTAAATTACCTTTTCAACCTCTTCTTTTGTTATAGGTTTATTTACTTGTTCTACCTCTGTTTGTGTTAGTTTAGGTGGGTAGTATGTTTCTAGAAATTTGTCCATATCCTCTAGGTTTTCAACTTTGTTAAAGTACAATTTTTCAAAGTAGTCTTTATGATTCTTTTAATTTCAGTTGGGTCTGTTGCGATATCACCCATCTCATTTCTTATTCAGGTTATTTGCTTCCTCTCTTGCTTTTCTTTTGTCAGTTCGGCCAATGGTTTACCGATTTTGTTGATATTTTCAAAGAACAAGCATTTGGTCTTAACTCTTTCAATTGTTTTTCTATTCTCTATTTCATTTAATTCTGCTCTAATTTTTATTATTTGCTTTCTTCTGGTGCCCGAGGGCTTCTTTTGCTGCTCTCTATTTGTTCGAGTTCTAGGGTTAATGCTTGATTTTGGCCCTTTCTTCTTTTTGGATATGTGCATTTATTGCTATAAATTGACCTCTGAGCACTGCTTTTGCTGTGTCCCAAAGGTTCTGCTAAGATGTGTTTTCATTCTGATTTGATTCTGTGAATTTATTTCTTTCTTTCTTAGTTTCTTCTATAACCCAGTAGTTTTTGAGCAAGGTGTTCAGTTGCTATGTGTTTGATTTTTTTTTCCTTGCTTTTCCTGTGATTGATTTGTACTTTTATGCCTTTATGGTCAGAAAAGATGCTTTGTAATACTCTGATGTTTTGGATTCTGTTAAGGCTTGCTTTATGGCTTACCATGTAGTCCATTCTGGAAAATGTTCCATGTGCATTGGAAAGGGAAGTATAATTGGCTGCTTTTGGGTGGAGTGTTCTGTATATGTCTATGAGATCAAGTTCATAGATCATGGCATTTAGATCTTCCATGTCTTTGTTGAGCTTCTTTCTGGATGTTTTGTCCTTCACCGAATGTGGTGTGTTGAAAATCTCTCACTACTATTGTGGAGCTGTCTATCTCACTTTTCAAAGCTGCTAGAGTTTAAGTATTTTGAAGTCCTGTCATTGGCTGTGTAAATATTTAATATGGTTATGTCTTCCTGGTGTATTGACCCTTTAGTCATTATGTTGTGTCCTTTCTATCCTTTGTGGTGGATTTTACTTTAAAGTCTGTTCTGTCAGAAATTAATATTGCCGCTCCTGCTCTTTTTTGATTGTTGTTTGCTTGATATGTTTTTTTTCCATCCTTTGAGTCCTAGTTTGTTTGTGTCTTTAAGACTAAGGTGTGTCTCTTGTAGGCAGCATATAAATGGTTTGCATTTTTTTATCCATTCTGCCACTCTCTGTCTCTTTAGTGGTGCACTTAGTACATTTTACATTCAGCGTAATTATTGATAGGTATGAGTTTAGTGCTGTTATTTTGATGTCTTTTTTTGTGTGTTGTTGACAGTTTCTTTGTTCTACTTAATTTTCTATGCTGAGTCGTTTTTCTTTATGTATTTTCCTTTCATCTTTTTCATTGTTGTTGATTTTGTATTTGATGAGTCTTTATGTTTTTCTTATTTTTTATTTTGATGTATAGGATTGTTAGTTTCCTTTGTGATTATATTAATATTTACCCCTATTTTTTAAAGTTTAAACCGATCTTTTATTTCTTCATATCGCCTTGACTTCCTCTCCATATGAAAGATCTATGACTACATTTTTTAGCCCCTCTTTTTTGTTTTAATGTTATCATCTTTTACATAATGATATCTGTTTCCTTATTTTCAGTGTTTTAGCTTTGATTTATTTTTGTGATTTCTCTACCTGGGTTGATATCTGATTGCTCTGTCCCATGTTCTACTCTTGGGTTGTTATCTGATGCTATTGATTTTCTAACTGAAGGACCCCCTTTAGTATTTCTTACAATTTTGGTTTTTGCAAATTCCTTAAACTTTTATCTGGAAATGCCCTAATTTCACCTTCATATTTGACAGACAGTTTTGCTGCTGGATATATAATTCTCGGCTGGTAATTTTTTTTTTCCTTCAAGGCTTTATATATGTCATCCCATTGCTTTCTTGCCTGCATGGTTTCTGTTGAGTAGTCCAAGCTTAGTCTTACTGAATCTCCTTTGTAAATGACTTTTCATTTATCCCTAGGCACTCTTAAAATTCTCTCTTTATCTTAGGTTTTGGCAAGTTTCATTATAATATGTCTTGGTGACTTTCTTTTGGGATCTGCCTTGTGTGGTGTTTGATGAGCACCCTAGATATCTTCTCATCTTTCACGATACCAGGGAAATTTTCTGCCAACAAATCTTCAACAATTCTTTCTGTATTTTCTGTTATCCCCCCTGTTATGTTACTCCAATCACTCATAGTTTATTCCTGTTGATAGAGTCTCACATAATTCTTATGGCTTCTTCATTTTTTTTAATTCTTTGATTTTTCCTCAAGTAAATTAGTGTCAAGTGTTTTATCTTCAATCTCACTAATTCTGACTTCCACTTCCTCATTTCTGCTCCTATGACTTTCTACTGAATTGTCTAATTCTGAAATTTTATAGTGAAGCTTCTGGATTTCTGTTTGCTATCTCTCTATGGATTCTTGCAGCCAGTTAAATTTGTCATTATGGTATTCCATAATCTTCTTTAGTTCCTCTATTGCTTTATCTGTGTGTTACTTGGTTTGTGCCATTTGATTTCTTCCCTGCTGCTTCCATGGGTGTTGACTATGGATCTAAGTAAAATGAAATCCTTGACAGCTTCAATCATTTCTCCATTTATCATGATGTTGCTTATTGGCTCAGAAGTGAAGGTTTTCGCTTTCTTTATGTTGAGGTGTAATAGCACTAGGTTTTTTTTTTTTTTTTTAATTTATACTGGAGGCTGTAGTCTTTGATCTTCATCAGTAAATGCTTCATTTTCTCTTCACTTTCAGCAATTATGCCGGTTGTTAACTAGTCTTCCTCCAATCCTAATGCCACTTTCTTCATACTCCACCTGCAGAACATTAAGATCAAAGAAAACGTATCTACAAAATTCCAAAGAGGGGAGAAGACAAACTCTTCAGGAGTCCCAATGGCTTCAAAAGCAAAATTGGAGGCAAAAACTTCAATTCTGAAAGACATTAAATCCCACTAAGAATTCCCAGCCAAACTATGAATAAACTGTTAAGGATAATAAAGACATCTTCAAATCAGATATATATATACGGAAACCCCGGTAGCATAGTGGTTAAGAGCTACAGCTGCTAACCAAAAGGTCAGCCATTCGAATCCACCAGGTGCTCCTTGGAAACCATATGGGGCAGTTCTACTCTGTCCTATAGGGTCATTATGAGTCGGAATCAACTTGACAGCAACGGGTTTGGTTTTGGTTTATATTTATATGTATATATATATATCCTGGTGGAAAAAAAACTTGTTTCCATTGAGTCAATGTTGACTCAAAGCAACTCTATAGGACAGAGTAGAACTGCCCCATAGGGTTTCCGAGGAGAAGCTTGTGGATGCGAACTGCTCACCTTTAGTTTAGCTGCCAAGCTCTTAACCACTGCACAGCCAGGGCTATGTGATATATATATATATATCATGGACTGAATTGTGTCTCCCAGAAATATCTGTCAACTTGGCTAGGTCATGATTCCCAGTATTGTATGATTGTCTACCATTTTGTCATCTGATTTGATTTCCTTATGTATTGTAAATTCTATCACTATGATGTAATGAGAAGGATTAGTGGCAATTATATGGATGAGATCTACAAGATTAGATACCGTCTTGAGCCAATCTCTTTTAACACATAAAAGAGAGAAGCAAACAGAGAAATGGAGGATCTCATACCACCAAGAAAGCAGTTCTGGGAGCAGAGCACATTCTTTGGAGCTGAGATTCCTGTGCTGAAATGCTCCTAGACCAAGGGAAAACTGATGACACGGACCTTCCTCCACAGCCAACAGAGAGAGAAAGCCTTCCCATGGATCTGGCGCTCTGAATTCAGACTTCTAGCCTACTGGACTGTGAAAGAGTAAACTTCTGTTTGTTAAAGCCATCCACTTGTGGTATTTCTGTTATAGTGGAACTAGATGACTAAGATTATATACATATATATGGATATATATGGGTATGTATTTGTATATGTATATATGTGTGTATAAATTATATAATACTTCCCCTTCTACATATTTGTCAGTTTGTCCTACTGTGGTAGCTTGTGTGTTGCTGTAATACTGGAGCCATCGGTATTTCAAATACGAACAGGGTCATCCATGGTAAACAGTTTTCAGCTGAACTTCCAGAATAAGACAGAGTAGCAGCGGAACATTGTCTGACATATTGCCAGAAAATGAGCCCCTCAGGCACTCAATATATGCCTAAGGAAGAACTGCCTCCTCAAAGTAGAGTCAACCTTAATGGTGTGAATGGAATCAAGCTTTCATTCAGGACCTTCATTTGCTGATGTGTCACAACTCAAAATGAGAAGAAACAGCTGCAAATATCCATTAAAAATAACACCAAAAAAAAAAAAAAAAAACCCCACTGCTGTCAAGTCCAACTCACAGCAACCCTATAGGACAGAGTAGTACTGCTCCATACGGTTTCCAAGGAGTGCCTGGTAAATTCAAACTGCTGACCTTTTGGTTTGCAGCCAAACTCTTAACCACTGCACCACCAGGATTCCCTCCATTAATAATAGGAACATGAAATGTATTAAGTATGAATCTAGGAAAATTGGAAATCACCAAAAATTAAATGGAATGCATAAACATTGCTATTCTAGGCATTAGTGAGCTGAAATGGACTGGTATTGGCCATTATAATTTAGATAATCATGGTCTACCATGCCAGGAATGACAAATTGAAGAGGAATGACATTGCATTCATCATCAAAAAGAACATTTCAAGATCTATGCTTTTGTACAACACTGTCAGTGACAGGATGATATACACACGCCTACAAGGAAGACTGATGGAAGTGCTCACTCATCCGTGCCAAGAAATTTGGAAGACATCTACCTGGCCAACTGACTGAAACAAATCCATATTTATGCCTATTCCCAAGAAAGGTGATCCAGCCAAATGTGGAAATTATTGAACAATATCATTAATATCATATGCAAGCAAAATTTTATGGAAGATCATTCAAAAGCAGCTGCAGCAGTATATCAACAGAACTTCCAAAAGTTCAAGTCAGATTTAGAAGAGGACATGGAACCAGGGATATCATTGCTAATGTTAGATGGATGCTGTCTGAAAGCACAGAATACCAGGAAGATATTTACCTGTGTTTTATTGACTATGCTAAGGCATTTGACTGTGTGGATCATAATAAATTATGAATAACATTGTAGAGAATGGGAATTTGGGAACATTTAATTGTGCTCATGGGGAATCTGTACATGAATTAAGAGGCAGTCATTCTAACAGAACAAGTGGATACTGCGTGGTTTGAAGGCAGGAAAGGTGTGCATCAGGGTTGTATTCTTCACTATACCTATTTAATCTGTATGCTGAGCAAATAATCTAAGAAGCTGAACTATATGAAGAAGAACGGGGCATTAGGGTTGGAGAAAGACTCATTAACAACCTGCTTTATGCAGATGACACAACCTTCCTTGCTGAAAGTAAAGAGGACTTGAAGCACTTACTGATGATGATCAAAGACCACAGCTTTCAGTGTGGATTACGCCTCAACATAAAGAAAATAAAAATCCTCATGACTGGACCAATAAGCAACATCATGATAAAAGGAGAAAAGATTAAGGTTGTCAAGGATTTCATTTTGCTTGGTTCCACAATCAACACCCATGGAAGCAGCAGTCAAGAAATCAAAAGACGCATTGCATTGGGTAAACTGGCTGCAAGAGATCTCTTTAAAGTATTAAAAAGCAAAGATGTCACCTCAAGGACTAAGATGAGCCTGACCCAAGCCATGGTGTTTTCAATCATCTCATATGCATGCAAAAGCTGGACAATGAATAAGGAAGACCAAAGAAGAATTCATGTCTTTGAATTGTGGTGCTGGAGAAGACTACTGAATATACTACGGACTGCCAAAAGAATGAACAAATCCATCTCAGAATAAGGACAACCAAAATGCTCCTTGGAAGCAAAGATGGTGAGACTGAGTCTCACATGCTTTGAACAGGCTGTCAGGAGGGATCAGTCCCTGGAGAAGGACATCATGCTTGGTAAAGTAGAGGGTCAGTGAAAAAGATGAAGACCCTCAACGAGATGGATTGATATAGTGGCTGCAACAATAGGTTCCGGCATAGCAACAATTGTGAGGATGGCGCAGGACCAGGCAGTGTTTTGTTCTGTTGTGCATGGGGTTACTACGAGTTGGAACTGACTCAACGGCACCTAACAACAACAACAACAACAAGGAAGACCAGTTAATATGACTATTATTCAAATTTAGACACCAACCACTAATGCCAAAGATGAAGAAATTGAAGATTTTTTACCAACTTCTGCAGTCTGAAATTGATTAAAAATGCAATCAAGATGTATTGATAATTACTGGTGATGGGAATGTGCAAGTTGGAAACACAGAAGGATCCGTGGTTGAAAAATATGACGTTGGTGATAGAAATGGTTCCAGAGATTATACGATAGAATTTTGCAAGACCAATGACTTCTTCATTGCAAATAATTTTTTTCACCAACATAAATGGTGACTATACATGTGAACCTTGTCAGATGGAATCCACAGGAATCAAATTGACTATATCTGTGGAAAAGAAGGATGGAAAAGCTCGATATCATCAGTCAGAGCAAGGACAGTGGCTGACTGTGAAACAGACCATCAATTGCTCATATGCAAGTTCAAGTTGAAGCTGAAGAATATTAAAACAAGTCCACAAGGGCCAAAGTATGACCTTGAGTATATTCCACCGGAATTTAGAGACCATCTAAAGAATAGATATGACTTGTTTTCTTAGGCTGGGTTCTCCAGAGAAGCAAAATGAGTAAGGCATATAAATATATGTAGACAGAGATTTACATCAAGGAAATGGCTCCCACAATTGTAGAGGTTGGAGCGTCCCAAGTCCATGGATCAGGATAGAGGTCTCAAGATCAGCAAGTCAGACAGCAGGGCTCTTGCTTACAGGCTGCAAAGACTAACGAATCCACAGATTGGCAGGTAAGATGGCAGATAAGCTGCTCCATAAGTCCCAAGAACCAGTGGTCAGATGAACAGGAGTCAGCTGCAGGATCCAGCGTGAAAAAAAGTCCACAAGCCTGGCCAGGAAGTTCACTTATATTCCATGCAGGCCACATCCCCAAGTAACTCCCTTTCAACTATTGGCTACTCAGAACAGATCCCATCATGGAGGCGATCACATTATAACAAATCTCATCATGGAAGCGATCATATCATCATATGACTGCCAAACTACATTACAACTGCCAAATCACTGAGAATCATGGCCCAGCCAAGTCGACACACAGCCTTAATGATCACAGTCCACCCCTTGTGAACCTGGCACTTGCATATACCTCTTTAAATCATACATAATCTCTGAATAAAGACAATTATAAAGTCCTACTTTTGCCTAACATGATGCAATGAACACAAATACAACTGAATATGTACTAGCCCTCTTTATATCTTGTATTTTATAGGTGAAGAAAACAAAAACATTTGATGTACACACACAAGGCAGAAATACTTGTAGCAATGATAGTCCTCATTTCTGCAACTGCTCAGGTTCTCATAATTAGTATTTAAAACTATCTTCTTTGACCACCCATTCTGTATTCCCTTTTCCCTCAGCAAGCACCTCAGCTGGTCATGGTTCTTTGCCTGGCGGGGGGTGGGGGGTGACCTAAACCTTCATTCCTGAAGGGTCTGGGCCATTAGTAATCATGCTGGAATTGAGTTGCTACAGTTTTCCGTTGACTTTCATCACAGGGCATGGTAGTACTAAGAGACACCCTAAGGGATCTCCGGCATTCCAGACATATTTTTCTTCACCTCTGTTAAGCAATAACAATCTGATTTCTTGAATGCTGCTTCTGTGGATGTTGATTGTTGACACAAGTAAAATGAAATCCTTGACAACTTCAATCTTTTCTCCTTTTATCATGATGTTGTTTATTGGTCCAGCTGTGAGGATTTTTGTTTTCTTCATGTTGAGGTATAATCCATACTGAAAGCTGTGGTCTTTGATCGTCATCAGTAAGTGCTTCAAGTCCTCTTCACTTTCAGCAAGCAAAGTTGTGTCATCCGCATAAAGCAGGTTGTTAATGAGTCTTCCTCTAATCCTGATGCTGAGTTCTTCTTCATATGGTCCAGCTTCTTGGATTATTTGCTGAGCATACATACTGAACAGAAGAGGACGTGGAACCAGGGATACCATTGCTGATGTCAGATGGATCCCAGCTGAAAGCAGAGAATACCAGAAGGATGTTTACCTGTGTTTTATTGACTATGCAAAAGCATTCGACTGTGTGGATCACAGTCAACAGCCATGAAAGCAGCAGTGAAGAAATCAAAAGATGCATTGCATTGGGTAAATCTACTGCAAAGGACCTCTTTAAAATATTGAAGAGCAAAGACGTCACCTTGAAGACTAAGGTGTGCCTGACCCAAGCCATGGTATTTTCATTTACATCATATGCATGTGAAAGCTGGACAATGAATAAGGAAGACCGAAGAAGAATTGATGCCTTTGAATTGTGGTGTTGGCAAAGTATATTGAATACACCACGTACTGCCAAAACAATGAATAAATCTGTCCTGGAAGAAGTACAGCCAGAATGCTCCTTAGAAGCAAGGATGGCGAGACTGCATTTTACATACTTTGGACATGTTGTCAGGAGGGATCAGTCCCTGGAGAAGGACATCATGCTTTTCAAAGTACAGGGTCAGTGTAAAAGAGGAAGACCCTCAACGAGGTGGAACTGACACAGTGGCTGCAACAATGAGCTCAAGAATAAAAATGATTGTAAGGATGCTGCAGGACTGGGCAGTGTTTCGTTCTGTTGTGCATAGGATCGCTATGAGTCGGAACCGACTCCACAGCACCTAACAATAACATACATACTGAATAAGTATAGGGAAAGGATACAACCGTGACACATCTTTCCTGATTTTAAACCATGCAGTATTCCCTTGTTCTGCTCCAGGCACTGCCTCTTGATCCATGTGTAAGTTCCATGTGAGCACAATTAAGTGTTCTGGAATTCCCATTCTTTGAAATGTTATCCATAAGTTGTTATGATCCACACAGCTGAATGTCTTTACATAGTCAATAAAACATAAGTGAACATCTTTCTGGTACTCTCTGCTTTCAGCCAAGTTTGATCTGGCATCAGCAACAGTATCCCTCTTTCCACATCTTCTTCTGAATCCAGCTTGAATTTATGGCAGTTCCCTATTGATGTATTCCTGCAACCATTTTTGAATTATCTTTAGCAAAATTTTACCTGCATGTGATATTATTTGATAATTTTCACATTCTGTTGGATCACTTTTCTTTGGAATGGGCACAAATACTGATCACTTTAAGTTGGTTGGCCAGGTAACTATCTTCCAATTTTCTTGGCATAGACAAGTGAGTGTTTCCAGCCTTGCATCCATTTGTTGAAACATCTCAGTTGGTATTCTATCAATTCCTGGAGTCTTGTTTTTCGCCAATGCCTTCAGTACAGATTGGAATTCTTCCTTTAGTACCATTGGTTCTTGTTCATATGTTCCCCCCTGAAATGGTTGAACATTGACCCATTCTTTTTGGTACAGTGACTCTGTGTATTCCTTCCACCTTCTTTTGATGCTTCCTGCACCATTCAATATTTTGTCCATGGAATCCTTCAATATTGCAACTCAAGGCTTGAATTTTTTTTCCTCAGCTCTTTCATTCTGAGAAATGCTGAGGGGGTTCTTTCCTTGGGTTTCCTAACTCCAGGTCTTTGCACATGTCATTATAATACTTTACTTTGTCTTCTTGAGTTGTCCTTTGAAATCTTCTGTTCAGCTCTTTTACTTAATCGTTTCTTCTGTTTGCTTTAGCTGCTCTATGTTCAAGAGCAAGTTTCAGAGTCTCTTCTGACAACCATTTTGGTCTTTTCCTTCTTTCCTATCTTTTTAACGACCTTTGACTTTCTTCATGTATGATGTCCTTCCACAGCTTGTCTGGTCTTCGGTCATTAGTGTTCAATGCATCAAATCTATTCTTGAGATGGTCTCTAAATTCAGGCGGGATATACTCAAGGGCATACTTTTGCTCTTGTGGACTTCCTTCCATTTTCTTCGGCTTGAACTTGAACTTGCCTATGAGCAACTGGTGGTCTGTTCTGCAATCAGCCCCTGGCCTTGTTCTGACTAATGATATGAAGCTTCTCCATCATTTCTTTCCACAGATGTAATCGATTTGATTCTGTGTATTATATCTAGTGAGGTCTACATGTAGAGTTACCATTTTTGTTGTTGAAAAAAGGTATTTGCAAAGAATAAGTCATTGGTCTTGCAACATTTTATCATGTGATCTCTGGCGTTGTTCTTATCACCAAGGGCATATTTTCCAACTACTGATCCTTCTTTTTTGTTTCCAGGTTTCACATTCCAAACACCAGTAGTTATCAATGTATCTTGATTGTATATTTGATCAATTTCACACTGCAGAAGTTGGTAAAAATCTTCAGTTTCTTCATCTTTGGCATCAGTGGTTGGTGCGTAAATTTGAACAATAGTCATATTAATTGGACTTCCTTGTAGGTGTATGGATATTATCCTATCATGGACAGCTGTCAATTAGATATATAAATAGATATAAAAGTATTGCATAGTAATTTTTTAAACAGTGAAGAAGGCACAATGGTAAAAGAAAATGAAGACAGTTCTTTAAGAAGCTTGTCTATGAGAGGAAGAAGAGGAAAAAAAAAGATAGGTAGAAGAAAACATGAGATCAAGGAAGGATTTATTACTTATCAATGAGAGATTCTAGAGAATGACTGAATGCTAAGAAGAAACATCCAACAGATGGGTAAATATGGAAGATGCCAGTACATATAGGTATGAGTACAACAGTGAGCAAGCATAAATCATCTTTGCAGGGTAAGAGACATCTTAAAGAAATGGGGTCCACATCCTCTGACAGATTTTTAATTCTTCTGATTCTACTCTAGCACATCTCAATTATCATAAGATAGTCACAATTATATTTTGATTGAGATTAGGTTGAATTTAAAAGAGAATTTGTATTTTTAAAAATATGTAACACTTTTCCTTCGTTCTTCTCTGACAATTACTGTCGGTAAGACTAACTGTTCCCATGTTCCTGGTGTAATTCAAGCTTTCCATGAAAACTGCTCTCTTGTGGCAGGAAGTAACACAAGTAAATATAATAAAGGATATTAATGAGATATGAAAGTTTCGTGAGATCATGATTCCCAATTCAGGTCCTGCAACAACCAAGAATGCAATTATCTTTGGAGATTGTAGTGGGGCAGGATACAAAATAAATAAATTGATAGATTGATTACAGAATAAACAAATAATAGATAAACCCAGTACCACAATAAATAAATTAACTGATATTCATTATTGTAGGACGGTGAGATTAAATAAACTGATGGACATTACAACTTTAAAAAATGAAGTTACCAGTCCCAATATGGTATGAGATGTCTTAGTACCTGTCGAGGGAGGCTTGTGAAGTACGTAGCACACATGCAAATGTGAGTAAGCCAAAGATTTTATCTCTAATATGTTTTTAATTCTGTGATAGATTTCATAAAAGGGACTTTCCACTTTAAAGAATCATGAGGCAGTAAGTGCAATTAGTAAAAAGCTCAGTCTTTCATGAGATTTTAAAGAACACAGCACTTATCAACGCAAAGTCCCTTCCCTATACAGGCATATCTTTCCATGAATATCCCTCTTATTTCTGACTGTTTACCTCAGGACTGTCCTCTCTGCCACGCCAATCTCACCTCGTCCACAAAGCCCAGCTCCAGTCTCATCTGCTCCTTGGAGGCCTTTAGAAATCATTGATTTGCACTGATTCTGTCTTTTCTGACCTCCTATGAACTGTGCCACTTAAACTTAAGCCAAAAAATTGTCCGTGTCTTACATAACCAAGAAGAAAGACTTCATGTTTCTTGAGTTTAAGAATCAGATTAAATTGTATTCTTCTAATTTAATACAAAATTGTGCACATAAGAGATTCTCAATGAATATGTGTTGTATTGAAAAATGGTGAGAGAAAGAATCCTGAGAACAGTGTGGCAGAAAAACCTAAAGTGGGGAGATTTCCTGCCAGCTTAAGCAGTAAACCTAGGGTGGTTTTTAAGCTCCCAAACAAAGGCATGTTTATACAGATTCCTAATTCCTTTTTAAAACAATACTTGGCTGCATTATGAAGGAGTTTGGTTCTCAAATTCTGGCTTCAATTCAATGTGTGATTTTACTTTTAGCCCTGATTCTGTAATTATGCTGGTATTTCTATTTTCTTATCTCTTTGTGGGGATAATTACCTCGCAAGTGATTTGACGAGTCAAAGTTTTAACAGCACTTTGAAGAAGGGCCTATATATAAAGGTGCATCTTCATTGATGCAAATAATGTATAAATAACATGTTTTCTTGGATTTTTAGCTTTCTTTCCTACTGTGTGGATATACAGGTGCCTATATCATTCATCAACTAATATGTTAGCAGTTTACCACCTAAGAAATATTGAAAATACATAATGAAAGAAGTATATAATTAGATATATTTTTTAAAAAACTAATTTCAGAGGTGATTCCAAATAATGAGTTAGTTATGCATACTACAATTAAGTTTGTCTTTTATATAATAAATTTTATGTATTCTCATATGCATCTATTTTTAAAATACCAAAATGTGCATCTTCAATGATTATTAACTGCTATTATGAAATTATTTTCTGGGGGAAAAAATTAGTTCCCAAACTAGATTCATTAATAAAACTTAAAAATTCAGCTCTTCAAGCCACAAAATTTCTACAGCAAGGAAGTATCAACAGAAGTTCTTTCCCATATCCACATCAGGCTATTTCTGGTTTTGCCCCACATATAAGAGAAAGGAGATAAATCTTTTAAGCCATTTTATACATTTTCAGTGTTGGTAGTGGAACAGTTTTCTCTGAAGAATCTAAAAAGATATTATTCTCCAGGTTCAACCACAGAAACAGAGACTGATGTAAAACAAATCACCCAAAAGAAATAATATATCTTAAAATGTTAGAGCTGGGAAAGGCCTTAGTCTGACTTTCATAGTATAAAGGTGATCAAGCTGAGGACCAAAATGGAACGTGACTGAGCTTTTAAGTGGCAGAGCCAATGGTAGAATGCTAGCTAATAACATGACTCCAAGCAATGCTTGCTATGCTACCTGATATTCTACTGTCATTCACTCATTCAATAAACATTGAGTACCCACTGTGTCCCCGATACCGTGCTAAGTGTGGAGGAGAAAGTAAAACTAAGTTCTCATACTAGACAAACCCAGAGCTTTTAGATAAGATAAATATTTAAACAGCTAAACTGAAGTATAACACGGTAAATGATATAATACAAAAAAAGAATGTGCAAGTAATTTTGTCTAGGGAAATCAGGTAACCCTCCATAAAAAGACAGTTGAACTGGGTCTTTTGGAGAATTTCACAAGTGAGAAAATTTGAAAGGGCATCCTAAGAAATAACGGCATATGCCATAGCATAAACATTCCTGAAAGGTCTTGCTGATAAATGATAAGAAATGTGATATAATTCGATGGACTTGGAGGAGGGTTTGGAGATAAGGCTCAAGCAGCATGTTGGGATCAGACTGAGAAGCACCTTTGAAGACAAACTAAGGAGATTTTAAACAAATCAAAACAATTTTGGGTAAAGATCTCTATGAGAACAATTTGGAGACTAGAAGAGCTAGACAGGTGACTGAAGGCAGAGACCATTTAAAACAGAGTTAGCAAAGTGTTTTCTGTAAAGGGCCAGATTGTATTTCAGGCTTCTAGGCCATATTATCTGTATCACAACTACTGAATTCTGCCATTGTACCACGAAAGCAAGCACAGGCAATATATAAATGAATGACCATGGAAGTGTTCCAATAAACCTTTATTTATGGATATTGAAATTTGAATTTCATATAATTCTCACATGTCATGAAAAAGAAATCTTTTGATTTTTTTTTAACCATTTAAAATGTCAAAATCATTCTTGGTTCAAAGACTATACAAAAACAGGTGGTGGGCTAAATTTATTGTAGTCCTGCAATAGTCACCGAAATAGTATAGACAGAAGTGATGCTGTAATTGTCTGTGGCTGGTTTGTAAATTTCATAAGCTTCTTAAGGGCAGGGTCAAAATCTGTCTTATTTATTGCTGTAAAGCCATCATGCCTAGAACAATCAGGGGCTCAACAAATATGTGTTCAAATGAATAAATTTCTAATTGAAAGATTACATAGAAACTATCACACTTTATCATCATTAGGAATATAGAAAGCAGAGTCATGGAAGAGAGAAATGATGAATTATTTGGGAATACACCTGTGGGAACTCCAGGTGTGTGCATGTATCTGTGTATATCTACAGCAATGTAGGTCTGCAACTTATAAAAGATGTCAGAGCTAGACATCTGATTAACATGGATGAAGTTAGTTGATGCTCCCCCAAATCATGGTCTCCAACTTCAGCCAGTCCTTCAGCACTGATTAGCAATATCTTTGTGTGGCCCCAAATAGTTCTCTCCTATTTCCCAGATACTAATAAATGAAATTCATCACTATCTTTGGGATTCCCACTCTGTTATCTTCTTACACTCTCAGTTGACTTTGCCTTTCATGATATAAAGACTATCAAGAAGGAACTATTCATGTTCCATACCTGTCTACAAACCCATATTTATTTCCCCTCTGCCTTTTTCTCAAAAGTGTAATCTAATTCCACTCCTCATCCCAACTAAAGCAAATTCTTCCACTATAACCTAGGTCCTATGTGCTCCCTTTCCCACAAAGTCCTTGCTGTGCAAATTACACCTTCTCTCTACTGACTCTTCTTCAGCATATTGGCATGTTCAAGTAACTTTCATCTACAAGCATTCTCTCTCTCTGACACACACACACACACACACACACACACACAACATGCTCCATATTCCACTAAATTTAATCAGAGGATGGGAGTATAATTCCAGGCAAGGAAAATGGTGTGACCAAAAATTCTGAGTTGGAAGAAAACTGTATAGACCATACCAACTGGGTCAGAGAACAGTGTGAGGTGTTATTCTGAAATCAGGTATGTCAAATATAAGGTGCTATTGCTATCAGGTGCTAAATCTGATCAGTTAATATCCAGCACTGGTCTGAAAATTCTGTGAGGACAGTGACTGCGTCTGATTTCATCTTCGATGCTTACCAGGGTGCCTGGGAGGAACTGGTGAAGTAGGGCACAAGGGAAGTTGAAAAAGTCCTGGGAATAATAGAGAAGGAGCTAGCTAGAATAATTTAAAGTCATCATGAGAGTCCAGTTAAGGGTGGAATTTATTAATTTTTTTGGCATCAATCCATATGTTTTTTAACATTGGTCAACAATTCAAGTTAAGGTGGTGAAAGGCAAAAGGTAGGAAAGGCAGATGGAGCAAAAGAAGCAATAAAACAGGTGCAGAAGCAGGTGGGATTATATATCTGAAGCCAGCCAGGATGGCATGAAACCTGACACAAAGGTACAGACTGTAGTCTGATATTAAATGCTTAACAAGGATAAAAAGACAGCACATTTAGCAGGAAAGAAGTGGGGCACAGAACTCAAATTCTAGTAAAAAGATGAGACTTAATGGTCTGACTGAGACTGGAGGAGCCCCAGAAGACATGGTCCCCAGGCTCTCCGTTAACTCAGAACTGAAATCATTCCTGAAGCCAACTCTTCAGACAAAGAATAGACTGGACTATAAGACATAAAATGATACTCATAGTGTGCTTCTTAGTTCAAGTAGATATGTGAGACTAAATGGGCAGCTCCTGTCCAGATGAGGAGGCAGAAAGGGACAAGACCTGGTTGAATGGACTTGGGAAATTTGGAGTGGAAAAGAAGAGTGTCTTGACATATTATAGGGACGGCAACTAGGGTCACATAACAACATGTGTATGAGCTTTTGCATGAGAAATTAACTTGAGCTGTAAACTTTCACGTAAAGCACACACAAAAAAGCACATTTAAACAATTTTTTTCATAAATATTATCGCAAAATAGAAGGTATTTGCAAATGATAATTTTTGTGTGTGTGTGTGTGTGTGTGTGCTTTAAGTGAAAGTATACAAATCAGGTCAGTCTCTCATACAAAAATTTACATACACCTTGCTATACACTCCTACTTGCTCTCCCTCTGATGAGATAGCACAGTACCTCCCTCCCCTCTCTCTCCTCGTGTACATTTGGGTAGCTTCCGGGCACCTCTGGCCTCTCATCTTCTCTCCAGACAGGCAATGCCAACATATAAACAATTATTTAATATGACCATTTATACATTTTAAGATTTCAAAAGTGGTAGAAGTGATCTTATTAAGAAATTAACTCTGTTAAAAATGAGTCATATGTACAAAAAGCCATATTCCTAAATCTAAGGCATACAGGGCCTGCTTTAGTCTGAGGCTGGATCAGGAGAACAGAAAAACCATTGTCACTACCATAAGAACTGCATCAAGTAACAAGAAACGGCAGTTTTCTGCTGAGGAAGGGAGCATGGAGAGAGACCTCGGAGGAACGGGTGTGCAGAGCAGAGTCGGTTGAAAGCTGAGGGTGCAACATGAATACAAATAAAAATACTCCCTCACTTCAGGCATCACAATAGTCACAAGATAACAACAGTCCCCACTGAGGAATATGAAGCCTACAGTGCACTGAAGATAACTGTAACAACAATAAAACCTAAATTCAGGCTATATTAACCTTCTGTTGACAGAAAAAGGGAATTGCATTTTTAGGTATAAATATTATGTGTGTCAGACTCTACTGTTCATTTATATATAAAGTCAGGTATTCAATCATAAATTGCTAGACACATACAAACAGGAAAAAATGTACCCAATTATCCAGATAAAACAATAAACAGAACCAGACCCAGAGATGGTAGATATGTTGGAACTATTAAGCAAATAATTTAATATAACTATGATTAATGTGTTAAGGATATAATGAAAAGGGTAGATAAGATGCATAGAAAGGTGGGAAATTCCAGCAGAAAGGTGGAACTTAAAAGCCACGTGGAAAAACTCGAAACCCCCAAAATAATCAGAGATAAAGAATTTCTTCAATATGTAGACTTTATACAACAAAAGAAAAGTATCAGTGAACTTGAAGATAGGTAAATAAAAAATACCCAAAGCACAAGGAGAAAAAGAGTGGTTAAAAAGAAAAAAAAAGCATAACCAATCATCCAAGCACTCTGAGACAATATCAAATGGTCCTACATACGCGTAACTGAAGAAGAATGAGAGAGAGAGTGGCGCAGAAGATATATTTGAACAGACACTTGCTAAGAACTTTCCAAAATTAATGAACATCAACAAAAGATAGTTCCAAGAAGCTCAGTGGACCCCAAGAAGATAAACACAAAGAAAAACACATCAAAATCATAAGTAAAGAGAATATCTTGAAGTCAGCCAGAGAAAAATGCAACATTATATACAAAGGAACAAATAAAAGAATAACAGACTTCTCATTAGAATGTATGCAAACCATAACTCAATGGAACAAAACCTTTAAAGTACAAAATGAAACAAACACCATCAACCTAAAATTCTATACCTAGAAAAAATATCTTTCATAAATGAAGGCAAAATAAAGGCTTTTACTCAGAAACAAAAGCTGAGAGAATTCATCCTAGCAGATCTGCACTACAAGTAATGTTTAAGAATGCTCTTCTGGAAACAGGAATAATACCAAATAGAAATTTGGATCCGCTCAAAGGAAAAAAGCATGCTGGAAATGGTAAAAATAGGTCCAAATACAAAACACACTTTTTAGTCTTATTTCAATCTTTTCAATAGGTAATTGACAGCCTAAAGCAAAAATACAGCCCTGATGGCGTAGTGGTTAAGTGTTCAGCAGCTATCTGAAGGGTTGATGGATCAAGCCTAAAAGCTTCTCTGTGGGAGCAAGATGTGACAGTCTGCTTCTGTAAAGATTACAGCCTTGGAAAGCCTATAGGGCAGTTCTACTCTGCCCTATAGGACTGCTGTGAGTCAGAATTGACTCAACGGCAATGAGTTTTTTTTTGGAAAGCACATATAGGAACAATATATTGTGTGGTTTAAAACAAATGTAGAAATAAACTGCATAACAATAGTACAAAGAATGGGAGAGAAAAAATAGAAATATATTGTTGTATACTGTGATAAGGTTGTTAACTATATATTATTTGAAGGCAGATTGTGATAAAGATGTATATTGTAGACAGCAAAACTATCAAAAAGTAGAATAAGTAATACACCAATAAAAAAAAAAAAAATCATTGCCGTCAAGTCAATTCCAACTCATAGTGACCCTACAAGACAGAGTAGAACTGCCCCATAGAGTTTCCATGGAGTGCTCGGTGCATTCAAACAGCCAACATTTTGGTGAGCAGCCGTAGTACTTATCCACTACATCACTAGGGTTTCCTGTATGCCAATAATAGGGGACATAAAATTAAATCATAAAAAGATATTCAACTAATCTAAAATAATTCAGAAAAAAAAGCAGACTATAAAACACTTGATTTCAAAATGGGCTGGAAACTTTCATTTTAAACTATAGCCTCCTTTCTTAGAAAGAATTTAGCAAGAGAAAGAAAAATGGAGTTAGTATAATAAATGATACTTGTAGGATTTTTTTTTTTTTCCTGCTGTAAATAGGTACTTCCCTGGTAGTTTTAGTCTCCAATAGCCATGTACTGCTTGGAGGACATAATTATAGGGGTGAAAGCATACTTCAATAGGGAATGAGAACAGATATACTTTTTTACTATTATTCTTTCAGTCTTCACTTAGAGCAGAAATAATTCGTAAACACCACCGAGAAACAAGATGTCATATACAGGGTCCAGATATAACGAACCAAAAATTAAAAAGAGCATGAGCCTAAAATATTCTCTCACGTAGTGTCGTCGTTGTTGTTAGGTGCTGTCGAGTTGGTTCCGACTCATAGGGATACTACGTACAACAGAACGAAACACTGCACAGTCCTGCACCATCCTTTCAATGATTATGCTTGAGCCCATTGTTGCAGCCACTGTGTCAGTCCATCTCATTGAAGGTCTTCCTCTTTTTTGTTCACCCTCTAGCAAGCATGATGTCCTTCTCCAGGGACTGGTCCCGCCTGATGAACATGCCCAAGGTACGTAAGATGTAGTCTTGCCATCCTTGCTTTTAAGAAACATTCTGTTTGTACTTCTTCCAAGACAGATTTGTTTGTTCTTTCGGCAGTCAATATTCTTCTCCAACGCCACAATCCAAAGGTATTAATTCTTCTTCGGTCTTCCTTATTCATGGTCCAGCTTTCACATCCATAGGAGGCAATTGAAAACACCATGGCCTGGGTCAGGTACATCTTAGTCTTCCAGGCGACATCTTTGCTTTTTAACACTTTAAAGAGGTCTTTTGCATCAGATTTGCCCAATGCAATGTGTCATTTGATTTCTTTACTGCTGCTTCCATGGGTGTTGACCGTGGATCTAAGTAAAATGCAATCCTTGACAACTTCAGTGTTTTCTGTGTATATCATGATGTTGCTTACTGGTCCAGTTGTGAGGATTTTTGCTCCCTTTATGTTGAGGCGTAATCCATACTGAAGGCTGTGGGCTTTGATCTTCATCAGTAAGTGCTTCAAGTCCTCTTCACTTTCAGCAAGAAAGGTTGTGTCATCTGCATAATGCAGGTTGTTAATGAGTATTCCTCCAATTCTGATGCTCCGTCTTCTTCATATAGTCCAGCTTCTCGGATTATTTGCTCAGCATACAGATTGAATAGGTATGGTGAAAGGATACGACCCTGATACATGCCTTTCCTGACTTCAAACCACGCAGTATCCCCTTGTTCTGTCCAAAGAACTGCCTCTTGATCTGTGTACAGGTTCCTCATGAGCACAACTAAGTGTTCTGGAATTTCCATTCTTCACAATGTTATCCATAATTTGTTATGATCCATACAGTTGAATGCCTTAGCATTGCCAATAAAACACAGGTAAACATCCTTATGGTATTCTCTGCTTTCAGCCAGAATCCATTTGACAACAGCAATGATATCCCTGGTTCCATGCACGTTCTCTTCTGAATCTGGCTTGAATTGCTGGCAGTTCCCTGTTGATGTACTGCTGCAACAACTTCTGAACGATCTTCAGCAAAATTTTACTTGCCTGTGATATTAACGATAAAAAATAGTGTTTGATAATTTCCACATTCGCTTGGATCACCTTTCTTTGGAATAGGCATAAATATGGATCTCTTCCAGTCAGTTGGCCACATAGTTGTTTTCCAAATTTCTTGGCATAGATGAGTGAGCACCTCCAGCACTGCATCAGTTTGTGGATACATCTCAATTGTTATTCCATCAATTGCTGGACCCTTGTTTTTCACCAGTGCCTTCAGTGCAGGCTGGACCTCCTCCTTCAGTACTATCGGTTCCTGATAACATGTTACCTCTGGAAACGGTTGAACGTCGACCAATTCTTTTTGCTATAGTGACTCTGTACTCCTTCCATTTTCTTTTGATGATTCCTGCGTCATTTAACATAATAGAATTCTTCAGTATTGCAACTCGAGGCTTGATTTTTTCTTCAGTTCTTTCAGCTTGAGAAATCAGAGTGTGTTCTGCCCTTTTGGTTTTCTAGCTCCAAGTCTTTGCACATGTCATTAGACTATTTTGTCTTCTCCTGCCCTTTGAAATCTTCTGTTCAGCTCTTTGGCTTCATCATTTTCTTCCTTTTGCTTTAGCTACTTGACATTTAAAAGCAAGGTTCAGAGTCTCTACTGACATCCATTTTGGTCTTTTCTTTCTTTCCTGTCTTTTTAATGACCTCTTGTTTTCTTCATGTATGATGTGTTTGATGTCATTCCATAGCTCATATATTCTTCAGTCATTAGTGTTCAATTCATCAAATCTATTTTTGAGATGGTCTGTAAATTCAGGTGGGATATACTCAAGGTCGTACTTTGGCTATTGTGGGCTTTTAATTTTTTTCAGCTTCATTTTGAACTTGCTATCTTAGTTACCTAGTGCTGCTATAACAGAAATACCACAAGTGGTTGCCTTAACAAAGAGGTATTTATTCTCTCACAGTCTCATAGGCTGTAAGTCTGAACTCAGGGTGCCACCTCCAGGGAATGGCTTTCTCTCTCTGTTAACTCTGGAAGAAGGTCCTTGTCATCAGTCTTTCCTTGGTCAAGGAGCTTCTCTGCACAAGAACACTGGGTCCAAAGGGTGCACTCTGCTCTTGGTGCTGCTTTCTTGGTGGTATCGGGTCCCCATGTCTCTCTGCTTGCTTCTCTCTTTTATATCTCGGAAGTGATTGGTTTATATCTCAAAAGAGATTGGTTTAAGACACAACCTAATCTTACAAAGTGAAGTCTTGCCTCATTAACATAACTACCACTAATCCCACTTCATTAATGTCACAGAGGTAGGATTTACAACACATAGGAAAATCACTTCAGATGACAAAATGGTGGACAAATCACACAATAATGGGAAACACGGCCCAGTCAAGTTGACACACATTTTGGGGGAACACGATTCAATCCATAACACTTGCATATGAGCAAATGATGGTCTGTTTCGCAGTCAGCCACAGCCTTGTTCTGACTAATGATATTGAGTTTTTCCATTGTCTCTTTCCACAGATGTAGTCGATTTGATCCCTGTGTATTCTATTTGGTGAGGTTCATGTGTACAGTCGCTGTTTACGTTGTTAAAAAAGATATTTGCAACGAAGATGTCATTGGTCTTGAAAAATTCTATCATGCAATCTCCAGCATTGTTTCTATTACCAAGGCCATATTTTCCAACTGCTGATCCTTCGTTTCCAATTTTTGCATTCCAATCACCAGTAATTATTAATGCATCCTGATCGCATGTTCAATGAATATCAGATTACCAAAGCTGGTAAAAATCTTCAATTTCTTCATCTTTGGCTTTAGTGGTTGGCGCATAAATTTGAATAGTAGTTGTATTAACTGGACTTCTTTGTAGGATATTATACCATATCACTGACAGCGTTGTACTTCAGGATAGACCTTGAAATGTTCTTTTTGACAATGAATGCAGTGTTATTCCTCTTCAATTTATCATTTCCAGCATAGCAGACCATATGATTGTCTGATTCAAAATGGCCAATACCAGTCCATTTCAGCTCACTAATGCCAAGGATATTGATGTTTATGTGTTCCATTTCATTTTTGATGACTTCTAATTTTCCTAGATTTATACTTCATACATTCCATGTTCCAGTTATTAATGGGTGCTTGCAGCTGTCTCTTCTCATTTTGAGTCGTGCCACATCAGCAAATGAAGTTCCTGAAAGTGTGACTCCATCCATGTCATTAAGGTTGACTCTGAGGTGGCAGCTCTTCTCCAGTTGTATTTTTAGTGCCTTCTCATGTGAGAGGCTCATCTTCTGGCACTATATCAGACAATGTTCTGCTGCTATTCATAAGGTTTTCACTGGCTAAGTCTTTTCAGGTGTAGACCACCAGGTCCTTCTTAGTGTGGAAGCTCAGCTGAAACCTGTCCACCGTGGATGACTCTGCTGGTATTTAAATGCCAGTGGCGTAGCTTCCAGCATCAAAGCTACACCCAAGCCCCCACAGCATGACAAACTGACACACACGTAGGGGGTCTCAGGGACTGAAGAGACAGTGATAAAGAAATGCTTTTAAAAGACAGAGAATGCAGAAAGAGAATCTATTTCAAGTTTCTTGATAGAAAATCAATATTTAATTAACTAGCCATAAGGAAAACAGAGACTTTAGAGCTAACGGGATTACACTCTTGCCTGTATTTTATACTTCTTCTAAATTGTCTAATAGTTTGTAACTTCATTCATTTTTCATGGAAAGGCAGCATAAAATTGTGGAATGGATATGCCATCTAGAATCAGAAAGCCCTAGTTTAGAACCATATACCTTCTGCTTTCTTCTAGGTAATCTCCAGTAAATTCTTTACACTTTCTTACCCGCCACTTTATGGAGTCCTTTTGAAGATTAATGAGAGCATGTGTATGAAAAGTACTTAACACTGTCACACATTATTGTTAGGTGCCATCCGGTCAGTTCCAACTCATAGGGACCCTATCAACAACAGAACAAAACACTGCCCGATCCTGTGCCATCCTCACAATCCTTGCTATGTCTGAGCCCACTGTTGCAGCTGCTGTGTCAATCCATCTCATCCAGGATCTTCCTCTTTTTCTCTGACCCTCTACTTTACCAAGCATGATGTTGTTCTCCAGGGACTGGTCCCTCCTGATAACATGTCCAAAGTATGTACTTCTTTCAAGACAGATTTGTTCATTCTTCTGGCAGTCCATGGTATATTCAACACTCTTTGCCAGTACCACAATTCAAAGGCTTCTGTTCTTCTTTGGTTTTCCTTATTCACTGTCCTGCTTTCACATGCATATGGGGGGACTGAAAACACCATGGCTTGCGTCAGGCGCACCTTAGTCCTCAAAGTGAGATCTTTGCTTTTTAACACTTTAAAGAGGTCTGCAGCAGATTTGCCCAATGTGATGTGTCATTTGATTTCTTGGCTCCTGCTTCCATCAGTATCTTCACATAGAAGGCACTAAATATGTGATCACTTTATTAGAGAAAGCAGTTTATATCACATTGTTATTCTAATTCCTATATTTATAGAAAACAATAATTAGGTCAAAGCATGTTTATAATATAATTTATCATGTATGGAATAGCTAAGATGTAGAGTATATGCAACATTTAACAAAGTCCTGAAGAGAGTGTATCCCACTGGTAACTAATCCTTTTGTCTCCAAGGATGTTTGTATATTCCCTTCATGGATACAAAGAATTGAAATGCTTTATTTATAATGATGAAAAATTATGACATTGTATTGATTGATATAACCTAGCCAAAATCAAAGAAACCTAATGGTTTAGTTAGCCTAAGAGGCCTTACTTTCTTGTTGTTAGGAGCTGTCATGTCGGCTTCATCATATAGTGATCGTGTTCTGCATAGGGTCACTATGCATCTGAACCAATTTGATGGCACCTAACAACAACAACAACAACAACAGAACAAAACACTGCCTAGTCCTGCACCATCCTCACAGTCATTGCTATGTTTGAGACATTTTCGCAGCCACTGTGTTAATCCATCTCAGTGAGGCTCTTCCTCTCTTCCTCTTTTTCTCTCACCCTCTACTTTACCAAGCATGGTGTCCTTCTCCAGCAATTGGTCCCTCCTGGTGGCAGTGTCAGCAAGACAAAGTCTTGTCATCCTTACTTCTAAGGAGCATTCTGGCTATACTTCCTCCAAGGCTGATTGATACCTTAGGAAAACAAAACTTCCATTAGGTTTCTTTTCATGTTAAAAGTTCTGCGAGACCATTAAATGATTTTTTAAAAACTTCTAGTGATCCCAGAACCCCTGTTCAGGAGCCACTGCTCTAATAAACTCTAACGAGTATGCCTCACAAAATCAAACCTATTTTAGTGCTAACCAAGTGAAAAGATAATCCTAGAAAATCAAATTACCTAACTGACATATTGCTCTCTGTTTTCTCCAGTATTATTTCTAAGGTTTTTTATTCAAAAACAAGAAAAACTTCCAAATTTAACAATGCCAGAAAGGTATAAGAACAATGCAAAGCAACATGGCCATAAATGACAAATAATATTTCATTAAATATATAAAAACTGAAATGACACCTAGCAGTGGATCATGATCAAAGAGAGTCAGAGACTTCTTGACAGAGGAGGTAACTTTTGAGCTTAGTTTTAAAGGGCCTTCCAGAGGGGACATGATATGTTTGAGGGCAAAGAGGCATTACAGGGGTGGTGGTGGGAGGAAGATTAGCTTCAAGAAAGAAGAGGACTTATATTTGGGAATAAATTCAAGTTATGGATTGGTGTGACTGGGAGGGTCATCTGTACTGTCTACTGTTTCCCCAAAATTATCAGTGTTTGTTTTTGTTTGTTTATTGTTAATTTACTTGTTTTAAGGATTTCCGAATCAGAAATTTCACCAAGTACCAGTAGCCTGGTCCCGGGTATGTAACACAAAGGGAGTGCAAGTCTCTAAGGTAAAAAGGAGTTGCAGTTGGCTGACTACTTTCTCCTGGTGCATGTAATTTTGTTCTCCTTTGTTTTTGCCAATTACACTTTTCAGCACTGAAACAGCCTGCTAAAGAAAATAGCTTCTGGATATATGTTGTTCTTAATGACTAGTTACTAGGTATTTTCAGATCTTAATTTTGGGTCAAGTCCTTGTGTTAATTATTGATTTCACTTTGAAACTTAAAAACAAAAGGGTTACTGTGAACTCACATATCAATCCTGCTTCCACATTATTAAAATTATGTTATTTTCTACACTTTTTAAAAAACAATATTAATAATACTGTTTCAATAAGTGCTCAAGTTTTGTCTCAGACATAATAAAGTGTGATATTAGAAATTCCAGGAATCCGTCCGCTGAATAGCTAAAAGCAAAATATTCATCTTTTAATTCATTCCACAAATATTTATTAACGGTCTATTAAAAAAAAATCCTTTCTACTTGGGATACCGGTGTGAGGTCTTCTCCCTAGAGCTGTTGCAAATATTCTGAGACCATGAAGAGAAAAAACATAAAGGAAAACATGGAGGTGCTAACAAAGTGAATAGATATCATTGAGCTGCTATTGCAAACCTACAGTCTCCTTCTTCCAGGCTTCTTGCCTTTATTATTTAAGCCACAATTCATCAGGAATTTTGTTAACTGCATATAAAATTCTTCCTAATGGACATAATCAATATGTTTAAGAAAAAAATCGCGATTAGATCGGCCAAGCATTTTTCATAAACTAATCTGTATTTACCTTCAGATCACTTCTTCCGAGATATCAGGGCATGCAAATACACTCTGTCTGGATGACAATCTCTATACCATTGTGAGAGGCTAGATATTGCTTTCTGGAAGAATCACTCACTGGTCTCATTATATTAAATGCTCGTGATTTCCTCAAGGTATTGGGAATTAAACCTACTGTTCTTCAAAAATAACTAAAACCAATTCATAAACAATTTATTGAATATAATCCTTATAGCTAGAAATAGAGATTCAATTTAAAAATAAAATAGAGTTCTAACAGGTGTTGCAGAGGGAAAAGTTGACTAAGACAGTTAAAGTTAGGGAAATTATATCACAGAAAAGAATCTTGCAATTTGAACGCCTGTCTTTGCAAAGTATAGGCAGTTAAACAGGGGAGAAAGCACTTCATGGCCCTAACTCCTATTTTTTTTTTTTTTTTAATTTGCTATGCAGGTAAAAATACAGGTAAACATCCTCCTGGTATTCTCTGCTTTCAGCCAGGATCCATCTGACATCAGCAATGATATCCCTGGTTACACATCCTCTACTGAAACCAGCCTGAATTTCTGGCAGTTCCCTGTTGATATACTGCTTCAGCCGTTTTTGAATGATCTTCAGCAAAATTTTGCTTGCGTGTGATATTAATGATATTGTTCTATAATTTCCGCATTCGGTTGGATCACCTTTCTTGGGAATAGGCATAAATATGGACCTCTTCCAGTCACTTGTCCAGGAAGCTGTCTACCATATATCTTGGCATAGATGAGTGAGCACCTCCAGCGCTGCATCTGTTTGTTGAAACATCTCAACTGATATTCCATCAACTCCCGGAAAAAAAAAAAAAAAGAGCCTTGTCTTTTGCCAGTGCCTTCAGAGCAGCTTGGACTTCTTCCTTCAGTACCATCGGTTCTTGATCATATGCTACCTCTTGAAATGGTTGAACATCGACTAATTCTTTTTGGTATAATGACTCTGTGTATTCCTTCCATCTTCTTTTGATGCTTCCTGTGTCATTTAATATTTTCCCAATAGAATCCTTCGCTATTGCAACTCGAGGCTTGAATTTTTTCTTCAGTTCTTTCAGCTTGAGAAACACCAAGCGTGTTCTTCCCTTTTGGTTTTCTATCTTCAGCTCTTTGCACATGTCATTATAATACTTTGTCTTTTTTTTTTTTTTTCTTCTCCAGCTGCCCTTTGAAATCTTCTGTTCAGTTCTTATACTTCATCAATTCTTCCGTTTGCTTTAGCTGCTCGACGTTTGTAAGCAAGTTTCAGAGTCTCCTCTGACATCCACCTTGGTCTTTTCTTTCTTTTCTGTATTTTCAATGACCTCTTGCTTTCTTCATACATGATATCCTTGGTGTCATTCCACAACTCATCTGGTCTTTGGGCACTACTGTTCAATGTGTCAAATCTATTCTTGAGATGGTCTCTAAATTCAGGTGAGATATACTCAAGGTCATATTTTGGTTCCTATGGACCTGTGCTGATTTTCTTCAGTTTCAGCTTGAACTTGCATATGAGCAATTGATGGTCTGTTCCACAGTCTGCCACTGGCCTTGTTCTGACTGATGATATTGAGCTTTTCCATTGTCTCTTTCCACAGATGTAGTCAATTTGATTCCTGTGTGTTCCATCTGGCGAGGTCCATGTGTAGCAGAGAATACCAGAAGGATGTTTACCTGTGTTTTATTGACTATGTAAAGGAATTCCACTGTGTGGATTATGGATAACATTGTGAAGAATGGGAATTCCGGAACACTTAATTTTGCTCATGAGGAAACTTTACATAGATCAAGAGGCAGTTGTTCGGACAGAACAAGGGGATACTGATTGGTTTAAAGTCAGGAAATGTGTACGTCAGGGTTGCATCCTTTCACCATACCTATTCAATCTGTATGCTGAGCAAATAATTCCAGAAGCTGGACAACATGAAGAAGAATGGGGCATCAGGATTGGAGCAAAACTCATTAACAACCTGCATTATGCAGATGACACAACCTTGCTTGCTGAAAGTGAAGAGGACTTGAAGCACTTAACTGATGAAGATTAAAGCCCACAGCCTTCAGTATGGATTGTACCTCAACTTAAAGAAAACAAAAATCCTCACAACTCGACCAGTGAACAATATCATGATAAACGGAGAAAAGATTGAAGTTGTCAAGGATTTCATTTTACTTGGATCTACAATCAACACCCCTGGAAGCAGAAGTCAAGAAATCAAAAGATGCATTGCACTGGGTAAATCTGCTACAAAGGACCTCTTTAAAGTGTTAAAAAGCAAAGATGTCACCTTGAAGGCTAAGGTGCGCCTGACCCAAGCCTGGTCTTTTCAATCGCATCATATGCATGTGAAAGCTGGACAATGAACAAGGAAGACCGAAGGATTGATGCCTTTGAATTGTGGTGTTGGCAAAGAATATTAAATATACCATGGACTGCCAAAAGAACGAACAAATCTGTCTTGGAAGAAGTACAACCAGAAATGCTCCTTAGAAGCAAGGATGGCAAGACTGCGTCTTACATACTTTAGACATGCTATCAGAGGGGATCAGTCCCTGGAGAAGGACATCATGCTTGGCAAAGTACAGGGTCAGCAGAAAAGAGGAAGACCCTCAATGAGGTATATTGACACAGTGGCAGCAACAATGAGCTCAAGCACAACAATGATTGTAAGGCTGGCACAGGGTTTTGTTCCGTTGTGCATAGGGTCGCTATGAGTGGGAACCAACTCAACAGCACCTAACAACAACATGCAGGTAAATTTAATGAAGTCTTTTAGAATGGCTTGCCAGAAGAGTTTTTTGTCACGTATATTTTTGTAAGGAAAAACTTAAAAAATTTAGTCTATCATGTATGTGAATAAAACAAAAGAATTATTATTAATTTATGTTTAATTATACATTTTCAAGTTGTGTTCTTTTCCATATTCTGACTATTTCAATACATAATCAATAGCTTTTTAGCAAACTACTGATGTTTCATAGTTTTATTCTGAGGAAAAATGTAAAAGAAGCCTCTTCCAATGTTCTAACTCTAATTCTTTTATAGCTCATCTTCTATTTACAACACATGTTCCAGCTACAAATCAGGTTTTATTTAGATTTATTAAACTGATTAAATGTGATAGATAACTGCAGGCAGAATTTACAACACAAAACAGAGTCTCCTTCCCTTTCTGCCCAAGGGAGCTATCCCAATCACCCAGTTGCTTCATAGTCTAATTTAGTTACTATAGCTAAAAGCAAATGATTATTCTCTAGCTGGAAATTGGATCTTTTTAGGGGGAAATAAAACATTTGTTTGTTTATACAGGTTCCAGCAGCTTTGTTTCCCACAAGGTATATAAGAAAGATATTTTCAGTACAATCACTCTTAGGCTAAATTTGCTAATATTTCAAAAACTACTTTGATTTGGGATTTCTTTCAGTTCCCACAAAGGAATCATTAGGCTGTGTATCACAGACTAAATGTGCACATCCAAAAAGAAAGGCCCCAGACTTCCAGTATATCTATTCCCATTCATTATTATTCTCAAAGTGCTTGCAAAATGGTATTTTCCATGTGCTTACTCAATGCATAAACCACATACACACAATTCTGGGCATAACTTGAAAAGAAGATCAATTTTTCTGTTCTCTAACTGGTTAGCCAACTAAGCTGTTAACCAAGCAAGCACAATATTCTCTGATTATAAAGTCTAAGCAGGGACAGATATAGATGAATTTTGACTTAGACAGTGTTCATTTTTTAATGCTTTCTGTATCTTCTCTCTGGAATCACTCTTTCTATTTTCTACAGTCCCCACCCTCACATCTTTAGTCCAACTGGCTACTTCTCACTGAAGAACCTGAGTGTTTTGGACTTTGCAGGATCATTGCTTATCAAATGTACATGACTTTCTCCCATTCCTGTAGGGCTCTGCTTCCGCCTGGAGAATCTCAATCTGGCTAACACTGGTTTTATTGCATACTTCCAAATCATTTCCATATTTACTAGAACCTCCAAAAAATCAAGTAAATGTGCTTTATAAACTCTAAATTGCTATTTAAATATAAGGTATCCTTATTAACATTATTACTAATTCAACAACGATCAATATTTATGCAGTGCCTATTGTGTGTTGGAAACCCTGGTGGCACAGTGGTTAAGAGCTATGGCTGCTAACCAAAAGGTTAGCAGTTCAAATCCACCAGGTGCTCCTTGGAAACCCTATGGGGCAGTTCTACCTGGTCCTATAGGGTCACTATGAGTCAGAATCGGCTTAACAGCAACGGATTTGGTGTTGGTTTTACTGTGTGTTAGGTGCCTTTCTAAATGATTGGGATATGTAAATGAAAACATTACACAAAAACCTCTAAAGTCTTTCTACCAGGGAGAAACAGAAAATAAACATTAAACATAACAAACAGGTAAATTATACGTTACAAGAGCCGTAAAAAACTCGTTGTCATCAAGTCGATGCCAACTCATAGGAACGTCTGGTGGATTTGAACTGCTGACCTTTTGGTCAGCAACCGTAGCTCTTAACCACTACACTACTAACAGGTTAGGGAATAAGAATACAAAATGAGGGCTAAAGAATAGGTTACAATTTTAAAGGAGACAGTCTGACCTCATTCAGAAGGTGGTATCTGAACAAGATTTGGAGGCAGTAAGGGACTCATCCTTTAGAATACATTTAAAAAAAAAAAAAATTTTCCTGTTGAGTTGACTCCAACTCATGGCAACCCTACACGTGTCAGAGTAGAACTGTGATCTACAAGGTTTTCAATGGCTGATTTTTCAGACACAGAACTCTGGGCCTTTCTTCTGAGGTGTTTCTGGGTAGACTCAAACCTCCAACCTTTATGTTACCAGACAAGCCCATTAACCATTGCACTACCCAGGGATTTTTGAAGATACATAGGAGAAGAGTTTTCTAAGCAGAGAAAATCTCCAGTGAAAGGGCCTAAGGGCACTTTCTGCCCTTGTCTCACCACCTCTTCACACTCACCCTTTGTCCCACCTGTTTCCAACTGCCTGCAATTCCTTCACATCATCCAGTCCCCTTTACATCTCTAGACCTTTCCTGGGGTGACTAAAGACACACAGGACAGCATTCTACATAACCCTGTGGACCACCGGAAAATTCTGACTTTTATTCCTAGAGAGTGGGGTTTTGAGAAGAGGAACAGAATGATCTGATTTATGATTCAGTAAGATTACTCTGGCTGCTTTGAAAAACCATATTGTAGGGAAGCAAGAGTAGAAGCAGTGAGCCTAGTCAGGAGACTGTTGTACTAATCCAGACAAAAGATAAGGGTGACTTTATTAGACAAGGCTGGTCAAAGTAGAGATAGTGAGAAATTGTCAGTCTCTGGTACATGTTGTGGGTAGCGCCGATATGATTCTCTGAAGGAAATGTAAGGTGGAATATAAAAAATGAGTTAAAGATGGCTCCAAGATTTTTAGCTTAACAAGGAGTTTTTGGAAGGAGAGAATTGTCATCAACTGATACTACCAGTACACTTTAAAAGTTGCCTCATTACCAGGGCCTGGAAAATTTTTGGCTATTTTTTCTTAGCTAGCTTCTCATCTTAAACGAAACAAGCAGGTAGGACCAACTCCATGTATACGTGAAAAAAATGCCTATGTGGCACGATTTCCAGGGTGCCAGGAAGGTAAAGTGCCCTCCAAAATCCCTCCACCTACTGTTTGTATCTAGCATCCAAACTGTTAGAATTTTTCTTAAAGTTTTTTTTTTTTTTAAATGACACTGAAGACAGATGCCACTTAAGCTGTTATCAGCTAATGAATGTTTTTACACCTTAGTAGGCAAGAAAGGTCAAAGAAACACAGAAAGAGCTAGAAAGGGCCTACTCGACTGATAAACTTTAAAAAAATAAGGCATCTGCAAGTCACAGAAGTGACTCAACAGCAACTAACAACAACATTCTAACTCTTAGCCACTCTCCCATTTTATTTCACTTCTTGTTTCTCACTACCTCTTCACACTCACCCTTTATTCCACCTAATTCCAACTGCCTGCAATTCCTTCAAATAATCCTGTCTGCTTTATACCTCCAGGCTCAAGTTTTTCTTTTTACCTAGGATACCCTAGCTCCTTGTCTTTCTGAAACACCTTTCAATATTATATCATCATTTCCTCTATGAAGAAATTTCTAATATTCCCAATAAATAGATTTGGTCATTCCCTCATTTGTGCTCTCGCCATATTTCATTACACTATTTTTAATGCATGTCTATCTTCCCTTACTAGACAATGAGCCAAATGACAAGAATTCTACCTCATTCAACTTTATATTCCCAATAATTTGTACAATGTTACATTACTGGACACAAAATTCTGTATAATGCTTTCTGAAAGAATCTATCATTTGTCAAGCAAAAAAAAAAAAACAGGTTCCTACATATGTAGTATCTTTACTCCAAAGAAACAAGTATCTAATTATATACTTTTAAGCACCAAAACAGCTGAGGGAATATTTTGGAGATGGGAAGGAGAGAATTTCCTGTATCCCTTAAATTTTTCCCACATTGCTGGTGCCTCTGCTGTGCCTACCTAGGCTACATCTGCCTCATGGACTTCACAAATTTTCCTTTGTATTATATTAGCAATAAGGTAGCAGAGAAATCTCAACTTAGCACAGACAGTAGTCATATATATTTTGACCTCTTCTGTGCATTATTTGGAAGACCATTCAAATAAGCAAAGCCTCCTATAACTTTCAGACACGGTCTCCACGAAGCCATATAGCATTTTTCTCCAAAATGTAGGTGATGACATTTTCCTGTGAGACCTAACCCCACAGTAGCAAGGCACCAATGTTTCTCAATGAAATGGAGAGATATGAAATCGTAAGAACAAACTCAGGCTAAGTCAGAAAGCCTGACTAGATTGACATTTTGACACCTGCTATAAATTACTTTGATGAACTAGGTTAAAATAAACACTGAAATAGCAAAAGGACCCATAAGATAGAGATAATAGAAATAAAACATATTTCTTGCTTTCATGTAGTTATGTTGTTGTCAGGTGCCATTGACTCGGTTCCGACTCATAGCAACCTTATGTACAACAGAATGAAATACTGCCGGGTCCTGCACCATCTTCACAGTCGTTGTTATGCTTAAGCCCATCATTGTAGCCACTGTGTCAATACATCTCATTGCGAGTCTTCTTCTCTTGCGATGACCCTCTGTTCTACCAAGCATGATGTCCTTCTTCAGGGACTGGTCCCCCTGATAACATGTCCAAAGTAGGTGAGATGAAGTCTGGCCGTTCTCACTTCTAAGGAGCATTCTGGCTGTACTTTCAAGACAGATTTGTTCATTCTTTTGGCAGTTCATGGTATATTCTTCACCAACACTGTAATTTGAAGGCATCAATTCTTTTTCAGTCTTCCTTACTCATCGTCTAGCTTTCACATGCATATGAGCAGACTGAAAGCACCATGGCTTGGGTCAGGTGCATCTAGTTATACTTATCTCTAATTATAAAACAAAACATATGGTATAGAGAATCTAAAAGCAAGGTTTATTTACATCTACAAACATAGGGTTTTTTTCCATTATTCATTTCAATATTTTAGATTTTCCCATGACTTTGTATAGGTAGTAATCACTGTAGAAATATTCTGTCACATCTCCTTTAAGATCACACCATGTAAGGGATGGGGACAATGAGAGAAGCTTATTACCTAAAACTGGTCTTTTAGGGCATAGAAACTGCAATCCACCTAGAGTGTTTTCTAAATGCATGTCTGTACCCAAAATGACTGAAAACATACACTCATAAATATTCTATTCTATGTGAGAAGATGCTGTTTTGTAATCAGTATAATAATCACTGATGATTTGGATTTATTTTAAATAGTTGATTAAAGATTTCGTTTCTGCCAACATATCCATTATGAATACTCCTTGCTTAATAAAACAAATTTATGCTTTCCAGGTTAATTTTAATATATCACATTAAGTTGGAAAGAAATTGAACAAATATGTTATTCTGTCTATACAGGAGAAAATAGGCTATTTATAGCAACAGGACTCCTTCATTGGTTTCTAGTACAGGAGGGGAACTATTCCTTCCCACCTCTTTCTCAAACAAAATATACAAAACCTCCATTTATTCAGAATATTTGAGGTGGGTAAAACATTTTGGCTATTTCCATATTGTTTGGCTGAGAATTTCTCCTACATAAAAACAATTACCTTTCAAAGAATCAAAATGAAGTTGGTAATATAATACCTATGTTGATTATAAATGTTCATTTTTTGATGAAGGCAGTTCAAAGTGTTAAAATTCCTCAATTATCACCCTAAAATTTTGGACTTCCTGGACTTTCTAGCTATTGGGAACCCAGAGAAAGAAGTTACTTTAAGGTTTGGAAGAGGACTTTCTCTGAGAATCATTTCAAAAATTAGACAATTCTCTTTCCATCCCTTTAAATTCTGGAAGTACCCGGACCTAAGCCTAGGCCCTCTTTCCTTGTCTACATTTCAGGTGATCTCATCCCTCTCATATTAATGCAGTGGTTCTGAAAGTGCGGCTCCAGGACCAGTAGCATCAGCATCACCTGGGAACTAGTTAGAAATGTGTTATTTTCCAGAGCTCCCACTCCAGACCTACTGAATTAGAAACTCTGGGGGTAGGACCCAGCCCCACAACTTGTTCTTAACAAACCCTCCAGGTGGTTCTAAAGCTTGATGAAATTTGAGATACCCTCGTGGATATTTTAACAGTCATTTTACACTTACAATGTATCCAAAAAGAAGACGGCACTCTTTTTTTTTTGCAAGCGTTCCCCATTTTAGCAAATGGCACTGGTGTTGACTCATCCTCTCCAGCCCAACGCATACATAATCCTTGGCCCCTCCCTTTTCTTCATCCTCCCTCTCCCAATCCCAAACAAAATCCTGTCAATTTTGCCTCCCAAATATATTCTAAACCCACTTACTTCTCCATACTTCCTGTTCCCAGATCCTCCTCCATGCTGCCTTCTAACTGGTCCCTCTCTCCCTCTATTACCCGCAACAATCCATGCTCCACATGACACCTAGAATATATTAAATTCAAATCATAACTGATAATTAAAAATATTTTTACATTAAAATTAGCATAAATAGTTAATTAGACATAATATGATTTTTAAAAAATAAAACCCACTTCACAATCATGTTGAATAGCTTCAGGCCACATCTCCATGTCCATCCCCACTCCTCATGGTATATCTGACCTCCTTCTACCCTTAGGGGGATTTTGGCAAAAAAAACAAAGTTTAAGAAGCACAAATTTCTCCTAAAAAATCTGGTTAAAGCATATCCTCCCCTCCCCGCCCCCCTTTTTAAGCTACCACTTTCTGTGTTTCTACTATGGACCAGACACTGTCCTAAATGCATTTAACCCTTTCAAGAACCCTGCAAAATAGATACTAGTAGTCCTAGGGAAAAAAAATTCCAGAAGCTAAGCAACTTGACCAAGTCCACACTATTAAACGGATGGCTGCAAAGACTGTTCTGTCCAGTAGATCAATGTTTCCCAAAATGCAAACAAAATGTCACTAAAATTTCAGAAGGAAAAGAGTTCCATGATCAAATATCTATGTAATACCCTGCAATCCTTGAACTTAAATACTGGCATCTGTATGGGGACACAGGTATTCTCACATACTGATGGCTGGAGAATAATTGGTGCAGCAACTTAAGAGGGCAATGACGACCATTATCCATAGGACCTAAAATGTACAATCCTTATAGATCTGCAATCTTGCTTTTCATTATTTGTTCTATAGAAACAGTCACGTATGTCTGCAAGAGACACACACACAAATATCCATTAAGGAACTGTTTATAATAATGAAAATAGAAGTAAACTAAATGTGCATCAGAAGAGAAATAGCTAAACTATGGTTTATACCTTAGAAACCCTATGGGGTAGCTGAGTCAGAATCGATTCAAGGGCAGTTGATTTCATTTTGGTTTATACCCATCTATGAGGAGCCCCACTATGAGTTGGAATCGACTTGACAGCACTGGGTTTGGTTTTTTTTTTTTTTTTAATGAGGAGCCCCACACACAGACGCACACGCATCTGTCAGTTGTTGTACTGTGGGGGCTTGCATGTTACTGTGATGCTGGAAGCTATGCCACTGGTATTCAAATGCCAGCAGGATCACCCATGGCAGGCAGGTTTCAGCTGAGCTTCCAGACTAAGACAGACTAGGAAGAAGGACCTGGCAGTCTACCTCTGAAAACAATCAGCAAGTGAAAACTTTATGAATAGTAGCACGACATTGTTTGATATAGTGCCAGAAGATAAGCCCTCAGGTTGCAAGGCACTCAAATACGACTGGGGAAAAAGTGCCTCCTCAAAGTAGAGTTGACCTTAATAATGCGAATGGGGTCAAGCTTTTGGGACCTTCATGTGCTGATGCGGCATGACTCAAAATGAGAAGACACAGCTAAAAACATCCATTAATAACCAAAATGTGGGTTGTACGAAGTATGAATCTAGGAAAATTGGAAATCATCAAAAATGAAATGGAACACATAAACATCAATATGCTTTAGGCATTAGTGAGCTGAAATGGACTGGTGTTGGCCATCTTGAATCAGACAATCATATGGTCTACTATGTCAGGAATGGCAAACTGAGGAGGAACGGCATTGCATTCATCATCAAAGAGAACATTTCAAGATCTATCCTGAAGTACAACACTGTCAGGGATAGGATAATACCCACACACCTACAAGGAAGACCAGTCAATACGACTACTATTCAAATCTACACACCAACAACTAAGTCCAAAGATGAAGACATTGAAGACTTTTACCAACTTCTGTAGTCTGAAATTCATCGAACATGCAATCAGGATGCACTGATAATTACTGGAGATCAGAATGCAGAAACTGGAAACAAAGAAAAAGGATTGGTAGTTGGAAAATATGGCCCTGGTGATAGAAACAATGCCAGAGATCGCAAGATAGAATTCTGCAAGATCAACGACTTCTTCATTGCAAATACCTTTTTTTTCACCAATATAAATGGTGACTATGCACATGGACCTCACCAAATGGAATGCATAGAAATCAAATCGACTATATCTATGGAAAGAGATGATGGAAAAGCTCATTACCATTAGTCAGAACGAGGCCAGTGGCAGACTGTGGAACAGACCATCAATTGCTCATATGCAAGTTCAAGCTGAAACTGAAGAAAATTAGAACAAGTCCATGAGAGCCAAAATGTGACCCTGAGTATATCCCACCTAAATTTAGAGACCATCTCAAGAACAGATTTGACGTACTGAACACTAATGGCCAAAGAACAGACAAGTAATGACATCAAGGACATCATACATAAAGCAAGATGTCATTAAAAAGACAGAAAAAAGAAAAGATCAAAATGAATGTCAGAACAGGCTTCAAAACTTGCTCTTGAACGTCAAGTAGCTAAAGCAAAAGGATGAAATAATGAAGTAAAACAGCTGAACAGAAAATTTCAAAGGGCAGCTCGAGAAGACAAAGTAAAGTATTATAATGACATGTGCAAACACATGGAGATAGAAAACCAAAAGGTAAGAACATGTTCAGCATTTATCAAGCTGAAAGAACTGAAGAAAAAATTCAAGCTTCGAGTTGCAATAATGAAGGATTCTATGGGGAAAATATTAAACAACACAGGAAGCACCAAAAGAAGGTGAAAGGAATACACAGAATCACTGTACCAAAAACAATTGGTAGACGTTCAATCATTTCAAGAGGTAGCATATGATCAAGAACCAATGGTACTGAAGGAAGAAGTCCAAGCTGCACCGAAGGCATTGGCAAAAAACAAGGCTCCAGGAATTGACAGAATACCAATTGAGATGTTTCAACAAATGGATGCGGTGCTGGATGTACTCAGTCATCCATGTCAAGAAATTTGGAAGAGCAAGCTGGTCAACCAACTGGAAGAGATCAATATTTTTGCCCATTCCAAAGAAAGATGATCCAACCGAAGGTGGAAATTATCAAACAATATTATTAACATCATATGCAAGTAAAATTTTGCTGAATATCATTCAAAAGTGGCTGCAGCATTATATCAACAGAGAACTGCCAGAAATTGAAGCTGGATTCAGAAAAGGATGTGCATAGCTGACATCAGATGGATCCTGGCTGAAAGCAGAGAATACCAGAAAGGTGTTTACTGGTGTTTTCTTGACTACGCAAAGGCATACAACTGTGTGAATTATAACAAATTATAGGTAACACTGTAAAGAATGAGAATTCCAGGACACTTAACTGTGCTGATAAGGAACCTTACATAGATCAAGAGGCAGTTGCTGGAACAGGATACTGCATAGTTTAAAGTCAGGAAAAGTGTGTGTCAAGGTTGTATTCTTTCAACATACCTATTCAATCTGTATACTAAGCAAATAATCCAAGAAGCTGGACTATATGAAGAAGAATGGGGCATCAGGATTGGAGGGAGACTCATTAACAACCTGTGTTATGCAGATGACACAACCTTGCTTCCTGAAAGTGAAGAGGACTTGAAGCACTTAACTGATGAAGATCAAAGACCACAGCTTTCAGTATGGATTACACCTCAACATAAAGAAAACAAAAATCCTCACAACTGGACCAATAAGCAACATCATGAGAAATGGCGAAAACATTGAAGTTGTCAAGGATTTCATTTCACTTGTATCAGCAGCAGTCAAGAAATGAAATGACACATTGCACTGGGCCAATCCGCTGCAAAAGACGTCTTCAAAATGTTGAAAAGCAAAGATGTCACTTTGAAAACTAAGGTGCGCCAGACCCAAGCCATGGTGTTTTCAGTTGTCTCATATGAATGTGAGAGCTGGACAATGAATAAGGAAGACCGAAGACGACCTGGCACCTTCGAATTGTGGTGTTGATGAAGAGTACCGAATATACCACAGGCTGCCAAAAGAACAGAAAACCTGGTGGCGTAGTGGTTAAGTGTTACGGCTGCTAACCAAAAGGTCAGTGTTTCAAACCCATCAGCTGCTCTGTGGAAAAATGATGTGGCAGTCTGCTCCCATAAAGATTACAGCTTTGGAAATGCCGTAGATGAAGTTCTATTCTGATCTATAGAGTTGCAATGAGTTGGAATCAACTTAATAGCAACGGGTTTTATACCTGGATGGCAATGGGTTTCGTTTGGGTTCATGAAAGATTATGTCATAGTAAAATAAATGAGGTAAGAGTTCTGGTTATTCTCCATTTGTCCCCCACTCCCAAGACATTTCCGGTCTTCCTCTGCCCTTCACTATTCTCTGAAAGGACAACCCCTAAAGAGTATCACCTTGGCTCCATCGTTGTGTGGCTTTCCATTAGGATGCACCAGCAGAAGACTGGGGGACAAGAAGAGAGATAGGTAGGATTATTTCTTATCTGTTCTCCCCCTGCCTGATATCTCATTTCTGGCCACAGATGTATCCCTGAAGATTTCAGCTCCCTTTGTACAACCAGCTCTCACAGGGCTCAGGTAATATTATCACCTTCTATGTCCTCTTCAAGCACAGCCTGTTGCTAGTCTCTGGGTACCTCACTCTCCCTTTTAGCTCCCTGTCCATCCCTTTGTGTTTGGAGTCTTCACTAAAGTGTCTTGGACTATTTGAATTACATTCTGTCTCATAACCAAACACTGGTTGATTTTATTTATTTGTTTGTTTATCATATTGTGTGTATGTGTGTCTATGTGTATAAAATACAGAACTCCAAGTACACGGTGAAGTGAAAAAAAGCAAATAGTAGCACACTTATAGTATGATCCAATAACAACAAAAAAATACTGTTTTCCTAAGTGCATATATGTATATAGGAAAAGATCTAGAAAGATACACAGCAATATACCAAAAGGATTTGGACTGATTCAGACCTCTGAGTTACTTAGATGGGATTAGACAGGCGTATAAGAGAGATTTTGTTTTCATGTTCTTAGGTATTGTCCAGTTAGTTACAATCCATAGCAACCCCTTGTACAACAGTACGAAACACTGCCTAGTCCTGCACCATCTTCACAATTGTTGTTATGCTTGAGCCCATTGTTGCAGCCACTGTGTCAATCCATAAGCAAGATTTTAATCTTACTTACAATACCTAATTTTTTTAAGTCGAATACATTCATTGACTACCTTCTCAATTTACTTAACCCACTATTTGTCAAATGAATTTGGCCACTTAGCCCTTTTTCCTGGAATCCCTGCCAGCAGGTCACACAGTCTAGTAAGTGCAACACCAGGCCATCTGCCCCTTGGTTAAGAGAGCTTTCTTCATTTGGAGAAATTATATTTGGAACTTTCTCCATTTGGAGAAATTATATCAAGACCTTCCACATCTATAGGCCCACTTATATACAGTCCCTCACTTTTCTGATTATTTTGCTCTGGGACCTCCTGTCCATTAGTGATCTCCTCCATGGAGGGAAAGACATTTTCTCAGCCTAGCATCAAGAATCCTAAAGGGAAACTAATCATTTACAGTCTTGTTCTAAATTGACAATCCCACTCTAAATTCTCAAGCTCTTGGGGACCACCTGTTTCTTTTTACTTTTTTAATGTGGCTACTACAAAACTTAAAATTACAGTTGTGGTTTACATTATACTTCTATTGGACAGAGCTGTCCTAGAGAATGCCCACTTTTTTACTTTGAGATGAATAATGACCTTCCACAGAGCAGTTGTTAAAAAGCCTGGCTGTTAACCAAAAGGTCAGCAGTTTGAATCCACCAGCTGCTCCTTGGAAACACCATGGGGCAGTTCTACCCTGTTCTATAGGGTCACTACAAGTTGGAATCAACTCCACAGCAATAGGTTTGGTTTTTTTTTTTTTTTTATCGGGCAGTGAGCTAGACAGATAGACAGCGTTATCTTCACAGACACACGCGTGTCAGCCCCTCCAACAGTCAGTTCTTCCATCCATAGGATAAGGACACTCAGTACAACCATAATCACTTTTACTATCTGTAATGGGTTGAATTGTGTCCCCAAAAAAGATACGTTGAAATCCTAACACCCCCCTCCCCACACACACGCACTCTTCACTCAATCTGCTAATGTGACCTTCTGTGGAAATAGGGCATTTGAAGATGTTATCAGCTAACACGAAGTCATACTAGAGTAGGTCTGTCCTAATCCACTATGAGTAGTGTTTTTATGAAAGAGAAGAGGTGTAGAGACATGCAAAGGCAAGAAGCCATATGACAAAAAAGGCAGAGATTGCTGTACCTGCAAGTCAAGGAATGCCTGGGGCTACCAGAAGCTGAGAAAGACAGTAAAGCATCTTTCCCAAAAGCTTTCTGAGAGAGCACGACCCCGCCGACACCCTGAATTCTTGCTTCTAGCCTCCAGAACTGTGAGACAATACATTTCTGTTGCTTTAAGCCATCAGCTTTGCGGTACTATTTTACAGCCCTAGGAAACAGAAACACCCTACTAGCCATCAACCTGCAGAATCCAGAAAATCAGCCTGAACATATTTATTATGTTCAAAGCAAATATTTCCTTTGATGCTAACCTGGAATAAAAGAAAAAGAAGGACTTGAATTTATCAACTGAGTTGGCTCTCTAGTAATCTGGATTCAATGATGAATAGGACACATCCATTACCCTCAGGGAGATTACAATCTACTAGGGGAGTGACAAATCAGTAAGCAGCCAACTATAATACAGTACCAAAAATGTTATGGATAGGCACCTACAGAGGATACTCTGAGAACACAAAGGAGGAGCGTGGCAACCCATGCTGGATAGATCATGGCAAGGTGGTCTGAGTTCTGAAGGAGTGAAGAGAAGCAAGCTGGTCTGAATCGGGGATAGCACTGTAGACGGAAGGGGCAGCATGAACCCAACCTTGGAGAGTAAGAGAGAATGCTGCTGGAGGGGTTACAAGTAGCCCAGGATGCTTTCAGTAAAAGAATTCAAGAAGGATGCGATGGACAGAAGCCAGGTTGAAAGAGCCCTAATGATTGTTCAAGAATTTGTACTTTAGCTCGAAGGAAATGGGGAGCTACCAAATAGCATTAAGGAGAAGATATAATTTAACCAGATATGTTTCAGAAAGATAGTACTGGCATTGTAGAAAATGGAGCGATGGGCACATGATTTGAGGCAAGTGACCATTTAAGCTGATGCAGCCATCCAGTGGGAAGAAAATGGTGGCATGAACTAGGATAATGACAGTAAGGATGGAAGGGCAATGGTCAGAACCTGGTGATCAATAGGATGTTGGGGACAGAAAGAGTCAAGAACGTGGAGTAGAACAATGCCAGAAACAAACAAATATTTCCTGTACCTCCTGTATGCCAGGAACTCTCTTCTCTTGGACAAACCCCAAAAGTAAAAACTGGTACCTACCATCCAGGATCAAATCAGAGAAGTTAAAAAAAAAAAAAAAGTAAAGCTATTTTCTGTAGCTCTATTTCTTTTTTTTTTCTAGACACTGTTGCATAACCTACTAAATTTACTGTTACACAACGAAAAGTTAAGATAAATTGTCCCGTGATCATTTCATCTTATTTCAACATTAGTAATTTGTAGCACAATTTTTCAACGTGTCCTTGTAGGATTTAGGGTGACACAATATATTTATGGTTCTCAGTATATGCAAATCCTTCATATTGTTCAAAAAGATTTTTCAGTCCTAAGTAAATCATCATACCTTCTTCTCTGCCAATGTGAAAATGAGTTTAATCAAAGACATCTATCAATTTAAAAACATGAGGCAGTTTTTAAAGCTGCCAGTTTTTTAAAAACTTTAAATCAAGATAATAATTAAAATAACTTATGGAAAAAATCCATAAATAAGGTCATGTCATACAAATGAAATTATATCAAAAACTAATGCACTGATTATTGACTGAGATAAAGAAAATAAGTCATCACAATATCTGCCATATAATTGTCAGTAAATACGAAACATTAAGAAATATAAAAACAAACCATGGGGCTAGTGAGAAGGTGGGGGAAAGAGGACTCAATGCTTAGGATGACGGAAAAATTAGGGAATGGATAAGGATGGTAGTTGAGCAACATGATGAACATAATTGCACAGAAATGTACATGCCAAGATTGTTGAAATGACAAATTCTTGAAAATATATGTTCACTGCAATAAAAAAAGAAATATAAGAGAAAAATATTTAAACTATTTCATCTAGTACATTATTTAAGGATCCCTGTTGGTGCAACGGTTAAGAACTTGGCTGCTAACAGAAAGGTTGGTGGTTCGAACCCATTCAGGTCTGCTCCTGTAAAGATTAAAAAAAAAATAATAACAAATAAACCATTGACATCAAGTCAATTCTGACTCATAGTGACCCTACAGGACAGGGTAGAACTGCCTCTGTAAGGTTTCCAGGGCTGTAATCTTTACAGAGCAGCTGGTGGGTTCAAACTGCTGAGTTTTGCACTTAACCACTGCCCTGTCAGGGCTCCTCTTGTAAAGATTACAGCCTAGAAAACCCTACGGGGCAGTTCTGCTCTGTCACATGGGTCGCTTTGAGTCAAAAATCGACAAGATGGCACCTAAGAACAGCAACAGTACATTGTTTGGCTGAAGCACCATCTGTTTGGAAATGATACGTCTAATTTAGATGAGTTTTATTTATATTAACAATAGGCATTATGCCAAAGCAGCTGAAAGTAATATTCCAGCCAAAGATCAAAGCTTAAAAGTCAATATAACTGAGTTTTTGCCAACAAAACCCAGTGCCAAACTTTAAAGATGGTAGTACATTTACCTTTCTCTTATCCTTCCATCTCTCCCGGTACCTATGAAATTTATGGGCACCTCTCAGTATTATTCTCATTAAACAGAGAACCATATTCTATGGACTGAGAAGAAACCTTTTGAGAAGTAAATAAGGAGCTCTTGTTGACTAAATAATAACTGAGATATAAATATGGTTGAGAGTGATTCCTTATTGTTAATCACCTTGAGTGAGAAATTCCATATTAATTCCATTTTCAAACAATAAAAACTTAAGAAAGAAAAATTAATTAAGATGCATTATGAGATATGATGTTCCTAGTAATTTCCAAGTAGACTTCACATTTTATACAATTATGTCTGAGTACTTTAAACATAATTGATATGGTATTTTTGGGGTTATATGGAAACTCTATGAGGCAGTTCTACTCTGTCCTATAGGGTCGCTATGAATTGGAATCGACTTGACGGCACTGGGTTTATCATGTGAATAATACATAATATCTATGAGATAGGTAGAACAGATATTATTATTCCCATTTTAAAGATGAGAAAGGCGATTCTTAAAGATACCAAATGATTTGTCCCAGGTACTACGATTAGCAAAACAGAAGAGGAGGAATTAAGCAGAATTCCTGTCAAAGGTTCAGATGAAACTTGGAGACCTGATTAGTCTCTGATTAATTACTTTTGCATGTGGCCTTTCTAGCCACGGTCTTGTAACTCCTGCCCAGGTGATTATATGATATGGTAATTGTGGCCTACCAAGCAGATTGGTCAGTTTTGCCTTAAAAGTGAGCCAATTCCAGAGCAGAGAGGAAGAGCCCACCACCACGAAGGAAAGAAAGACCAGCAGGAGAGGTGCAGCAGCAGAGGCTCAGCAGCCAGAGACCACGTGGTAGGCTTGCCTGCCCACAAAGGCAGAAACTGTGTGCCTTTAGGCAGAGACTGAGGGCTAGGAAGAGGTGGGCCTACAAGTACAGCTGGGGAGGGACTATCCTGATGGAACAACTTGAGCGTTCCTGAGCCTGAATTGTAACTGTTACTTCCCTAACAAACCCCACAATTTTGAGTATGGTCTGTGAGTTCTGTGTGGCCACTGCAATGAATTACCGAACCCAGCAGAGAAGTAGAGTGCAGTGCGAGGCATGGTTGGTGTCAGAATCAGTAAAGATGACGGAAACGGGAGGCTTATCTGGTATCAGCCTCATGGGAGTCAACCTTGTGCTGCTGATCTTGGTTCTCCTTCCCCACTGTGGGGTTGGAGGAGGTCAGACACTGCCCTCATGCCATTTTTACAACTGGTTTCTACAGTACCTGTTATTTTCCAAACATATACATGTGCAAGTTTTGCCAGTATTACCTGAGTTTGAAGAAATCAAAACAGGTCACTCTCAACTTGTAACTGCCTCCCTTTACCTCCTTCCTCATCATAAAGGGGAACCATTCTCCACACCCAAAGGAAAAACAAAAGTCAACTACATGACTGTCTAACAGTTACAGCAACACTTACGTGCAACAGAGTCTATTAAAGACTAAGCAAACTCAGTCTGCAACTGCGTTTAGATTAAGGAATCACGGGAGATCTTACGACACCAAGGAAACAGTCCCTTCTCCAGTACTTCTCCACTTCCAGGGGCTTTGAAATGGCAACGATATCTCTTAGACACATGTCTCTAAATTTCCAGGTACTCCGAAAGTCTTTGGAAAAATGAAGAAAAACTCCCAAAAATACTCACTTGTAAGAGATTTATCCAAAAAAATGGGCATTGCCAGTCCAAACTTCTTTGAATTTGTATCTTAAGACAATTCAGGCATTTTAGTCAATTTGAAAATTTTCTCAAAGTATCATTTACAATATAACTTTCCAATTAAGAGTTTTTTTGTTTTTTTTTTTAACATACCCATTGCCCTCGAGTTGATTCTGGCTCATAGCACCCCGTAGGACAGATCACAACTGCCCCCACAGGGTTTCCAAAGCTGTAATCTTTACGGAAATAGACTACCACATCTTTCTCCCATAACATACTTAAGGTATGTTTTCTATTTATTTTCATAATAAATTTTGGTATTTTTGAGGTATAAAATAGGTTTCCAGGAATGGAGCCTCAGTTTATAACATTGTGGCTACAGTAAATTAGGGTTTGACTTATATGAACTTGATTTTTAACTTACGACCTGTTAGGTCATAAGCAGGGAATCACTTCCTCAAGTGGTTCTCAAACATCTGTTCCTGAATTAGTTTCACTAGAGTTACCTGGGATGGTTGAATGGTTTGACTTTTTAAAAAACAAATTCACAGAAAACCAAAACCAAAAACCAAACCCAGTGCCCTCTAGTCGATTCTGACTCTTAGCGACCCTAGAGACAGGGTAGAACTGCCCCATAGAGTTTCCAAGGAGCGCCTGGCAGATTCGAACTGCCGACCCTTTGGTTAGCAGCTGTAGCACTTAACCACTACACCACCAGGATTTCCAAAATTCCCAGAAGCTAATAGTTAAGACGGGGGTGTTATGACATAGGACTATAATTGATAATCAAACACTACTACTATAGGGTCGCCATGAGTCGGAATCGACTCAACAGCAATGAGTACTGCTATGTATTTTTATTTAAGGGGTCAATGAAGAGTTCAGGAATTTAACAGGGTAAAGTGGAGCTCAGATCTAATTTCGCCATCATCCTAAGAACTGACCTAACTAATACATCAATAGGGGGGAAGCCCTGGTGGCATACTGGTTAAGCAGCTGCCTGCTAACTGAACGGTTGGTGGGTCAATCCCACCAGCCACTCTGCAGAAGAAAGACATTGGTCAGCTTTCATAAAGATTTACAGCCTTGGAAACCCTGTAGGGCAGTTCTACTCTGTTCTATAGGGTCTACTGTGTCCTATCATGATGAGTCGAAATTGACTCGAAGGTAATGGGTTTGGTTTTTATGAATAAGCTTCCTTGAGTTTCAGATTCAGTTAGAAAGCATTATATCACTGTTTTTGTATTTTTTAAAATTACACGATAGTGACCCTTGAAATATTCAAAGAATATTTTACTCATAGGTCTTGAAACTGTGTATTAGATGTTGAAGTCCTAAGTCTCAGTAGACTTACCTCCAATATTCCTATTCCTTAATGTCTTCAATCTATACTGAGAAAATCGGGAAAAAAAAAAATATGTCAAAGGGATGAAAATAATATTTGTGGATGGGGGAGGGGAGGGATTGAGTCAAGGTCAATCATATAGATTATTCTATCATTATTGATGATCACTGAATACAGTCCTTGATGTTTCCATACCCAGCACATTCAGATTCAAGTTTCTCTACCTAATTGTCAAGCATTGCTTTATTAACACCCAAAACAAACTCCTAGGAAGAAATGGTGAGTTCTTTTCTGCCGATGTCATTAGCTCCCTTCCATTGTGGCATTTTGTGTACAAATTACAAATTCTGCTTTACAAATTATGAGGCAGAAGGGACACAGCTTGACTTTTCAGTTTCCAGGTGGAGCTTGCAGCAGGGGAGCTAGAACAAACTTTGGACTTCGAAATAATCTGACCCACAAATCACCAAGGAAGAAGAAAATTAAACCTATCCAGGGCAAGCCTGAGGCAAAGCTATGAAGTTTGAACATGAAGATTTGTGCTTAGCTGGTAAACCTCCTTCCCTTCCCACCCCTCAATACATTCTGCTTGTGCTTCTGTGCAGGCTGCCCTTCCATCTGACATTTTTTGTTGTTGTTGTTTAACCTGGCATCACTCTCTTCATCACAGCTGATCACCTCACCAACTTTTCAAGCCCATATCTCTTCCTCCCACTCACTGTTAATACTGCACACATTTTAACTTAGGCTATGAATATTGTAATTTATTCCAGAATAGAGACTTTAACACCAATACTTTAAATCTGTCAGGTAGGAGAGAAAGAAGTCCCAAAACAGGTTGGGAGTGGAGAAATTTGGCAACAAGTAGTCAGCTTTGGCACTGCTCAGTCATGCTGGGTGGCCACTGACTTCACTTCTGGAGAGCAGGCAAAAGTAAGTAGAATGTGGAATAAATTTCTCAAGTAATTTTACTGATGATCTTTCTATTGAAGAGAAAGCATTACTGAGCCTGAATGATCCCTAGTGTTTATGTACACAGCCTTGTGTCATCAAATGACTGCACACTTCTTGCCTTCATTTTGCTCTTACCAGTGTAGTAAACTAAGTTTGATGGCTACGTTGTTTATTTTGATTTGATAGACAACATGATTTAGTAACAGGAGTCAACAGCCTAGACAAAGGAGTCAAGATGAGTTCCAGGTTCTGCAGTTTTCTTAGAGCTAAACTGTGGCCAAATCACTAAATTTCTCTGAGTCTCAGATTCTTCTTCTGTAAAATAGAAATTAAAAATATCCCATATCATTTTTCTGATAATTAAATAGAAAAATGAACATGAAAGTGCCTGGAAAAATATAAAGTGTTGTTAGGTGCTTCCAGTTGATTTCGGCTCATCTCAACCCCATCTGACAGAGTTAAACTGCCCCATAGAGTTTTCTAGGCTGTAATTTTTATTATAACGAAATATGCAAAGAGCCAAAGTTAGAAATCAAAAGGGAAGAACTCAGCATTTCCCAAGCTGAAAGAGCTGAAAGAAAAATGAAGCCTTGTGTTGCAAAATTACTGGATTCTATGGTTAAAATATTGAACAACACAGGAAACATCAAAAGATGATGGACAGAACACACAGAGTCACTGTACTGAAAAGAACCGGTTGACATTCGACCATTTCAGGAGGTAGCATATGATCAAGAACTGATGGTATTAAAGGAAGAAGTTCAAGCTGCACTGAAAAAAAAAGGCACTGGCAAAAAAATAAGGCTCCAGGAATTGACAGAATACCAAATGAGATGTTTCAACAAATGGATGCAACACCAGAAGTGCTCACTCATCTATGAAAGAAATTTGGAAGACAGGTACCTGGCCAACCAACTACATCAATATTTAAGCCCACTCCAAAGAAAGGAGATCCAAACGCAGAAATTATCGAACGATATTAATGTCACACACAAGTAAAATTTTGCTGAAGATTATTCAAAAGCGGTTGCAGCAGTACATTGACAGGGAACTGCCAGAAATTCAAGCTAGATTCAGAAGAGAAATGTGTGTGGAAAAAGGGTTATCACTGCTCACGTCAGATGGATCTTGTTCGAAAGCAGAGGATACCAGAAAGATATTTACCTGTGTTTTATTGACTACGCAAAGGCATTCAACAATGTGGATCATAAAAAATCATGGATAACATTATTAAAAAAATGGGAATTCCAGAACATTTCATTGTGTTCATAAGGAACCTGTACATAGATCAAGAGGCAGTTGTTTGAACAGCACAAGGGAATACTGCGTGGTTTAAAGTCAGGAAAGGAGTATGTCAGGGATGTATCCTTTTACCATGTTTAGTCAATTTGTAGAATAAAGAATTGGTTAATGTTCAAACATTTCAGGAGGAAGCATATGATCAGGAACGGATGGTACTGAAGAAAGAAGTCCAAGCTGCACTGAAGGCATTGGTGAAAAAACAAGGCTTTGGGAATGGACGGGATACCAACTGAGATGTTTCAACAAACAGATGCAGCACCGGAAGTGCTTACTTGTCTACACCAAGAAATCTGGAAGACAGCTATCTGGTTAACTGACTGGAAGAGATCTCTATTTGTGCCCATTCCAAAGAAAAGTGATCCAACTGAATGTGAAAATTATTGAACAATATAATTAATATCACACACAAGTAAAATTTTGCTCGATCATTCAAAAGCAGCTGCAGCAGTGTATCAATAGGGAACCACCAGAAATTCAAGCTGGATTCAGAAGAGGACATGGAACCAGGGATATCACTGCTGATGTCAGATGGGTACTGGCTGAAAGCAAAGAATACCAGGAAGATGTTTACCTGTGTTTTATGGACTATGCAAAGGCATTTGACCGTGTGGATCATAACAAATTGTAGATAACATTATGAAGAATGCGAATTCTGGAACACTTAATTGTGCTCATGATAAACCTGTAGCAGACCAAGAGGCAGTCATTTGAACAGAACAAGGGGATACTGCACGGTTTAAAGTCAGGAAAGGTGTGCATCAGGGCTGTATTCTTTCACCATACTTATTCAATCTGTATCCTGAGCAAATAACCTGAGAAGGTGGACTACATGAAGAAGAATGGGGCATGAGGATTGGAAGAAAACTCATTAACAACCTGCGTTATGCAGATGACACAACCTTGCTTGCTGAAAGTGAAGAGGACTTGAAGCACTTACCGATGAAGATCAAAGACCACAGCTTTCAGTACGGATCACGCTTCAAAACAAAACAAAAATCCTCAAAACTGGACCAATAAGCAAGATCATGATAAACAGAAAAGACTGAAGTCGTCAAGGATTTCATTTTACTTGGATCCACAATTAACACCTATGGAAGCAGCAGGGAAGAGATCAAAAGATGCATTGCATTGGGCAAATCTGCTGCAAAAGACCTCTTTAAAGTGTTGAAAAGCAAAGATGTCACCTTGAAGACTAAGGTGTGCCTGACCCAAGCTATGGTGTATTCAATTGCCTCATATATATGAGAAAGCTGGACAATGAATAAGGAAGACCGAAGAAGAATTGATGCTTTTGAATTGTGGTGTTCGAGAAGAATATTGACCATATCATGGACTGCCAAAAGAATGAAGAAATCTGTCTTGGAAGAAGTGCAACCAGAATGCTCCTTAGAAGCAAGCATGGTGAGACTACATCTCACATACATTGGACATGTTATCAGGAGGGAGCAGTCCCTGGAGAAGGATATCATGCTTGGTAAAGCACAGGGCCAGTGAAAAAGAGGAGGCCCCTCGACAAGATGGACTGACACAGTGGCTGCAATAATGGGCTCAAACATAACAGGGATTGTTAAGATGAACAGGACCAGACAGTTTTTTGTTCTGTTGTACACAGGGTTGCTATGAGTCGGAACCAACTCAGCATCTAAAAACAACAACAACACAGACTGGGAAAAAAATTTCGGCTACGGCTTATCCAATAACAGTCTAATCTCTAAAATCTACAAGATACTGTAACATCTCAACAACAAAAAGACAAATAACCCAATTAAAAAATGGGCAAAAGATATGAACAGACACTCCACCAAAAACACATTCAGATGGCTAACAGAAACATTAGGAAAGGCTCACGATACTTAGCCATTAGAGAAATGCAAATCAAAACTACAATGAGATACCATCTCACCCCAACAAGACCGGCACTAATACAAAACATGCAAAATAATAAATGTTGGAAAGGTTGTGCAGAGACTGAACGCTTATACACTAATGGTGGGAATGTAAAATGGTACAACCACTTTGGAAATCTGTTTGGCACTTCCTTGTTGTTGTTGTTAGGTGCTGTCAAGTTGGTTCTGACTCATAGCAACCCTATGCACAACAGAAGGAAACACTGCCCCATCCTGCATCATTCTCACAATTTTTGCTATGCTTGAGCCCACTGTTGCAGCCACTGTGTCAATCTATCTCTGACCCTCTTATTTTACCAAGCATTCTGTCCTTCTCCAGGGGATGATCCCTCCTGATAACATATCCAAAGTATGTGAGACATAGTCTTGTCATCCCTGCTTCTAAGGAGCATTCTGGTTGCACTTCTTCCAAGACAGAATTGTTCGTTCTTTTGGCAGTCCATGGTATAGTCAATATTCTTCTCCAACACCACAATTTAAAGGTGTCAGTACTTCTTTGGTCTTCCTTATTCATTGTCAAGCCTTCGCATGTGTATGAGGCGATTGAAAACACCATGGCTTTGGTCAGGCGCACCTTAGTCCTCAAGGTGACATCTTTGCTTTTCAACACTTTAAAGAGGTCTTGCAGCAGATTCGCCCAATGCAATGCATCTTTTGAATTCCTGACTGCTGCTTCCATGGACGTTGATTATGGATCCAAGTAAAATGAAATCTTTGACAACCTCAACCTTTTCTTCGTTTACCTTGATGTTGCTTATTGGTCCAGTTTTGAGGATTTTTGTTTTCTTTACGTTGAAGTGTAATCCATACCGAAGGCTATGGCCTTTGTTCTCTATCAGTAAGTGCTTCAAGACCTCTTCACTTTCAGCAAGCAAGGTTATGTCATCTGCATAATGCAGGTTGTTAATGAGTCTTCCTCCAATCCTGATGCCCTATTCTTCTTTATACAGTTCAGCTTCTCAAATTATCTGCTCAGCATATAGATTCAATAGGTATGGTGAAAGGGTACAACCCTGACACACACTTTTCCTGACTTTAAACTATGCAGTATCCCCTTGTTCTCTTCAAATGAATGCCTCTTGAACCACGTACAGATTCCTCATGAGCATAATAACTGTTCAGGAATTCCCATTCTTTGCAATGTTATCCATAATTTGTTATGATCCATACAGTAAAAGGCTTTAGCATAGTCAATAAAACACAGGTGAACATCTTTCTTGTAGTCTCTGCTTTCAGCCAAGATATATCTGACATTAGTAATTATACCTCTGGTTCCACGTCCTCTTCTAAAACCGGCTTGAATTTCTGGCAGTTCCCTACTGATATGCTGCTGCAGCTGAGTGATCTTTAGCAAAACTTTGCTTGCATGTGATATTAATGATATTGTTCAACAAGTTCCACATTCAGTCAGATCACCCTTCTTGGGAATAGGCAAAAATACAGATCTCTTCCAGTTGCTTGGCCAGGTAGTTGTCTTCCAAATTTCTTGACATAGAGGAGCGGGCACTTCCAGTGCTGCATCCATTTGCTGAAACATCTCAGTTGGTATTCCATCAATTCCTGAAGCCTTGTTTTTTGCCAATGCCTTCAATGCAGCTTGGACTTCTTCCTTCAGACCTGATCATATGTTACCTCCTGAAATAGGTGAACATCGACCAGTTCTTTTCAGTATAGTGACTCTCTGTATTCCCTCCATCTTCCCTTGATGTTTCCTGCTTTGCTCAATATTTTACCCGTAGAATCCCTCCATATTGCAACTCAAGGCTTGAACTCCTTTCTCAGTTCTTTCAGCTTGAGAAATGCTAAGCATGTTCTTCCCTTTTGGTTTTCTATCTCCAGGTCTTTGCACATGTCATCATATTTTACTTTGTCTTCTCGAGCTGTACTTTGAGATCTTCTGCTCAGCTCTTTTATTTCATCTTTTTTTTCCCTTTTGCTTTAGCTACTCAACGTTCAAGAGCAAGTTTGAGAGTCTCTTCTGACATCTATTTTGGTCTTTTCTTTTTCTCCTGTCTTTTTAATGACCTCTTGCTTTCTTCATGTATAATGTCCCTGATGTCACTGCACAACTCATCTGATCTTAGGTCATTGGTGTTCAATGTGTCAAATCTGTTCTTGAGATGGTCTAAGTTCAGGTGGGATATACTCAAGGTCATACTTTGGCTCTCGTGGACTTGTTCTAATTTTCTTCAATTTCAACTTGAACTTGCATATGAGTAATTGATAGTGTGATCCAAAGTCTGCCCCTGGCCTTGTTCTGACTGATGATATTGAGCTTTTCCACAGTCTTTCCACAGGTGCAGTTGATTTGATTCCTGTGTATTCCATCTGGCAAGGTCCATGTGTATAGTCACCATTGGCAAAAAAAAAAAAGTATTTGCAATGAAGAAGTCGCTGGTCTTGCAAAATTCAATCGTGATCTCCAGCATCATTTCTATCACCAAGGCCATATTTTCCGAATACTGATCCTTCTTTGTTTCCAACTTTTGCATTCCAATCACCAGTAATTATCAGTGCATCCTGATTGCATGTTTGATCAATTTCAGACTGCAGAAGTTGGTAAAAATCTTCAATTTCTTCACATCTTTGACCTTAGTAGTTGGTGTATAAATGTGAATGAGAGTTGTATTAACTGGTCTTCCTTTCAGGCATATGGATATTATCCCATCACTGACAGCGTGGTACCTTAGGATAGACCTTGAAATGTTCTTTTTGACAAAGAATGCAACACCATTCCTCTTCAAGTTATCACTCCCGACATAGTAGATCATATAACTGTCCAATTCAAAATGACCAATACCAGTCCATTTCAGCTCACTGAAGCCTAGCATATCAATCTTCATGCATTCCACTTCATTTCTGACAATTTCCAATTTTCCTAGATTCATACTTTGTACATTCCATATTCCGATTATTAATGCATGTCTGCAGATGTTTCTTCTCATTTTGAGTCATGCCACATCAGCAAATGAAGATCCTGAAAGCTTGACTCAATCCACCTCATTAAGGCTGACTCTACTTTGAGAAGGCAGCTCCTTCCCAGTCATATTTTGATTGCCTTCCAAACTGAGTGGTTCATCTTTTGGCACTACATCTGACAATGTTCTGCTGTTATTCACAAGGTTTTCACTGGCTAATTCTTTTCAGAAGTAGACTGCCAGGTCCTTATTCCTAGTCTGTTTTAGTCTAGAAGCTCAGCTGAATTCTGTCCACTACGGGTGACTCTGCTGTATGTGAATACCAGTGGCATAGCTTCCAGCATCACAGCAACACACAAGCTCCCACAGTATGGCAAACTGACAGACATGTAGGGGGGTGCTTCCTTAAAAAGCTAGAAATAGAAGTTCCATACAATACAGCAATCCCACTCCTTAGTATACACTCTAGAGAAATAAGAGCCATCACACAAGTAGATATATGCACACCCATGATCATAGTAGCACTGCTCGTAACAGCAAAAAGATGGAAAGAACCTAGGTGCCCATCAACAAATAGATAAACAAATTATGGTACATACACACAATGGAATGCTACACAACAATAAAGAACAATGATGAATCAACCAAACATCTTACAACACAGATGAATCTGGAGCGCCTTATGCTGAGTGAAATCAGTCAGTCACAAAAGGACAAATATTGTATGAGACCACTATTATAAGAACTCAAGAAAAGGTTTAAACAGGGAAGAAAACATTCTTTGAGTGTTACAAGGGTGGGGAGGAAAGGATAGGGGAATTCACTAACTAGACAGTAGACGAGAATCAGCTTAAGTGAAAGGAAGAACAGCACACAATACAGCATAAGTCAGGAAAACTGGATTAATGCAAAAGCTAAGAAGTTTCCTGAACACAACCAAACACTTTGAGGGACAGAGTAGCTGGGATTGGGGTCTGAGGACCATGGTTTCAGGGACATCTAGGTCAACTGGCATAACAAAGTTTATTGAGAAAATGTTCTGCATCCCACTTAGGTAAGTGGCATCTGGGGTCTTAAAAGCTTTCGAGCAGCCATCTAAGATGCATCAATTCGTCCCAAACCACTTGGAGCAAAGGAGAATGAAGAACACCAAAAACACAAGGAAAATATTACCCCAGGAGACAAAAGAACCCCATAAACCAGAAACTCCATCAGCCAGAAGAACTAGATAGTGCCCCGCTACCAAAAATGGCTGTCCTATTAGGGTACACAACAGAGAGTCCCTGACAAAGTGAGAGAAAAGTGCGGTGCAGAACTCAAATTCATGGGAAAAGACCAGACTTAACAGTGTGACTGAGACTGGAGGAACCCCTGAAGCCATGGCCGTTGGACACTCTGTTAACCCAGAACTCAAACCATTCCTGAAGCCCACTCTTCAAAAATTTAACTGGACCATAAAACATAAAATAATACTCGTGAAGAGTGTGTTTCTTAGTTCAAGCAGATACAGGAGACCAAATGAGCAGCTCCTGTCAGGGAAGCAGGATAAGAAGGCAGGAAGGGAAAGGAACTGGTTGAATGGACACAAGAAACCTGGGGTGGGAAGGAGGAGTGTGCTGTCACATTACAGGGATTGCAACTAATGTCACATAACAACATGCATATAATTTTTTGTATTAGAAATTAACCTGAATTGTAAACTTTCACCTGAAGCACAGAAAAGAAATCAAAGGACATATTACATTGGGCAAATCTGGAGCCCAAGACTTCTTTAAAGTGTTAAAAAGCAAAGATGTCACTCTGAGGACTAAGATGTGCCTGACTCAAGCCATGGTATTTTCAATCATTTCATCTGCATGTGAAAGCTGGACAATGAATAAGGAAGAACAAAGAATTGATGCCTTTGAATTATGGTGTTGGCAAATATACCATGGACTGCCAGAAGAACAAACAAATCTGTCTTGGAAGAAGTATAGCCAGAACGCTCATTAGAAGCAAGGATGGTGAGACTTCATCTCATGTACATTGGACATGTTATCAGGAAGGATCAGTCCCTGGAGAAGGACATCACGCTTGGTAGAGGGTCAGTGAAAAACGGGAACACCTTCAATGAGATGGACAAAGTGACTGCAACAAGGGCTCAAATAGCAATGATTGTGGGAATGGTGTAGGACTGGGCAGTGTTTCATTTTGTTGTACACAGAGCACATAACTGACTTGATGGCATCTAACAACAACAACAGCAATCTTTATGGGAGCCGAGTACCAGGTCTTTCTTCTGTAGAGCCACTGTGTAGGTTGGAACAACCATTGGAACAACCAATCTTTGCTACACATAAATTCATCAGTTTCTGGCCTCAAAGGATTTAACTCTGCAGTAACTCATCTACTTCTTCTTAACCAGTCACCCTCCTTGAGAACAACTTATAACATTCATTTGTAAAAAAGATGACTCGAGTTAGGGCTAGAATAAAGTTTACTGTCCCCCAAAGGAACAGGATCTATAGGTTTGGCCTAGTGAAGATACACAAGAAGCAAGTGAACTGACAGCCCTCACACTTATAGTCTGAAGAAGAAATAGCTGAATTCTTTGAAAACTGGTTGGTTCACTGGTACAAGCTGTTTCTAATCAATAGATTCCCAGGTGTGGAATGCCATTAGATTATCAGCATCTAATAGGTGCATGAACTCAGTGTCAGGGGTGAACAGCTGTCTCACATCTAAACTTCTAAAGAGTCAGTAAGCAAATGTAAACCATGTTTTCTGAAATTAGTTCTGGTAATTCTAATACTGTATTCAACATTATTACGCCATAGAGAAAATTTTCAAATACACAGGGCACTCTGCAAATACAGGATTCAACATACCACTGGAAAATTCAAAAGGGAGAATTTTGTTTTATTGTAACCACTAAATGCCAGTGCATAGAAATATCTCTCATAGTGGATCTGGTGTTGAATAGCTTGCACAGGATTACCATAATTTTCTCTATAGAGATGAGTTAATCCAATCAAAGAAAGCAAACATGAAATGATCCAGTACTTTTTCTTTCTTTTTTAAAATATTTCTGCCTGGCACCAGCTGGACTCAACCGAACTATGGGCCCAATTTTCCTCTCCAGTGGTGAGAAGTGAGAAAAAATGATCAAAGACAACCTTTTACAGCACAATATACATTTAAATACTAAGTTTCAAATTACACTTTCAGAATAAAGTTTCCATTATGTCCTGTACTTGCAAAATGACTGGTTTCCAACAAAGAGGGACTCATCTGGCCCACTCTCCCCGCAACAGGACTACTTTTTCAACTTGCCTCAACTTGCCTTGAATAAGGTAACTGATTGCATCGATTTTTACAAGGTTTAGTTTATGTAAATGCTTAGAGCTCTGTGGTAAATTTGTGTCCTACCCAGGATATGGATCACCTTGGACTATCTGCAACTAAAGCGAGTTTACTCTTAGGCAAGAACTTACTTTGTGCTTCTGTGGGGTGTCCCCCTCCACAGCAGTATGCTGAGTCCTTATGTGGCACTCACATTGAGTAGCTGATGTTTCCTGGGGGTCAGTTTACGGGCACCTAGCCCTGAAGCCTCCCTTGACTATTCCAGAGTTAACTAAGTCTACCTCTATGAGGAAGCGGCTGCCTCTCAGTGAAGGGAAGGACATACACTCGACGACTAGCTTCAGCACCATGCAGGTAGTTGTCCTCTCATCTTAAAACCTTTACTTACATTTATCTTGAAATTCTTAAAAACCATTTTTTAGGGGGAGATAAGATTCATCCGTACTTAATAGGTGGCTGCTTTCCAAAAGCAATAAAATGGTAGCTTTTTACAGAAGTTTTTCAGCCTTTTTGTCACAGGCACAAACCTCGTACACCTGTCGCTCCAAGGCGAGCCCAGGGCCCTCGGCGGGAAGCCACGCCCACATCTCTTAGTGCCCCGCCTCCTCATTAGTGGTTCCAGCCAATCCTATAGACGCTATGACGAAGCTCAGCGCTTTCGCGAGACTACAACTGCATCCTTAGCTGGGCTTTAGCCTTGTGGACTTGCGCAGAAGAGACTCTTGAAGCCATCGCGGGAGAAAGGGGGCGTGGCGCCTCCGACGTGCGCGTTCGCCTTGACCCCACGCTCCAGCGCGCGCCCGGCACCGGGGAGCAGTGGTTACTGGGCGCTCCCGGAACCCCAATACAATCCAGCCTAAAGCGCGCGTGCTCCCCCCGGGTGGATTCTCTGTTTGATGGTGAATGCGACTCCGGGATCTGCGAAGGCGTTAGAGGGATCCGGGCGTTGGTGCTGAGAAACCTAAGAGTTTTGGATAACCAGCCAAGGTAGGGTGGGTGATGGTAGGGTCGGGGGTCAGAGGTTGGGGAAGGAAGGCATCTCTGGCCTCCCGGGTCACGGAAGGAGGACTCGGGGTGTCCCGGGGACTGGAAGCTAAAGGCTGAGCGGAAGCCGCAGCGCGAGTCTCCCCCACCCCTTCCCCATCCCGACGCGCGGGCCTCTCGATCCCACAGCTCTCCCCGGCGGAGCTGGGGACGGGGGTCCGTGGGAAAGGAGGCGGTGTTGCTTCCCTTGGATTGGGGTTGCGGTTTTTTGTTCCAGTGACCACACCAGAGTGTCCGAGGGGCCTCGTCGCGCTCCTCGGCCTAGCGGTAGCTCGTTTGCCTGGCCTGCTAGCAGCGATCCGGCGCCGACAGCCCTGCTCCGACTCCTCGATCCGCTTTTGAGTCCTTTGGAAGAGAACTGAGTGGGTGTCTCCATTCGCCGCAGAAATGTCCTGGAGGCGGGAAAAGAAAAGCTAGACGCCTAGCTTCTTGGTGTGCGGGATTGTAATGTAGTAAAAGGGGAGGCCAAGGCTTCTAAATGAGTGGCTTAAAGTTCTGTTATATTCGCGTCAGAATCACCCTTGCACTACATTTCTGCTGAGGTACTTACTAGGTTTATCCATGAAGATCTGGTGTCTGATGATTGATGGTCACTCTCAAATAGCAGTATTAGTAAGAAATTACCATTAAGCTTGTGCCTTTTTTCCAAATGACTTGACAGTATCCACAGTGTTGGGTGTTCTTCTGCTTGTATTTAGCTTGAGGCTTTAACGGAGAAGAAATAAAATCATTTAAAAGTCATTACCGTTGTGCATGGCTTCGCCCTGAGTTTGAGTGACTCCAGAGCAGCGAACAACAACCACTATTTTTAATTATTCCAGTGGGAGATGAAACTTCTGTGAATAGAGTGGATCCACAACATCTGTATGGTCACGGAAAAGACTGGTCACTCATGCTGAAGCAGAGTAGCGGTGAGCAGCAGTGGAATAAGTGTGTCTGTGCTGGAAAACCTGCTTTTTCTAGAGCTTAGAAGCACCAGTAAGCTTGCAGATGAAGGGAATGAAATAGTTTGCTTTTCAGAGAATATTATGTATTCCTTTGGACCAACTTGAAAGAGCTATACTTTTAGAATTATTAAAACAAATCATTTGTTGAGAGCCTTTTTCAAGTTTATGTGACTAATGTCTGTTTTAGAGTTCAAGAGATGAAATTCAGGAGCCCTGGTGGCACAGTGGTGAAAGCATTCTCTGCTAACTGTAAGGTCGACTGTTCGAACCCACCAGCTGCTACTCCAAAGTTGCTCCACAGGAGAAAGATGTGGCAGTCTGGTCCCCTGAAGATTTACCTTGGAAAACCTGTGGGGCAGTAACCTATAGGGTTACTATGAGTCGGAATCAACTCAATGGCAATGGGTTTGGTTTTTGGTTAGTGGCACAGTAGTTAAGTGCTTACAAACCAAAAGGTTGACCTTTTGAACCCACCCAGCAGCTCCCTGGGAGAAAGTCCTGGAGATCCTGTAAACATTACAGCCTAGCAAACCCTGTGGGGCAGTTCAGCTCTGTCACACAAGGTCACTATGAGTCAAAATCAACTCAATGGCACACAACAATGGGTGAAATTACTCTCAATCTGCGGAGTTATCCCTACAGAAAAAGGAAAGATTGTTGTAATGCTGTGTTGTTGAGTGAGCATTTCCGCCATCAATAATGATTTGGGTTTCTTTCATTTCTCTTGCCTAAGGTATACCTGGAGCCCTGGTGGCACAGTGGTTAAATGTTTGGCTGCTGACCAAAAGGTTGGCAGTTTGAATCTACCAGCCGCTCCTTAGAAACCCTATGGAGCAGTTTTGCTCTGTCCTTTGGGTTTCTTTTTCCCTTTTTTGGTGAAGTACACATTGGTACAGCAGTGTGGCAAAATGTATACTCCTTGTTTTCCTTCACAGCTTAAGCCCAGACTTTCCAGGAATTCATTGTAATTCAGGATTTTGGTGTGTCTTTTAATGAAGAGACAATAGTTTGGGGAAAAAAAATCTGAATTTAATTCATGTCCACTTGTTGTATTGTCTTATTAACTTATGTTTCAGTTTATTTTTCTAGCAATCTGTCTTTGTTTTCTAGCAAACAGATACACTTCAGTCAGTTTACTCTCTCTCATTCTGGGCCAGGAATAGTAAAAAAAAAAAATAGTTTCATGTTATCTGTAGTCTTCTAGGAAATTCTGGTGGCGTAATGGTTAAGAGCTACAGCTCCTAACCAAAAGGTCGACAGTTCAAATCTACCAGGTGCTCCTTGGAAACTCTATGGTGTCATTCTACTCATCCTATAGGGTCGCTATGAATTGGAATCAACTCGATGGCAACAGGTTTTTTTGTTTTTGTTTTTTGGTAGTCTTCTAGAGTATAGTTAAACGAGAGTTCTTCAGAAAAGAAGTGTGAGTAAAGTACATTCAGTTCTTACAACAAGGGAAGTTGTTCAGGGAATTAGAGATCTTCGTTTCACTGTATTGAGTATGTCATTTTTATGCTGGCACTGACCTGGCATTGGGGTATAACACTGAATAGGATACTCTCCCTGCCTGGCTTTCAAGTAGTTCAAAGTCATTTAAGAACCCTGTAACAGTTGGGACAAGGAGGAGAGGCCCTAACTCAACTTGGCTGGTCGTGGAAGGCTCTCCAGGGAAGATTAGTACAGTAATAGGCGGAAAAGAGTGAAAAGAACATTTCAAGCAAAAGGTCTTTTACATTTAATCGCAGGGCAGTGAAAATGTGGTCCATATAGAAAATTGCACATAATCGTGTTTCTCCCAAACACTGACATTTAGCGAGGAGAAGGAGGAAGTGGAACCATCAAAGGCATGATACTTGAGGTATGAGGAAAACTAGGAGAAAGATATGCAGTGTGATTAGAGATCTGTAGCTTTCCTCTGGTACTTAACGTTTTAGCTGCCAGTTACCATAGTTATATGTAGCTTTGACTGAATGAGATCTTTGGTTCAAGAAGTTATTCCTGAGTAAGAGAACCCATAGTGAAATAATTAACCAAAACCAGGTTTAGTTTTTATTTTTGGATTATGTGTGTTTGCTCATTGGAGAACTAGAGGAAAGAAGAGCCTTGCCAGAAATCCTGGTGTTTACATTTTTTCAAATTATGATTCTAATTGATAAATACCTTGAGGCTATAACATTAAGAGAATCATTTGGAAGCAGACATGTGAAGGGCTGTGCAAGTTATTGTTGTTGTGTGCAGTAGAGTCTGTACTGATTCATACCGACTCTATATGACAGGTAGAACTGCTCTATAGGGTTTCCTAGGCTGTGAAGCAGCTCACCAGATCTTTTCTCCCGCAAAGCCGCTGGGTGGGTTCAAACCACTGACCTTCAGTTAGCAGTCAACCTTTGAGTTAGCAGGAGAATGATTAACCCCTTGTGCCAACAGGGCTCCTTGCACAGATTATTTAAAAGAAAAAACAAAACAAAACAAACTTGCTGGCTGTCAATTCCCTCTGGTAGTGACCCTATAGGACAGAATAGAACTGCCCGTAGAGTTTCCAAGGAGCTGCTGGTAGGTTCAAACTGCCGACCTTTTGGTTACTAAATGTAGCTCTTAACTACTTCGCCACCAGGGCTTCTTACAAATTATTAGCGGTATGCATATTCTAAAAAATACCAAATGGGCATTATCAGAGAACAGAATAAATAGTGGAAAGAATGTATTCTGTTTGCGTAATAACTCTTCTTACTGGATTGTTGTGAGAGGTAATCCTCTCACATTTCCTTAATGAGAACTAGTGATGTGACCATCTCTAGAAGCAGGGTGGGCTGGGCACCTGTTTCCCAACTACCGTATTCTTTGCAAGGAAAAAAGTTGATTTTTGATGGGCAGCTAGTTATCTATAAACAGGCTTCTCAAACTTGGCTGCACACTGGAATCACCTAGAGATTCCAGATAGTGGGGATGGATTCCAAATAATGGGGGTAGGGCCTGGGTGCCACCACCAGAGAGTCTGACTTAATTGGCTAAGGGTCTGTCTGAACATTAGTAATTTTAAAAACTCCCCCAGGTGATTCTGATTTGCATCCAAGTGTGAAAAGCACTGATGAGGGGTTCCCCATCCTGCGCATGAAAAAATGTTTTGTTGCCACCCACCCCCACCCCATATCTGCAGCCTTTGGTGTGCACAGCTCTGCCCAGTAAAGTAGTAGCATATATCCATACCTCTTGATTTGGGGTCCATCCATGTAATTTGTTTGGCCAGTGGAACCATAGTGGCTTTGACATTACCAGACATGTCACTTTTTGAAAAGTGCTGGTGTGACTGTATTTGTACTCTTACACCTCAGCTATTGCTATAAGGATGTTCCTAGGTTACCCTGCTGGTCCCAGGAAGAGGATGAGGACTACTTTAAGCACAGCCAAACTCCACTACACAAATGGAGCCTAAATCAGCCAACCATCAGCTAACCTGCAGATCCGTGGGAATCAATGATAGCTGTTTCAAGGATTAAAGAGCCCTGGAGATAAAGTGGTTAAGCACTGAGCTGCTGACTGAAAGGTTCACTAGGAACCTACCAGCCACTCTGTGGGAGAAAGATGTGGCAGTTTACCCACATAAAGGTTACAGCCTTGGAAAACCCTGTGGGCCAGTTCTACTCTGTCCTATAGGGTCACCATGAGTCGGAACCCACTTGACGGCTAGGGGTTTGGTTTTGGTTTTGAGTATTTTGGTATTGAGCATTGGAGTCGTATGTCATACAGCCTGTTTGTGGTAGTAGTTAAATGATAAGCTGGTATAGCTTAATTTTCAGAGTTCCAGCAGAGTGACCCAATTCCAGTATTCCAACCTATGTTCTAGGGAGAACTGGACAAAGGTAAATGCTTAAGAAATTAGGGGCTTCCTACATTATTCCTCCAAGGTAAGAAAAAAAAAAAGGTAAGAGAGGGGTTAAATTGCTTGAAAAGTAGTTAACCAACATTAGAGATAATTTGTAGTCCATTACCCACACATTTATAAACTAAGCACTGGCTGAGGGAATGGAATCTCATGACTGACTTACACCAGTGCTGATCAGTAGAACTTTTTTGCAATAAGGTGAATGCTCTATACCTGCACTGTCTGTCATGGTAGCCATGAGACAGAGAGTCCCCACAGTATTGCATTACAACTCCTCTTTGCTTGGCTTCCTCCCCGCAGTGTTGTATTAAAAATCCTGTTTCCTTTGCTAGGCTTCTTTCCCCCGAGCTTTGCATTTTAATCCTGCTTTTGCTTGGAGGTTGTACGGAAACCCCATTGTGCCTGCCATTGTGCCTGCGTAGTATGATTAAGAATGTTGCTGACTTAACTTCTGTGAACTCCCTACTTGTAAACCCCTTAGAAGTAACTTGTCTCTTCATCCTTGAGAGCCACCTTGGCGGCAGCAGCTCCGACTGACTCCTTTTCCTCGTACAATGAAATAGAGGTGCCTTTCTTGTTCTCCCACCTGGGTCTCTCCTTTATTGGCCAATACAAGTCAGGCAGAGCAAGAACCTGGGGTTTCTACCCAGTAACAGCCACTAGCGCCCTGGTGGCACAGCGGTTAAAGAGTTTGACTGCTAACCGAAAGGTCAGCAGTTTGAACCTACCAAGCCACTCCTTGGAAACCCTTTGAGGTAGTTCTCTGTTCTGTAGGATTGCTATGAGTCAGAATCGACTCAGTGGCAACAAGTTGTTTTTTTTTTTTTTTTCTTCAGTAGTGACATATAGCTTTCAATGTGGCTCATGTCACTGAGATGCTGAATTTGTAATACTAAACCAAAGCAAACCCATTGCCATCAAGTTGATTCCAACTCATAGCATCTCTATAGGTTAGAGCAGAACTGCCGCGTAGGATTTCCAAGGTTGTAAATCTTTACAGAAGCAGACTGCCACATCTTTGTCCTGCAGAGTGGCTAGTGGGTTCAAACCACTGACCTTTTGGTTAGCAGCTAAGTTCTTTACCACTGTTACCACCAGGGCTCCTTATTTATGATATTACTTAATTTATTTGGATTTAAATAGCCATTGCAGCTTAGTGGCTACCTTATTGGACTGCACAGACAGAAATCAAAATCTACTTTCTTGGGGCTGCAGAGGAAACCATGCTCCTTTGAGTCAAAGGACCATCATGTTCTTAAATAAAATAAAGGTACTGTCAGCAAGCAAAAGGGGTAGTTCTTAGGTAGGAAAGTAATATCACTCAAGTTTCTCGTATGGCTTTTGGTCTGTTCATATTTTCTGTTTTCTTGGGCTGTTTTTTCTAGATTTTTAAGTTTATTGGAATAAAACTGTTCTTAATATGCTCTTATGATTTTAAAATTCCTCCTGCAGCTCTGTTTTTCTTTCCTTTTTTTTTTTTTAGTAGCTTTATTAAGGTTTAATTTATGTATAACAAAATTCAACAATTTTTTGACGAATGTTTGTAATCATATAACCACCAACACAATCAAGAGCGTTCTCATCACTCCAAAATTTTCCCTCTTGCTTCTTTGCTGTTGCGCCCCACTCCTTACTTCATGGTCCGTGGTAACCACTAACCTGCTGTCTTGTCACTAGGTTTTGCCTTTTCTAGAATTTTATGCAAATAGAACTATGCAATATGCAGTCTTTCCCACCTCACTTCCTTCATTTAACATAATGGTTTAGAAATTGATCTGTGTTGTATGTCTCAATAGTTTCTTTCTTTTTATCAAGGAGTAGTATTCCATTGTATGAATATGCCACAGTTTATCTCTTCACCACTGGATGGATATTTGCATTGCTTCCGGTTTGGAGCTTTTATTAGTAAAGCTGCTATTAACATTTGAGTTTATAGCCTCTGCTTTTTGTATCCTATTTAAAAGATCTTTGCCTAACACAAGGTCACGTAGATTTACTCCTCTGTTTCCTTCCAGAAGTTTTATCATTTTATCTTTTAGTCTGTGATTCATTTTGAGTTAATTATTATATATAATGTGAAATAAAGGTAAAGGTTAATTTTTTTTCATATCAATTTTCACTTACTAAAAGGGATATTCTTTCTTTGTTGATTGCTTTTGAACTTTGTCAAAAATCAATTGATCATATATGTGTGGGTCTATGACAGACTGTCTTGGAAACCATGGTGGCACAGTGGTTAAGAGTTCGGCTGCTATCCAAAAGGTCGGCAGTTCAGATTCACCAGGCACTCGGTGGAAACCATATGGGGCAGTTCTCCTCTGTCCTATAAGGTCACCATTAGTTGGACTTGACTCAACGGCAGCGGGTTGTTACAGACTCTGTTCTGCTTTATTCATCTGTCTTTACCCCAGAACCATGCTGTTTCGATTACTGTAGGTGTAAGTCTCGGAATCAGTGTAAATCTTACAACTTTCTTCTTCTTTTTTTCAAAATTATTTTGACTCTTCTAGATTCTGGAAATTTCAATATAAACTATAAGATCAGTTTGCCAGTTTCATGCTCCCCCCCCCAAAAAAAAAACCCTGTTGGGATTTTTAATAAGATACTTTCATTCTGTAGATCAATATCAAGAAATTGACATCTTGGCAGTATTAAGTCCTACCAGTCCATGAGTGAGCATACCATCTCTCCATTTATTTACATCTTTAATTTCTACTTTTTTTTTCACTGTATGTATTGTTTGCCTTCATTTTATTTCTTCACATTATAAACTCTACAGTACATAATAATCGCTTTTGCTATAGTCATTAGCATGTGAGGATACTCAATATCATTTAGTCATTTAAAAAAAAAAATTATTACCTTTCAGTCAATTCCAGCACATAGAGACCCTTATAGGATAGAGTAGAACTGCCCCATAGGGTTTCCAAGACTGTAATCTTTACAGAAGCAGACCGCCGCATCTTTCTCATGCAGAGCAGCTGGTGGGTTCAGACTGCCAGCCTGATCTTTCCTTTAGCAGCCGAGTGCTTAATCACTGCACCACCAGGGCTCCTTATCTACATATACAAAATGTAATATTATTCAGCCTTGAAAAGTAATGAACTTTTTACTTTAAACTTTAAAAACAGTATACTAAGTGACAAGAGCCAGAAACAAAAGGCCAGACAGATATTGCTTGATTCCATTTTATGAAATGTTCAGAACTGAAAAATCTGGGCACAAAAAGTACGTTAGTGATTGCCAGGGGATGGTAAAGGGAAAACTGGAAGACAACGGACTTCTTTTTGAGGTGGTGGATATTCTGAAGTTCGATACTGATGATGTTTGAGCATCATTGTGAATATAATAAAACCCACTGAATTGTACATTTAAAAATGGTTGAAATGGTGATTTTATGGTACATGAATTTTATCTCAATAAATTTTTTTTTCAATCTAGTTGATCAGTGTGGATGTTCATCATACTGTTCTCTCTATTTTTATGTGTTTGAAATTTTTCAGAATAAAAAGTTTTTTTAAGTATTAGTTATTTTTTAAAGAAATTTAAAAAGGAGAAAAAAGCCTACTATATTTTCATTACATATTTTTTCTTTCTGGTGCTTTCATTTCTGTTGAGTAGATCTAAATTTCCACCTAACATTTCTTTCTGCCTAAGGAACTTCCTTTAATATTTCCGGTAATGCAGGTATAAAGATGATCAATTCGTGTATCTTTCGTTGGTCTTAAAAAAAATTTTTTTTTTTTTTTTTTTTGGCCTTCATTTTTGAAAGGCTATTGGCTGAATTTAGGATTCTAGGTTGGGAGAAGTGGCTATACTGGAGAGATAGGGCTAACTTGGAGAGATGTCCTGGCTTTTTTGCGATTTGATTACAGTGGGCCTTGCAGTGTTTGTCCTTGTGTTTACCTTGATTGGGTTTCATTGAGCTTCTTGGTTCAGTGGGTTATTTTTATCAGATTTGGAAAATTTGTGGGCATGATTTTTTCAAGTAAGAAGTGCTAGTGATTCAGTGGTTAAGCACTGAGCTGTTAACCAAAAGGTCAGCGGTTCGGACCCACCAACCACTCTGTGGGAGGAAGATGTGGCAGTCTGCTTCCATAAAGATAACAGCCTTGGAAACCCCATGGGACAGTTCTTCTCTGTCCTGTAGGGTCGATATGAGTCGGAATCAACTCAACAGCAACGAGTTTGGTTTTGGGTTTATGTAGTCCTGAACCGGTTCTTTAAAACACATTTGTCATTCTTTTCTAGATGTGGAGTAGAGTAGTTAGAGGTGGAAAGTTGGTGGAGACAGAGGGTTGGAGACTGCTCTCTGCTGATTTTGTCATTCAAAACACACTTTATTGTCTGTACTGAGTTAGAGATCATGATTTGATTTATACTTCTTTTGTATCTTCCCCTAAAATACAGCACAGTACTGAATACTTAGTGGGGACTTAGTAAATATCTGATTGGGTTTTATTTATAATTGGAATTATTGAGAACGTATCTTCAACTGCATTTGAAGCCAAATTTTACATGTTTATGCATCAGTTTTTTTTTTCAGCTACATGATTGTAACTGGTTGTAACAGGCAGCAACCATCGTTATGACTTTTTCTATGACTCAGTGTCTGAGTTGTTCTGTTTCATACAGGAATTAACAGTAAAGTTTAGGACCCACATCAAATGGAGTGCTTTCATTCCAGTTTCATCTTTTGAGATAACCAAGCTTTCTTTTTTCCCCCTCTACATTTTTCCTTCTCTTTCTTCTTTTATTCTGTCTCTGCCTCTTTTTCCCGATTGCCATCACCACCTTTTTCCCTGCCCAGTTTACCTTATCTGCTAATCCGTAGTAAGAAATACATTTGCGCATTTTAATTTTCCTCTTTTGTGGGAGAAGGTATTTTTCTCAGGGGGTTTTAAGGTATATAAAGGTCAAATGAAATTTTGTTAACTCTTTGGGATTATAAAACAAAAATGAAATTCTGTAGTGATAATGAGTTTAAGTGTTCCTGAAAACACTTCAAATAAGCATTTCCAGGCTATTTGAGATATTTACCTTACTATTATGCTGTTCATTATTTCTAGACTTTATTTTATTCAGTAAATTTCTTTACTAAATTTATCCATTAAAAACCAATAAGACCATTAGGATTTATTTGATGCATGAGATTATGGTCCATGTGTTCCTTACCTCTATTTGACTTATTTAGAAAATTATCATTGCATTATCTCTCCAGTTTTACTGTGACATATGTGGGGTTGCCATGAGTCAGTATCGGTTCAACCGCAACTTGTCTGAAGATTTCATGTTATGTGTATAGACTATAAGCTTATGCTGCATTTCTCATAAGTTCTTTAACACTAAAATTCTCTCTTGGAATCCTTACTGTTACATTTGTCTTCTAGAGTTCACATTTATCAACCAAGAAAACGAAAATGAGCAGCCGACGGAAGCGTGCTCCCCCAGTGAAGATGGATGAAGAAAAGCAGCAGCAGCTTTGTTGGAACATGTATGAAGACAGAAGAAATGAACCTCTCACCTTAAGTGATGATGAGCAGCCCTGTCCAGGTTCAGACTCCTCTTCTGCTCATTGCCTCATCCTGGATGAGAGCCTAAAGGAAGAAGTGGCTCACAGAGATAAGAAGAGATGTACAGAGTCAGTGAGCACTTCAAACTCTGTTGATATGGAAGAGACTATTGGTATTTTTCCCTCTTTGTTTATAAAGTTGAATATTGTGATAGCTCCCTATCACTTAGATAATTCCTGGAAAGCATTTCTAGGAGAATTAACTCTTCAGCTTCATCCTGAAGAGAGTTTAACTGAAAATTTTTCTGAAAGGAGTTTTACATTAATGAGTTCAGAGTCAAGCAATCAGTTACTGGTCTATGTTCATCCAGAATGTGGAGATGTGGAGAAAGAAGAAAAAGGGCTAAATGAACCAGTCCGTTTTTGTGACAAGGGTATTCAGGTAGAGTCATCCTTCAGTAGTGAACTGTTAGAAGATTTGGGGTGGCTGCAAAAGAAGAGAAGAATAAAACTTTACCAAAGACCAGAAGGAAACCATGTTATCAAGGTATGCAATTTCTATCAGTTTTTTAAGGTTCTGTGTTGGCAGTCCATTTTGAAGGCGGTTCTGAAAAATCAACGGTAAGGCTGTCATTACAAAATTTCAGAAACTTTATTTTGGGTTTTCAAGAAGTATAAAAATTATAGCTAATCATTTCCAGGCTGTACTTCTTCATAAGGATACCTTCCTGGTTTCTTTTTTTCCTTCCTCCTCTCCATCTCTGCTCTCAGTGACTTGCTCTTGTGGCATCAACTCTTGCTCTTACTGTACCAATCGTTTAACCATTTCCTGTTTCCAGTCTTACCTAATCAAATCTTTCATCCATTTTACCTCTGGAATTGTGGTAAGAATGCAAATGGAATTCTCTTCTTTACTGGCTAAGAATTAAGTATAACCTTTTTCACCTGGCATACAAGTCTCTCTTTTGATAGGCCCTTGTCTGCTTCTCCAGCTCATCCCTTACCACTCTGCTTTGTATTTTGTTCCACAAATTCCAAATTGATTTGCTCCCTGCACGTACCTTGCTTTTTTTTTTTGCCTCTTTGCTTTTGCTTTCACAGTTGTCTCTACTTCTGTTGTCTCATCCCTTTTTCCTTAGTAACTTCTGGTAATTTTTTAATGTATTTAGGTCAGAGTTCACTTCATCCAGGGAGATCTTTTCTTAAGCCCCATGGAATGGATTATGTGCCCCCCCAACCCCCCATAATAACAGATGCATGTGTTTATTTTTGTATTGGATCTTTTTTCCCCACTAGACTATGAATTCTTTTATCCCCACAGCCTAGTACACTTCCTGTTACCCAAAGTGTTTTCAATAAACGAATGAATAAATTTATAATTTATTTCAGGCTCTACCATTTACTAGTCAAGTAACTTTTTGTGAATTATTTAAATGCTCCAATTTCAACTTCTTTATGTATGAAATATAAATAATACACATTCTTCTTACCTCATAGGATTATGTTGAGAGTCAGGGAGATAATGTAAGTAAAGGTACTTTGTAAACTATTAAGCAGGTTAATACACCTTCATGCATAAACATGAAAGGAAAAGAAATTCTAAAATATTAAATTCACCTTTGTTCAATTGAAAACTATCTTTTATATATATTTTATATTAATAAGCAGTTGCATTAAAAAAAAAAAAAAAAACCCATTGCTGTCGAGTCAATTCTGACTCACAGGGACCCTATAGGACACAGTAGAACTGCTCCACAGGGTTTCCAAGGAACTAGTGGCAGGTTCGAACTGCCGACTTTTTGGTCAGCAGCCAAGCTCTTAATCACTGTACCACCAGGGCTCCAACAGTTGCATAGATTGCCCTATTTATAGTTACAGAATTGACAGGAAAAGAAAAATTTAGATTGTAATTAATTTTTCCCTAGACAATGAAGGTATGTAACCAAACATTCTATCTCTTTACTGACTGCAAGTGCCAAAATTGTGGCTTAGTGATTACAAGTATATATGGATTCATGGCCTGCATATCTGTTCTCGCTGCTCCCTCCACAGACCAAGTCTTAGCCTATTCTGATTTGTTTTCACTGATCCCATATTTATAAATTTATTGCCACTATTTTATGCCATCTTATCCCAGGTGAAGAGAAGGCAGGATACAAATAAATAATGAAATAAAATATCTGCCACTTACTCCTATATATGGCTGGTTGGAGTCTTGTTCTTTAAGGAAAGAGTGTGAGAATCTCCGTGATTAGTAAAGGGGATCAGGTTCAAAGAAGTGCAGAAAAATGAAGGGAACTAATAACGTTTATTGTCCGCCATTAGGAACTTTTAAACTTGTATTATATGGCCTATCTCATATAGGCTTCTCTCCATTTTGCAAATGAAAACATTTGAGTCAAATAAATCAGTTAATTTTGAGTTTATTTAGCTTCTAAATATTAATGCCAGTATTCAAATTTGAGTCTCCTGACTGCAAAAATTCATGATGCATTTCGTCGTTAGGTTCAAGATTTAAAAGCTTAAAATCTCATATGATTATAAAGTTTGTTTTCTTCTATATTTTAGTGTCTTATAAGTAGTAATAAGGGTTCCCAAGCCTAACTGCATAAGAATCCTGGCGTGGGCATCAGAATCTTCTAGCAGAATCTGTGTTTTTAACAAACTTCACTGATGACCCTGATGTTTATCAGACTGGGGAATCATTGACCTCATAGATAGAACTAGGTGTTCTTACCACAGTGCCCAGGTTTGGTTCCAGTTAGGGAAGTGATTTTTCCAGTAACTTAAATGGTGCATTGCACTCAGTAGACATTTGCATTTGTAAGAATGAATTTGTTATTGAAAGTGAAAATATGTGAGAGGATGTTGTAGGTTATCGTTTAGCATAAGGAGCCCTGGTGGCACAATGGTTAAGCACTCAGCTGCTGACGGAAAGGTTGGTGGTTTGAACCCACCCATGGCTCCTCGGGAGAAAGGCCTGGTGATACGCTCCCATAAAGATTACAGCCTAAGAAACCTTATAGGGCAGTTCTGTAGGGTCGCTATGAGTCAGAATCTACTCAGTGGTACACAACAACATCATTTAGTATCGGTGGAGGGAAAAAATCAATGACTCACCTGCTCGCATCAGCAGCACATATGCTAAAATTGGAATGATACAGAGAAGGTTAGCATGGCCTCTGAGCAAGGATGATATGCAAATTCATGAAGAATTCCACATTAGAAAAAAAAGGTGATGCTCAGAATGTTTTTTCTTAAGTCTTCATAAAGAATGGTATATTCGAGTTAAAACTAGTTTTATGTTGGTTAATTCTTCGTAGGTTGGAATTTATCTTTTGGAAGCTGGTCTAGCAAAACTAGACTTTATGAGTGATGCAAATTCAAGAATGAAAAAGTTCAATCAACTTATGAAGAAAGTGATGGAAAAGTTATACAATTTTATTATTCCAGGTAATTACCTAGGAATTTTGAGTTTTTCCCCCAACTGCTTATGTATAACAACCAGAAACACAGCTAATAGAATTATAATAAAAATTGAACCTCCATAAAAGCACTGTATGACAAAATTAGACTTACTTGAAATGCCCTTACTAATGTAGTTTTTTCCTTACTTTATTTGCTTAGCTTATAGTAATTAAGAAATATTTATAGGTCAGTGTAAGACAGTAGGTGGTATCTAAAGAGATCTAAGGTAATGGGAAAAGGGACAGAATACACATAAATGATTGTAATACCAGAGAGATTGCAATATATTGCTGTCACCAAAGTATAAAAGTATGGCATGAACCCAGAGAAGAATTTTAATTCCGACCAGGAGAAACAGAAGAAAATATCTTGGGTGACGTAGCAGTTTAACTACCTTATAAGATGGATGGGTAGATTTTTAATCAGTGAAGAATTAAGAATAGGGTATTCCAGGCACATAACACTCAGGAACGGCCCAGAGTATAGTTTTGGAGCAAGAACTGTTGGTTATAAAAGCTGGGTCAGTTTTTCATGAGTGCATTTGCTGTTGGATGTACAGATGTGTCGGAAGAAGATGAAGACTCAGAGAGCGAGCCGGAGGGCCAAGACATTGATGAGCTCTATCACTTTGTGAAGCAAACACATCAGCAAGAAACACAGCCCATCCAGGTGGACGTCCAGCATCCTGCGTTGACTCCTGTTTTGAGACCCTACCAAAGAGAGGCCGTCAATTGGATGCTACAGCAAGAGCGTTTCAGAAGTGCCCCTGCCAGTGGCAAGTATAAGATGCTTTCAGAAAAGGCAGATGGGCTAGAGGAATTATAGCAGGGAGAGGGTAGGGAGAAATTGATCACTAAACAAAATCATGTTGAAAAGATAGGTGGGATAGAATGGGTGATACTATGAACAAAATTATTCTCTAAGAAATCCTTCAAAATTGACATCTTTTTGTGAGTTGAAATTCATTCGAGTTCCCTCCTCCGTAAAAGTTTGAGCTGGTTCTTTCTGCCACAATAAGGCTGCTGTGGTGGGAATTATGAAAAAACCAAGAAATTTCTTTACATGCCTTTTCAATTAGGATTGCTTTTCGACCCTGATCAGATGAGAATCTTGCTGATCACCTGCATGAGACTTTTCACCATTTGATGATGAGCGTTAGTGACAAAAGCAAATTTACAGAGATGGCAGACTTACTTAATGGTGAATTTAATTTTTCTAGGTTGCATTAATTTTCTTTACAAAGTAAACCATAGAGTAAAATGTTATCTATTGAGTGTTTCCATGCAAGCAGTAGATGTATGAGAATCATTTTTGCCAGTTTGTTTTCCCCACTATCTTTAAAGGAATAGGCACTAAACTAGACAAAGATTTTCACATGATTCTAGACAAGGAGGTATTGACTGTTTCTCACTCCTCCTATACAGATTTGTTTTAATTAATGACAGATACCTCTTACTTACGTATTCGAGTCTACACCTTTTCTTTAATACAACATAAACGTTTCATTTTGGAAAATAATTCATAGCCAGTATTATTCTACCTGCTCCCCCCTGCAACATACTCTGAATTATTTTGAAGTAAATATTTTTAGCTTTTATAATTTATTTGTTGAAGAAATTATGAGCTCTTTAGTTTCCCACAGACTAGATTTTTTTCTTCCAAAATATTTTTTCTTTAGTTAACTAATTTTATTAAGGTGTAACTTTATATGCAGTCAAATGCACAGATCTTAAGGGCAGAGTTTGGTGAGTTTTGGCAAGTACATGCGTTTGTGTAGCCAGCAGCCCAATTATGACATAGAACTGTACTGTCTAAAAGGTGGCCACTATCCACACATAGGGCTTATGAGACTTGAAACATGACTGCCCTAAATGAGATGTGTTGTAAGTTTGAAATACACACCAAATTTCAGATAGTACAAGAAAAAGAATGTAAAATATCTCATGAATAATTTTTACATCAATTACATATTGAAATAATATTTTGGTTATATTGGGCTAAATAAAATATACTACGAAAATGAATTTCATCTGTTTCTTTTTACTTTTTTTAATACGATTATAACAAAATTTAAAATTACGAATGTGGCTCACATTGTATATCTATCTGACAGTGCTGATGTAAAGTATTTCCATCCTTGGAGAAAGTTCCGTTACAGCCCTTTCTAGGCAATTCCCCTACCTCAGCTTGTTCAGAGGCAACTAAGGTCACCATGGGTTAGTTTTGTCTGTAACTGAAATGGTAATGAAACCATACAATATATACTTTTTGGGGAATGGGGGGGTGGGGGGAATTGGTCTAGTCTCTTTCAACATAATGTTTTTGAGATTCATACATACTGTATGTGTTTGTAATTTATTTTTCTGTCCACTGACTGGATTTTGTTGATTAAATCCCCATGTGTCATTTAGGGTGTCCTGTCCCTTTTTGGGTCCCATAAAATGAAACTTTTTATCTTTTTTTTTTTTTCCTATCGTATAAATACCATGGATCTGTATTCCTACTTCATCTTTTAATCTCTAAAGAGGGCACAAAAAATAGGTAGAGACACGCTTGTTACTTGGCAATTGGTTTAGACAAGGTATTGTTAAGGGTAGTGGAAGATTCTGGTTGAAACAAATTCAATACTTTTGTGATAGTTTTAGGTATTTTTTTCTTCACTTATGTAAGCTCTTCCACCCCCTTCCACACCCGTATGAGAGGTCAGGTATGATTTGGGTAAATGTATTAGCTGACTAGAATATGTCAGTTGCATGATTTAAAAACTTCACAGTACTTCTTGAAGGATTTATAAAAGATAAGCATCTTTCCTTTGCTGGGTGGGAGTCAGTTATATGTATTAATTTTCTTTTCCTGTCAATCTTCTGCAATTTACTGTACTTTGATTTTCTGTCATATCACTTGCTTATATGGAAACTGACAGAGCAAAAGAAGCTAAAGAATATCTGAAGAAAAGAATTGGAGGGATTCTTTCCTTTTCCCCATACAATTTATCTTGCAGAAAGGAAAAAAAAAAAAAAAACTTGTTCTTACGGTTATATTTTTCTTTAGAAAACGCCCTGCACTTATTATGGCGAGAAATTGTTACATCTGAGGGCTTGAAACTCTACTATAATCCACACACGGGCTGGTAAGGCAAATTTTTATTTCTGTGCTTGATTTAAAAAAATAAATAGCATGAAAAATTTTATGAGATTGTGTTTAGCCTTGGCAGTACCTCAAGAAAGAATAGTAAATATCTGGTTAGAAATTTAATAGGTAGTGTAGACATAGAATAAATAACGTGTCATTTTTCAGTAAATGAATGTAGAATAATAGACTTAAGGTGCTTAATTATCAATTTTTAAAGTAAGGTTATAATTTCTAAGTAAAAATATCATTTTGTTTATCATAGGCCAGTTTTTACATTCTTCATTAAATTTGTCAATTTGTATTACGAGTTTTAGGAATTATTAAACATAATTAGTAAAGCAGTAGATATTTATTGCCCTTCATATTTTTTATTCACAAATTCATGAAGGTCACAGAAAAAAGGTAGACAAATGCCTTTTTAGTTTTAAAACTCTTGTTTCTGTAGGCTTAGTTGTTAGCTCAGGCAATGTTTTGGTTATCACAAACCTTATATTCATGATCTAGGAACTTGAATTATTTCACCCTAAAATACGGTTTCAAAAAACTTAGACTTTTATACATTTATTCCAGTTCTCTTTAAGAACACTAATTAGGAATATTACTGTATTTTTACACAAATAATGCACTTGTTATACGTTTTTTGCCAACCCGCAACTCCCTGTCCGGTTATTTTCGTAAGCATGCTATGCATGTTACATGTGTGGGGGCACTTTATTTGCACGGGCGCATTATTTGCAAAAAATGTGGTAGTGTATTTTTTAATTGTCTCTATGATGTGTTTTTCTGATGTTTTCCGTTAGCATCGTCCGTGAGTACCCCAGTGCTGGGCCACAGTTGCTTGGTGGAATCTTAGCAGATGAGATGGGTCTTGGAAAGACAGTGGAGGTTTTGGCTCTGATTCTGACACATACTCGACAAGATGTCAAACAAGATGCTCTCACTCTTCCTGAGGTAGGAGGACTGTAGGGCTTGGGAAAGCGAGGGACATATGTTCTCAAAGAGCATCATATGTTGAACATTTGCTTGGCTCTTAAGTCAATACTTTCTAATGTACTCTGCACCTGATAATTTCTATTACTTGTTAGTTCACTTCAGTTGGGCACAGAATGTGGGATTTTTGTGACCTAGCAGAATTTTTTTGAGTGATTTTGTCAAACTAGGAAAGATACATGCAGTCACTTACCAAGCATCCTTCTAGTTGACAGAGAAATTCTTTTTAAGAAAGTACTATTACTTCCTTAAATATCTTGTCACTTACTAAAAACTAGACCAAACTTATTGCCATTGAATCATTTTCAACTCATAAAAACCCCACGTATTACAGAGTAGAACTGCTTTATAGGGTTTTCTTGGCTGTAATCTTAGGGTTGCTATGACTTGGAATCAACTTGACGGCAACAATGTTGGGTTTTTTTGTTTTGTTTTTTTTTATCTTGAAGCAGATCACCAGGCCCTTCTTCTGTGGTGTTGTTAGATGGGTTCTAATCTCCAACCTTTAGGTAAATAGTCAAATGCAAACCATTTGTACCACCTGGGGATGTTTCTGTTACTTACTACAAGTCTCCGTATTGCCACTGAATATTTTTGAGAGCTGTTTTTTTTTTAAAATGCCACAAAGCTCAGATATGTAATTCTTAGAATCCAGTAATTAGCTTTGTTAAAATATGGGTACTTGGTAATTAGATTGCTAGATGAAACAAACTCTAAGTCCTTGTTCTAAAATGTGTGATTGTGTTTAAAAATATAAATTTTAGAGTTTACCAAAACAAAAAGAAAAACCTCTACTAAGGCAAACGCGGAAACCCTGGTGGCATAGTGGTTAAGTGCTCCAGCTGCTAAGCAAAATCGAATCCACCGGCACTCCTTGGAAACTCTATGGGGCAGTTCTATTCTGTCCTGTAGGGTCATTATGAGTCTGAATTGACTCAATGGCAACGGGTTTTTTTAGGGCAAATATAGCTCATCTTTTCCAGTAAAGAAATCTGAAATCATCACATTAAATCCTGCTGAAATGAGGCCATTAGGTAAGAGTATGAGTATAATTATCCCTAGAGCACACTATGCTCACAGCCGTAGGATTATGTGATCTTTTTTGTTAGGGGAAGTTTGCAAAATTAGCTTTTCAAATTTGAATAAGGAGTAGAAAAAAAAATCTGTTCCCTTTGTAGAAAAATAACTTGGAGCATATACCTTAAACTATCAGTACCTTCTTGGATTTTCTACTCACTAGATATTTTAATTCTAAGTTACTATTTAGTATTATAAATTCATTGGGTTAATTCTATATTTAAATAAGTTTTCAAAACTTAATTTTGGAAGTTCCGCACTTAACATTTAAATAATTTAAGATAATATGTGCAGTTTTAAAAAGTGATTTGTTGCTGTGCACTTTGAAATTAAAAAAAAAAAAAACTATATGAGTAACATATGTAGCCCTGTCTATCATTTTTTTTTTTTTTTTTTTTAACAAGTCTTGCATCTCCTTAATGGAAGGTTAACTCAGTTATCTAGTGCTGCTGTAACAGAAATACTGCAAGTGGATGGCTTTAACAAACAAATTTATTTTCTCACAGTTTAGGAGGCTAGCCTGGTGGCGCAGTGGTTGAGAGCTCAGCTGCTAGTCAAAAGGTCGGCAGTTCTAATCCACCAGTTGCTTCTTGGAAACCCTATGGGGCAGTTCTACTCTGTCCTTAAAGGTCACTATGAGTTGGAACCAACTCGATGGCAACAAGTTTTTAATCATATTTTTTACAAGTCTTGCATCCCCTTAATAGGAGGTTGTCTTAGTTATCTGGTGTTACTATAACAGATATACTACAAGTGGATGGCTTTAACAAACAGAAATTTATTTTTCCACCATTTAGGAGGTTAAAAAAACCCACTGCTTTAGGAGGTTAGAAGTCCAAATTCAAAGTGCCAGCGCTAGGGGAGGCTTTCCCTTTCTGTCGGCTCTGGAGAAAAGTCCTTGTCTCTTCAGCCACTGTTTCCTCTTTCCTTGGAGATCTCCATGTGTCTTGACATCTGTCTTACCCCATCTCTCTTCTCCTTGTTTATTTAATCTCTTGTATATCTCAAAAGAGATTGACTCAAAATACACCCTACACTAATCCTTCCTCATTAACATAACAGAGAACCCGTTCCCAGATAGGATTATAACCACATATTTTGGGGGGACATAATTCAGTCTATAACATTCCACCCTTTACCCGTTGACGTTGAGTCAATTCTGACTCACACGACCCTATAGGACAGAGTAGAACTGCCCCATAGGGTTTCCAAGGAGCAGCTGGTGGAATTGCCAACCTTTTGGTTAACAGCTCAATGCTTACTGCATCACCAGGGCTCTGCATTTCACCCTTTGGCCCCCACAATTCATGTCCCTGCCTCATGCAAAATACATTCTCCCCATCACATTATTGGAAAAGTCTTAAATCAATTCCAAGTCCAAAATCTCATCTTCTGAAGCATCTAAATCAAATCTAGGTGAATCTTTAGGCGTGTTGCATCTTGGGGCAAAATTCCTATTCATCTGTGAACCTGTGAAATCTAGAATACAAGTTATCTGCTTCCAAAGTACAATGTTAGAGCAGACAAAAGGTAGACATTTCTATTATAATGGGAGAAATTGGAGGAAAAAGAGGGATAATGGATGTTAAGCAAGTCCAAAATCCAGCAGAACAATTTACATTAACTCTCAAGGCTTGAAAATAGTCATCTGTTCTCTGAGACCATCCGGGCAATGTCCCTGTCCTCCAGACTCTGGGTGTTGGCCATGCCCTCTGGATTCCGTGTGGAGGCTCCTCGGCCTTGGGCTTCAGCTCCACCTTCCAGGCCCACTGGGGTGGCAACTCAGCTCCCCTGACTTTGGGTGGCCCCATTCTCCTAGTCTATCTGAGTGGCAGCCATACCCCCTGAGCCCCAGCAGGCCCCATTCTTCTGCCCCTTGGGCATTGCAGCCCCACCCCCCCCCAACCCCCGCCAGCACACCTTAACAGCAGCCCCACACTCCAGAACCGAGTTGGGGAAGATCCAACTCTCAAACCTAGCAGGTATGGCCCCACCGTTTGAGACCCAGGAAACCGTGGCTCTACCCTTTGAAACCGAGAAGGCTCTGCTTCCTGTGCTTTTTCCAGTAGTTATGCTGATCTCTGACCTGCTCCGGGGATGGTCCTTTTCTTTCCTTGGACGACAAAAGATGTAGCTCCTTTGGCCTTTTTCCTGCTTGTGGAATTCCAAGAAGCAGACAGCATTCTTTCCTTTCATTCTTTTTCTGTCCTTTTTGGCCTAAGCTTTTGGGTTTTCTGCTGTGGTAGATGGTTAGATCCATCAGTCATAGGCTTAATCTCTTTAGCAAAAGTTTGTGTAGCTGTGTTCTTGGTGAACATTCTAGGACACGTGTCCTTAGTTTGTACTAAAGAATTTTCCAAATCTTTAAGTTCTGTTTCTATTTTCACAGTTCATTTATAAGTCCATCTCTTTCCTCTCACATCTTACTATAAGCTCAGCAAGGAAAAACCACACAGTCGCTCCGTAAAGATCTTGCTTAGAAACGTCCTCACCTAACTATCTAAGTTCATTGCTTACAAGTTCTACCTTCCACCAAACATTTGAACGTAATTCAGGCAAGTTCTTTGCCACTGCATGAAAAGGATTGCCCTTCTTCCATTGTCCCATCACATGTTCATCATTTTCTTTTAAAGCCTCACCAGAAGCAGATTTAACATTTCACATTTCTAGCAACATTCTGTTGCTTGCACCACATATATTCTGTAAGACAGTAGAAACTTTCTCTTTAGCTCTCCTCACTTCCTTCTGAGCCCTCACCAGAATCGCCCTTGATGTCTGTAATTCTACTTATGGTCTCTTCAAGGCAATCTAGGCTTTTACTTTTAGGCGCCTTAAAACTCTTCCAGTCTTTACCCATTACCCAGTTCCAAAACTGCGTCTACATTTTAGGTATCTGTTAGAGCAGCACCTCACTCTTGGTACCAAATTCGGTCTTAGTTATTCAGTGCTATTATAACAGAAATACTACAAATGGATGGCTTTAACGAACAAATATATTTCCTCACAGTTTAGGAGACTAGAAGTCTGAATTTAAAGTGCCAGCTATAGGGGAAGGCTTTCTTTCTCTGTTGGCTCTGGAGGAAGGTCCTTGTGTCTTCAGCTTCTGCTTCCTTGTTCCTTGGAGATCTCCATGTGTCTTGGCATCTATCTTACCCATCTCTCCTCTGCTTGCTTGTTTAATCTCTTTTATGTTTCATAAGAGATTGACTTAAGATATACCCTACACTGACCCTGCCCCATTAACATAACAAAGACAACCCATTCCCAAATGGAATTATAGATGTTAGAGTTTCCAACACATGTTTCTGGGGGACATAATTCAATCCATAACAGAGATTTAATGTTATTGAACAATTCAGAATGCTGAAAGCAGAACACTATGTGACTACTAAATGTTGTTTATATCAGGGAAAAATGGTGAATTATTTTATTCCGTCACATTATTCTGGAGGAAAAGTAAAAAACACAGAAACCCAGAATATGGAATTTGAACCAAAAGAAAAAGTTCAGTGTCCCCGTAAGTATGACATCTCTTAAAAGAAAATACCTGTTTATATTGATCTTTGTTATAGTACTCTATAATCCTCATGTAGAGATATCTTGTGATTGTTATGAATAACTGTTTTACAGATTTATAGTTTCTATAAATAGATTTAATTACAAATCATAGTATCTTAACAAAAGTGAAGATATATTCTTATGTTTGATTTGGTCCAGGTAGTTCTTATTCAGTCTGTTATACTTAATTTTTTTTTAATTTACAATTTAAACTAGGCTTTGTTTATTCTGTAGTGATTTCAAATTTTGTTACCAAAATGAATGTTTTTCTTACTAGTGGTAGCGTATACTTAGATAATTGTGAAGTTTTTGTTGTCATTGTTTTAATTTTGAATGATAGTTGGTTTGCAAGATTAGTAAATCAGCATGTACTCATCCTCAAATTACTTCCATCTTACTAATTTATTTCCTAATGTGTTGAGAAAATTTTTTATTACATATTCTTCAAAATAGCACTAAACAGAAAATGTATCTGCAATAAACCTTTTGACTTTTTTTTTTCTTAACTTGGTCCTCACTGTGGATTAAGGTTAGCTGATATTTTTTCATTTCAATTGTTTGGACTGAATTAGCATGTTCTTTTGTATCTAGCCACGCGTGTAATGATATTGACAGCTGTGAAAGAAATGAATGGGAAAAAAGGAGTGTCCATCATTTCCATCTATAAGTATGTCAGTTCTATATACAGATATGATGTTCAACGGAATAGGAGTCTTCTGAAGCGGATGCTGAAATGTTTAATTTTCGAAGGTCTTGTGAAGCAGATCAAAGGCCATGGTTTTTCTGGAACTTTTACATTGGGCAAGAATTACAAGGAAGAGAATATATGTGATAAAACAAAAAAGCAGGTAACAGCATTTATGAAGTACCTATATGTGATACTTTACAGAATAAATTGGCAGATCCAGCCTTGACACTGAAACTCTTAGACTCTGAAGGTCAAAAACAAAGTAACAAACCAGCTAGTTAGTACAGGAGCATATGGCTATGTGCAGTTCTGACTTTGGCTTCCTGCTTTCTCAATATATGTTCCATGAGAGTAGAAACTTTATTTTGGTTACCACTAAGCCCACAGATTAATGCATAGCAGATACTCAATAAATATTTATTGAATAATGTATAAAAGTAGCTAGTTAAGTATATTACAGCGTTTTAAGCAACTTCTCTATCCTATTCATGCTGTTTTAAGCAGTTAAAAAGTTTGTCTCAAACTTAAAAATAATATAAGTACCTTAAATTTGTATAGCACTTTATATAGCTTGAATCTTTTATATAGTTCTGATTGTCCCTACGTCATCATCATATAAAATTTTTATATTTTGTCTGTTGGGGCAGTAATTTCAGTTTACTTTTAAGAAAATAGTCACAATATTTACAAACCAAGGGAAGACTGATGACAAGTCAAAATGTAGAGCTATCAACTTGGCTACCGTAATAGAAATGGCAGACGAAAAAAGTTCATTTCCTCCAACATTTTACCCCCAGGCTATTGTCAGGATAGAAGACTTCAGTGAACTTCTTCTGTGCCTTTAGTAATCTTGCTGCCACCAAAAAAAGAAAATGTCACAGATTAGTGCCACTGATTCAGTGTGAAATGCCGTAACTCATTTTTTAAACCTCAGCTCTGACATCACTTCCAGGAAGCTATCTCTGGCCCTGCCTCCCCCTCACCACTCCTGCTTATATATTCCTATAACATCCTGTACTTAGCCATGATCCATTTCTACTGTAATTATCTATCCTGTTACTTCTCTCTCTTTGACAGTAAACCTCTTTGAGACCAGGGGCCAAATGTTATATTTGTATCCCTAGTACCTCAGATGATACCCAGCATAGAGTTGGCATTCACTAAATATGTGCAGGAGGGTAGCATAGGAAGAGAGAAGGAATATTTATTTGCTACTTGTAGTAAGGAAACCCCGGAGGCATAATGGTTAAGAGCTACAACTGCTGATCCAAATGTCGGCAGTTCAGATCCACCAGGCACTCCTTGGGAACTCTATGGGGCAGTTTTACTCTGTCCTATAGGGTCGCTATGCGTCAGAATCGACTCGATGGCAATAGGTTTGGTTTGGTTTGGTTAGTTATAGTAACTAGTAGATTAACTTGTACTGTCTTTAAATGCTGTATTTTATTTCTTGGTATCTTTATAATTGCTTTATTTCGTGTATTTATGTATTATAAGCTACTAAAGTATTTTACTGTTTTAACAGACTATAAATTATAAGATGCTAGTACCAAACTATTGAGGAGCCCTGGTGGCACAGTGCTAAAAGCGCTTGGCTGCTGACCTAAAGGTTGATGGTTCAAACTCTCCAGCTGCCCTGTGGGAGAAAGGTGTGGCAGTCTCCTTCCATAAAGATTTACGGCCTTGGAAACCCTATGGGGGCAGTTCTACTCTGTCCTGTAGTGTCACTATGAGTTGGAATCAACTCAGCAGCACTGGGTTTGGTTGGTTTTAGTACCAAACTCTTCGTAGCTGTATTTATCTTTCTACCCTTTGCTCTCTCCAAATCTTACTTGTACAATAGCGTGCCCTACCTCTTTTCTTTTTCTTTCTCTCTCTCTCTTTTTTTTTACTTGTCAACTACAGAGAGGACTCTTAAGGAGCACAATTTGGAAGCCACTGATCAGGAGTGATTCTCTTCAGGGAAAGGAGTAGCAAAGACTGGCTATTGAAATTTTATGTACAGCACATACATAAAGTTGGAAATTTAATTTCAGAAACTTGCCTGTGTCGAAATAATTAATTCTTTTTTTTTAATAGGCAGTAGGGAGTCCAAGGAAAATTCAGAAAGAAGCCAGGAAGTCAGGAAACAAGGACGCTGATTCTGAATACTTGCCATCAAACACCTCTGACGATGATGATGACCCTTATTATTATTATTATAAGCCCAGGAAAAATCGTAGTAAATTAAGGAAAAGGCCTGTTTCAGGCATAAAAAGAGGAAAGAGTCAACCTGACATCAATCCCGACTCACAAGGACAGTGTCCAACTGCCAGTGACTCTGGGATTACTGATGTCACTATGTCAAAAAGTACATATGTCTCTGAAGGCAAGTCAGAGCTCAAAGTAGAGGACCATGCTGAGTCTCTAAGCCTTAGTGGTGGTGATGGGCCACACTGCAACATCAAGAGTCCCTGTAACTCCTCTGATTATCGCTTCGAGTGCATATGTGGCGAACTTGGCCAGATAGGCCTTAAGCCTCGCGTTCAGTGCCTGAAATGCCACTTGTGGCAACATGCAAAATGTGTGAATTATGAAGAGGAGGATCTGAAGATTAAACCTTTTTACTGCCCCCACTGCCTTGTTGCAATGGAGCCAGTATCAACACGAGCAACTCTGATCATCTCCCCAAGTTCCATCTGTCATCAGTGGGTGGATGAGATCAACAGGCACGTGAGGTCATCATCTCTTAGAGTCCTGGTAAGGCAAGTTGGGCTCTTTAGAGGGATAGAAAAATGTAAACTTTCCTTCTTTGTGATTGTTTTTATAATTTTTTGTAATAGACTGTTATTCTTTTCTGACTTCAGGGGTTTAGAAGTTAAAGCATTCTTGAGTGGAAAGATATGGAAACTTTTAAATATCCTTGATCATGCAAATGAAAGTCTTTGCATAAGCATATATACTCTGGGACAGAAGTGCAATCCTAAGGCAACATCGCATAGCCGTAGCTATTTCTCTGATCTGCTACCACTTAGCTCCAGAATCATCCTCTGAAGCCTTAGTTACCTTATCTATAAAATAAGAATTCACTCATTCAACAAATATTTATCAGGCATGTGTTATGTGCCAGGAACTTTGCTAACCTCTGAAAATAGTATCTTCTCACAGACTTAATGTGGAAGTTTAATGATATGATAAAGTGTTGGCACATAGTAGTAGTCAGTTAGTGTTATTGCTTACAAATAATAGTATTCCTCACTCCTTTGTTCATTCTTTCCACACAAATATTATTTAAGATTTTTCTATATTTCAAGCACTATCATAGGTATGAAGAATACAGTAATAAATAAGACAATCTTTGCTACTGAGCTCTGTTCTGTGGGGTCAGCGAATTTTGGGTTGCATCTCGTCTCTGCAAGTTTTAAGCAAGTCACTTTATGTTTCTTCTGTGTCAGATGAGAATAATAGTAACTATTAACAGGATTGTTCTTGAAGACTAGAAATAATGCTTAGCACAGTATCTGAAACTTAAGACATTCATTCAATAAATGATAGCTTTTATTGCGCTCCTTTTTCATACCATTGTGTTTTTGCACATGCTCCTTATTTCAGCTACTTATAAGTCCTTTTCACCATTTCTTTACCTTTGGGAACTCAAATGTTTTTTCCAGATTCACCTCAGATTTTAACTCCTCTCTGAATTTACCTTCTCAGTCGCACAGTTAGTCCTCCCACTGTAATAAGATGTGATGATGCTCTAACGCTTATTTCTGTCACAGTTCCTTTCACAATGCTTGTGATATTTGTCTTCTACAGAAAATATATTTTTCTCTAGATGGCTATGGCGTGTGTTTTACAGCCTGGGGTGGTCCTAAGCAGATAGAAAAGCCTCAGTAACCAAACGAATGAATATTTCATTTATCTTTGATGAACCCTTCTGCAATAACTATGTCTATGCTGATTATTTCCTAGGTGTATCAAGGAGTGAAGAAGGATGGCTTCTTACAGCCTCACTTTTTGGCAGAACAGGATATAGTTATCATTACCTACGATGTCCTTCGTTCAGAACTAAACTATGTAGATATCCCACATAGCAACAGTGAGGATGGACGTCGCCTACGGAACCAGAAGCGCTATATGGCCATCCCCAGCCCCCTAGTGGCTGTGGAGTGGTGGAGGATTTGCCTTGATGAAGCTCAGATGGTTGAATGTCCTACTGTAAAAGTGAGAATTTGTGGAAAACCTACTGAGGGAAAAAAGAAGGGGAAAGGACTGTGGGAAGTTGTCCTTATAAAATTTAATTGCTTCTTTAGTTAACACACGGTATTGATATTGATCAAAAGTTTGCTGTTAAACAGTCTACATTTGTTTTTCTCTTGTGCTATGAACTATATAACCCTTTGAAATTATTTTTGTACTGTGAATCTTTGCTCTATATGCAGTGCTCATATTCATTAAATAAGATGTCAGTTTATATGTGATGCAGATCAAAGTAAACTCCGTTTAGAGACTTTCATAAGCATTTCTGTTAGCTAGAAAGCTAATCATGTAGGCTCTGATAGCCTTGGGCCAAAGTTGACTGAGACCAAATGGTAACAGAAAATGCCACTTTAGAGAATAGAATTTTCATACAGCTTTCATTTGTCATATGTCTTTATCCTTTCCTCTTTGACCATCCCATAACCTGAACTGAATTTTTGAATTGTATAGTTCACATTTGAGGATGGAGTGGTCTGGGGGGATATATCTGTCATTCTCAGAGCTTTTCAGTCTACACAGACTTGACCTACCCCTCCTCTTCAGGCAGCCTCCAGCTGATGAGAACCATTGTACCAGAAGGTGGCCCATTGAGTCTGGCATTAAACATTGAATGTGATAACTTAAATAAAATTAGCTCTAAGCTTCTGACCTGACGTGTAGGTTTCCATGAGCAAACATCAGCATTCTTCCTGTGTCTTTTTTTTTAATTTCTCTCTCATTTCATCAGGCTGCAGAAATGGCTCAGCGCTTGAGTGGGATTAATAGGTGGTGTATCAGTGGCACTCCAGTGCAGAGAGGATTAGAAGGTAATGTATGGGCTCCTCACATACTGCATGTATTCGAAAAGCTTAGTTTTTCTGAGTAAAAGTATTGCCGAAATTGTTTCTTAAGTGGTTTACTGATTATACATGTATTTACAATTGGCTCCTAATAGTTTTAAGCATTTCTCTTTTAAAAGGAACATCAGATCGTTTTTTGTTTGTATGCGAGAACAGATTAATAACGAATGGTCTAATTGTTCTATTGAGCAATTATTGTGTCTATCTAAACAGTTTAGATACAGGTTTGAATTAAAGCCAGTGTTGTAAAGTGGTAGATAGAAAAGAGAAAAAACCTAACAGGGAAGAAGGAAAGAAAATTTCAGTTACCCATTCTGTAAAAACTAAACCACACCCATTGCTGTCAAGTCAATTCTAACTCATAGCAACCCTATAAGACAGAGTGGAACTGCCCCATAGGGTTTCCAAAGAGCAGCTGGTGAATTCAAACTACTGACCTTTTGGTTAGCAGCCGAATGCTTAACCACTGTGCCAGATAGGGACCATAATTTTCATTTGCTGTATGCATGAATAGTGGGACTATAATTTTACTAATTGTAAAAGCTATAAATATTAATAGCTGTATAATATCACATCATATGCATATACCATTTTTCCTTTAACCATTCTCCATTTTGGACATTTAGATCGTTTCTAATCCTCCCATCCTCCCTCCTACCACCACGCTATAGCTGGTGCTTCTACATTACTCCTGTCTGTATCACTTTTTCTGTAGTATAGACGCTACATTTTTAAAGCCTTTATTTAGGTTGTGAATATTTAAAACTAGAAGTTCAAGGAAATGTTGTTTTACATGATGAAATCCTGAAAAGCTGTCATTAACTTTTAGTTAAGTTATAAAATTTAAATGTGAATCCCGTGATAAATGTTTATCCTCAAAACTTACATATAGTGTTTGTTTTCAGAAAGATAACCTGTCATTCTGCTAAACTAAAAATATATCAACATCCATTACTATAGTCTAAAAACTCATTTTTTTTTGAGAATCATTTTTAGAGGGGGAAAGTTTTCTAGAAAGATGTACTTATTTAAATATTTGCATAATTTTAATAAGTTACATTACGGTGCGTATTTAAAGGCCACTGGTCAAGATCATTAAAAGGCCAAATATAGTGGTCTGCTTTCATGTTTGGAAACTGTAAAAATTTTAAATATTTAATTTTTAACAAAATCTCATTTAGCTCAAAGGTTAGTTGAGAAGGTACAGGGGTAAAAAAGGACTACTGGAGTTCCTTTTTTCTAACTATGATGTTGAAAGAATATAAGCAGTAATTGCTCAGGTCGCCAGATAGGTTTTTTGGGATGTGAAAAATGTTGACAGGTATTTTGAGCACTTGTCAACATTCAGCAAATTCATTCTTGAATAATTTTTGTTTTAAAAAAAACAGCTTTATTGTGGTATAGATGACATAGTGAAACTGTAAATATTTAAAGTATAAAATTTGAAAAGTTCTGACATATATGTATATGTGTGAAACTATTACCCCAATCAAGATAATGACATCCAAAAGTTTTCTCATGCCTCCAACTCATCTAAAAGACTTTTCCAAATTTCCTAGAAATTTAGGTTATCTTTCCTCTTTTTTTCCATAACTCTCTAATGTCTTTTACACGCTTATTTTTGCAATGTATCTGGTTTTTGTTTTTGTTTTTCCCTAGTTGTAGTGGGAATGTTGGCCTGTTGTGACTTACTATATGTATTTGGAAGTGGAAGTCTCATTTGTTTTCTTTTTTGTCCTTTACTATGGTTTTTCAGCCTTGGCCCTATTGACATTTTGGACCAGATCATTCTTTGTTGGGGGAGGCTTTTCAGTGAATTTAGGATGTTTAGCAACATCCTTGGCGTCCACCCTCTGGGTGCCAGTTGTGACAACTAAAAATGTCTCCATACATTTCCAAGTATGCCTGGGGGAGGGCAAAATCATACCCTACCACCCCCACCCCCATTGAGAACCACTGCGCTAGATCAAAAGAGATAGACTGGATGATATGTTCATTGGCAGTAACCCAGAGATTTTGTGAGTCCCAGGTTGGATACATTTTGGACAAGGAAATGGCTAGAGTGTTTTCATACATAATTTGCCAGGCCTTTAGTGTGTTTTTGTGGGCAGGCTGAAATAATGTCAGTCTACTTGGAAAGTCAGACAAGCAAGAACTCTGCCAAATTCCCCCCTCACCCTTCACCATTCCTTGTCTGTTTGATGTACTTGTTTGTAAAATATAGAAAGCGTTGGCTTTGGGGGTTATGTAAACCTGGGTTTATATCCTGACGTAGTCATATGTCCATAAACAGTATTTAAACATCCAAAGCCTTATTTTTCTCCTTTGTAAAACAAAGTGTTTTAAGGATTAATTATAATAAACTATGCAAAACATTTAGCATAATATCTAGCACATATTAAATATTCAATTAATAGAAATTGCTTCCACTGCTGCTACTGTTCTTATTTCCTAGCTATTTCATTTCTTTTAATGTATATAGCTTAAGTTTTAACATGTATAATTTAAGTCTTTTGTGACTCCTTTATCGGTTCATTTATTCTTTGTGAGAATATACAATGGTAAGCAAAAATAGATGAGGTTCCTCACCTTATAGAGCTTACAGCCTAAGCCTAGAGGAGAAGATATAGTTATGAAGTACTTGGATAGATATGGAAACCCTGGTGGCATAGTGGTTAAGAGCTATAACTGCTAACCAAAAGGTTGGCAGTTTGAATCCACCAGGTGCTCCTTAGAAACTCTAATGGGGAGGTTCTACTCTGTCCTATGGGGTCATTATGAGTCAGAATCGACTTGATGACAACAGGTTTGGTTTTTGGTTTAGATAAATATAAAATTGCAGTCAAGATAACTTTCACAGATAAATATAAAATTCTAACGGGTTTCAGAAAAAAAGTTATGTGATTCTATGAGGTGACATACAAGAGAGATTTAACCTAGATGCAGAAGCAAGTGACAACTGAGCTGAGATCTGAAACATTAGCATGAACTAGGTAAAGAGGAAAGAAGAATTCTCCATTGTAGAGGAAACAGAAAATATAAAGATCATATGGCAGGAGGAGACTGAAAGAGTACCAGTGTGGCTGAGTACAGAGAGCTCGGAACAGCCTGGTACTTTGAGAGATTGAGTAGATGGGTGAAGATGGGACCATGGAGAACCTTGTAGGCCATGATAAAGTTTTTTTTTTTTCCCCTTGAGAACAGTGGGAGCTATTGAAAGGATTTAAACAAATTAGACATAGTAGGTAGGGAGTAGGAGCTCATGACTAGATTTGCATTTCAAAAGATCTAGTTGCTCTGTGGAAAATGGGTTAGGCAGGCAGCTGAGTGGATATTAGGCTGTCAGTTCACTGGCTACTACCTAAGTAATCCAGGCAATTAATGCTCGTACTTTGGTACAGATGATTTGGGCTAGTGTAGTACTAAGGAAATTTTAAACAGTAGATAAGTGTGAAAGATAAGAAAAGATGTGGTGATTTCTGACTTGCATAACTCCATGGATGGTGACACCATTCATAATGAATAAAAGAAGTGTGTTGGGCAAAAAGATTATGGGTTTAATTTTGGAGAGTCTGAGTTTGAGGCCCCTTTGGGAACTCAAAAAAGTGATATATAGGCAATTGGATTGATTTGTGCAGAAAATATAAATCAGTGGATCTCTGCATATAGGCAATAATGCATTGGTTCGAATGTCACCTTACTCCCAGAAACCATCAGAATAACTTAATTCAACCTAAATATTTATTGATTGCCTTTAGAATAAGTGTTGTAGGTAGGGTCATGATAGTTTTGTTGTTGTTGTTGTTTTGTTTTTTAATTGCTTCTAAAGGGAATATATGCCCATAGTGAAAATTTTCAACAATACAGGAAATTATTAAAACAATTATCCTGAGCCATAATCTTTATTTGAAGATATAACCACTATTCTAGTCTTTTCTATACATATGTGTATATATTTGAGCTCATATTATATGCATAATTTTATCTTCCATTTTTTGCTCACTTAGTATTGTATCCTAAGCAGTTTTCCATATGTCTAAAAATTCGGAAAATATAGTTTTATTTTAGAGGTACCATAATTTACTTATTCTTATTTGAGGCATTTTTAGTCTATGTATTTTTGCTGTGAACATCACTGTATGATAAATTCTTTGTCTATATTTTTTATTATTATCTTAGGCTTGTTTCCTGGAAGTGGATTTACTAGACCGAAGAGTAGAACTATTGAATCACAAAGTGTTCTCCACATTACCTCTGCGCTTAGAGCTCCCCCCGACTCCCACCCCAATCCTGCAGGCCCTGTGTTTACTAGCTTTAGATTGTGGTACTTTTTATATATCTCTTAATCAGACAATCAATTAAGTAGTTTTCTGGTTTTACCTCTTGGAAATTTTAGGCTTTTGAATTAAGTACAAGTTTTGTGTCATGATTTCATAAACTTTATAACATTCTAAAACCTAACACAGAACTTAGAGCAGAGCAGATGGTCAATAAATGTAAATTGAATTGGAATCAAATTTCAGATTCAAGAGCCTGTGCAGTGCACATTTTAATTCATGAAAAGTACTATGTGATGTGTAATGTTTATGGAGGTGTTTATTCAAACTGGTAGTAAAGACATAAAGAAGCAGCTTTTTTTTTTTATCGTGGTGAAATACATATTTAAAAATTTGCCATGTTAACTATTTTTACATGTGCAATTCAGTGATATATTAATAACATTCACCATGTTTTGCAACCATCACCACTTTCTGTTCCTAAATTTTTTCGTCACCCTTAACGGAAACCCCATGCTCCTTAAATAATAATTCCCTATTTCCCTCTCCTACCCCCCTCTGGTAGCCACTAAGAAACTTTGTCTCTCTGCATTTGTCTGTTGTAGCTATTTCCTGTAAGTGGAATCATACAGCAGTTGTCCTTTTGAGAAACAGCTCTTACTGATGTGTTTTTTTTTTTTTTTTTTTTTTTCTTTTCAGATCTTTATGGGTTAGTGGTCTTTCTTGGTATTGAACCTTACTGTGTCAGACACTGGTGGGTTCGACTTCTCTATCGCCCTTACTGCAGGAAGAATCCTCAGCCCCTCTACAGCTTTATTGCCAAGATACTGTGGAGGTCTGCAAAGAGAGATGTGATTGACCAAGTCAGTAGGATAATTTTTCATTTATTGAAGATATTATAAGAAAAAAAAGCAGATTGGGGTGAAAAGTTATATTTTCAGGTGAAATCATATTTTTCTCCTCTCTGCAGATCCAGATCCCACCTCAGACGGAAGAAATTCACTGGCTCCACTTTTCTCCAGTGGAAAGACATTTCTATCACCGCCAGCATGAGGTGTGCTGCCAGGATGCGGTGGCAAAGCTCAGGAAGATTTCCGACTGGGCTCTGAAGCTCAGCAGCCTGGACAGACGGACGGTCACCTCCATCCTGTATCCACTGCTGAGGCTCAGGCAGGCCTGCTGCCATCCACAGGCTGTCCGTGGGGAGTTCTTGCCACTCCAAAAAAGGTTTTATTATCAATTTCTTTATAGTGTTATTAATAATAAAGAAATAATAGACAGTATTTAAGCCATCACCTTCCTGGCTGACCAAAAATACAAGTATTATTCCTCAACTCTTAATATGAAAGCATAATTACAATTGGGCTGTCTGTGTATTTGAATAATGTTGACCTCTGCTTGGTATATAGAATTGCCTCTGGACTAGAAATCTAGAGGATCTGAGTTATAGATTGAGTAGGCAGTTAACTTTTCTCTTACTGTAAAACTAGGGTTATTTTAAAGAGCAAACTATATCAAGGACTTTGGAAAGCTGAAGTTTGTTTTTTTTTAGTAAGAATCAAATTGTAGTGGTATTTACAAATCATTTTATTGGAGATTTTTAAAATTAGTGTATATCTACCCATCCTTTTTAGAAGTTGGACTTGATTATTTTGATCAATAACTTAGAACTATCTTCTATACTAACACTTAATTAGCTGATAAAAAGCGATTGGTAAAAAATTTTTATCTACCGCATTTCTCATACTTGTCTATAAATAGTCTATTCTATCAGATTTCATTTTCCAACACTTAGATCAAAGAAGAATACAGAAAACATTAGAAGATTCTTTAGCATAGGAATGCCATAGACATTCTTATAAACATAAATGAATGGTGTTTGACTAAGGTCTTAGTGCATTTCCGTGAACAATTTATTTGCTATGGCTGATCTTATGTCAGAAATGCAAGCAGTTTCCTTGGAAGATTGCTTAAAAATTAGCATAGTATGCTTATTACACTTAATAAATCAGGACATTTTTATCTGCTCATGTGGTGCCAATTGGGCATTTGACAGTTATTATGTAGTATGAAGGATGTTTGGGTTTTTTTTTTACTTTTCTATTCCCCTCCTTGAAGAAACTTTTTACAATGTTGCTTACCAGAGCACTTAAAAATATTAGACTCTCCTCTGCCTAATAGAAGACATTAAAGTATCCATAAAACAGAGAAGGAAAATCATAAAACTAAATTTCAGCCCTAAAGTTATTATACATGTAGTCCCCGACTTACAGTGTATACAAGTTACCGCGAACCGCACTTACAACTGGTGGTTTTTGGGTTTTTTTTTTTGTGTGTGTGTGTGTGTGTGTGTGTGTGTGTGTATCTTAACCAATAGTAATATGTACTGTACTGTATACAGTGTTGCAGCATGTAATTTGCTGATGATAATGTTTCCAACTCCCAAAGACAAAGATCAGTTTTATAAAGATACTGATAATAAAAGGCAGTAATGATATAAAAAAAAAAAAAAAATTGAGGTATTCGACTTACATCAGAACCAACTTCCATCAGCATAGTCGAAATGGAACCCCATCATAAGTTGGGGACTGCCTGTATTCACTGTAATGTACCATATTAGTATGCACACAGTAAATGTTACCTATTGTGTGCCAGGCGTTGGGGTAAGCACTTTATGTGCACTAACTCATTTAATCCTAAAAAAAACTTCCAGTCGTGCAATTATCTCCATTTACAGTTGAGAAAACTGAGGCTTGGAGAGGTTAGTTAAATTGTTCAGGTCCACACTGAACGTAGCAGAGCCCGTACTCAAACCCATGTGTCTCTTTCTCCATGAGTGGTATTTGATTAAGCATACTTAACCATATGCTATATGGCTTTCCTTTTGAACACAGTGCCGTTTTTTATAGATTTCTGTTCCTTATCTGGACCAATTCCACAGTCTATGGTGTTTTTCTACTCTGACATTTTCTTACTGATACTCTCAGAACACAGCGAATGACCAGGAATGATGTTGACGTCATTAGTGTCATTCTGCAGCATCTGTCAGACACAGCAGGGAAGAGGTGGACACAGCAGCAGCATCATTCATTAGCGTTTTACTCCAGGGTTATAAAGAAGTTATAACTGGAGTACAATAGAGCAGAAACAGACATTTCACTAATTCTGGCCTGATTTTTTTTTTCTACAAAAATACTAAGTAACCTGGGCTGTTAAACTTAATATACCTCTGAAATGCACTAGGAATAGCATAAGCTTAGACTACTGTTTTTAGAAGCAGTATTTCTGGAATATAATGGCTCAACAAATATACTAGAAGAAGGAAAGCACTGGCTAAGATACTGAGTGAAGTTATGGAGACATTGGGGGAAACACACTCTTTTGGAGGTCCTCAAGATCACCTCAGTTTCAGTAATTGACTTGGAGAGCTCCACATACAGTGGTACTCACAGCCGTGGTTTGTTACAGTGAAAGGCTCCCAAGCACAACTCATAAAGGGAAAAGGTGCACGGAGCAAAAGTCCGAGGGAACTCAGACTCAAGCATCCTCTTTCAGTGGAGTCTCATAGGATGCACTTAACCCCCCTAACAGTGAGTTGTTACATGAGTTATGACAACGTGAGTGAAATGTTCCCAGCCAGGGAACATTTTCTTTGTCAGGGAATCTCATTAGAGACTCAGTGCAGGGTTTCTCTTGGGGGTTGTATCAAAGTTCCAAACTCCAGAAGGAAAGCCAGTGTTCAGCCTGAACCATATTGTTTGTACACAAAGTTGAAGCACAGTGAGTCATACTTATCACTTCTGGAAATGGTGGGAACCTTCCCAAACCCAGGTTCCTGGATGCCAGCCTAGGGCCAGCCTTGTAAGCAGACCATTTAAAGGGTAGCAGTTAGGCCTGCTTTAACTCTTTTCTGTATATGCCCCTTGGTTAAAGGCATTCCTTTGTAGGAATTGAATAAAGTAAGTTATTTGTGACAATCCGGTTTGATCTTTTAATTCTCTACTCTTAAGACTAGCTGGAAGACTTGGGTCAAGGCATGTATGTACTTGGATAAATAACGGAAAGAAAAATTTTTTTAAGGACTCCTTGGTGAACAGAAGAAATGGGACTTAATGAAGGAAACTTATACTGCTGCATCTTCACCATGCAACTTTACTCTTGTTAGGTGCCATCGAGTCATTTCCAACTCATAGCGACTCTGTGTACAATAGAACAAAACACTGCCTGGTCCTACACCATCCATACAATCGTTGTTATGCTTGAGTCCATTGTTGGAGCCACTGTGTCAGTCCATCTCGTTGAGGGTCTTCCTCTTTTTTGCTGACCCTCTACTTTACCAAGTATGATGTCCTTCTCCAGGCACTGTCCCTCCTTACTCTTCTCTTGGTCCCCCTAAAGCGATATATCTTTGTTTTTTAGGTGGAGCTTCTCGTGAGACGTAGCTATATATTGCCTGGAACTTTGAAATTTGGCAGTTTTATTAAGTAATAAGTTACAATATTGATATAACTCTCCATTTCCCTCTAACTTTGTAAAAATTCAGCATACAGTTTTGGAATATAGTTTAATTTTTAACTGACCAGAACCAAACTCGTTGCCGTTGAGTCCATTCCAACTCATAGCAACCCTATAGGGCAGAGTAGAACTGCCCTGTAGGTTTCCAGGGAGCAGCTAGTGGATTCGAACTGCCAGCCTTTTGGTTAACAGACATACGCTTAACCACTGCAACCTGGGCTCCAATCTTTAACTGAAGAACCACTAAAATTTCATTCAGAAGCTTGTTACTGATTTGTCTGTTATTTTTAGGGGCGTGGTGATTTTCCATCTGTGATGGAAAATCATATCACCAAATTTTTTTTCATGATTTTGAACATTTCTTTTCAAATTAGTATTATTGTCGCTTTTTATTGCTGCACTCCAACTATGAAAGGCTTTTGTTCTTTTATTATTATTTCTTCCCACATGAGGGAAACCATTAATTATTTCCCATTATCACTAAATGTTTACCACTAAATGTTTTCTTTACAATTGTGCTGACTCTAATTTCTTTGATTATTCATTCTGAAAACATTGAGGCATTTATGTCCACAATATTCCATTATCCCAGGAATTTCTTTGTGGATCAGACTGTGATTTTGGAACTGACCTTTTCATAGCACCTGGTATTAGCAAGACACCCTTTCAGGTGGTATAAGAAATATAAAGAGGAATTTGATTTTGTCTTTGCCCTTAAGCAGGTTGTAGACAAGTAAGGGAGATGCCAAGATTATAGATTTCTATAATATAAGGCAAATATGATAGATTTTTCAAGAGGTACATATAAATTTTTATGGACAGTTAAAACAGGAAAACCATTTCTGACTAGGTGGTTAGGGTTAGATAGCTTTTTGTTGGAAGTGTCATTTGACCTTGTCCTTGGAGGAGCTTCATTTTTTTTTTTACAGATAAAAAATTTTAGTCTCAAGAGGTTAAATAAGTTTGTAATGCTAAGATCCAAATGCAGTCTTATATTCTAATACCCATAATATTTCTAATATGTCATATTGTACTTGAGGAAGATTTTTCTAGTTTCATTTTACAGTGTTGACAGAAGTAGAAAAAGCTTTAAGAATGGTGGGATCAGATAGACTGCTTGTTGAAAGAATAAGAGGTAATGAAAAATTGAGTTAAGGGTGATAATTGTAAAACTGGAGGTGAAGAGAAAGATCCTGAGGATATCGCAGAGATTCTGCAGAAGTCTCATTTGTGATACAGTACACGTACTAAAATAACATGTGGGATTTTTGCTCTGGTTTTGAACAACCTTCCTTTTCTTTCAGCACCATGACAATGGAAGAACTGCTGACATCTCTGCGGAAGAAATGTGGAACTGAATGTGAAGAAGCACACCGGCAGCTAGTTTGTGCCCTCAATGGTTTAGCAGGCATCCACATCATTAAAGGTAGAAGGTGATTGCTTTGTTATCTCATATTCTTCTGAATACTTTCTGAGGAAGGTACTCTCACACACTACCAATGGCAATTTAAATAGGTTCAATTTAATGGAGAGCAGTTACTCAGAACATGTAGAAAAATTTTAAAATGTTACATATGCTGTGACCAAATACTTCTACTTTTTTTTTTTTTTTCTGCTTTAGGTAGAAGGTTACAGCACAACTTGTTTCTCGTTCAAAAATTTATATACATATTGTTTTGTTATGTTGGTTACAACCCCCACAACGTGTCAGTGCTCTTCGCCTTTCCCTTTCCACCCTGGGTTCCCCATGTCCATTCATCCAGTTTTCTTTTCCCTTCCTGCTTTCTCATCTTTGCTTTTGGGCAGATGTTGCCCATTTGGTCTTGTAAACTTGGTTGAACTAAGAACTGCGTTCCTCATGTGCGTTGTTGTGTTTAGTTTTTTTTTAATTGTGCTTTAACTGAAAGTTTACAAATCAAGTCAGTCTATCATACAAAAATTTATATACACCTTGCTATGTACTCCTAGTTGTTCTCCCTCTAATGAGACAGCACACTCCTTCCCTCCACTCTCTATTTTCGTGTCCATTTGGCCAGCGTCTGACCCCCTCTGCCCTCTCATCTCCGCTCCAGACAGGAGATGCCCACAAAGTCTCACGTGCTTACTTGATCCAAGAAACTCACTCTTCACCAGTGTCATTTTCTATCCCATACTCCAATCCAATCCCTGTCTGAAGAGTTGGCTTTGGGAATGGTTCTTTTCTTGAGCTAACAGAAGGTCTGGGGACCATGACCCCAAGGTCCTTCTAGTCTTAGTCAGACCATTAAATCTGGTCTTTTTATAAGAATTTGGGGTCTGCATCCCACTGCTCTCCTGCGCCCTCAGGGGTTCTCTGTTGTGTTCCCTGTCAGGGCAGTCATCGGTTGTAGCCGGGCACCATCTAGTTCTTCTGGTCTCAGGCTGATGTAGTCTCGGGTTTATGTGGCCCTTTCTATCTCTTGGGCTCATAATTAACTTGTGTATTTGGTGTTCTTTATTCTCTTTTGCTCCAAATGGGTAGAGACCAATTGATGCATCTTAGATGGCCGCTTGCTAGCATCTAAGACCCCAGAAGCCACTCTTCAAAGTGGGATGCAGAATGTTTTCTCAATAGATTTTATTATGCCAGTTGACTTAGATGTCCCCTGAAACCATGGTCCCCAAACCCCTGCCCCTGCTACGCTGGCCTTCAAAGCATTCAATTTATTCAGGAAACTTCTTTGCCTTTGGTTTAGTCCAGTTGTGCTGACTTCTGTATTATGTGTTATCTTCCTCTTCATCTAAAATAGTTCTTATCTACTATCTAATTGGTGAAAACCCCTCTCCCTCCTTCCCTCCCTCCCCACTCTTCTAACCATCAAAGAATATTTTCTTCTCTGTTTAAAGTATTTTTCGAGTTCTTAAGATAGTGGTCTCATACAATATTTGTCATTTTGCAGCTGACTAATTTCACTCAGCATAATGCCTTCGAGATTCCTCCATGTTATGAAATGTTTCACAGATTCATCATTGTTCTTTATCGATGCGTAGTATTCCATTGTGTGAATTACTGTTTGTGTGATAGGCATGTCTAATCTTTGGCTGAAAGGTGGACTTTGGGAGTGGCTTCAGTTCTGAGTTAGCCAGGTACCTAGAGGCCATAGTTTCAGGAGTACTTTTAAAAGAAATTTTTTCTAGGGATATAAGGATATGAATGGCTTGTATAGTTTGTAACAGTAAACAACAAAACATCCTAAATATAGAGGAATGTTTAAATTTTGACATGTTGAAAACTATAGAAAATGCAAAGTAATATATAGTGACAGAAAGCAGATCAGTGGTAGCATGGAGACTATAGAGTGGGAGGAGGGGATGGAGTAAAGAATTATAAAGGAGCATGAGGAATCTTTTAAAGATGTTAGGTATGTTCATGATCTTGACTGTGATGGTTTCGTGTGTGTACCTATGTCAGAGCTTATCAGTTGTATACTTCAAATATATACAATTTATTGTAGTCATTTATACCTCATTAGAACTGTTAAAAATAAGTTGTAAGGCTATACAGAGTAATCTCACTTGTGCTTTACTGAAGAATACTGTGTGTGTGAGAGAGAGAAATCCACCTGAAATTGTCTGTTTGTGGTAGAATTATGAACTTCTTATTTTCTCCTTGTATTTTTCCATATTTTCTAATTTTCCTATGCTGGCCAGTATGGTATTTGTAATAATAAGTGAACAAAGGTATTTTAACAGCTATACAAAAAACTATGTAAGTGGATATAAGTGTCCCCATTTCCAGCAAAATCTAACTGGAAGCAGTGCTTAATAATAGCACAAAAAAAGCTTGTAGGTGATGCCATTTGCCTAGGATCTGCTAAAAACTAAGAACTGTCCCCAATGACATGAGTTCTTGTATTTAATAGAGGTATCATGAAATTTTTTTTTTAAAAAAAGGGCTTTCTGTTACTTCATTTATTCATTAGATCCATTTCCATGGCCTCCAGTTAGTTTTATAGTAAACTTGGAATTAACTCTGTGCCTGTACCTTTGTGTTAGAACCACCTGTCCTCTGTAGGAATTTATTCTAGACTTTCCTCATGATACTGATACCTTTTCTGGCTATCTGAAATCAAATGTCACTTTTTTTAAAGTTCAGTGAATCATTAAATGCTCTTTTCAACAACTACTTCAGTCTGTTATTGAAGATTGGAAATTATGTTAGGAGACTTAGAGGAGATTTGTACCTTTTATAGCATAGTGACTCTCGGAGCTTTCTTATAGTAGTGAGGAAATTGCTGAAGTAATTTAGGTGTTAGATATGTTAAAAGCTACTTTAAAAAACCTTTTCTGTTAGTTCTAGTTTAGATAATTTAAATCTTTTCTAAAACTAACTAGAATATACTTCTTCAAATCATAAATAAATATCTTATAATGGTGAAATATGTTATGTTCTTAAGCGCTTGGTTATTTTTGGCATGTAAATACTTCTGCATTTCTTCATTCCTCCTGGAATCTGTGGAGTTACCACATCATTATAGTGTTAGAACTAGAAAGGTGTTTGACGATAAATGCCTTCCATCTTTCTGCAGGGCTTCTAATACATCAGTCTACTTGGGTACACAGAGTTGTGGAGAGAATTTACCACTGCTTTTGTGTACTTAATAAGATCTGAAAAAAATCAATGGCCTAGGGAAATTTGTGCTGTCTGTAGAATATAAGGAATTGTTCTAAGCCTCTTTGAAATCTGTAGACTGTCTTTAGTTATTAGTTCTTCAGTATAAGAGAGCAAGAACTACAAAGTGCCTGTTATTGTCCTGGCTACTTGAGTACTGTCATGCGTTAGAAAGACTCTCAGAAGCTCAGTAGAAGGAACTCTAGACAAGACCTCGAAAAGATGTGGCCCCTTATCTGCTACAATTCTAGCCCTGTGAACTTAAGTATATTACACAAGGTTTCTGAGCCACATTTTCTCTTTCAGTAAAATGGAAGTATACCACATGCTTAGACCCCCCTCAAAGTATTGTTCTTAATATGAGTAAAAGTAGAAGTACACTGAAAATGACACAGAAACATATAAATGAAAAATAGTGTTATTGAGTATGGTGTTGTGAAGTGACCTCAGATTCATGCCACTTTACATACTGTCTTAGACATCCAGTGCTATTATAACAAATATCACAAGTGGATGGCTTTAACAAAGAGAAATTTATTCTGTCACAGTCTAGGAGGCCAGAAGTCTAAGTTCGGGGTGCCAGATCCAGGGGAAGGCTTTCTCTCTGTGGGCTCTGGGGGAAAGCCCTTGTCATCAGTCTTCCCCAGTCAAGGCTTCTCAGCACAGGGATCCTGGGTCCAAAGGACATGCTGTTCTCCTGGCTCTTGTTTCTTGGTGGTATGAGGTCTCCATGTCTCTCTGCTAGCTTTTCTCTTTTATATCTCACAAGAGATTGATTTAAGATACAACCTAGTCTTAGAGATGGAGTCCTGCCTCATCACGTAACTGCCACTAATCCTGTCTCGTTAACATCATCGGGATAGGATTTACAGCACATAGCAAAATCTCATCAGGTGGCAAAATGGTGGACAATCACACAATACTGGGAATCATGGCCTAGCCAAGTTAACAGATATTTTGGGGGGGACACAATTTAATCCACAACACTCTACCCTTTGACCCCAGAAATTCATGTCCTTGACACATGTAAAATACATTCATCTCATCATATCATAGCAAAAGTCTTATATCAACTCCAAGTTCAAAATCCAGAAATTCCTTTTCATCCGTGAAATCTAGTATACAAGTTATCTGCTTCTAAAGTACAGTGGTGGAACAGGCAAAAACTAGACATTTCCATTACAAATTGGAGAAATTGGAGGGAAAGAAGAGATAACAGGCACCAAGCAAGTCGTTCTCTGCTGCTGTCAATTTTATTATCAATAATTAATAAGGGGAGAAAAGGGCATTTTACTGTATATTCCTGATAAACTGGTCAAATATAGCACATGAAACTTTTTGTGAGCAAATCTTCTCTAGCATATTCCCTAGAAAATACTCAGCTTAGTTATCAGTATTTACAAGTTTGCATTTTCTCTAAGCCTTATATCATCTCCATCATCTTAAATGTTATCTCAATTGCTAAGTGTGTCCTGTGGCTGTGCTGAAAATTCAAATGGTCTTTACAATCCATAGGGAAAGACTAAACAAAGTGACTCTTAAACAAAGACTTAAAAATACAAACATTACATTAATCTTTCCTTTACAACAGCTTGGAAATAATTAGGCAGAAATTGGGAAATAGGTGTGATATCTAATTACCAATTTCTCATAGTCCCACATTAATTGAGGGCAATAATTACAATTGAAAACTAAAGACTACTTAACTATCATAAATGAGAAATACCTGTGTTTGGCCTATACCTATATTTGAAAATACATGAATAATAAATGTACTATTTGAAATATTTTAGTGTTATTATTTCATATCTGAAAAGTGATCATTTTTCCATAAATATTTTATATAACATTCATATATATTATTCTCTTTCATCCTCATAATTGCCCAGTGTTGAGTTATTATCCCCATTTTGCACGAGGAAGCTGAAATTTAAAAAGACGTAGTTGCTTTCTCATGATTATAGCTAACAAGTAACAGTTATAGAATTTGCCTTAAATTTTTGGCTTCACATCAAGTATTTAATTTTTTTTATCATGTTGTGTCTGCTTTATCAAGTAGACATTTATAAACCTCACATTATGCTGTCTATAGGAGATTCTAAAAATTTCTAAGATGGAGTAGTAGTATGTTACTTGTAGATTGTCACAAAGATGGGAAAATTTCAGCTTCTCCATCTTAATTTTAAAACTGCATTTGACCTTCAATGTTGTTATGACTCAGGAGTTGTCTTCTTTTCAGATTTATTGTCACCTTTTCCCTGCTGTGAAATTATACGTGATGGAGGGTAGGGAGCTGGGCCAAAGGTTATTCATCTTCATTTCCAAAGGCTCTAGCCACTAGCGGAGCCCTGGTGGTAGAGTGGTTAAGAGGTGAGGCTGCTAACGAAAAGGTCTGCAGTGGGAATCCACTCCTTGGAAACCCTAATGGGGCAGTTCTTCTCTGTCGTATAGGGTCCCTATGAGTCGGAATCCATTCAATGGCAACAGGTTTGGTTTTCTGTTTTGGTTGTAGCCCCTAGCAGAGTCAATGTGTAACTGAGTAGCAGCTACATCAGTGTTCTTTGCATTCCTGTCGTAGTTGCCAACTGTTGCTGATTGTTAAGAGAAGTCCCTACCAGAAAGCCCATTAATAAAGAATATGCCCTTTCTGATGAAATCGAATCTATTCCAGTATAGAGATCAGATTTCCAGTGAACATCTGATTTCTAAAAGAAATAAAAAATTAATTTCAAACTCCAGAAAGATTTGCTTAATTATATGCAAATATGTTTGACACACAGTGCTTATTTTAAGGTCCTAATTAACTGTAGCATTAAGTGTGTGATATTATTCCAATTTTTAATTCTGTGTTTTCTGCAGATGGAGAGAAATAACTTGGTAATATCAAACCCATAACAGTTTGTTTACTTGGAAATGTTAGTGCCATCAAGTGGCTAGGAATGGGTATTTACAAATTTGACATAAACTAGCATAACTTATTAAATATGCATATTATTGTGTGTTTTTTTCTCAGATAACATGTCTTTTTTTAGTAAACATTAAAAAAAAAGATATGAGAGTGAGTAGTTCAAATTCAGCTGCTTACATTCTAATTTAGTCACTGTACCTCCCTTAAAAGAGATGGTAATTATGAACAGAATAGTTAAATGAATTATTTTTTATAAATGATAGTATAAATACTAATAGAATCATATGTCTTTTGAAAAACTTTGATGATAAACCTTAAAAATTAAACAAAAACTAATTGTGCAAAAGATATTGAGCGTTACTTCTGCATTATAATGGAGGGGTTTTATTATTGTGAAAGTAATCTCCCCATGAAAATGAGTAGACCTTGGCTGACTACAAAGTACTGTGAAAATGTGTGTTTTAGAAAGCCTTCTATTAGGTAACTGCAAGAACTAGATACAAAGCAACTATAAAAACGTGTGTATAAGATGATCAGGAAAAAGCTTTCTCAGCCAGTTGACATTGAAACATCTCTACACCTGTTTTGTGTGTGTTTCATGATATTGCCTCTGTTAGTTTCATTTAAAAAATATTTATAAGGTACCAGTTTTAAATTTTTCCCCAGGTAGCTAATAAGTTAGGTTCTACTATCCAAGCCCCTAAGCGTACTTCAGCTCTCATTTGATTCAGGGATCGGCAAACTGTAAATATGTTAGGCTTTGTGGACCACCGGATCTCTGTCACAGCTACTCAGCTCTACCACTGTAGTGTGAGAGCAGCCACAGGCAGTGTACCAACAAGTGAACATGGCGGGGTTCCAATAAAACTTTTTTCATGTAATTTTCACATGTCACAAAATCTTTTTCTTCTTTTGATTTTTTTGTATTCCAGCCATTTAAATTGTAAAACCAATCTTAGTTTGTGGGCCATACAAAAACAGGTGGAGGGCCAGATGTGTCAGGTGGGCCATGGTTTGCTAAGCTATGCTTTAATTGATACTTCTGAGTTTTTTGCATAGCTGTTATTGAGTGAGCTACTAATTATGGACAATAGAAAGCAGCAGATATCTCAGACTAATTATGATTTGTTTAACCAGAAATGGAAAGAAGAATCCCTAAATTTTTGAAATGTAGTTTATATGCAGATTATTTTGGTGTGATACAAAGAACAATACCTACTGAGAAAAGTATATTATTTTTCTGAGAATTAAGTGTAGTTTGCTCATACTGTTCTAAAGATTTGTTTATAAATGCCTTTAATGACCCTAAATCTGTCCTTAATTTCAGACATCATAATGGCCAATTGGTACTCTTTAATCTCAATAAAGCCCAGGTGGCACAGTGGTTAAGAGCTCGGCTGCTAATAAAAATTGGCAGTTCAGATTCACCATCTGCTCCTTGGTAACCCTATGCTATGGGACAGTTCTCCTCTGTCCTATAGGGTTGCTATGAGTTGGAATCAACTCGACAACAACAGGTTTCATTTTTAGTTTAACCTCACTAAGAAGAAAATTATTCATCTAAATTGAAAGTCAATCCATTGTTTGTTTTTCAATATAATTAAAAACATGGTAAATATATTTGATTGCTGTTCTGTTCTTGGAATTAACGTAAATATGAGCTGTCAACAGCCTTTTCTGGGACAATCGTTAATGCCAAGTGAAATTCCTTTCCTTAAAAAATAGCGAGTTGTAATCATGAAGTAATATTTTTACAGTAGATATATTTACATAATAGATAATAGGTGGCATTGGGAGCTAAATACATAACTCTCTCATCCTTTAAATACATTTAATCCCTCAGATGAGTATGCCTTGGCAGCAGATCTGTACAGGGAAGTGCTGCGCTCATCTGAGGAGCACAAAGGAAAACTCAAAACTGATTCACTCCAAGTAAGTAAAAACTTAAACAGTTTCAAATATGTATTTTAACTGATTTTTACAAAAGGGTGTTTGTGAATATTTAGGAGGATAAAGGGTCACTAATGGACTGAATCTCTGAGGATGAAGCTTGGGATTCAGCCCTTTTAATAAGCACCTAAGGTGATGTTCATATGCACTAATGTTTGAGAATCAATACTATTTTTCTGTTCAGGACAATATTGATCACAAGACTGACAAGATAAATCTATAACCAACATTATAAAAATAGCTCATAGTGTTTGTACTTCAAAGGGTGGGTCAGTTTTTATCACTTTGCATATGAATATCAACATATTTATTTACACTGTTATCACCAAAAGGAAGGAAAATGAGTTATGATCAGCAAGGAAACCAAGTAATAAAATCTATCCAAAGATCTTATAATTTAATTTTTAGAGCGATTTGGATATTTGAATTATAATACGTATTTTCCTTCCCCATCTTGGTTCAGTCCAGTGGATCATATAAGACAAGTCTGTCTAGCCAAATAGAAATAAGGACCATTTTTATGAATCTTGGCAAGCTTAGGCTTGAGTCCCAAATGAGTCTTTCTCTTTACTATTCAGAATCTAGACTTTGGGACCTACATGCTCACATTGCCTCACTGTACAAAGAGGGTTTATGGGGGATCAGTTAGGGGAGGGGAGAAAATTCAAATATAAGTCTTCTTGTATTCTGCCCGGATAAGAATTGCAGAAGGCAGGCTGGAACCTTAAATTCATGAGAGAAGGACATAGGTGCAAAGGTATCCTGCTGCTGCATGAGGAAAGCAAAAAACAAGAGTGGACAAGAAGACAGATAAGTCCAGTGTGCCTGAGTTCAAGTTCAAGAGAAGAGTAAGCAACCAACCCAGTTCTTGCTTTTGAGTAACAGTAACCCCATCTACTGGTGAAACATGGCCCACTGAATGTCATGTTCTGACCACTCAGGTTAGCCATTTTGTTCTCTCAGGGGAAAAAACATGCAGGGAGATAGAAAGAGACCACAAGTATTCCTCCCAGTCCATTTCACCATGTGCGAAATACAACAGAACTCCTCTTCCACAGGTGCACGTAGCAATGGGGAAGCACGTATCTGTCACTTTTAGGTTTTCCTGTTTTAATTGCACTTTTGTTGTTGCTATTAAATCCGTTAGTGGTACTGACTATATTGTCTATGAAGCCATGTTGAAAAGACCTAGGATATTTGAGGTGACTTTTCAAAGATGTATACCATGACAAGTAATCTTTGGTCAGACAAAATAAAGTTCTCTAAGTCCTCAGATCACTGATACCAAATTGAGTCTTACTGGAAGACTCTTTCCTGATCATCCTTTAGTCCTTAACTATCTTCCCAAATAAAAAGCCAAGTTAACAGTGAAAAACAAACTACTTTTACTTTGTTTCTTCTCATAGCCCCTGACTTCATAGGGAGACTCTAATAAGCTACAGACTCAATACCACAGTGGGAAGGTGAGCGTATATTTAATACCGAGAGAGGGTTTAGTTTTCTCCCTCTTTCTACTCCATCTTCACATCCAGCTCCTCCCCTTCCAACCCTTGAATTCAGCGGGTCCAGGTCATAGCCCTGTTTTCTTATTTACTTTATTACCCTCATTTTTATGGTAATATAATTGCTAAGCTCATCTAGACACATTTCCCAAGAGAAAAGGATTCCAGCCGGTGGTGTCAGCCTTTCTACTTTACTGGAATGATCTGACTTATTCACAGTTGCCTATACATAGGCAGGTGTATGTAAAATAGAAGAAAGTAGCCCGTGTTGCATATTCTGCCAAGTGCATAGCTGTACCTCCTAAGACTGTATTTTTCATTGAAGAATGTTCATGTCATTATAATTTAAGACCTTGGGTGTAAAACTGGATTGAGTTTTCTCTGAATAAAGTTGGTACTTAAATCGTGTTAGAGGAAAAGTCGTGTTGGGGGATCTAATCCTAACGTGGTATTAGTGCCTCGTGTGCTGTATTAATAGTGGGTTCTTTAGAGCCAGTGCATTGGCTGTTATAATTATTGCCCTTTGTGTGTTTGTAGAGACTTCATGCTACCCATAACTTAATGGAATTATTAGTAGCCAAGCACCCAGGGATACCTCCTACCTTGCGAGATGGCAGACTTGAGGAAGAGGTAATTTATTCTTTCTGTCTCAAAAGTATGTTTTTTCAGACTTCATTCTCCATGTAATTGATATTTTCTGGTATATGCACTTAAATAAATGTAAGCATGTTTGCCTGCTGCTTTGAGTGTTAAAAACTTTCCTGTGATGTTTTGGGTGGCAAAGAGTGGCAATACAACATTTTATTTTCCTTCTTTAGTGAAATGCTTGCAACCATATGGTAACTGCTTATTGTAGATAGTAGCTAAGAGAGCAGGATGTAAATAAACAGCAAATCCAGGAGACCTTGTTGATTCTGTGGCAGATCTATAAAAGATGTAGTTTAGTGGAAAAATAGTTTTGTACCTTCTCCCTTTTTGTGTATTATTTAAGGCAGTAAATAAACTCATGTTTTGGTGGCATTTCTTGTATCTGGTTGTAGAAGTTCCCTTTGCAATAAGCTTTGCCTGTTATTAAAGAGAGAGATATTATAAATTATTTCACTATAAATTGTTAATAGCTTATAATGTCAATTATGCCAGGGACGTTTGCCTTTTTAAAGATTCAGAAGAGGAGGCAATGCTTAAATCAAAAAGATGTTGTTACAGTCAGTTGCCACTAAGTTGGCCTTGACTCATGGTGATCTCTTGTATAATAAAACAAAATGTTGCCTGTTCTTGTGCCACCTTTATGATCGTAGGTATGTCCTTCTCCAGCAATCCATCCCTCCTGATGACATGTCCAGAGTAAGTGAGTGGAAATCTTGGACAATATTCTGTGATCTGTATGGCTTTTATTGGCTAGTTTTCAAAAGTAGATTGCCAGGCCTTTCTTCCTAGTCTCCCTTGGTCTGGAAGCTTCACTGAAACTTACCCACCATGGATAACCCTGCCGATATTTGAAATACCAATGGCATAGCTTCCAGCATCTGAGCAACACACTATCACTTCTGCCTAATTCTCGTAGAATGCGAAACCCCAGTATCTTAAAACTAAACAAGATCTTGGAAGTCATCTACTTCAACCACTTCTTTTGCAAGTGAAGTAACAGAAGCCCAAGGAAGTTAAATGCTAGACCAAAGACATGTATCTATTCAGTTGAACCATACACAGTTACCATTTTGTAAGTCGAAAGTCATCAAATATTAGTAGTTTTATATAACTCCACTCACTGTAAATGAAAGCATCAGGATTATCAGTTCAGTAGTCTTCCCAATTTCCCTCCCACTATCCCATGTTATCCCATGTAGCGTGTAGTTTCCGATCCCCTGTCTGTATTCATAAAGTAGTTTCTAGAGCCAGTTGAGTATTTTAGTTGAATAGAAAAAAGAGAATTTTCATAGGCTTTCTAACGGAGCTTTTTAAAAATTTCTATTATTTCTACTGCTCATAAATTATGTCATCATTATGGTCTTGAAAAAGGAAATGGAAAGAACTTTTAATTCCCTGTATTACTATAGATTCTCAAGTATTGTTTATTTTTTAAACTGAAATAATTTTAAGAAGCTGTAAGAACTAAAAACAGATGAGAAGTTCTTAAGGGTGTCCGTGCTTTGCCACATAATTTTAAATATTGCTCTTCCTTTTTTGTCATTTGGTTTTTTCTAATTAAAGTACTAGTTAGGTAGACATGTGGGTGGGGAGGGTAAACCCTGGAGATTTCTTAAGTTTTGTGACTTACAGGTAAGTTTTGGTCTCTTCAATATATATCTTGGGAATTTACATGACTTTTATGTTCTCAACAGTATACTTGTAGAGTTTTATGTTTAAATCAAGTTAAGATATAAAATGATCACATTGTTCCATTCTGCATTTTTCTAGGCTTTGAGTGAAAGTTGATACTTTTCTGTTTCAATGCAGGCCAAACAGCTGCGAGAGCATTACATGAGCAAGTGTAATACAGAAGTTGCCGAAGCCCAGCAAGCTCTCCAGCCTGTGCAGCAGACCATACGTGAGCTCCAAAGAAAGGTGTGGCCCAAAATGACACCTTTTCTTACTGGGTTTGTCTCCAGATAACATTCTGGTTTTGGTTTGGGGGAAACTTGAACTTTCTTTCATCTTGAAATTCTTAGTACCTAGTACAGTGTGTGCCCCACGATAAAAATTTCGTTTGGCTATTAACAATGTTTATTGATTGAATAAACAATCAGATACATTGATAAACAAACTATGTTGAGGTTATTTTCTTTCATTTTTTTAAGGTCCAATAGGTCTCCTCTTACCTTGAGATTATAACAAATAGCCTTTTGAATAATGTAAAGGCTTTCACAATCTCCTTTTGATCTTAGAGACATCGTTTTCCAAAATCTTTTCTTTTTAAGATGTTAGAACATTAGAACCACTACCATTCTTGCTACAAAATACGTGCCATTTGTCATTTCTAAAATTTCTTTTATGAAATCGGTAACAGCTTCTATAAAGAAGGCTATACAAATACACTGTTTTTAACTTTTTCAGTTTTTGTTTAATCAGTTGCACTTTTTCTTTATAATTCATTAATTTAGCATTCTGGGGTATAATTTTGTTAGCTACTATAGATTATTCATTGAGCAGTATCTAGTTCATTTGATCAAAGGAAGGCTTTCCTTATACTGAGAAAAAGACCTGTTACCTCTTCAAATAGGTAGAGTGAGTACTGAATTTTTATTTTGGTAAAGTATTTTTTAATACAGCTTTGTTTTACAAATGTATACAATAAACGTGTGCTCATTCAGAGTGGTCAGGAAACAGTTGTTTTCTTTAATTATGTATGCAAAAGAGGTACTCATCCATTCTCTGTAGAGTATGTATTTTTGTCTTTGTTCTATTATAATCCCTTTGAGAGTAGCACTTATTACTCCCGTTGAATTCTTCACATCACTCTTCCCTGATGGGAACATCCTTTTGCTGTCAAGTTGATTCCAACTCACAGCAACCCTACAGGACAGCGTAGAACTGCCCCATAGAGTTTCCAAGGAGCGGCTGGTAGATTCCAACTGCCAACCTTTTGGTTAGCAGCCGAGCTGTTAACCACTGTGCCACCAGTGAGTACTAAAATATATATATATATTAATTGATCAACTGATTACCCTTTTTTCCTACAGATTTATCCTAATTCTCCCTGGTGGCTTAATGTGATCCACAGAGCAATAGAATTTGCTATTGAAGAGGAGCTTGTTCAGCGAGTGCGAAATGAAATAACCAGCAACTACAAGCAACAAACTGGCAAGCTTTCTATGTCAGAGAAGTAAGAACATACTACAAAACAGAATAGTCAAATCATTTGATATTCAAATCATTTGATATTAAGAGATGCAATTCAATATCATAACATGTTATAGTTGTGAACATCTAGATTTTACATAATATTAATGTTGTTGTTGTTGTTAGGTGCCATCGAGTCAGTTCTGACTCATAGCGATCCTATGCACAACAGAACGAAACACTGCCTGGTCCTGCGCCATCCCTACAATCGTTATTATGCTTGAGCTCGTTGTTGCAGCCACTGTGTCAGTCCACCTCGTTGAGTGTCTTCCTCTTTTCCACTGACCGTGTACTCTGCCAAGCATGATGTCCTTCTCCAGGGACTGATCCCTCCTGACAACATATCCAAAGTATGTAAGACACAATCTCGCCATCGTTGCCTCTAAGGAGCATTCTGGCTGCACTTCTTCCAAGACAGATTTGTTTGTTCTTTTGGCAGTCCGTGGTGTATCCAATATTCTTCGCCAACACCGCAATTCAAAGGCGTCAACCCTTCTTCAGTCTTCCTTATTCATTGTCCAGCTTTCACATGCATATGATGTGATTGAAAATACCATAGCTTGGGTCAGGCGCACCTTAGTCTTCAGGGTGACATTTTTGCCCTTCAACACTTTGAAGAGGTCCTTTGCAGCAGATTTACCCAATGCAATGCGTCTTTTGATTTCTTGACTGCTGCTTCCATGGTTGTTGACTGTGGATCCAAGTAAAATGAAACCCTTGACAACTTCAGTCTTTTCTCCGTTTATCATGATGTTGCTCATTGGTCCAGTTGTGAGGATTTTTGTTTTCTTTATGTTGAGGTGTAATCCATACTGAAGGCTGTGGTCTTTGATCTTCATTAGTAAGTGCTTCAAGTCCTCTTCACTTTCAGCAAGCAAGGTTGTGTCATCTGCATAACACCAGTTGTTAATGAGTCTTCATCCTGATGCCCCGTTCTTCTTCATATAGTCCAGCTTATCATATTATTTGTTCAGCATACAGATTAAATAGGTATGGTGAAAGAATACAAGCCTGACACACACCTTTCCTGACTTTAAACCACTCAGTATCCCCTTGTTCTGTCCAAACAACTGCCTCTTGATCTATGTACAGGTACCTCATGAGCACAATTAAGTGTTCTGGAATTCCCATTCTTCGCAGTGTTATCCATAGTTTGTTATGACCCACACAGTCGAATGCCTTTGCATAATCAGTAAAACACAGGTAGATATCCTCCTGGTATCCCGTGCTTTCAGCCAGGATTTATCTGACATTAGCAGTGATATCCCTGGTTCCACATCCTCTTCTGAAACTGGCCTGAATTTCTGGCAGTTCCCTGTCGATACACTGCTGCAGCCATTTTGGAATGATCTTCAGCAAAATTTTGCTTGCGTGTGATATTAGTAATACTGTTCTATAATTTCTACACTCGGTTGGATCACCTTTCTTGGGAATAGGCATAAATATGGACCTTTTCCAGTCAGTTGGCCAGGAAGCTGTCTTCCATATTTCTTGGCATAGACGAATGAGCACCTCCAGCACTGCATCTGTTTGTTGAAACATCTCAATTGATATTCCCTCAATTCCTGGAGCCTTGTTTTTTGCCAATGCCTTCAGAGCAGCTTGGACTTCTTCGTTCAGTACCATCAGTTCCTGATCATATGCCACCTCTTGAAATGGTTGAACGTCGACTAATTCTTTTTGGTATGATGACTCTGTGTATTCCTTCCATCTTCTTTTGATGCCTCCTGCGTCGTTTAATATGTTCCCCATGGAATCCTTCACTATTGCAACTCGACAATCATATAGTCTACTATGCTGGGAATGACAACTCGAAGAGGAATGGTGTTGCATTCATCGTCAAAAAGAACATTTCAAGATCTATCCTGAAGTACAACGCTGTCAGTGATAGGATAATATCCATATGCTTACAAGGAAGTCCAGTTAATATGACTATTATTCAAATTTACGCACCAACCACTAGGGCCAAGGGTGAAGAAATAGAAGATTTTTATCAGCTGCTGCAGTCTGAAATTGATCGAACATCCAGTTAAGATACACTCATAATTACTGGCGATTGGAATGCAAAAGTTGAAAACAAAGAAGAAGGATCAGTAGTTGGAAAATATGGCCTTGGTGATAGAAACAATACCAGAGATCGAATGATAGAATTTTGCAAGACCAATGAGTTCTTCATTGCAAATACCTTCTTTCACCAACATAAATGGCAACTATACACATGGACCTCGCCGGGTGGAACGCACAGAAATCAAATTGACTACATCTGTGGAAGGAGATGATTGAAAAGCTCAATATCGTCAGTCAGAAGAAGGCCAGGGGCCTACTGTGGAACAGACCATCAATTGCTCATATGCAAGTTCAAGCTGAAACTGAAGAAAATCAGAGCAAGTTCACAAGAGCCAAAATATGACCTGGAGTATATCCCACCTGAATTTAGAGACCATTTCAAGAATAGATTTGACACAATTAACACTAGTGACTGAAGACCAGATGAATTGTGGAATGACATCAAGGACATCATCCATGAAGAAAGCAAGAGGTCACTGAAAAGACAGGAAAGAAAGGAAAGACCAAGGTGGGTGTCAGAGGAGACTCTGAAACTTGCTCTTGAGCTTCGAGCAGCTAAAGCAAAAGGAAGAATTGATGAAGTAAAAGAACTAAACAGAAGATTTCAAAGGGCCTCTCGAGAAGACAAAGTATTATAATGACATGTGCCAAGAGCTGGAGATGGAAAAACAAAAGGAAAGAACACACTCGGTGTTTCTCAAGCTGAAAGAACTGAAGAAAAAATTCAAGCCTCGAGTTGCAATAGAGACGAATTCCATGGGGAAAAATAATATTAAAAGTACATATCAAACAAAAATATTAATGTATAAGTTTAAAAGAGTAACTTTTTTTCTTTATAACAGCCATATCAAAAAAGTCTTTTTAGTACTTTTTTAAAAATCTGCTTATTTTCTTTGTATCTTTGTTGGATACATCCAAAGCCCGCTTTAAGCAAGGTTTTGAAATAGGTTGTGTTTTGGAGATTCTTGTTCTTGACCTAAGGCATTCATGCTTCCCATCTGTGGTTCATTTCCCCAAGAGTTAAGCATCATAGTGCTGCAGTGGCCCGGGTTTTCTGTTGTAACATTATATCCACTCTCCCCTGTCTTTCTTGTCATCTACACTCCCATTCTTAGGGTCTTCATAGGTGAGTGGGCTTATTTCTCTTTATGTGTAAATAATGAATAATTTTCCCAAAGAGCAAATTTATTCCTTATCAAAAGTACCCTTGGGACATCTAAGTCAATTGGCATAATAAAATCTGTAAAGAAAACAGTCTGCATCCCACTTTGGAGAGTGGCATCTGGGGTCTTAAACTCTAGCAAGTGGCCATCTAAGATGCATCAATTGTTCTCTACCCACCTGGATCAAAGGAGAATGAAGAACACCAAGGACACAAGGTAATTACAAGCTCAAGAGATAGAAAGGGCCACATAAACCCGAGACTACATCAGCCTGAGACCAGAAGAACTAGATGGTGCCTGGCTACAACCGATGACTGCCCTGACAGGGAACACAACAGAGAACCCCTGAGGGAGCAGGAGAGCAGTGGGATGCAGACCCCAAATTCTCATAAAAAGACCAGACTTAATGGTCTGACTGAGGCTAGAAGGACCCTGGTCGTCATGGCCCCCAGACCTTCTATTAGCCCATGACAGGAACCATTCCCAAAGCCAACTCTTCAGACAGGGATTGGACTGGACAGTGGGTTGGAGAGGGATGCTGGTGAGGAGTGAGTTTATTGGATCAGGTGGACACTTGAGGCTATGTTAGCATCTCCTGCCTGGAGGGGAGATGAGAGGATAGAGGGGGTTAGAAGCTGGCGAAATGGACACGAAAGGAGACAGTGGAGACAGAGAGTGGGCTGTCTCATTAGGGGAGAGCAGTTGGGAGTGTGTAGCAAGGTGTATGTAAGTTTTTGTGAGAGAGACTGACTTGATTTGTAAACTTTCACTTAAAAAAAAAAATTTTTTTTTTTTAAAGCACAGTAAAAATTAAAAAGAAAAGAAAAAAAAACTTTGGTGGCTTAACCCAAAGGAGTATCTACTGTGAAGAGTTTTAAAGCATTGTCACAGAACTATTGATTCTAGGTAGGGGAACAGTGTGAGCTCAGCCCTGTGATCGATGTTAGTTTGCAGTGAGAAATTTAGCATAAGAACATGTTTAAAATATTTTTAAATGCTTCAGTTTACTCTTCCAAAAGTTTTCCCAAATGTCTGCTAAAATCCTAAAAGAATATGTTATAATTTAGTCATGATTCATTTTATCCAGTTTTAAAGGTGCATCCTAATGCGTTTTGCCAGCATTGTAGAATCAGCTGGTATGAACATAATTAATACTATTTTGAAGTTACATATTTTTTTAATTTTATTGTGGTAGAACATAGATATCACAAAAATTTGCCATTTTAACCCCTTTTAAGTGTACATTCACCATGTTGTACAACCATCAACGCTGTCAATTTCCAAAGTGTTTCATCACCCCAAACAGAAACTTGGTACCCCTTAAGCAGTAACTCCCCATTCATCACCCCAAACAGAAACTCGGTACCCCTTAGGCAGTAACTCCCCATTCATCACCCCAAACAGAAACTTGGTACCCCTTAGGCAGTAACTCCCCATTCATCACCCCAAACAGAAACTCGGTACCCCTTAGGCAGTAACTCCCCATTCATCACCCCAAACAGAAACTCGGTACCCCTTAGACAGTAACTCCCCATTCATCACCCCAAACAGAAACTCAGTACACCTTAAGCAGTAACTCCCCATTCATCACCCCAAACACAAACTCAGTACCCCTTAAGCAGTAACTCCCCATTCATCACCCCAAACAGAAACTCGGTACCCGTTAAGCAGTAACTCCCATTCCTGCGGCCCCAGCCCCTGGGGGCCACCGGTAAACCTTGTCTCTGCGTTTACCTGTGCTAGATGCTTCATGTGAGTGGAATCATATGAAGTTATTTTTCTTAAATCACAGAAGCCACTGAAAAGATGCAAATCCCCGTATTAGAGCAAATCCCCTATTGCAAGTTGTGAGATCCAAGGGCTGTTAAAGGGCTGTGAGAGGACCAGCAGGAAAATGTAAAACGTACCATTCATTAAGCAAACATTCTTTTCAAAAACAGTAGGGAAAATAGAAGGTAAAACATATTTTGGAATGTTTAAGGGTGAACATATGGAATACTTATTTAACATTACGTCTATATTCAGAGATTGTTTTCTCATTATTGTCTATGATTTTGAGTGACATTGATATCTCATAAACCAAATTATTTGTGTTTGCTTAATGATTGTTGGGAAGGGCTACGTAGCTTAGTGATTAGGCACAGGTTCATGAGTCAGCTGCCTGTGTTCAGATCCCAACTCCAGCACTTATTAGCGCTATGACTTTGGGAAAGGTATTTACGCTCTGTTTCTTCATCTGCAAAACCACAGCATTGTTGTGAGGATTAAATAAATTACTGTTTTAAAGTGCTTACTTAGAATAGTGCCTACTATTTAGTATTGTATGTAACAATTACCTGCTGCTATGATTTTCTTCATGCCTTTTTTTAAAGGACTTGCCAGAGACAACATTGCTAAGACTGGTTAAGTGCTGTTTTCGATAATATTTTCAGCCCCTGTTCACATGGCTTGGAGCCCTGATGGAACAGTGGTTAAGAGCTTGGTTGGTAATCAAAAGGTCAGCAGTACAAATCCACCAGCCGCTCCTTGGAAATCCTGTGGGGCAGTTCTGCTCTGTCCTTTAGGGTGGATATGAGTTGGAACCAACTCAAAGGCAACGGGTTTGGGTTTGTTTTTTTTTTTTTTTAATTAACACGACTCAGACATGAGTTAGCTGAGAGACTATTTCCAGAGCTACTTATTCCCTTTGTCACAAGAGTTAATTCTTGAAGACCAATTTAAATATCAATAAGTTAGAAACAAAAACGCTTTGTTTTCTTTTTGTGAATAATGGTACTTGACCTATTTTTGTTCAAGTATATATACAAATTCTTTTTTTACTGAGCAGCCATTCTGCATCTAGTACATATGGAAAAATAAAAAAGGATATGGTCTCATCCTTACCTGCTGAAAGTTAGTTTAATAAGAAGGTAAGACCTGTGAACACTTTGAGAAATATGTATGCTCATGTTTGTACATACATACAAATAAGTATGTGTGAAAATTTAGTATGAACGAATGACGTTGTCAGCCACTCCATGGACAGAAAAGAAACAGATTAGTGTTTGGAAATAGTGGGGAAGGCCTCACCAAGGGGAGTGGACTCTTGAGGATTTTTACAATTTGAAGAAGAAGGTATATGGCATTTCAGGAAGGGGGGGGAAAAGCAAACAAATCCTCTTTGTATTTTCCAGTTTCTAATTTCTCATTTTCCTAGGCTTTTTTGTTTCATTTTGTTTTCTTTCATAAACCCGGCACGCACATACATACATTTTTTTCTCTCAGCCCTTTTCATTTACGGTATGATAAAATGATTAAGAGCGTTGCTATTGGGCTTAAGTCAAAATGCTACCACACGATAATTTTATAACTTTAGTTACATTACCTTAGTTAAACTTCATCTGTAAAGTGGACATAACAGTAAATACTGAGATTATACAGGAGAAATGATTGGCGAAGTTCCTGGCATGTAGTAAATGCTTAATAAAATACATATTGCTCTTCCTTGTAACAAGGAGTATAAGTCTTGGGTTTTTCTTTCTCCCCAATTTTTGTCTTTATGTTGCGTCCTGCAGTCACCAGTCCGTAAACAGTAAGGATGTCAAGAGGGACGTCACTAGTCAGTCAGCATTAAAAAGGAGAAATGTGCCAGTCCTGACTTTCAGAGCCATAGAAGCATATGCTGATTTTGCATACTCATTTTCAGTCCCTAAGGACTGGGTCTGTCAAACTTTCTGGGGTCTTTTGTAGTAGAAAACGCATTGTTATTACACTAGTAGATACCGACTGAATATACCCCTACGGAAAACACTCAGGTTTAGCTGAGTAAAATGTTGCATGCAGTTTATGTAGCACTTGGTTTGACAACTATTTGGGAAAATTGACCTACTGTTCTTTTCTTTGTGTTGTGTGTGGTGCTGGTGATGGAAATCAGGTTCCATGACTGCAGAGGTCTTCAGTTCTTACTTACAACACAAATGGAAGAGCTAAATAAATTCCAGAAACAAGTCAGAGAGGCTGTGAAAAACCTGGAAGGACCACCATCTCGTAGCGTGATCGAGTCTGCAACGATCTGCCACCTCCGGCCAATCAGATTTCCTCTCAACTGGTAGGTAGTGGGAGAAATCATACAATGAAATGGCATCAGTCCATTAGGTTAGATTTTTTCTGAGAGAAGAAACAGTGGCTCATATGATAAAGGTTTTGCATGTGAACTCAGACAGAAGCAGAGAGATTTATTATTAATTAAACTTAAAAAAAAAAAAAAACTGTCAAGGACTACGTGCTAACAAACGTAATTTTTGTTTTCCTTGTGGTCTATCTGTTGTAAAGAAAAAGTGAAGTATAAAATACTAAGGCTGTCTTAAAAATTACTTGATTGCTATACCTGTGACTGTTTCTTTGGTAATCTCTTCTCCTCCAGCTGTGTCTTTTGCAAGGCTGATGAATTGTTCACAGAGTATGAGTCGAAGCTGTTTTCTCACACGTAAGTTTTCTGATTATTTCTCATCAGGAAAACTTTTTATGAGACTTAGTGTTTCACAGTGACCTTTCTTATATTTTTTCTTTTATTAAACCAAATCAGTAAACATTTGGGATTGGCAAATTTAACATGCTCAGTTTCACCTGTGCAGAAGTTACCCCCTAAATGTTCATGTCATGTAGTATTTTGGAATTAATTGAGAGGGACAGTTGAGAGGAGTGGTAAGGTCCCAACTCTAGAGTCCAACAGACCTGGACTCAAATCCCTGCCCATTATTGTGGGCAAGTTACTTCTCTAAGCCTGTTTCTTCATTATAAAGATTAATAACACTTCATTGAGTTGTTTTTGTTGTTTTAAATTTTTCATTAGGTGAAAGTTTACAGAGCAAATTAGCATCCCATTTGATAATATGTACAAAAAGTATTTCATGACTTCGTTTTCATTCCCCACACTGTGTCAGCACTCTCCTCATTTCCACCCTGAATTCCCGTTTCCTTTAGTCCTGATTCTCCTGCCTTCTCATCTTCGCTTTTAGGCAGATATTGCCCTTTTGATCTCCTATAATTAGTTGTTCTCAGTAATAACTTCCCCTTGTGTGTCATTGTTTATCTTACGGGCTTCTCTCCTGTTTGGCTGGGAGGTGGTCTCCAGGAATGGCTTCAGTTCCAGGTCAGAAAGTTGTCAGGGCCCTAGTCTCAGGGGTTCTTCCAGTCTCTGTCAGACCAGGAAGCCTGGTCTTTTCTGTGAATTTGATATTTTGTTCTGCAATTTTTCTCCTTGTCTGTCCAGGACCCTCTATCGTGGTCACAGTCGGAGCTGTCGGTAGTGGTAGCCGGGTACCATCTAGTTCTGATCTAGGGGTTGTGTAGGCTGTGGTTCATGTGATCCATTAGTCCTTTGAATTAATTGCTCCCTTGGGTCTTTTCGGTGAGTTTTTATGAATATTAAATAAGAAAATTAACCTAGTTGCTTAGCATAGTACTTGGTACTTAGCATAGTGCTTGGTACATGGTAAGTGTCCTATGAAATGTTAGCTCTCGTTATTAATACCCTTTCTCCAGGACGTATTTGAAGTCTTCATCCTCATGTTAGAGATTAAACTACTTAGTGTACCCAGTCACTGCATTAACATAATTATTCTTATTTTACAAACATGGAAATTGAGGAAAGGCTATATTCTGACCCCCTCAAAAAAAAGGGATTAACAGTGTATCTTCAGATCATACCGTTTGTTTGCATGGTTGTTGTTTATCGGCGGCTTGTGTTTTGTTTCAATTCCCAGAATGAGATTGTAGCCGAGAATTTATAGCCGTTGTGTATTATGCCAGGTTGCTCTCAAGAAGCACTGGACAAATTTATGAAACCTCCAGCATATTCAGAATTGCTGTGGTTTTCCCAAAGACTTGCAAACATGACCTTGTAGACATGTCATTAAAAAGTTAATGACAAGTCATTGACACTGCTTTCCTGTTGCCTTTGTCAGTGTCGCTCATTTACAGTGCTTGTTACGCACTGACTGTGGTTACTATTGTTTTGTTCTGGTATGTCTTCAGAGTCAAAGGCCAGACTGCAATATTTGAGGAGATGATAGAAGACGAAGAAGGACTAGTAGATGATCGAGTACCTACCACCAGCCGGGGTCTGTGGGCAATAAGTGAGACAGAGCGTTCAATGAAAGCAATATTATCTTTTGCAAAATCACATCGATTTGATGTTGAATTCATTGATGAAGGAAGTGCTTTAATGGATCTCTTTGAAGCATGGAAGAAGGAATATAAGGTAGGTGTTTAAAAACCTTTTGGTATTAAAAATTCTCCTCTTTTACATTAATTTTACCTGATACCTTTTCTTTCTTCATTTTTAAAATCTGATTTAGACACTTGAGGTGTCGTAATTTTTCTTTCTCCAAAATGTAATTATTGTAATGGATTGTAAATTAATAATACCAAACCAATAAGTAAATTCAGTTTGTTCAGTTATTTTAAAGAATCATTATCAAGATGAAACCTAAATGAAACCTTTTATTTAGCAGTGAAAATGTTCTAGTCTCTTCTTAGCTTAATCTTAAACTGCTATTCTGTGAAATTAGAGTTGAGTTTTGTTTTGGTTTTTGTTTTGCTTTTGTCTGAATAACAAAACATAAACAACCTTGGAGACTGGAGAGCATAGTAAATACTTCCTTCCCAATCTGCAGGTCTGGAAACCACTGCAATAAATAAATAACTAAAGCACAAAGTGGCCCTTCCTATTTAAACTTTAACCATTCTGTTGTATGTAATCGCTGTTCTTGAGATGAGATTCTAGAGTTCAGTAATTTTGAATCGTTCTTTATATTTGGATCTATTACCGAATATAAAGTAACTTTATAGGTGAGATAGGTAAGGGAATTGAAAGAAATATTTATAATGTTATAATTCCAATTGATATTTTTTTCAGAAATCCAAAGTTCTTGCTTTTTAAAGCAGGATAAAAATTTTTATCCAGAAAGAAAAGATGTCTGTAATATCAAACTCATATGTTTGATAAATTGAGAGTGATACTTTTATAAAGTGGAATGCATTGGTTCATAGTAATTTTTCTTCTAAATGTATTACAATTCTGAATACAAAGGACATTAATAAACACAGTTAATTATAGCAAGCCATGGGAGAAGACAGTACTATATACAATGTCCAGTTACACCTTTTTTTTTTCCTTTTTGCTTCATTTGGCCATATGCTATGTCTCAGAAGAGTGTGTATTGTGCAGTTCTCCCAGATCGTAGTGCATTTTTCCTTCATAGCTTTGCAGACTAAACCCTTTTACAAATAATGCAAATGCATGAGCTGTGGCTACACATATTAACATGGATTTACCTCAGAAAAATAATGCTAATGAAGAAAACGTGTCAAAAAATGTATACTGGTTAACACCTTATCTGTTAATTTCAGAAACACATAAATTAGATTAATGATGTATACATGTTATAAACCAAAAAACCAAACTAGTTGCCGTCAAGTCGATTTCAACTCCTGGTGACCCTGTAGGACAGAGTAGAACTGCCCCATGGGGTTTCCAAGGAGCAGCTGGTGGATTCGAACTGCCAGCCATTTGGTTAGCAGCCATAGCTCTTAACCACTGTGTCACCAGGGCTCCATACATGTAATGATTGCAATGAAAAGTATAGAATGATAACTATAATTCAGAATAGTGGTTACTCCGTTGTTGGGGGCCAAAGGGGGAATGTGTGAGGAAAGAGAGGGTTGCAGTTAACAACACCAGAGACTTTCAGATGAATTGGTATTCTTAAATTGGGTGGTGGGTATTCAGTTGTTTATTCTTGTATTCTTGTTACCATATATACATTATTTTGAATATGTGAAATATTTTATATAAGTATATGTACATACGGAAACCCTAGTGGTGTAGTGGTTAAGTACAACGGCTGCTAACCTAAAGGTCGGCAGTTCAGATCTGCCAGGCACTCCTTGGAAACTCTATGGGGCAGTTCTGTTCTGTCCTATAGGGTTGCTATGAGTCGAAATCAACTCAATGGCAATGGTTTTTTTTTTGGTTATATACATGTGTATGCATATATATATATATATATTTTTTTTTTTTTTTAAAAAAAACAAAGATTCTACCAGCCTAATAATTATTTATAAAAACCTTTGATCCCATCAAGAAATCTGGGTATTCTGTTCCTAAGAATCTGAAGAGACAGTACTCTACAATGTATTGTGGAGATTACCCAGTGATATTCTCTGACATCCTAAAAAATGGCCAAAGAATTGCCTGTATCTTAGACCTTTATGTAAAAGTATTTATGTCTTGAAACCTCAAGGAAGACTTTTTATGACACATCTTAGTGGTTTTAACTCTTTCTGACTATCTTCTTTACCAATTTCTTTGTTTTTCTGTACCTCCAGTTGCTTCATGAATACTGGATGGCCCTGAGGAATCGTGTATCTGCTGTTGATGAACTTGCAATGGCTACAGAACGACTAAGAGTACGCCATCCTAGGGAACCAAAGCCCAGTCCACCTGTTCTTCATATCATTGAACCACACGAGGTAGTTTGCAAGTAAAATAACAGGAAAAGGCACAGCACATAGATATGACAAAAATTCAAGACCTATGAAAGACATAGTTGAGTCAGGGCAGCAATCTCTTCTATAAGTATGAATTTAATCTCTACTCTTAGTTTGAGCCATATGAAACTGTTGTTTTTATGGGTCAAAAGTGGTCAAACGTGAGCAACTTCATACTTAATACATGCTTTTCACATTTACTATTTTGGTGCATTTTGTTTGTTTCTCTCCAGAGTGTGCATTCATTAACTTATTTTTGAGCACTGTGTGCCAAAACCTGCAGGTGTCCTTGGTCAGTTTTTGGACATACGTCCTACTACCCCAGCTTTGTCAGAAATAGAAAAATCTTCCTTAAGAACAATCAAAAACTCTTTTGTGGTGTTTCCTTTGCTAATAATGAGCAAGTGTTAACAACTTATCCTCTGATAAATCCCTCTTTGTATTTCAGCATTAAGAAATAACTCTACCAACCATTTCTATTCCATATTAGAAATATTATTTCCTGTACTTTTTAAATGTTTAATTGTGTGTGTTTAGCATTTTAAAATTATTTTCTTTCAACAAAGCTGAAGACTATAACCTAGAAAAACTTAGAAATGGTCCTTACATACCAGCTTGCTTAACTTTTAAAATAGGAAATCTTCGTAAGTTTTTCTGTGAATACAGATTACTCCTATTTGAATACTCCTTTTCTGTTTACTATGTTCTATTGTCAAATGGTAGGTGGGTAGGGAGATTCTTCCCTGAGTTTGGTAAAATCATCCTGTCCAAAGCAGCAAATCATTTTTTTTTTTAATCCTGTGGATATATTCATGAAAAATGGTGCACAAATAGAATCTATGTTCTTACCAGACTTCAAGTATATAGGGGAATTTCCTGTTTAAAGGAACTCTACATTAAATTTTGTCTTTTACAAGGCAGAAAGTTCTTTTGATATATGTTATATAGCATTCATTTTGCAAATTTGAATTTTCCCATATAAGTGGGTTTTCTTAAACATTATTGAGGAAAAACTGTGTGTGTTTAATAGAATTTAACTATCTTTCTGAGAAAGAATAAGGACTTTTTTGTTTTTTAGGTAGAACAAAATCGTATAAAACTACTAAATGATAAAGCCGTTGCTACATCACAACTTCAGAAAAAACTTGGGCAGCTTCTTTACCTAACTAACTTGGAGAAGGTATTGATTTACAATCATGCTACTTTTTTCCATACTGTATTATCATAAACCACTTTAGTGACTCTTTGCATTTAATCCATTAGTCCCATAATTAAGGGTACTTTTTTTTTTAATTAATCTTTTGTTTGGTTATGCTAGTTATATGGATCAGAACGCTAGCTATGTCTACATTAGCTACACAGATCACAGAGGAAGATTATGTCTATAGAAAATATAAGTTACACAGACAATGTAAAGGGTATGCATTGTATAGTAAGGAACAGTATAAACAGACTATAGTTCAAAGCTGTGGGTGAAAATTGCATTATATATACATATGCATTCATTCATACATAGATATTTTTAAATTTATTATTTGAAACTCTGAAATGTGTTTGGAAACCTACTAAATCAGAAGGCGTGGTAATGAAGGGAACTTTAGTTATTTAATGTAAATCACAACACATTTTTTGAGTTTCTACTGTGAGCAAAGTATTAAATAGGCACTGATGAATTGATGGATTATTGATGAGTACAATTCCTTTTTATTGGAAGAATTCATAGTTTGCCAGCTGGCAGAACACCTTATCAGAACAAAATGTGGCAATAGGTTTTTGGACAGGGCAAATGAAGGAAAGCAATAGGCAATACTTGGTCCTGAAAACTGGTCAAACTACATTCAAGTAAAGTTTTAAATTCTACTGATCACAAAATGAGAAATTAGGCATTCATTACAGAAAAAATAGTATGGTGGTTAAGAAGATAGACTTGGGACCAGACAGCCCACGTTTAACTCATGACTTCACTATTCTCTAGCTACGTGACTGTATTTGTTATTTAACTCTCTCTGCCCTATCTGTAAATTTAAAATAATAACAACACTCTCTCATCGGGCTATCTTCAGGATTATATGAATTAACAGGTTATTTTTCCTATAATGAACATCCAACTTTTTATTTTGTGACCAGTGAAATGTCTTAATGAGGTTAGAAAAGGTACCAAAAAGAAGCCCGTATTAATAAGAAGTTATATTATGTAAATAAATGCTGTGTCTTCCCACCTCTGTGTTCCCGTGCAGCTCGTGAACCAAGTGGACATGCAGGTGAAGGTTTCTTCACAATTATAAGAAATCTTTATTTCAAAATTCCAAATCATATTTTTAAAAATAATGTGTATTTCTTTGGAGCAAAATCTAGCCAGAAAGTAGTTTTGAGAATTTAGCTAAGCTATGTGTCATATTTTGCTTTTAATTTTAGCTTCTATAATTATAAATACGATAGTATAACAAACTATAATAAAAACTATATCCATTTTTTGTTTACCCCTTGAGTAAATATTATTTGTAAAGCAGAGGACTAATAGTAACAGATAGTATACAGATTATTGGGTCATCTAAATTATTAAGTTATTTAAATTGAGATTGCCAGCATTTACTTCTATAAATGAGTTATAAAGTATGTGGGAGGTATAAAATATAAAAATGTAACTGATATATTTTTAAATTCTTTCTTTTTTGGATAGTCTCAAGACAAAACGTCAGGAGGTATTAATCCAGAACCTTGTCCGATCTGTGCACGGCAGCTGGGAAAGCAGGTGAAGTTGTGATATACATCGCATGTGTTTATAGAACACCATTCAGCTTTCAGAAGCTTCGACATCCAATATCTTTGTATCTCTTTTTTATCATGACAATTTTACATGCAGGTATTATCTCCAGCTTAATGGTGGGACCAGAAATTAGATGACATAGTCAGTGCCACATATGTTTGAACAGGGTTTTTCCTAAGGAACATGTGAAAAAATTTTTCTAGAATGACCCTAGTAGTCTGTTGAACGTGATTATTTGATAATCGTATGGAAATATAATACATCACACGTGGATTTACTTAAGAAGGCATTACAAAGGTGTGGTTGCATAGATCTTACTTAGCACTATTAATGTCTCATAATGCCAGGTTTTATCAGTTAAAGTACAAATAACATCTTCCCTGGAGAAATGTAGATGTGATTTTTAGAAGAACATTACATCAGTTAAGTATAAATATATTTCTTTATGAATGTTAGTGTCCATGTGTTTGTAAACACCATGACACCCTATTAGTTCTCCTCTACAAGATTTCTTTTTTTTCAGCCTACTGACTGTAAGTATGAAACTAAACTCCTGCTTTGTATGATAAATCAATATATATCATTGTTGTTAGGCGCTGTCGGGTTGATTTGGGCTTACAGTGACCCAATGTGACAGACTAGAACTGCCCCCAGGGTCTCCTAGGCTGTAATCTTTATGGGAGCATATCCGCCAGATCTTTCTCCTGCAGAGCCGCTGGGTGGGTTTGAACTGCCAACCTTTCAGGTAGCAGCTGAGCAGTTAACTGTTGTGCCACCAGGGCTCCTTGTACATATAATATCAGGATTTTTATTGCTTTTCAAAATTTGAAAGGTAAACGTATTACTATTAAATTAATAAAGGTTCTTGGCTGTGGAACTGAGAGTGGAAAGTTAAATGTGTGAGTTGCATGTTCTGACTAGTGGTAATCAGGAAGGCATTGCCTGTTAGTTTTCAAGATTTGTGGAGAAGATGAGATTTCAGAAGATACTTTTTTTGGTAACAGATTTTACAAGGATAGATATTATATGGGAAACTGAGCAGAGGGATGGTAATGTGCAAATAATGGTGACTTCTGACAGATGTCCTTGGGATGAAAATGGAAAAGGTTATGTGGAGTAGTGTCTTTTTATGATGAGATTCATGCCTCTGAACTGTCTCAGAAATTTTATTTAATTTTTACCTTAAGCATTTAGCGTTTTAAAGCTCTTTCACATACATTATTTCATTTAATTCTTCTACACCTAGGAGACATACATTATTTCATTTAATTCTTCTATACCCACGAGACTATATTAGATTATAGTAAGTATAACAAACCTGCTTTTCTAACTATCCACACCCACCTCTAGGGGTCTAGATTCTTTCCTTTTGTCTTCCCACCTCTCTTCCTTCCCTCTAATTTAGGGAGTCTGTCTGAGGCACGTTGTATTACTGCCTAATGTCTTTTCTTCTGTTTGGGCTGTTCAGTCAACTTCCTGTCACTCTTGATATTTTGGTGCCAGTGCCAACTGTCTCTTTGGTTTCTCTTCCATTGTAAATGTAAGTGGACCTGTCTTGCTGTTCACCTTGTCCATTCTGAGCGCCTCTGAGCCACAAACATCCTCTTAAGTAGAGGAAGTGCCCTTCATCCCCAGTGGCACCAGAGGCACAGGAGGTACAGAATAGTGCTGCTTTGTGTCATACAAAAATGCTAGTAAGACACTGCTTTAATTTTAACACAGCCTCTATTGCTGGGGACTCTAGCTTGGGAGCAGAGTTGCAGCCAGAGAACAATATTAACAGGATCACACTAAAATACAACATAACCCTTCCTCCTTCTCAATGATTGTTGTAAAATCAGGTATATATACCTCAAGCTTCTCTTCCTTTAGTGTGAGTTCTTTTCCAAGAGGCTTCTTAAAAAGAACCTCAGGTGGGTCCAGCCACACACCGTCTTTTCATACAAGTCCATGGATGTGCACATCCTAGAAAAAACACAGCTTTGGGGTTAAGACCCTTATAACTCATAACAGTGCTCAGTTTTTATTGTTGTTTGTTTTACCACATAAAAAAGAGTTAAATAATTTGCATAAGATGACGTAGCTTATAGAACTGACCCCCGTGCTAAATTTATGCTCTTCTATTCTACCCCCACCCTCCACAATTCCCAAAGAGGGGAAGTTTCCTCTATAGGATGCTCCAAAGGTCCAGAGAGGATTATTTTACTTTACCTGAAATAGGACACAGGGATTGTCAGGCACAATGTTTGTTTTGTTTAATTTATTGGGCTTTAAGTGACAGTTTTCAAATCATGTCAGTCTTTCATACAAAAACTTACACCTTGCTATCTACTCCTAGCTGCTCTCCCCCTAATGAGACAACATACTCCTCCTCTCCACCCTGTATTCCCCATGTCCATTCAACCAGCTCCTGTCCCCCTCTTCCTTCTCATCTCCCCTCCAAACAGGAGCTGACCACATGGTCTCGTGTCTACTTGAGCCAAGAAGCTCACTCCTCACCAGTATCATTTTCTGTCTTACAGCCCAGTCCAATCCCTGTTTGAAGAGTTGGCTTCAGGAATGGTTTCAGTCTTGGGCTAACAGACCGTCCGGGGACCATGACCTCCAGGGTCCCTCTCATCTCAATCAGATCATTAAGTCTGGTCTTTTTAGGAGAATTTGAGGTCTGCATCCCACTGTTCCCCTGCTCCATCTGGGATTTTCTGTCGTGTGCCCTGTCAGGGCAGTCATCAGTGGTAGCCGGGTACCATCTAGTTGTTCTGGTCTCAGGGTGATGGAGTCTCTGGTTTATGTGGCCCTTTCTTTCTCTCGGGCTCATGTTTACGTTGTATCTTTGGTGTTCTTCATTCTCCTTTGCTCCAGGTGGGTTGAGGCCAATTGATGCATCTTAGATGGCTGCTTGCTGGCATTTAAGACCTTAGATGCCCCTAACCAAAGTGGGATGCGGAACGTTTTCCTAATACATTTCGTTATGACCGTTGACCTAGATGTCCCCTGAAGCCATGGTTCCCCTCTTTGACTGTATTCAGGAAATTTCTTTGCTTTTGGTTTAGACAGGTTAGGCACAATCATTTTTGTTTATTTGTTTTTGTTTTGTTTTTTTATCTAGAACCACTTTTTAAATGTATCTGATATATTTCATATGCTTTAACATGCAAAAATGTAAATCAGCTTGAGAAATTAAATAGAATATGTTGAGTACTATTACCTACATGATATCTCCAAATTAGAGTTGCTCTCATCCCATCTACTAGATTTGCCGTTAGAATGTTGAAGGAATAATTTGCATTTTTCTAAAGTACTGTAGTAAGAACACCAACTTATTACAGAATGATCGTATCTGACAGGTATGCTCATTATTAGGCTGAGCACAACTAAAGACCATGAAAGTTAACTCTTTTGGAATCTATAAAAAGAACTTGGCTTATATGATTTAAAGAATATTAATGTCGTGAAATATTTAGGAAGTAAAATTGTCACTCTCTTCTCCCTTTCTTACTGTATTTACAGATGGGAAAGCATCTTTGATAGCGTCTCACTGAGGCTTGTTCTCTTGTTTTCTTTTCCAGTGGGCAGTACTGACCTGTGGGCACTGTTTCTGTAATGAATGCATTTCTATTATTATCGAACAGTACAGTGTAGGGTCCCACAGAAGCTCCATCAAGTGTGCCATCTGCCGCCAGACCACATCTCATAAAGAAATCTCATATGTCTTCACCTCAGAGAAAGCAAACCAGGAAGAGGACATCCCTGTGAAGGTAAAGTAGGTCAAGAACATGGTGGAGCATAGTTTTAGCAATATAATAGAGATCAGTATCTGGTAAATGGGGGCACTAAAGTCAGAAAAGGATGGGTGAATATGTACAAACTGCTGTCATCCATAGTTTAGTTAGACTGCCTGAAAGCCTCAGCTTGACCATCTACTTTTTTATTAGTGGGAGGAGCAAAAGAATGCTTTTTCCAAACATAGCACTGACTGTGCCCACTGTAGCAAAAAAGCAACATCTTAGAATTCCGGTTCCTTATTATCATCTGTGGAAGCCCTGGTGGTGTAGTAGTTAAGTGCTACGGTTGCTAAGCGAAAGGTTAACGGTTTGAATCCACCAGGCGCTCCTTGGAAACTCTGTGGGGCAGTTCTTCTCTGTCCTATAGGGTCGCTATGAGTCGGAATCGACTCAACGGCAGTGGGTTTATTATCATCTATAGTATTTCTATCCACTGCAAATAGATAGAGCTCTGGTTAAATTAGAAATGTATTTTTAAAAAGCTTTTCTTCATTCTTTTAGTCAGTCCTGGCTATCAGAAAATAAGGATGTGCCCAACCAAGTTGAAGGAAAGAATAGATGGGTTACTGAAGTTAGGGAAGCCTGTTGCAAGGAGGCAGTGAGCTTTTAAGTTGCACGAACTGATATTTTGGGGTACAGCCAAAAGCTGGCCTTATTTTCTTCAATTGATCCCTTGCTTCATTCAGAGTCTTAAGAAAATTAGTATAACCTGAGATCCAAACAGAATCTATAATTGGACTTTCTGCCTAAAGGATATTTATTTAATGAAAAGCCTTTACTAGAGTTTTTTGTTGTTTGTTTACCTTAAGCGTGCTGTTTTTGGGGTTTTTTTTTTTCCCTCTAACCAAACTCAGACAAAGGATAGATTAGTATATAACTGTGGTAGGAACATGGGCCTCAAAGGAGTAGTTTAGGGAATGGTGAGGCTAGCTCTTAAGCAAGAGGGTGTAGAATCTTCTTAATTTTTTTCACCTTTGGAATCTTTATTACCGTCTTCACACTTATTTTTAAGGATTGTATTTTGTGAGTAGAATCAACTACAAGTTGAAACTTACTGCTAGAAGTTAAGCAGTTCTTATGTTGCCTCCACAAAAAAAATAAAAACTATAGTTGAAGAATATTTACTTACTGTTTTCCCCCACTGTTATTTGAGTAAAACCTGAAAACATCAGTTGTATTGCTATTTGATATGTTGGAATATGTAGAATCCCGAAGTTGAAATGAACTTTCATGCATTCATTCATTCCACACATATTTATTAGTTAACACCCTATGTTCTAGGCAGTGTTGGGCCTCATAGACATGACGTAACTTACGAGTAAAACAGACATGGCTGCTGTCCCTGTGGATTTTACAGGGTTTGATAGTGGGGGGAGGAGGGAGCTAAAAGCACAGACATTAAACAAATAATGAATGTATTACTGTTGCAATAAGCACAACAGAAGAAACTCAAGCCTGGCTTCTCTGAGGGAATGACAGTAAAGCAGGTATCTAAAGGATGAATGGATTAGCCAAGCTGGGGAGAAGGTGGGAGTGATCTAGTGGGGAAGAGTGCCCCAGAGAGAAAAAAGTACAGTATGGGTAAAGACCTGAGCCAAGAAAGAATTCAAATGGAACTGAGTGGCTGCAGTGTAGAAAGCAAGAGGAAGAATGGAATGGAATGAAATGACTCTGGAGATCTAATAGGGGCCAGATGTTGAAGGGCCATGTGAAGATTTAACAGCTTTATATTTAGATAAGCAGAAAGCCATTAAACATTATAAGCAGGAAAGTATCATGATTGGATTTGGATTTATATATAAAAAAAAACCCTCTTGCTCTCTGTACTTTCTGTACAATTTTTCTGTAAACCTAAAACTGCTAAAAAGTAAAGTATTTAAAAAAAGGATTCCTCTTGCTACAGTATGGGAAATAGAAAATAGATTAGCAGAAAGAGAAAAGAATAAATTTGGAGAGCTTGAAGTTTGTGATGATGGCTTTGATTAGGTTGGTGGCAGTGGAGATGGAGAGAAGTGAGTAAATCTAAGAGATATTTGGAGTGAAATTGATTAGTAAGATAGAATGTCAGAGGGATTGGTAGAGAAGCAGATTTCATAGATGACCTACAGGTTTCTAATGTGAAAACCCAGGTGGATAATGGTACTATTACTAATATAAGGAATTTTGAAAGAGGAGTACATTTAGACATATTTGAGGTGCATAAAACACTCAAGAAGAGCTATCCAGCAAACAGATGGTTATATGGAGCTCCAAGATCCAGAGTCAATGGTCTAAATGGTCTTTGAAGCCATGGGAGTGAAATGAAATTACCTAGGGAAGGATATATAGAGGGAAGAGAAGCTAGCTTCAGATCAAGTCCTGCAGAACTCCAAAACTTTTTAAAGGTTGAATAAAGAGGGAAAAGCTAGAAAGGAGAATGAGAAGCAACAACCAGAGACATAGGTAATCCAGGAGAGTATGATGTCAACAGAGGCCTCAGGAAGACTCTGATTTAATAAGAAGGCAATGGCCAGTTGTATTCAGTGATGCTGAAGGTGGGTCAGCTACAGTGAGGACTGTATATGGCTAATGGGGTCATTGATGACTTCAGAAGGAGCTGTTCAGTGGAAGTGTAGAGACAGAAAGCAGATTGGAAGAGACTGAGGAATGAACAGGAAGTGAATAAGTAGAAAGAGAAAATGCGCAACTACTATCATAAATTTAGCTGTAAAGTAGAAGATCTAGAGTTACAACCTGAAGAATGTATGAAGTACAGGAATACCTTGTATTTTTTTGTTTGTTGTTTCTAAGGTAAAAGATCCTTGAGCATGTTTGATCTTCTGTAAAGAAGGATAAAGTAAAGATACAGGAGGGAGAAGGGATATCCTGTAATATGAATTTTTTAAAAAGATGGAGAGAGTAGACAGAGAAAAAGTAGAGGTCTCACTGAAATCAGAGAACAGCTGTAGGTTGGGGTACAGAGCAGATAAGCTATAAGGGTAGGTGTCCTTATCAGGGAATTGTTGTGTTGTATGTGGTTGAGTCAATTGTAACTCATAGTCATTTCAGAGAAGGCAGGTATTAAGTACTCCAGATGTGACTGTAGAGTGGGTGGTCCAAGTTGGGTGGAGAGAGAGTGCTAGAAGATGAAGAAACTGTGAGGCTTGGATGTTGGATGGATTGTCCACATATATAATATCTTGAGTTGAGGTAGAGTTAAAGACTGTGAATTAGACACCAAAGTCCTTTAGCAAATGAAGGGTAGCATTCAGTATGTGATAGCAAAGGCTAGTGGTAGGGGTTAACTGGACTCCATGAGGCTCAAAAGAAGCAATGAGGCTCAAAAAAATGGCAGTTTTTACAAAAATGATAAATAATGATCTGCACTGGGGACCTTAGAGGATACTACGCACAAGGAGGATGAGAGAATAAACATCTTCCATTCAGGAGAGCTACTGAGAAAATGGTATACTCCAAGGACAGCCAGGTTCCAATTAAAAAGCAAGGAATGGAGAGCAAAATTTTGCAGAAGGTAAAAAATACTATGAAAGAGTTTGTTGATCGTAAGGCACAAGTCCCAGGGGCCACCACCTAAGGGTTCAGGAGTAGAAGGAGAAAAATGGGAGGATGAATAAGCAGGAAGGAACTGCATGGGAATAACAGAATGGGCGAGGATAAGTGATGAGAGGATCACAACCTAAGAGGTTCCTGGCCTATCTTCCTAGCAGATGCCAAGGAGTTGCTGAGTGGAGGCAGGTGACTCATGGTGCAATCTGGTGACCAGCCCTGAGGCCTTCATGTGATGGTTATACTTTACCCACCACACAAAGAACTGCTGTCCTTCCCGAGGCCCCTCACTGTCTTTCTGCCCCCTCCTTTGGGTTCTCTCTCCCTTTTCTTCTCATTAAGATCGTCCTTCTTATCTCTTTTTTCTTTCTCTTCTATCTCTTCCTTTGGCCCCAGGCATCCCAAGGGCCACAGATGGCATCCTTGGCTGAGAAGAGGCTGCTGACCCTTAGATGAGAGCATTCATCATAGTACAAGGAGCCAGGCTAAGAAAGAACTGCTGTGTCAGGCTCCATGCAGTGAGGTTTAGGAAGTGATTGCTCTGGCTACCAGTAAACATCACAGCCTGGAGGAAGCCGAGTCATTGTGCCCATCAGACCCAAACACCTGTTCATTTTATGGCAGCTTCCCTACACACTCGGGGTAGAGATCAGGGCAGTTACATTTGCTGTCATGTTGGGACAGGGATATCAGTGTTCAAATACTGTTTATTGTGTTCTTCCTGTCTTTTCATGGGTATTGATGAACAAATGAATCGATTGAAACATCTGATAAAAAGTATTATAACGTTACAGAATTTACTGACATTAATAATTTCCTGTTTGTCATAGTGCATGTATACTTGTGTTTCCTTTTTATTAAACACGTGACTGAATATCATACCTATTAGGCAAGCAAGTTTTATCCCTCCTCCATGTTCTCACATTGCTTCTTGTTGCATTTACTTTGCTTCTCCCTGCCTTTTCTGTCACTGTTTGTGTCTGCCACTTCTGTAACCTGTCACCTTTTTTGACTTCTGTCACATTTCTGCCCTATTGTCTGCCACTTTCTCACTGAAACAGCTGCTTATTGTATTCTCAGAGTAACCTCCCTCTTCAGACTACCTGAAACTTCCTTACTCAATGGTCACGTCTTCCTGTTGGAGTTGAGAATGAGATCCTATATAAAATAAAGATGGCTCTATGTGAATTACTAAAGCATTATTTCAAATTTTAGAAATATTAGTTCAAACTATTCCTAACCCCAGACATTTTTTCTTTTGTAAAATTGTTGATTAGTAAGTCTCTGAGTTTTAATAACTGATGCTGAGAAGTAATTTTCTGATTCATTGAAATTTTGCATTAATCTGAAATGGTTTTCACTAAGTATTCATGTCAAGACTCTCAGACACAGCATATAATATATATAGTTCTTATTCATATAACTGATCTGCAGATAAAAGATATTTGGAGATGAAAAGAGTATTAAGTAGTATTAGACTTTTTTTTAGTAGTATTTTTAGAAATAAGATTTCACAATGTAAGAAATCCTACTGCTTGATCATACAAATAAAACAAATATGAGGATCACAAATGTTCCCTTCGATAGATGCATTTAATTTAAACAAATAAAACACTAAGACTGTACCTACCCTAATGACTGTGTGACAGTATTCCTAAATGACCCTTGGAACCTACTGGGCATTTCACAAAGTAAACAAAATTCCCCTTGCAAGTTCTGACAACTGCCAGGCATTTGGGATGGTGAAGTAGGCCTGTTGGCAGAACATACACCCCACGTGTTATGTTCCCTGTGTCCTAAGTTTGGCTGCATTTCATTCAAAGCAGTTTGGCCAGTGGAACCCTGACCCTATAATGGAGAAGGTTCTTTCGTCATAAAAAGTTTCTGTCTCGAAGAAATTATGCTACGTGGATAGAGCCACAACAAAACTGTCCACCATCCCCCACCCCCACCACACACACACTCACACACAGACGTACACTTGCCTCATCCTCTCAAACTTTAGGGTGTCTGATAGCCAGCTGGACGCTTTTTAAAATAAAGATTTCTTTTTTCCAGACCCCACCTCCTCAAGTTTTGATTCGTTAGATCTAGGATATGGTTCAGGAATCTGGACCATTTTTAACAGAATCTATTGATAAGGGAAATGTCTTATATAGCTCTTTTGTAGAGAAAAAAACTTAAAAAAACAAATCTATATTTCTACATCTAAACATTCAGAGAAGCCTAGCAATACTATGTAGAATTCTACTGTGTAAAATCTTGTTTCTTTTTTTTTTTTTTTTAGTTTTTGTTTAATTGACTCAAAGGTGGCTTGTGAAATCTGTCTCATACTTTGTAAATACTACTAAAGTAAACATCTGAGTGGAAAAAAAAAAACTGATTATAAAATTATGACAGAGTTTAGAGTGGTCATAAAATAATTTGGTAAATGTAGTCCACAAGTGATTATATTTAAATATGTTTATTTAAATATTTTTATGTGAGATACTTTTACATGAATATTCCAAAAAAACCCAAAACCCATGGCCCTCAAGTCGATTCCAACCTGTAGCGACCCTATAGGACAGAGTAGAACTGTCCCGTAGAGTTCCCAAGGAGCGCCTGGCGGATTCAGACTGCCGACCTTTTGGTTAGTAGCCATAGCACTTAACCACTATACTACCAGGGTTTCCTGGTAAATTTAGAATACGATTGGGTATTTTTGTTAGAGAATATCATGAATAAACATAATTACATAAAAATGATCTATTCACTGGCCAAAGAAGCACTTGTAATTCTGTGTTAGTAAGGACGATAGTTTGCAATAAACTGAACATGCAGTAAAGAAATAAGACAAACTATAAATTTTCTTTATAGAACTACCTTTATAAAAACTTATCCTTTGTGGAGTGTAAACTTCAATAAGATGTAGAGAGAACGTCATTCGTGAGGCTGGGACCTTGTTTTATTTACCACTGTCTCCCCAGCATGTAGAATAATGGCTGGCATGTAACAGGTACTCAGTAAATGGATGGATGGATGGATGCATGGATAAACGAATGAATAGTGTTTATATATAGTCCTTCTAAGAGCCTTTAGATCCAAATAAAATTTTTAACTTTTTTGCAACTGCCAACTTTCCTCTTTGAAATAATTATGCAAAGTGTTTTACAAAGGACAGGATAATATTTTTGTAGCCTGGTATAATTGTAAGATTTCCCACAGTCTAGGTGGAGTTGCCGTTAAGCTATATTCAGGTAACAACATGTGAATGTTTGAAGAACCTACAGCACTTGCTCCAGATACATACTTAAAAAATATTCCTGCTTTGTGAGACCAATCATACAAATTGCATAACTGTACTAAATTGTATCTGTCACTACCAGTGTGGGTTTGTAGCATGGTGAACAAGTGCAGACAAAAATAAAACAATGTTAATCGATCTTACTCAGCTTAAAACTACTATGGACAGCTCGGGCACATTGAAGGAGTTAGCAATATTTCAAAAAGAAAAATCCAGAATAAATTTAATGAAAGTCAGATAATATGAAGATAGAAAATTATTTTCTCTGTAAAAACCAAAAACCAAACCAGGTGCCGTTGAGTCAATTCCAACTCACAGCGACCCTATAGGACAGAGTAGATCTAGCCCATAGGGCTTCCAAGCCTTTAAATCTTTACAGAAGCAGACTGTCACATCTTTCTACTGCAGAGTGGCTGGATTCAAACCAGCAACCTTTTGGTTAGCAGCCGAGGACTTAACCACTGTACCACCAGGGCTCGTATGCAATAATTTAAAAAACCAGACCAAACCCATTGCTGTCGAGTTGATTCCAACTCGTAGTGACCCTGTTGGACAGAGTAAAACTGCTCCATAGGGTTTCCAAGGAGGGTCTGGTGAATTTGAACTGCTGACCTTTCAGTTAGCAGCCTTAGGTCTTAACCACTATGCTACCAGGGTTTCCAGGCAGTAATAGGAAACATTGTTCAAGTTATTTGCAAGCTATGAACCACCAAGGAAACTTAAAGAAAAATCTATTACCTATCACCAAATACAATGCCCACTTGGTCATATTACTGATTAGAGAACATAGTTCTCTTTACTGGGGAGAAAAAAAAAATCTAAGCTGTGTAATTTTGTCTTCTTTAAAGTGATGTTCCTCAGATGATGTCTGCAAAAAATCTCTAGTCTCAAGACCTTCTATAAATTGCAAAAATAAAGCCAAGTGTTGACTAAAAGATTAAAATGTTATCTGTGTGCTGTTTCAGAAGTGAGTAGCCCACCTCTGACAAAGCAGAAATTCAGCCTCTGTGGCAGAGAGCTCAGACTGGGCAGCATTTGACCCTACAGCAGTTAGAGGCCCTGTAGATACAGTACCATGCAGTTCTAGGGAAATGCCATAATTCAGAGGATGAAGTTCACTTGGGGTAAATACAGTCCTGATTATATTATAAAGTAATAAGTTATTAAGGTCCCAGAATCACAGGCCTCGTACCAGTGCCCCTAAAAGTCATGTTCATCTGTAGGAAATAAGGGTAAAAACTGTATTTACTTTTTAGTAGAAATGATCTATAAAAAAGAAAAGATAAAAATTCAGAAGAAAACAGAATGACACACAATGAAAAGTAGAGTTCTCCATATTCCCTTCTTTGCCTTGCTACTGTGAGAAATTTCTGTTTTTAGTTATAGGGATCACCTATATGCGTTTGACTACCCCCATTGCTGCCTGACTCTTAGCAGCCCTATAGGACAGAACGGAACTGCCCCATAGGGTTTCCAAGGAGCAGCTGGGGGATTTGAACTGATGACTTTTTGGTTAGCAGCTGTAGCTTTTAACCACTGTGCCACCAGGGCTCCGTGCCTTTGACTATATTTTGTTCTTTGATGTATTAACTTTAGACAGTACCTGATGACTCTGGAGAGACTGATCATTCCTGACAACTTGTCCAAAGTATGTAAAATGCAGCCTCACCATCCTTGCTTCTAAGGAGCATTCTGGTTGTACTTCTTCCAAGACAGATTTGTTTGTTCTTTTGGCAGTTCATGGTATATTCAATATTCCTCACCAACACCACAATTCAAAGGCATCAATTCTTCTTTGTTCTTCCTTATTCATTGTCCAGCTTTCACATGCATATGATGCAATTGAAAATACCATGGCTTGGGTCAGGCGCACCTTAGTCTTCAGGGTGACATCTTTGCTCTTCAACACTTTAAGGAGGTCTTTTGCAGATTTGCCCAGTGCAGTGGGTCTTTTGATTTCTTGACTGCTGCTTCCATGCATGTTGATTGTGGATCCAAGTGAAATAAAATCCTTGCCAACTTCAATCTTTTCCCTGTTTATCATGATGTTGCTCATTGGTCCAGTTGTGAGAATTTTTTTTTTTTTTTCTTGATGTTGAGGTGTAATCAACATAAAGATTACAGCCAGGAAAACCCCATGGAGCAGTTGTACTTTGTAACACATGGGGTCACCATGGTTCGGGGGCCAACCTGATGGCATTTCGAACAACGTGTGTGTGTGTACATATATGTAATATATGTGTATTATCCATATAAAATCTTTAATAAATGGTCTTCCAGTGACTTCACTTATTGCTGTCGAGTCAATTCCAACTCATAGCGACCTATAGGACCGAGTAGAGCTGCCCCATAGGGTTTCCTAGGCGCGCTGGGGGTTTTGAACTGTCAACATTTTGGTTAGCAGCCGAGCTTTTAACCCCACATCAGCAGGGCTCCTCCAGTGACATAAAGTAGTCTGGAAACATGCATATTAGTTATCTCTTCTGTTTGATGGAAACTAAGACTGAGCTACGTCATTAGCTCAAATACTACTTGATTACTTTATTTGACTTCTTTCAGTCTACTAGACATATGGCAAAGTAACAAAACCGAAGTCTTCTATCCTTTTAACACATTTAATGACATTTCACTTAAAATTTAGGTTCTCAGAATTGTGCAGTAAGAACCCAAGACTGTAGAACTACCTTAATATTTTCTACCAATCAAATATAAGTCTGTGATAAAAATAAGTTGGCCGAACCTATTAGAGTAGGTAAAAATCGACATGACATTTCTGATCTTTGTTGTTGTTGTGCCCTCCAGTCAATTCTGACTTGACTTTACTTTTCTGATCTTTACTTATGCTAATAGATAACCTCTTGGCCAAACTTCATAATAAATGTACTGTGTTGGTCTTTGGTGCTAATGTACCTCTGCTGTTTTCTCAATGCCTTTACCTCCTACCGCAGCGTCTGGAGCTTTTACTTTTGTATTTTCCAAAAAGTGAAAGACTTACTATGTTGATAGCTTTACAACCCTGTTTTGTTTTGGTCTTTTTGATTAAATTACAAGCAAGGGAGCAAAGATCTTCATAAAGATTTCCTGCAATATATTAAATATTATAATGCTCTTGGCTACATACATCATCTGTAGAGTGGAAAAGCAGCAGAGGCACTGACTTGAGCTGAGTGGTCTATAGTTGACTACTGCCTAGAGAGAACAAACTCATCTATAAAGTCAAGTGTTAGGTCTCACTTAAGGTTGGGCCTTGGTCATCGATGTGCCAGAAACATGAGGAAAAACCAAGCATTGATCTCAGAGTCGGACATGGTAGATACACAGCTGGCGACACTGAAGGGACAGATTAGAAGGGATGGAAATGAGAAAAGGAACAAGAGCTTCAGAAGAGGTCAGAGGTGCTTATAATTAACTGCAGCTTTATCAACTTAATATACTAAAAATTGATCTAGCAGTTTTGTGGGATTTCTATTCCCATGCACTCTCCTCCAACATATATCATTCCAGCTTAACTGTGTATCTGTATGTTTACTGATTAAAGCTAAAAAACAAGCTTAATTGGACTGAGGCCGCCAGTTTACCTGACTTGAGAATTTTTGTACTCGTTAACACCTTACCCAGGAATAGACATTTCCTTATCCTTATCTTTGTTGCCTTTTCTGTGATCCCTCCAGGTCTGGCTGTTTGTAATCTATCCTATTCTTCCTGTTTTAATCTCTTTTTAACAAAAGGAGATGTTCTGTTCTTTTCCTACGTGGAGTTAGCACCCCAGTTTGGAATCTCACTTTTGATAGTTAATTTTGCCTTCTTCTTTGCATACTTGTTAATATTTAATTTTATCTTATTTTTGAAAATCTGATAGGTGAAAGGAGGAATCAAAATTTCTGTTGATAGTTAAATATTTTAGCATTTTTAAAGTGCAATTTGATAGGAAGTCTGCCAAAATCCAAATACCTAAAAGATTCATTTAACCTTTGAGTAACAATTCCACTTTGAGCTGTCTATACAACAAAATATTTAGACACATACTCAGAGCTATAAGTACAGTCAAAAAAATTATAATAGAAAAATGGAATAACAACCTAAAAGCATATCACTGAGCAAATATTTAATAAATTATGTGCATATCGTAGAATACTATATAAAAATGAGATAAATGTATAGGTCCTACATGAAAACATTGCCAAGATATAATGCTAAATGAATGGGGCCTGTTACAAAACCTATTTAAAAATATATATATTGGTAGAGTATGTGTATTTTTTGTGTAGGCTTTTAAAGTGCATAGTGCAGTCTAGAAGAGTAAGTGCCAAATTCTTAATGGTGTTTAGAAAAGAAAATGAATTGCGGATGGGACATAAAAAGAAATTTAACTTTTTTGTATCATATATACTTCTATTAGTTTAATTGTCCAATAAGTGTATATTGCTTTCAAAATGAAAACCCTGTAAAGAGCGTGGATGTTTCCATCGAAACTCCTAAATCCTGAGTTTTATGCTGATTTCCTATGTTCTCTTTGCTGTTGAGAAAATTTTTAGACTGAAATGAGTCCTTTATGATACATCTTTTTAATCTTCAAGTATAATTGGAAGTCTGTATATCTAGAAAAAGAAACACAGAGTCAGCATTTTAGTATGAGTATTTTAAAACTGTTACATTGTAACTCTATCTTGATAGCATAAATTAGTATAGCTTTCTTTTTTTTTTTTTTTTTCTTCCTTGTTTGGTTTATGTTTTTACCTTCTAGTGTCTCTTCATGGAAAAGCGTTTTGGTGGCGTGGGGAGAGGGGAATGCTGCTGTGAAGTATCTTTGTTTCCTTTGGGTTCGATCCGCCCTCCTTGTGGTATAATGTAGGCCATTATAGTGTTCAGTTCAGTGTCTCAGAAAGATAAAAGTTTGAGTGTTTACAGTTTGCAGGGTACTGGGCTAAATGCACATAACGCCTTTTGTTATTTAATCCTCACAACAACCTTTTGAAATAGATTTAATGGTCATCTCTGTTTGATAGGTGAGGAAGCAAGTCTTAGCAAGGTTAAAAATTATAATAATAAGATTTAGAACAGTTAGAACCCATGTAACTAGTGAGTTGCAGAACTGGGATTTGAACATCGATCTATCTCACTCAAAATGCATGCTCTTAATCTCTATCCCACATCATCTCCCAGAACATTCCAAGAGGACGGCTTTCAGTGAGGTCTACAAAAACACTTGTTGTGTTTTCCTCATTTCTCAGTTTCTTATCATTTCCTCATTTGCATATCCTTATGATAGAAATGGTTTTGGAAGATGCAAAAAGCACTCTTTAAGTGTTTAGCTTTGTATAAGTCAGCCTCATTGCCCAATGGACATCATTTTTACCCCTGTCATCGTTCTTTGTAATACCATTGAGAGAAAGGACTCTTCATTGGCTGGATCCTTCATTGTTTGCTTACACTGAAGTTTTGGTTCATTGTGTTCTTAACATTCCTAGCACCATAATGTCTGAAATGAGTGAGACTAAGTGAAGGATGTTTTTGAATAAAAATTCTGCTCATCTAAGGTAACATTTTGTAGCTACAAGATATAGCCACTTCACTAAACGTAATGTCGGCTCATATCGCTGTATGACTTTCTGGTGATTCTGTGTGTAAATTCCATGACTTCTCCAAATTGAGACTAAAGGAGTATTCCAACAAACAAAATAGGAAAGAGTAAACACATGCACCTGATAATTTGTTTCGATGAGCATATCCTTTTGATAATATTTTGCTTTGTTTTCCCTTACCGTTTTTGACTAGATTTTATTTGTAGTGATGAGTTTTCTTCTTTGTGTTCAAAGGGCAGCCATTCTACAAAAGTGGAAGCTGTGGTCAGAACTCTGATGAGAATCCAGCTTAGAGATCCAGGGGCAAAAGCTCTCGTTTTCTCAACGGTATAATCCACATTTTCGTCCTCTGTGTTAACTTACACCAGTTCTCTGTCTCTAATCAGTTTATATGAAAGAACTTATTTTTCGTGTTTGCCATAATATAGCTGAGATTTAGAACTACTCAACAGTAATTTTTACCTATTAAATTATTTTTCATGTCTATAAGATAGAATTATTTTTAGAGAAATTTGATGATACTTCATAAGGTAATTTCTATAGATGCATTTCATGTTTTTATATTTTATTTAGGGATGTTTGGGGGGGGAGCCTTGGTGTTGCAGTGGGTAAAGCGCTCAGCTGCTAACCAAAACGTTGTTCGTTCAAACCCACCAGCCGCTCCCCAGGAAAAAGAGGCAGTCCGGTTCCATAAAAGTTATAGCCTTGGAAACCCTATGGGGCAGTTCTACTCTGTCCTATAGGGTCGCTAGGAGGCAGTCAACTCTGAGGCAAAGGGTTTCTTATTTATATTTTAGACAGTGGAATCTGTAACCTTGAAAGTCTCATTTCACAAATAAATTTGGTTCAGAAAAAGAAAATTCAAGTAATCTAGTGAATAAAGTAGTAAGTCAAAATTCTTGTTTTCATTTTTGAAAGACAAGTAACCACACCCATTAAGTACTCAGTTTTTTATGTTCTATTATTTATGTCTATCATAATTGAGTTCTTAAAGATACTTCCCGCCTTTAAGTGTAAGCTGTCATTTGTTGCGGGGGTGGGGGAGGACAATACCACTACTCTTTCAAGGTAGAGGTACATAATATTGATAGTACTAGATTTGAGGGTTTTGTGTTTGTTTCATGTAATCCTAAAGTACAAAAGTTATTTTGATTTAGTCCCTTTTCAAATCCTCTTTTTGAAAGCTATGTGTAAATATTGTTTTTCTTATTGTTTTATGTGTTCTAGTGGCAAGATGTATTGGATATAATTTCAAAAGCCCTCACCGACAACAACATGGAATTTGCACAAATCAGCCGCGTTAAGACATTTCAGGTATATCAAGAAGATTTTTCTTGTGTTATTTGGAGTAGATTCAGTTGCACATTGAACCTATTGTTAACTAGCTTACCTCTGTTTTTTTGCCTTTTGTCATATAAACCATGTAAACAGGGTTTTAGTTCTTAATTGATGAATTATGAAATTAACTTTTAAAAGCAAAGTAGAGGAACTGTAGTTCTTTTCTATTCAGTTATATCTACAGCAACCCTAGATTCTTACCTTCTTTTCATCTTTTTTAAGATCTTTTGGTTTGAGGCCCTTTTCTTGAATATAGGAAAAGATTGTCTATGCTATACTTCTTGAATGGACCAAAGGCCTTATGCTCCTTAGGGATTAGGTTCTAAATATAGCGCATCAGGTGAAACTGCATAAAGTCAAAATTGTCTTCCCATCACACTCAGCGCAGTGACTGGTGCACACTCAACAGGCACAAAGAAAAGAAGACCAACTGAGAGTTTAGAAGATTTGTGTCTCTTATCTTGCACTCACTCTAGCACATTATTTCTCGTTATCTTTTTCCTCTAAGCCCATATAATTTTTTTCCATTTTTTTTATTGTGCTTTTAAGTGAAAGTTTACACTTCATGTCAGTTTCTCTTACAAAAACTTATACGCACATTGTTATATGACCCTAGTTGCTCTCCCTACAGTGTGGCAGCACACTCCTTCTCTTGACCCTATGTGTTCTGTGTCCATTCAACCAGTTCCTGTCCTCCTCTGCCTTCTCATCTCGCCTCCAGACAGGAGATACCCACATAGCCTAATGTGTCTACTTGAGCTAAGAAGCACAATCCTCACCAGTTATCATTTTCTGTGTTATGTTGTTGTTGTTGTTGTTAGGTGCCGTCGAGTCGGTTCCAACTCATAGCAACCTTATGCACAACAGAATGAAGCACTGCCCGGTCCTGAGCTGTCCTTAACAATCGTCATTATGCTTAAGCTCGTTGTGGCACCCACTATGTCAATCCAGGGTCTTCCTCTTTTCCACTGACCACGTACTCTGCCAGGCATGATGTCTTTTTCAAGGACTGATCCCTCCTGACAACATGCCCAAAGTATGTAAAACGCAGTCTCGCCGTACTTGCTTCTAAGGAGCATTCTGGTTGTACTTCTTCTAAGGCAGATTTGTACGTTCTTTTGGCAGTCCACGGTATATTCAATATTCTTCTCCAACACCACAATTGAAAGGCATCAGTTTTTCTTCAGTCTTCCTTATTCATTGTCCAGCTTTCACATGCATATGATGTGATTGAAAATACCATGGCTTGGGTCAGGCGCACCTTAGCCTTCAAGATGACATCTTTGCTCTTCAACACTTTAAAGAGGTCCTTTGCAGCAGATTTACCCAGTGCAACGTGTCTTTTGATTTCCTGACTGCTGCTTCCATGGCTGCTGATTGTGGATCCATGTAAAATGAAACCCCTGACAACTTCAGTCTTTTCTCTGTTTATCATGATGTTGCTCATTGGTCCAGTTGTGAGGATTTTTGTTTTCTCTATGTTGAGGTGCAATCCATACTGAAGGCTGTGGTCTTTGATCTTCATTAGTAAGTGGTTCAAGTCCTCTTCACTTTCAGCAAGCAAGGTTGTGTCATCTGCATAACGCAGGTTGTTAATGAGTCTTCCTCCAAACCTGATGCCCCATTCTTCTTCATATAGTCCAGTTTCTCATATTATTTGCTCAGCATACAGATTGAATAGGCATAGTGAAAGAATACAACCCTGACGCACACCTTTCCTGACTTTAAACCACTCAGTATCCCCTTGTTCTGTCCAAACAACTGCCTCTTGATCTATGTAGAGGTTCCTCACGAGCACAATTAAGTGTTCTGGAATTCCCGTTCTTTGCAATGTTATCCATAATTTGTTATGATCCACACAGTCGAATGCCTTTGCGTAGTCAATAAAACACAGGTAAACATCCTTCTGGTATTCTGTGCTTTCAGCCAGGATTTATCTGACATCAGCAATGATACCCCTGGTTCCATGTCCTCTTCTGAAACCGGCCTGAATTTCTGGCAGTTCCCTGTCAATATACTGCTGCAGCTGTTTTTGAATGATCTTCAGCAAAATTTTGCTTGCGTGTGATATTAATGATATTGTTCTCTAATTTCCACATTCGGTTGGATCGCCTTTTTTGGGAGTAGACATAAATATGGATCTCTCCCAGTCAGTTGGCCAGGAAGCTGTCTTCCATATTTCTTGGCATAGACGAGTGAGCACCTCCAGCGCTGCATCCGTTTGTTGAAACATCTCAATTGATGTTCCATCAGTTCCTGGAGCCTTGTTTTTCACCAATGCCTTCAGAGCAGCTTGGACTTCTTCCTTCAGTACCATCGGTTCCTGATCATATGGCACCTCTTGAAATGGTTGAACATCGACTAATTCTTTTTGGTATGATGACTCTGTGTATTCCTTCCATCTTCTTTTGATGCTTCCTGCGTTGTTTAATATTTTCCCCATAGAATCCTTTACTATTGGAACTTGAGGCTTGAATTTTTTCTCCAGTTCTTTCAGCTTGAGAAACGCCAAGCATGTTCTTCCCTTTTGGTTTTCCACCTCCAGCTCTTGGTACATGTCATTATAATACTTTACTTTGTCTTCTTGAGCTGCCCTTTGAAATCTTCTGTTCAGTTGTTTTACTTCATCAATTCTTTTTGCTTTAGCTGCTCAACATTTGAGAGCAAGTTTCAGAGTCTCCTCTGACATCCATCTTGGCCTTTTCTTTCTTTCCTGTCTTTTCAATGACCTCTTGCTTTCTTCATGTATGATGTTCTCTCTTATAGTCCAGTCTAATCTTTGTCTGAAGAGTTGGCTTCAGGAATGGTTTTAGTTTTGGGCTAACAGAGAGTTTGGGGGCCATGACCTCTTGGGTCCCTCCAATCTAAGACTATTAAGTCTGGTCTTTTTAAGAGAATTTGAGGTCTGCATCCTACTTTTCTCCTGGTCCATCAGGGATTCTCTGTTGAACTCCCTGTCAGGGCAGTCATTGGTGGTAGTCAGATACCATCTAGTTCTTCCAGTCCCAAGCTGATGGAGTCTCTGGTTTATGTGACCCTTTCTTTCTCTTGGGCTCATATTTTCCTTTTGTCTTTGGTGTTCTTTGTTCGCCTTTTCCCCAGGTGGGTTGAGACCTATTGATGCATCTTAGGTGGCTGCTTGCTAGCTTTTAAGACCCCAGACACCACTCTCCAAAGTGGCATGCAGAACGTTTTCTTAATAAACTTAGTTTTGCCAGTTGACCTAGATGTCCCCTGAAACCATGGTCACCAGACCCCTGCCCCTGTTACTCTGTCCCTCGAAGTATTTGGTTGTATTTAGGAAGCTTCTTAGCTTTTGGATTAGTCCAGTTGTGCTGACTTCCCCTGTATTGTATGTTGCCCTTCCCTTCACCTAAAATAACTCCTGTCTACTATCTAATTAGTGAATACCTCTCTTCCTCCCTCCCCACCCTCATAACCATCAAAGAATGTTTTCTTCTATGTTTAAACCTTTTCTGGAGTTCTTTTAATAGTGGTCTTATACAATATTTGTCCTTTTGCAGCTGACTAATTTCACTCAGCATAATGCCTTACAGATTTCCTCCATGTTATGGGTGTTTCACTGATTCATCATTTTTCTTTATCGTTGTGTAGTATTCCATTGTGTAAATATACCATAATTTGTTTATCCATTCATCTGTTGATGGACACTTAAGTTGTTTCCATCTTTTTGCTATTGTGAACATGGGTGTGCATATATCTATTTGTGTGAGGGACCTTATTTCTCTAGGATATATTCCAAGGAGTGGGATTGCTGGATCATATGGTACTTCTGTTTCTAGCTTTTTAAGGAAGCACCAAATCGATTTCCAAAGTGGTTGTACCATTTTGTATTCCCACCAGCAGTGTGGAAGTGTTCCAGTCTCTTCACAGCCTCTCCAACATTTATTATTTTGTTTTTTGGATTAATGCCAGCCTTTTTGGGGCGAGATGGTATCGCATTGTATTTTTGATTTGCATTTCTTTAATGGATAATGATCAGGAGTATTTCCTCATGTATCTGTTAATTCCCTAAATGTCTTCTTTGGTGAAGTTCCTGTTCATATCCTTTGCCCAATTTTTAATTGGGGTTATTTGTCTTTTTGTTGTTGAGGTTTTGCAGTACCTTCCAAATTAGACGCTGATCAGATTTGTTGTAGCCGAAAATTTTTTCTCAATTTGTAGGTTGTCTTTTTTACTCTTTTGGTGAAGTCTTTGGGTGAGCATAAATATTTGATTTTTAGGCGCTCCCAGTTATCTAGTTTCTCTTCTGGTATTTGCGCATTGTTAGTTATGTTTTGTATTCTGTTTATGCCATGTATTAGGGCTCCTAGCATTGTCCCTATTTTTTCTTCCTTGATGTTTATTGTTACAGATTTTATATTTAGATCTTTGATCCGTTTTGAGTTAGTTTTTGTGCATGGCATGAGGTATGGGTCTTGTTGCATTTTTTTGCAGATGGATATCCAGTTATTCCAGCACTGTTTGTTTAAGAGAATATCTTTTCCCCCAGTTAACAGACTTTGAGCCTTTGTGAAATATCAGCTGCTCATAGGTGAATGAGTTTATGTCTGAATTCTCAATTCTGTTCCATTGGTCTATGTATCTGTTTTTGTACCAGTACCAGGCTGTTCTGACTACTGTGGCAGCATAATAGGTTCTAAAATCCGGTAGTGCGAGGCCTCCCACTTTGTTCTTCTTCTTCAGTAATGCTTTACTTATCCGGGGCCTCTTTCCTTTCCATATGAAGTTGGTGATTTTTTTCTCTATTCCCTTAAAATATGACATTGGAATTTGGATCGGAAGTGCGTTAATATGTATAGATGGCTTTTGGTGGAATAGACTTTCACAATGTTGAGTCTTCCTATCCATGAGCAAGGTATGTTTTTCCATTTATGTAGGTGTCTTGGTTTTTTGCACTAGTGTCTTGTAGTTTTCTTTCTTTTGGTATTTTATGTCTGGTTAGATTTATTCCTAAGTATTTTATTTTGGGGGGGGCTATTGTAAATAGTACTGATTTAGTGATTTCCTCTTTGATGTTCTATTTTTTAGTGTAGAGGAATCCAGCTGATTTTTGTATGCTTATCTTGTATCCTAATATTTTGCTGAAATCTTCTATTAGTTCCAGTAGTTTTCTTGAGGATTCTTTAGGGTTTTCTTTGTATAAGATCATATCATCTGCAAATAGAGATACTTTTACTTCTTCCTTACCAATTTGGATGTGCTTTATTTCTTTTTCTAATGTTGAACCATGTAACGTTGAGCCATCCTCTGCATACCTTCATACCAGATGGTATGAATCCCACTTGGTCATGGGGAGTTTTTTTTTTTTTTTTATGTTGTTGAATTCTATTGGCTAGAATTTGGTTGAGGATTTTTGCATCTAAGTTCATGAGGGATATTGGTCTATAGTTTTCTTTTTTTGTTGTGTCTTTACCTGGTGTTGTTATCAGGGTTATGCCGGCTTCATAGAATGAATTTGGGAGTATTCCGTTCTTTTCTATGCTCTGAAATACTTTTAGTAGTAGTGGTGTTAGTTCTTCTATGAAAGGTTGGTAGAATTCTCCAGTGAAGCCATCAGGGCCAGGGATTTTTTTTGTTGGGAGTTTTTTAATTACCTTTTCAATCTGTTCTTTTGTTATAGGTATACTTGGTTGTTTTACTTCTGTTTGTGTTAGTTTAGGTAGGTAATGTGTTTCTAGAAATTTGTCTATTTCCTCTAGGTTTTCAAATTTGTTAGAATACAGTTTTCATTTCTGTTATGATTCTTTTTTAATTTCAGTTGGTCTGTTGTGGTATTACCCATGTCATTTCTTATTTAAGTTATTTGCTTTCTCTTCTGTTTCTGTTGTCAGTTTGGCCGATGGCTTATCAGTTTTACTGATCTTTGCAAAAAACAGATTTTGGTCCTCTTAACTCTTTCAGTTGTTTTTCATGCTGTATTTCATTTAATTCTGCTTTAATTTTTATTATTTGCTTTCTTCTGGTACCCGAGGGTTTCTTTTGCTGTTCTGTATTTGTTCAAATTGTAGGGTTAATTCTTTGATTTTGGCCCTTTCTTCTTTTTGGATGTGTGTGTTTAAGCCCATGTAATTTAATTTACATATATCATATGCATTACTTTGTGATTCCACTATATATTTTAAAGAACAAGAGAGCTTATGTGATACTTTTCCTTACAATTAAAGTCGAGCAGCATGTTTACATTTTCTAAAATTGATAATTTTACGTTTAATTTTCTTATTGTTTTTCACAATGATCTAGATACCACTAAGCATCTTTAAAGTGAGCTAAAACCTACTGCTCTTATTTTTAATTGATCCAGCTAAAATTAAAATGTGCCTTTCTTTTTTAGGAGAACCTGTCAGCATTTAAACATGATCCCGAAATCAATATTTTGCTGCTGCCCCTGCACACAGGTTCTAATGGACTAACTATCATTGAAGCAACTCATGTTCTTTTGGTGGAACCCATATTGAACCCTGCCCATGAGCTTCAAGCCATAGGGAGGGTACATCGAATCGGACAAACAAAGTAAGAACTGAAATTAGCACCAGTCATATTTATTTCAAGTTTCTAAGATGCCAAGTCAGATTCTTCTAATTATGTTTATCATAGCCTATTCAATTTTAATTACTTCCTTATTTATTAAATGTTTTAAGAATATGGCAAAAAGGTAAGTTGAGATTTTCAGCCCTCCTTTCTCCAGGCAGCAAACCCCAAAATTCTCCCAGAATTTTATCTTCCTTCCATCAAAACTACCCTAATTGCTTCACCAAAGAGTCTTCCCTCCTTCTGAAACTATCCTGATTGCATCATCAAATAAATTTTGTTAGAAATACTTAAGATAGTTACATAATTAAAGGCATCCATCATGACTTTAATAAGAATTTATTTTTGTCTAGAGTACCCTATGATTGAAAGAAGGCATACCTCATGCCTTTTTAAGTTCTTACCCTTAGGAAGAGACATGGTCATAGGTCAGCTCTAAAGAGATAACTAGATTTAGTCTAGGGCTCAAAGGAAATCTAACAGTGAATATTTTGTGGTGTATATTACCTTCACGGAAACCCTGCCAGCATAGTGGTTAAGTGCTACGACTGCTAACTAAAGGGTCGGCAGTTGAATCCAACAGGCGCTCCTTGGAAACTCTACGGGGCAGTTCTACTCTGCACTATAGGGCCACTATGGGTTGGAATCGGCTTGACGGCACTGGGTTTGGTTTTTTGGTTTTTTACTACCTTCACACAAATATCAGAGTGTTGAAGATTATCCTTGATAAGGCCTCCTAGATATATTACCTCCTGGAGGTTAAACTGCTTGAATATTTTTTAAAAATGCTGCCATACTAAGCATTCATTAAATAAATATTTATTGAGTACTGACTGTCAAGCACTATGCTAAATACTGAAGATCCAAATTGAGACATAAAACTCATCCAGCAAGGAAGTTACGATATAGTACAGGAGACAGATGACTTAAAATACTGCAGTGAGGTATTATTGTATTGTCAAAATACAATAATACAGTTACTGTGGTAACAGAAAAGAGGGAGTGATCACTTGTGCCCGAGAGAGTTAGGGAAGACTTCATTAAATTGAGTCTTGATGGAATGATGATTTCAAAGTTGGGTAGGAAAGGTGCTGTCATAGCCAGAGAGGAGCTGCACATGCAAAAAACACAGAGGTGATAAGCAAGTATTTCTTCATTCTATAAGAAGTTTGGAATTGCTGGAGTATAAAGTGTGAGAAGAGGAGTGGCAGGAGGTGAATGCCTTATATGCCACACTATGAGTTTTGGACTACTCTGTAAGAAGTAGCTGGGAGAGCCAATGAAGAGTTAATTTTAAGCAGGACAGAGACATGTTCATCAAACAAATCCTTTACAAAATACGGCAAAATAACAACGTAATAAATGCATGTTTGTTCTCAAGTACTACCAGGTGTCCTTTAAAATGCAGTTTTGCCATACTTGTTTTTTGTTTTTTTTAAAAAAAAAACATTGACTTCTTGTCCTACCAGTGTTTCTTTGAAGCATAGACTGGACTCATCTCAGATTTATGACTACAAATCTTAAAAAGCCATTTAGCACTACCGGACAGTCCTACACTTCCCTAGTAAATAGGTTTTTCTGCTTTCTGCAGAGACTGTCTTAGGTCTTCCCTATCCTCCTCCCCACTCTTGGCTGATGATCTTGCCTCATACAGGGAAAGTAGATACAGTCAGATTAGAAGCCCCTCATCTTTCTGTTACCAAATTCGTCCATCTATCTGCATCAGTACCACATACCTCATTCAATACATTTTTATAGGAGCACCTGTGTGCCAGGGCACTGTCCTAGGCTTGAGATGCCCTCATGGAGTTTACATTCTAGTTGTAAAAGGTTGGTAGAGGGGCAAATCGTAAACAGTAAAAACATATTGAATATATAGTATGGTATGAGCTAGAAAAATTGATCAGAGTGAGGAGAATTAAGAGTACAAGGGGACAGGAAGGAAGGCCTTATTGAGAAAGTAATATTTGAGCAAAGACTTAAAAGAGATGAGAAAACTAGTCATGCAGATATCTTGGAGAAGAATGTTCAAGCACCTAGTACAAAGGCTGGCAGTTAGGAGTTTGCCTGGTATGTTTAAGGAGTGGCAAGGAGGTCAGAGTTGATAATGTAGAGTGAGCAAAGGGGAGAAGAATAGGACATGAAGTCAGAAAGCTTAAGGGAACCAGATTATAGAGGGCCTAAGAGGTTAAGGAGCCCTGGGGTTGCAGTGGTTAAGCACTCAACTGCTAACCAAAAGGTCAGCAGTTCAAACCCACCAGCCAGTTTGAGGAAGAAAGCTGTGACAGTCTGCTTGCATAAAGATCACAGCCTTGGAAACCTTATGGGGCAGTTCTACTCTGTCCTATAGGATCGCTGTGAGTTGGAACCGACTCCACAGCAGCGGGTTTTGGTTTTTTGTTTGTTTGTTTAGGAGGCCACTCTGAGGACCTTGTTTTTCTCTGTGTGAGATAGGGAGCCATGTGAGCAGAGGAGTGATGTGATGTAACTTAAGTTTTGAAAGAATTCTTCTAAGTGCTGTGTTGGAGGCTGGGGATGGGAGCAACAGAGTAGGAGCAGAGATACGGATTAGGAGGATATTGCAGTAACACAGGGGAAAGTTGAAGGTGGTCTAGACTACAGTGGCAGCAGTGGAAATGGTGGGAAGTGGTCAGGTTCTGGATATATTTTGAAGATAGAGGCAATAGTATTTGTGGACAGACTGGTCACAGGGTATGACAGAGTTAAAGATAACACCATGATTTTTGACCTGGAGAAATAAGAATAAAGTACCCATCAGCAGAGATGCAGAAGACTACATGGTGGAGATTGGCGAAGGAAGAACAGAAGTTCAATTCAGATACAAGTTTGAGATATTTATTAGACATCCACAGAGAGATTTCTATTTTGTAGTTGGATAAACTTGGATCCACTGTCAACACTCAAAGAAGCAGCAGTCAAGAAATCATATTGCATTGGACAAATTTTCTGCAAAAGACCTCTTTAAAGTGTTGAAAAACAAAGATGTTACTTTGAGGACTAAGGTGCACCTGATCCATACCATGGTGTTTTCACTCGCCTCATATACATCTGAAAGCTGGACAGTGTATAAGGAAGACCGAAGAAGAATTGACACCTTTGAATTATAGTGTTGATGAAGAATATTGAATATACCATGGACTGCCAGAAGACAAAGAAGTGTGTCTTAGAAGACGAATGCCCCTTAGAAGCAAGGATGGTAAGACTTTGTCTCACATCCTTTGGACATGTTATCAGGAGGGACCAGTCCTTGGAGAAGGACATCATGCTTGGTAAAGTAGAGAGTCAGCAAAAAAGAGGAAGATCCTCAACAAGATGGATTGACACAGTGGTTCCAACAATGGGCTCAAGCATAATAATGATTGTGATGATGGTGCAGGACCGGGTAGTGTGTTGTTCTGTTATACGTAGGGTTGATATGAGGTTGGAATGAGTTCATCAGCAGCTAACAACAACAGTTGGATAAAGAAATCTAGAGTTCAGGAGGAAAGTCTGGCCTAGAGATATGCATTTGGAAGTCAACAGCATATAACAGTATTTTAACGTCGTGAGACTGAATGAGATTGCCTAGGGGGTAAGTGTAGATAGAGAAGTGGACCAAGGACTAAACTGTAGAGCTCATCAGAGTTGAAAGGCTTGGGAGAAGAGAAGGAACCGGCAAAGACAATAAGTAAAAATCAAGGAGTGAATTAAGAAAACCATAAGAGAGGGGTGTCCTAGAAGCCAAATAAAGAAACTGACTCAAGGAGGAGGATATGATCAAATGTGTCATGTACCGTTTAAACGTCAAGTAAGATAAATACTGAGAATTGATCATTAGGTTTAGCAGCATGGAGTTCAAAACCAGTTTCTGTGGCATAGTAGAGGCGATGGCCTGATTGGAGTGTGAGAGAGAATGGGATTTTATGTATATGTTTATTTATTAACAGACACTTACATAACAAAGAGAGGTTAAGTAACTTGTCCCAGGTCACACACCTTGTAAAAAGTGGTGGCATGTTTCAAACAGACATTTGGGCTCACAGTCCATGATTTTAACTATAACATACTGCTGTTTTTGTATAGCTGATATGGACAGCTATTTTTTGAGGAATTTTGCTGCAGAGAGGAACAGAGAAAAGAAAGAGTCAGACCAAGAGAGCCTTTTTGTTTGTTTCCATCCACACAGTAGCCAAAGGGATTTCTAAATTCAAAATCAAGTCATGCGCAAAGCCCACTGATGGCTTCCTGTGATAACCGCGTTAAAATCCAAATTCCTGGCCATGTCTTACGAGACCCCACAAGACCTGGCCCCTGCCAACCTCTCCAATCGGATGTCACCCTCTTCCCCTCTTACTATGTGCCTCTGCCACTCTAGTCTTCTTTCTGTCCCTTGGACATTTTAAGCTTGTCTCAAACGTGTTCTATTCCCACAGGCATTGCACTCATTTGCTGTTTCTTCTGCTTGAATGCTTTTCTCACTTCTTTCCCCTTTTCTTAGCAACCTCATTTCCATCATTCATGTCTCCACTCACCTCAGGGTACTCATCTGAACCCAAAACCGTCTTATTTGTGCATGTGTTTGTGGTCTGTCTCCCTCATTAAAACGTTAGTTCACTGAGATCACGTTCTTTGTTATAGTGACCGAACCAGCACCTGGATTAATACCTGCCACGAGTGGGCACAAATTGACTGATGAGTCTAGCATATAATATGTGAAGTCTGTAATTTGTTTGAAGATGTTTGTAAACTTCTAATTGTTATGTGCCTTCTAGACCTACTATTGTACACAGATTCTTAATTAAAGCAACAATAGAAGAAAGAATGCAAGCAATGCTGAAAACTGCTGAGAGGAGGTAGGTGCCGTTTACCTTAAGTAGGTGGAAAAAGTTTTCCTGTTTATGTGAGGATGTGTATGTATTTGGAATGTCTTCACTTAAATGACTACTTGGTCAGTCACAAGATAAAAGCGCAAATACCTTTTAAAAGCAAGGTATGAACATTTTACCTATTCAATTTAATTCTTGTTTCCCAGTTAATGCTCTGGACATGGTAAATTTGACTTAATTAGTGTATTTAAACTATCTTACATGTCTTTGTGCCACTGGATTACTTTTTAAATGAAGTATGTCTATATGCCCAACCTGAAAGTCTTAGGCCGTTATGTGCGAAAACAAAACTTGGATTTCTGTTTCATGCATTGCTCGTTAGTTACATGCAAAGAGGAAGATCAGGCCTTAAAACTAGACTGGTAATTTGGGTCCTAATTCCAAAGACAGAACAGAAATAGACCAGAACAGTAGTAGTTTAACAAACTTTACTTTGGAATCATGGTATGTATGTTAATCCTACTATTTATGATATTAGTATTAGTATTAATTTTTTATATTGTTTCTTTAAAGTCTTTTTAAAAACATAAACCAATGCCTCACTATATCCTTGTGACTCAGTAGGGTTAGAAAATACCCAAGAAAGACATTATTGCCTTCGGAAGGATTGTTTCCACAGAGGTACTTTGCATAGCAGAAAACAACCTGAAAGTGTTTTCTTCCACTGGTAGAAGGAAAGAGGCTACCACGTGAGCTTTTTGTTTCAAATATGAAGGCTTTGTTGTTATTTACATATGTAACAGACCTCAGTGATTTTGAAGATCCGTTGAAAATTTCTTATAAAGTGAGAGCGTTAATAGCAGTTGGCAGGAGTTTTCTTTCTCTGTTTTATTAATAATGCAGAAAAAAAAAGTTATGACCAGGCCTGCAAATAACGTATAGAAGTGTTCACTAATGTTGGTAAAATGTAATAATGGTCTTATCACCTCCTTTCTTCTGGGAATGTCTTGTGGTCTAGTTACAAAAGCTTAGGAACAAAAAAGTGTCCAGACTTACATTACTACAAACATATTAATTTTTTCCTGGGGGTTTCTTTCTGACGCTGGGCACTTGGAAAACCCTGCAGTCACACAAGCTCGTCAGCGAAGCGCTCAGAGGCCTCCGTGTTGACTGTGGCTGATCTGGCAGACCTGTTTACCAAAGAAGCCGAAGACGTTGAGTGAAGTACACTTGAGTCAATCCAGATGCCAGTATATTCATAAACTTTCACAGCTTGTAGAGCAAAGTTATACATTAAAAAAAAAAATTCCAGTAGATGTCAATAAACACTGTCATGATTTTTTTTCTCTTTCTGATTATACAGTGTCCTAGTAGTTCTTGAGTCTTTTTCAATATATAGTTTCCAAAAGATCTTCAAGGTTTTTAATTTTTCACTTCTGATAAGACGTTTATTTTTGTTCCAGAGAATACCTATATCTGATGAGGTAAGGGAATGAAGAGAGGTAATGTGTACCTTTCGTTTGATAAGATCCGTCTTATAAAGAGTCAGAAAAAGAAAGTAAACTAATCTAGTTTTCTATGTCCTGGTATATAGGCCCATTTTAGGAAGGGCCTTCACTGTCTTCAGAACGTAATTCACCAACATCTTGTATGTTTGAAGTAGATGGTGAATTATATTAACTCTTAGTTATTTGAGTAGGTTTAGACTATAACTCCATGAATAGTAACTTCACAGTAATACAACTCCTAACAGTAACGTCATGTTAGGCAAGTATTTCTTTTCTCTGTATCTTACTACTAAAAATCAAAATGTTGGAAACTTTTCATATTTTCATTCTATGTTAAGTGATACCAGTGTAAGCCGTTAATTCTAAATAGCATTTTTAAGTGTGTTGGCATTTTAAGTGTAATTTCACCTTAAAATTATCTAAACTATCTCTACTTTTAATTTTTCTTATTGTTAAGTTTTTGACATGTTATGAGATTGATATATCTGTAAATAATGCAAATTTTTATGATTTATGGTCTTGTCATTATAACATGGAAATATGGCAGGGTTTTTTATTATTATTATACTGGTGTCTTGGATTCTTTTCCTTTCCCATGTTCATGTGTAACTATACTTTTTAACCACTTGTATTTAAATTTATGATAGGGTTTATTTTATTCCAGGTGTACTTCCCTTAGGGACTAGTATTTGATCTTTAGAACAAGAGAATGTCATGGTCACATAAGCAAATAATTGCAGGTGATAATAACAGAGTGTTTCTTCTTCTATGAAGAATTAATGGACTTTGAAATCACTAAATAAAGAGCAGCTCGTTATATCTTAGCCATTTAATGTGATCCAAATGTCCTTTTTGTTGTTGTTTTCTTTGAGCCTTCAGAGTTTTAATTGACTCTCAGGACTCATTAGCTTCTACTTAGCTGCCCAGAAAACTGTAATAGAAATATGCCCTGGATCATATTTGTCTGAAAGCTTTTGGTGCTTAGTAAAGGTGCATTTTCTTATTCTAGGTTTATAAAAAAAAAAAAAAAAAAATAGGGGGACATAATTCAGCTGAAGAAAACACACACTTGTTTTTGGTGCTTATTCTTCAGTTGAAGGGAGATATGCATTCGTTCTTTTATATGAAATTGAACATAACTATTATTTTTGTAGCTCTTTACATATTATAAAGAGCTTTCCTGTACATTTACGTGTTTAATTTTTCCCAAAGTCCTGTGAAGTTGATATAATTAGTATCATTCCTCTTTTACAGATAAAGAAACTAAGGTTAAGAAGTAGTGAGAAACTTTCAAGTAAACAGTGGAGCCCAGGTCCCCTGACTCCAAATCTAATGTTGCTTTACTAAATCATATGTTATGATTAAGAAGGCCCATGGTTGTAATTTAATGATGAGATGATTTAAGCATTTTTTATGTTTTGTTTCCTAATATTCCTTTCTAAACTAAAATTTTAGGGAAAACTATTTGATATGCTTGAATTTTTATTAAAAAAAGAAAATATAAACATACTTACCTGTATTAGAGGAAAAACTCTTATTTATTTCTGTAAGATATCAATTAAATAAATATTTTAGTGGAAATTGAAATTTGGGGGTTTATTTAATTTCTGAGCCATAGAACATATGGCTTTCTCTTATTGTGTCTCAACAGATGTTAAAATTGCTTATACTACAGAATCCTTTATTTTATTACATCTGTTATTTCTTCAATACAGTTGTGACATTTCCTCCAAACAATTGTCAAAACAAAGACAGATCTAATCCTCACAGCTTCTTGGCTACAAACAAAGGACTATTTTGTTTCCTTCCCCATCATTTTAGATTATCAGAAATACTACCATTCTTAGAAATAGTTGCTCACTAACATAAATGCATGCTGTACTAATCAACCAGTCAGGAAAAATGAAAAGAGATGGCCCCAGGCCTTAGAAGAGCTTCAGTGTGTTTGGACCTGGGAACCATTCTCTGTTAAATGACAGATAAGCTTAATAGGACTGAAAAGATTATTTATATAGAACGTAAAATACGTATATCTGACTCCAAACCCATTTAGCTTTACTATATTTATTGGAGCTTTAACTTTTTTCTTTGTATGTGGTCACCCAAAAGATCCATGTGTTTCGTTTAGGGATTGACCCCTTTCAGATCACTTTAATAACAACCAGCTAAAAATTCTTAACATGATCATTCAACATATAATTACAAATAATTATCAAACCTAACTAATGGTCAGAATATTTAGGAATTGCATTTAGCAGTGCAAGATTAATCATCAACTCAGGTTACCCTTACAGATGAACAAAGGAAGAAATGATGTCTTCTAAATCTTCTTCTGCCCTCTTTTAGTAGTTCTCCCAAGATTTCATGTGCTTGAGTTTCTTATGGTTATAAAACTACAAGACAGCCTTTCAGAAATACAGAAATCATCTGTACTAAATGACCTCAAGCTTAGTTAAACTGAATAAAAGCTATCTTTCAACTCTTCTAGAATTTAGCTAAACAAAACTCCACAATAATATGCCATTTGTAATTTTTAACTGATAGATATAACAATATAAAAATGAAATGTCATCGAAACAGCACAGTACAAGCAATGCATTTTTAACCCTGCCTACTCTGATAAATCTAATCTTCAATAATATTTCTTCACAGTAGAATCAGTTAGCACAGTATTTCTCTGTTTTCTGGAATCTCCACGTACCTCTGTTGCAGTGATACTCACATGAATGCGTGTCATATGTAAGGATTGAATATGAGCCGCCTGCAAGCCTTCCTTCAGCTAAAGGCTATGAGAGTAATTGGTAACCCTAAGGGGAACTCAAGTGTCACAGTAGGTGTGTGGTGTTATCTCTGAGTTGTAGAACCAAAAAAAACCCCATTGCTGTCGAGTCAATTCCAACTCATAGCGACCCTATAGGACAGAGTAGAACTGCCCCGTAGGGCTTCGAAGGAGCGCCTGGTGGATTTGGACAGCCGACCTTTTGGTTAGGGGTCATAGCTCTTAACCATTACACTACCCTGCCAGGGTTTCCAAGTTATAGAACAGGTAGTATCAAGTCCAAAAAGTAGCATTAAGAACTGAATCAGTGAACTTGGCACGGACCAAAGTTGCTGTCTCCTGTCTCTTCCCACCTTCAGGCAGCCATTCAGGGCATGCATGTCTTATATTTGAAGAGTGGAGATCCCACACCATGACTTGGTATCCTCTTCCATTGTTGAATAGTAGTTAGTCTTAAGATGTTTTTTGTTATATGAAACCAAATCCTCCTGCTGTCGCTTGTACTTTTTTCTCTGCAAAATGGAAATAAATTTAAATAATCTCCATTATCTGTATAATGATCCTTTGTACCGGTGACTACTGTTAATAAGTTGTCCGGTAACTTTCTCCTTTTCTGCCTATCAAATAATCCATCCCTTCAGCCTTTTCTCAAAGGTCTTCCTCTCCAAACCCCATCATTATCTTTGTCTCTGTAGTAAACCTGTTGTTAATATTCTGCACCCCTTATAACACCTATTAGAGGAAAATGTCCAAGGATACACTTTCAGTACATGGAACCGTTCCAGACCTGTTACTTGTATGCCGCGACAGTTCTCATCATTAGCGTATATCCCTTCCGGTGCCTTAAGGAGAAAACATTTGTCCCCAAATTTCCTTAGAAATTTAGTTTCTTCTCACTTTATCAGTAATTTATTTAGAATACATCTGCTGAAATTACCTAGGTTTATTTTCTTTCAAGACCATTTAGTGTATATTTACTACATCGCTAATTTTGTACTCAAACCTGTAAGGCCCCTGCATACCCTTTCTGTTCTCCTGGCTTTCTATAATCAAACCAGTGCTAATCCAGTTCTGTTTCTAGACCCTGCCTAAAAATTTCCATTAACTTGGATGAGAACATTATTACCTGTTGATAATATTGAATATATTTTCCTTCGAACTTCACAGACTGACGTCTTCCTTGGTAAATGCAAATCTGTGTTTTAAAAGGGAATGTATTTTAGAATCTGCTCTTGCTTTATTGCATCAGAATGTTTCTAAAAATGATTTAGCTATTAAACTATTAAAGCATCCACATAGAATGTTCTGTTCACTTAAAACTTCATCAGTGCTTTTCACTTTTTAAAGTCGTATTTGATAATCAGGTTTCTGCTTGTATTTTTTGTTTTTGTTGTTGGGTACCGTCGAGTTGATTTTCAACTCATAACGACCCCATGTAACAGAGTAGAACTGCCCTGTAGGGTTTTCTAGGCTGTAATCTTTACAAAAGCAGATTGCCAGATCTTTCTCCCACAGAGCTACTGGGTGAGTTTGAACCCCCAATCTATGGGTTAGCAGCCGAGGGCTTAACGGTTGTGCCACCAGGGCTCCTTGCTTGTATTCTACAGATGGCCTTTTCTACTCTGCTCCCACGTTCAGCTGATCAGAGGTTTGGCCACTGGCGTGACATGGCACAAATAAACACTTTACAGAGCACTTCTGTCTTCTTAAGGTCTTAACAGTGACTCACTTTAGCAGACATCTAATGTATACAGTGATTTGTTTTTGAGGGGTGATCATTTCTATCTAGTTTTTCTCTGTGCATTCAGCAAAGCATTAGGAAGCTTTCTCAGTAATGACTCTGGCCTTTCTAACATTCTGGTAGAGATTTTTACTGAGTAAACTGTTGTTAGCTGCTGTCGCGTCAACCCCTGACTCATGGCAACGCCGTGCACAGCAGAACTAAACGCTGCCCAGCTCTGCACTAACCCTGTGATTTATTGCAGATCAAACTGGTTGTGATCCATCATGTTTTCACTGACTGATTTTCAAAAGTAGATGGTCTGGCCTTCCTTCCTTCCTGAAAGGTTTAGATTTAGAGGCAGCAAAGCATAAATAAGGAAAGACTATTTCATTTTAATTTCTATAATATGAATTCTAGGGATATGTTCATCACTTCTCCTAGGAAAGGTAACTGCAGGCTAAAAGATGAGAGACTAGAATGTTTATTTTTGTCTTATTCACTCAGGTTATGTGCAAAATGTAGTCAATGACTAGCGAAGCTAAAGCACAAATAAAGCAACGAGAGAAAAGTACCATAAATGTTTGTGTTCAGATGGGCGTGTTGTTAGTTGTCAAGTCAATTCCAACTCACAGTGACCCCATGTGACAGTAGAACTGCCCCTTAGAGTTTCCTAGGCTGTAATCTCCACAGAAGCAGATCACTAGGTCTTTCTCCCATGGAGCCACTGGGTGAGTTCAAACCACCAACCTTTTGGTTAGCAGCCAAGCACTTAACCGTGGTGCCACCAGGCCTTACTACAGTAAAATTTGAGGAGTCCATGACAACCCAAATTATTAGTAAAATGAGTGTTTTTTATTCCAACTTCAAATATAGGCATATAAAGTCCAATTGTTTGCCTCTAGCAAGCCAGGTAAGTACTAATTAAACACAAAGAAGGTTTGAAGAGAAATCCTTAATCTTTCCCTTCTGCCTGTCTCCTCTGTCAAGTAGAAACAGTAGTACTGGGATGGTTCCCATATGTAATTCTCTAGAGAGATTTTATCAAAACTAACCACCAAAAGCCTTCATAAAGTGGGAAACTCACTTATCCTCTCTCCACCCCACTCCTCCCCACCCACCCACCCCAGCCCAGTAACTCAAAGCCTAATATCTTGTTCCAGAACAGAAATTAAATTTTGGCAAAATTTAATTTCACCAAATTAAACAGCTGCAACGTTTCAGAATTCAGTTGGTACACAAATAAATGCAGTAATCAAGACACTGTGTTACTGGCATAAGGATGGACATACTGTTCAAAGGAATAAGAGTTCAGATCCAGAAATAAACCTAAATATGGTCAATTGATTTTTGATGAGAGTGCCAGGACAATTCAATGGAGAAAGAATAATCTTTTCAACAAATGGTGTTGGGACAACTGGGTAGCCACATGCAAAAGCATAAATTTGGACACCTTCCGTACACCATACACAAAAATTAACTAAAATGAACCATAAACCTAAATGTGAGAGTTAAAACTATAAACTTCTTAGAATGTAACAGGAGTAAATCTCTGTGACCTTGGATTAACCAATAGTTTCTTAGGACACCAAATACATAACTGACAAGAAAAAAATAGGTAAGTTGGACTACATCAAAATTAAAACCTTTTGTACTGAAAATGATGCCATAAAAAAAGAAGTGAAAAGACAGCCCACATAATGTGAGAAAATATTTGTAATTCACATATCTGATAAAGGACTTGTAAATACGTAAAGCACTCCTACAATTCAATAGAAGAAAAACAAAATAATCCAATTAAAAAATGGGCAATTGATTTGAATAGACAGTTCTCTAAAGAAGGTACACAAACGGCCAATAAGGGCATGAAAAGATGTTCAATTCCATTGGTCATTCCTCCCAAAGCCAAACCCACTCCCATCAAGTTGATTCCGACTCATCAAAACCACAATGAAATACCACTTTACACCCAGTAGGATGGCTATTATCAAAAAGGGAAACAACAGCAAGTGTTGGCAAGGATTAGAAAATTAAAGCCACCATCCCTTACTTACTGGTGGGAATGTAAAACAGTACAGCCACTTTGAAAAATGATCAGTTTCTTAAAATTTTAAATATACACCTGCTAGCTATTTCACTCAAGTATTTAGTTAAAAAAAAAATTCACACAAAGACTTGACATGAGTATTTTGGCAGTTCCTCAAATTGTTAGACATAGAGTTACCATATGACCAAGCAACTCCACTCCTAGATGTATAAAAAAAAAAAGATGTATAACCAAGAGAAATGAAAACATCTGTTCACATAAAAACATGTACACAAATGTTCATAAAAGCATTATTCATAAGTGGGAGTGAATAATACTTCCAGAGATGGCAACAATCCAAATGTCCATCAAATAATAAAGAGATTTTTTTAAAAAGAGAGGAAGACCCTCAGTGGCCACAACAACGGGCTCAAGCATAACAAGGATCATGAGGATAGCGCAGGACCGGGCATTGTTTCATTCTGTTGTACATAGGGTCACTATGAGTTGGAACCGACTCGATAGCACCTAACAACAGCAAACAAAATGTATATCCATACAGTGAAATATTCAGCCATAAAAAGGAATGAAGTACCGATACATGCTGCGATATAGATGAACCTTGAACATTTTGCTAAGTGAGAGAAGCTAGACACAAAAGACTATATATTGTATGATTCCACTTAGATGAAATGTCCAGAATCAGCAAAGAATAGTGGTTGTCTAGGTTGGGAAATATGAAGTGACGTCAATAGGCATGAAGTTTCTCTTTGGGATAATAAAAATGTTATAAACTTAGATTGTAGTAATGTTTGCACAACTCTGTGAATATACTAAAAACCATTGAATTGTATGGTATGTGTATTGTATGAAGATTTTTTTTTATTTTAATATAGCATGTAGGTTTTTTTTTTTTCAATCAGCATTCAAAAGCTTTGACAGAGTATTGTAGATTAAAGTGAGACATATGGTCTTCAAAATATAAGTCACACATTGTATAGAACATTGTATTCAGGACCTATGCATCTCAGTATTAGCGGGCAGCCACAGTTAAAATGTAACAACTGGAATTGCTGGCTGTAATTGACAATCACTGGATAGATTACTACGGGACTGGAATGACTAAGGAGGCCCTGAGTAATGCAAAAGGTTAATGTGCTCACCCACAGATGGCACAGAAGGAAGGCCTGCTAATCTACTTTGATAAAATCAGCCATTCAAAACACTAGGGAGCACAGTTTAACACTGACACACAGGGGGTTGCCATGAATTGGAATTCATCCCATGGTAACTGATTTGTATGATAAATTTCTGAGATGTGAAACAAAGGTAACTATTATCCTTTAGTAACCTCTTGTTAACTCTTATGATATTCTTAAAGCTCAATTCTAATAAATTTTTTCAACTCAAGTAATGACTATAAAACATGCAACCTCAAAATAATGTGTTCTTCATGTCCTAGGAATACAGCATTACAGTACCAGCCATTTCTTGGTATTAAAGTATTAAGTCGGACAACTTGAACACTGTTGTTAGGTGCCATTGAGACAGTTCCCACTCACAGTTATCCCACGTACAACAGAACAGGTGCTGTTGAGACAGTTCCCACTCATAGTGACCCCACGTACAACAGAACGAAATACAGCCCAGTCCTGTGCCATGCTCACAATTGTTGAGCCCATTGTTGTGGCATTTGTGTCAGCCCACCTCATTGAGGGTCTTCCTTTTTTTGCTGACCCTCTGCTTTACCAAGTACGATGTCCTTCTCCAGGGACTGATCCCTCCTGATAACATATCCAAAATATCTGAGACAAAGTCTTGACATCCTTGCTTCCAATGAGCATTCTGGCCGCACTTCTTCTAAGACAGATTTGTTCCTTCTGGCAGTCTGTACCAAAAAAAAAAAACATTGCCATTAAGTCGATTCCGACACATATCAACCATAGACGACAGGATAGAACTGCCCCATAGGGTTTCCAAGGAGCACGTGGTGGATTTGAACTGCTGACATTTTGGTTGGTAGCCGTGGCTCTTAACCACTACGCCACCAAGTTTTCCTGGCAGTCCATAGTATATTCAATATTCCTCACCAACACTATATTTCAAAGGCTTCGGTTCTTTTCACTATATTTTAAAGGTTTCCATTCTTTACCCTTTCTTATTCATTGTCCAGCTTTTGCATGCGTATGAGGCAATTGAAAACACTATGGCTTGGGTCAGGCGCACCTTAGTCCTCAATGTAATATCTTTGCTTTTTAACACATGAAAGAGGTCTTTTGCATCAGATTAACCAATGCAAAGTATCTTTTGATTTCTTGATTGTGGCATTCCATGGATTTTGTTTGTGGATCCAAGTAAAATGAAGTATTTGACAACTTGAATCTTTTCTCCGTTTATCAGGATGTTGCTTATTGGTCCAGTTGTGAGGATTTTTTTTTTCTTTATGTTAAGGTGTAATACATACTAAAGACTTTAGTCTTTGATCTTCATCAATAAATGCTTCAAATCCTCTTCACTTTCAGCAAGCCAGGTTTTGTCATCTCCATGTCACAGGTTGTTAATGAATCTTCCCCCAATCCTGATGCCCCATTTTTCTTCATATAGTCCCGCTTCTCGGATTATTTGCTCAGCATACAGATTGAATAAGTATGGTGAAAGGATACAACCCTGATGCACACCTTTCCTGACTTTAAACCACGAAGTATCCCCTCATTCTATTCAAATGGCTGCCTCTTGGTCTGCTACAGGTTCCACATGAGCACAATTAAGTGCTCTGGAATTCCCATGCTTCATAATGTTATCCACAATTTGTTATGATCCACACAGTCGAATGCCTTTGCGTAGTCAATAAAACACAGGTAAACATCTTTATGGTATTCTCTGCTTTCAGCCAGGATCCATTTGACATCAGCAATGATATCCTTGGTTCCACGTCCTCTTCTGAATCCAGCAACAATTTCTGGCAGTTCCCTGTCGATATACTGTTGCAGCCGCATTTGAAAGATCTTCAGCAGAATTTTACTTGTGTGTGATATTAATGACATCGTTTGATAATTTCCACATTCTGTTGTATCACCTTTAGAATGGGCACAAATGTAGATCTCTTCCATTCAGTTGACCAGATAGCCGTCTTCCAGATTTCTGGTATAGACAAGTGAGCACTTCCAGAACTGCGTCTGTTTGTTGAAACATCTCAGTTGGTATTCTGTCCGTTCCCGGAGTCTTGTTTTTTCACCAATGCCTTCAGTGCAGCTTGGACTTCTTTCTTCAGTACCATCAGTTCTTGATCATATGCTACCTCCTGAAATGCTTGAACGTTAACCAATTCTTTTTGGTACAGTGGCTGTGAATTCCTTCCATCTTCTTTTGATGCTTCCTGCGCTATTTAGTTTTTTCCCGGTAGAATCCTTCAATATTGCAACTCGAGGCTTGAATTTTTTCTTCAGTTCTTTCTGCTTGAGAAATGCCTAGCATGTTCTTCCCTTTTGGTTTTCCATCTCCAGGTCTTTGCACATTTCATTATAATACTTTGTCTCTTCAAACTGCCCTTTTAAATCTTCTGTTCGGCTCTTTACTTAATCACTTCTTCCATTCGCTTTAGCTACTGGACATTCAAGAGCAAGTTTCAGAGTCTCTTCTGACATCGATTTTGGTCTTTTCTTTTTTTCCTGCCTTTTTAGTAACCTCCTGCTTTCTTCATGTATGATGTCCTTAATGTCATTCTACAGTTCCTTTGAGTTTTGGTCATTAGTGTTTAATGAGTCAAATCTATTCTTGAGATGGTCTCTAAACTCAGGTGGAATATACTGAAGGTCATACTTTGGCTCTTGTGGACTTGTTCTAATTTTCTCCAGCTTCAGCTTAAACTTACATATGAGCAATCGGTGGTCTGTTCCGCAGTCGGCCCCTGATCTTGTTCTGACTAATGTTATCGAACTTAATCATGCAACCAGTTGACAATATAACAAACACTATGACACACAGTAAGTGCTAAGAAGATGCTTGAATTATGTTATGAACAATATATTAGTCATCTAATTCTGAATAACAAATCACCCCAAGATATAAATAATAGTAGTTTATTTTCTATCTCTCATGATTTCTGTGGGTCAGGAATTTGGCATCGACGGGCTGGGGCAGTTCAGGCCTGAGACCTCATGAGGCTGGTCTTCTGTGAGCTGTGAATGCAGTCTTCTGAAGTCTTGACTGGTACATTCTCTGTATTTTATTTTTTGGCTTGTGTTTACAGTTCTCATAAAATAAATACAAGGGACATTATGATTTAGGAAAGGTCCCTGGGTGGCACCAACAGTTTGTAATTTGCTACTAACATTGGCAGTTCAAACCCATCCAGAAAGGCCTGGCTATCTGCAGTTCTACTGTGTAACGCATGGGGTCGCCATGAGTCAGGATTGACTGAATGGCAATGGGGAAGGGTTTAAAACAGGCTATTCTGATACAAAATCTGTAACTTTCTTCTAAAATTAACTCTGATATTCTAGATGTTGATGTCTTTCCCAAAATATCACTAGAAGAGTGATTTTTTTATAGCAGACTCTTTTTTTATAATGTAATGATCCTGACTGCCTAAGTTGTAACTCCTCCTTCAGCTTCAGATGCAACTTACTGAACAAGGAACTAGAGTGATAAGATATGAAAATCAAGACTCTTCTAAAAAGCTACATTATCTCCCATTTATCCTTTATTTGACTATATTCTGAAGTACAGATAATAGTTTACACATATCATTCTGCCTTAATTTTATACTAATTTAACACCTGATAACCTTTTTACCTTGGCTGAAAACTGGTGATCTTATTAAAACCTCTAATACAAACTAATGTTCAACAACAGTTATTCTACTTTAGATGGCTTATACCTCTTTCTTTCTTTTCCTTTTTTAAGAACAGTTATGGAGACAGAGCAACGTGAATTCAAATCCTGGCTCCTCGATTTACCACCTGTGTGACGTGAAGCAAAGCTTTGTACTTTGAGCTTTGGTCCTTCCTTGTGCATAGAAATGTAGAAAATGATGCCGACAAAGTTATTTTTCTGACTTATGGTGACCCCAAGTGTGTCACAATAGAACTGTGCACCATAGGGTTTTCAGTGGCTGTTTTTTTGAAAGTAGATCATCAGGCCTTTCTCCTGAGGCACCTCTGGGTGGACTCGAGCCTCCAATCTTTAAGTTAGCAGCTAAGTACCTTTTTTTTTTTTTTTTGTACTTTAGATGAAAGTTTACAGAAAAACTAGCTTCTTATTAAACGATTAATACACACATTGTTTTGTGACATTGGTTGCCAACCCTGTGACCTGTCAACACTCTCCCCTTCTCAACCTTAGGTTCCCCTCACCAGCTTTCCTATCCCCTCCTGCCTTCTCGTCCTTGCCTCAGGGCTGGTGTGCCCATTTAGTCTCATCTTGTTTTATGGACCTGTCTAATCTTTGGCTGAAGCGTGACCCTCAGGAGTGACTTCATTACTGAGCTATAAGAGTGTCCAGGGGCCATACTCTCTGGGTTTCGCCAGTCTCTGTCAGACCAGTAAGTCTGGTTTCGTTGTTGTTGTTGTTTGTGTGTGTCTGTGAGTTAGCATTTTGTTCTACATTTTTCTCCAGCTCTGTCCAGGACCCTCTATTGTGATCCCTGTCAGAGCAAGATACTGACAAAGCTTTTCATCTTTGTTTTTATTATTATTTTTTGTTTTGTTTTGTTATTTTACAAGAGTTTTTGTGCAAGGAGGTACAGGAAACTGTGTTAGTTTCCTCTGGCTTCTATAACAAATTACCATAAACTTTGTGGTTTAAAACAATAGAAATTCATTCCCTTACGATTCTGGAGGCCAGAAGTCCAAATTCAGTTTCCCCAGCCCAAAACTAGGCTGTCAGCAGGGGCATGCTCCTTCTGGACTCTCTAGGGGAGAATCCCTTCCTTACCTTTCCCAACTTCCGGTAGCTGCTGGCATTTCTTGGCTTGTGGTCACATCACTACAATCTCTGCCCCTGTGGTCACATTGCCTTCTCCTCGTCTATCTGTGTCAAATCTCCTCCTTCCTTTCTCTTATAAAGATACCTATGACTGCCCTTAGGTCTCACCCAGTGAATCCAGGGTAATCTCCCCACCTCAAGATCCATAACTTAACCACATTTGCAAAGACTCTTATTCTCTGTAAGGTAGCATTACAGATTCCAAGAATTAGGACCTGATATCTTTGGGGGTCGTTACTCAGCCTACTACAGTATCTAATGGAAGGATGAGTTTGGCTGCTCACTCAACAAAGGGAAGTTGCCTTCCTTTGAACCTTGAGTTAGTAATGTTTAGTGAACGAAATGTTTCACGTGTATGTTTATTTTGAGGTCAGGAGGGGATGAAGAATGGAAAAGTGAAACTAAGAATTTCCGGGACTATTAAAAGTCACAGGATAATCCTTTAGTGACCTCAATTTTGAGTTTTACGGTCCTGTTTTAAAGTTCCAGGTCTTATGTTTTGGAACTGAAATAAGTATTTTGAGTGTAAAACGTAGAGCACAGACCCAGCAACAAGTGTTGGCCATCTTTAAGTGTTTTCACAAATCTTTGTATTCACTGGAAGATTTTGTATGCCAGAAATTCTTCTGCCTTCCCCCTCCCTGTTTACCCTCCCACCTCAGTCGGCAACGGCAAAGGCGAGGAATGATGATGAGTAACCGTGTGTTAGAATGTGTGTGGAGAAAACACTTTTAACCTCTCAATCCCTGGTGACAAGGGGCTCGGGAAGGAAGAGGAAACTAACTCTCAGAGCCTTCTTTAACCGTTCTCTTCCACAGGTGGCCTCTTCACAAGAATCGGAAACCACTGCTTATATCCATGCCCCCATTTGCGCCTCACCTGAGTTCTGCAGCTTTGGCTCTTTGAATGCTACCTAAAATGCCTACCTATTTTCAATAGAGGTCAGAGATTGCTGGCTCTTTTGCTGCCAATAACGTCTGAAAATAATAACAGTGCCTCATATGAGTCTATTGTTGGGTGGTGTTTAGTCAATTCCGACTCCTTGCAATCCCATGTGACAAAGTAGAACTGCACTATAGGGTTTTCTAAACTGTAATCTCAATGGGAGCAGATCACCAGGTCTTTTCTTCCACAGAGCCACTGGGCGGATTTGAACCACCAACCTTTCGGTTAGCAGCCGAGCACTTAACCACTGCACCACCACGGCTCCTCCAGTGGTAGTATTTTATAATAAAGAGCACTTTGATGTGCAAGTTCTCTTTCCCAGGTACCAAGAATACAAAAATGGATAAAATTATAACTCATTTAACCCCAAAAACTCAGTGAGGAAAGTGAAGGTGGCACCATTATCCCCATTGAGGAAGGCGAGTGTTAAAATCTAATTTGCAGAAAAAGATAAAATCATGACTCTCTTACATATATAAAAATGAACATAAGTTAAAGATTTTGTTTAACTCCTTCATTGAGGACCAAGCTGATGTTGTGGCTGGTTCAAAGATGACAAGAAACACAAGTTTATACGGAGTTAAGGAATGTTGAAATGAATTGCAAGTGGGGGAAATCTCCTCCTCCCCGCCCTTCCCTTAGGAGAAAGGAGAGGACCCAGGTGCTGAAATAAATTAAGCGCTCAGCTGCTAACTGAAAGGTCAGGTGGTTCGAACCCACCAGCTGCTCCTGGGAGAAAGATGTGACAGTCTGCTTCCGTAAAGTTTACAGCCTTGGAAACCCTACAGGGCAATTCTACTTTGTTCGATAGGGTCACTATGAGTTGAAATTGACTTGACAGCAACAGGTTGTGGTTTTTGTTCCTTTGTTTTTTGTTTTTGTTTGTTTTGGTTAGGGGAAGGGAAGTCAATAGAACTTGTATTAAACATGACAAAATTTTAGGTCTACTAGTAACAACCTTGCTTGCTGAATGTGAAGAGGATTTGAAGCACTTACTGATGAAGATCAAAGGCCACAGCCTTCAGTATGGATTATACCTCAACACAAAGGAAACAAAAATATTCACAACTGGACCAATAAGCAACATCATGATAAATGGGAGAAAGATTGAAGTCAAGGATTTCATTTTACTTGGATCCACAATCAACACCCATGGAAGTGGCAGTCAAGAAATCAAAAGACACATTGCATTGGGCAAATCTGTTGCAAAAGACCTCTTTAAAGTGTTAAAAAGCAAAGATGTCACCTTGAAGACTAAGGCACGCCTGACCCAAGCCATGGTGTTTTCATCGCCTCATATGCCTGCAAAAGCTGGGCGATAAATAAGGAAGACTGAAGAAGAATTGATGTCTTTCGATTATGGTATTGGCAAAGAATATTGGGCTGCCAAAAGAACAAAAAAAAAACTGCCTTGGAAGAAGTAAAAGCCGGAATCTCTTTAGAAGTGCGGATGGCAAGACTACATCTCACATACTTTGAACATGTTATTAGCAGGGATCAGTCCCTGGAGAAGGACGTGATGCTTGGTAAAGTAGAGAGTCAGTGAAAAAGAGGAAGACCCTCAACGAGATGGATTGACACAGTGGCTGCAACAGGGGGCTCAAGCATAACAACGATCATTAAGGTGGTGCAGGACCAAGCAGTTTCGTTCTGTTGTACACAGGGTCACTATGAGTCAGAACTGACTCAGCGCACCTAATAACAACAACAGTCAGTTACATACAACATACAGAATAATAAAACAGCCCCCATAGAATCAGAATAAAATATCTAGAGGAAGGGTATACAGACACTGCAAAGGTTTCCTTTTGGAGTACAATTTTTTCTCTACATAAAGCTCAGAGAAAAATATTGACCATACCCAAATAGGGTCTGGATGTAAATCTGAGACTTTCTGACACCAAATTCAGAGTTTGTTCCACTCCACCACATTGTCCCAACTTCTGAGAAAGGTAATGGTGAAATAAAGTTGCCAAAAAGAAATTGCAAAGGAGAGCATAAAAGGCAAAGTGGTTACAGACTCCCTGCCATTCACACTAAGTCCTATTTTGTCTTCAAACACTCATGAAGCAGCCAATTAACCAAGATGAAGCTCCCCAGACGGGGCACAGCTCCGGAAATGAAGCCAGCATTGGAACTTGCTCAAATGCATATTGCTTCCCACTGCAGTTGGAATAACAGCTTGAATTGGAATGAAAAGTAACCATTTGCTTCCAAATCCAACAGGAAGAGCATAAGTGGGGTCAAAGGTGCTATTACTGAACTCAAACAGGAGCTTAAGGCAGGGACCTGGGATGGTCACAACTAAGGGGAAGAAGATAGTTAGCCCAGAATAATATGATTATGGTGTTTTATGAAAATGTGATAGTGTATGCTTCTGAATATTTCAAACTAGAAAAAAATAGAAAGGTACCACACTCTCAAATTGTATGTGAGCATGTGTATGTATTTAACTTTATTTGATGATTTGGACTTAACAAACCAAAAAAATCAAACCAATTGCCGTTGAATCGATTCCGACTCATAGCGACCCTATAGAACAGAGTAGAACTTCCCCATAGAGCTTCCAAGGAGTCCCTGGTGGATTTGAACTACTACCGATCTTTTGGTTAGCAGCCATAGCACTTACCCACTATGCTACCAGGGTTTCCGATTTGAACTTACTGGGCTATAAAAAGAAGGACATAAACAAAAGATAGTGGCATTAACCTGTTTGCCACCACTAATAACCTAAAAAAATGTGGCAACACAAAAAGAAACAAATAATCATTTCAGTGTAGACAGCCCCAGAATCCAGGCTATCATCAAGCCTTCGTCCCTTCATGCTTTCCACTTGGAAAGAATGCTGTGCCTATTTTTCTTTTTTTCTTGCCTTTATTCTCAAAACCTTTCAAATCTTGTTCATAAGCTAAGTAACTTAAAAAAAAACACCATTCCTATCTTTGCACCAGACAGCAAAACATTGTCTCTTTACAAGAGGCTTTGCTGTTGTTGTTTAAAAAAATCTTCCATTTCTTTTTCAGGATCTTTTTCAGTTTAAAGATGTTTGTCATAAATAAAAATAGTGGGGATTTTTCCATAATAAACATCCCTAAGAAATAAATGTGAAGATGTCTAGATTAAGGTCCAAGGCAAAGAAAGGTGGGGAGGAAATAAAGAGCGAGGAGATGAGACTATAGCTGACAGTCCTAAGGGATTTAAGTTAGTCACACAACAGGGAGAGAAGAGGTAATCTAATTGGTCAACAAGATGAAAGAATGAAACAACTAAGACATGCAGAGTGTGTGTGATAGTTCACCTTGCAGATTTTCTGGAATCACTGCATGAGCCAGACACATGTATAACGCACATTATAGTATTCATGTGGCTAGATAATAGATACCCATGACAAAAGATTTTAATAAAAGCTATTTGGCAACAATTTCTCAATAATACATCATGAATAACTGTACTTCTTCAATAACTTGTATCCTGCTGGACCTAGCTGCTGTTCCCTGACAACCAGCCACTTAAAAAAAAAAAACCCCACTGCCATCAAGTTGATTCCAACTCATAGCGACCCTATAAGACAGAGTAGAACTGCCCCATAGGGCTTCCAAGGAGTACCTGGTGGATTTGAACTGCTAGGCTTTTGGCTAACAGCTGTAGCTCTTAACCACTACGCCACTGGGGTTTCCGCCAGCCACTCAGTGAATCATTAACCGCAGCAAAAAGCCACAGCCAGGAGATGCTGCTTGTCAGGGTTACGTTTCTTAAAATACTCTGATCATCTCACTTCTCTACTAAAAAATTTCTACTGGTTCCTCACTGACATTGCAACTGTTCTGAATTCCTTAATGGGACACAGTTTGCCCTTCATGAACTTGCCCAGCTCTGCATGTCCAGTCCCGTCTCCACCACTTTCCCGTAACAAGACTCCAGGCGCACTGAACTCATTATGCCATCCCCTCAACGCTTGCGTGCCTCTGCACTAGCTGTTCCCTTTACCTAGAATGCTCTCCTTCCTCTTCTCAGCCTTCGTAATGACAGGAGCTATTGCTGTGACAACCCCCCACTGTCATTTTCATCCAGGTGGCTTAAAATATTTGTTGCTTACTGAAGAAGCTAGCCAACTCAGGAGGCACAAACAGTCAACATGCTCAGTTAACACACTCAGCTGTTAACCAAAAGGTTGGAAGTTCAAGTTCACCTGGAGGTGCCTTGGAAGAAAGACCTGGTGCTCTATTTCTGAAAAATCAGCCACTGAAAATCCTACGGAGCGCAAGTCTACTCTGATACATGTGGATCACCATAAGTCAGGGACCACTCAATAGCCACTGGTTTATTTGCATTTAATCCACCATCATTCTTCTGGAAATCTGATTTTATGTATGTCTGGATTTTTTGTAGTGGCTAGGCTTGGTTATGTTAAACATGTTATTCTAAAGATTTCTTCCTTGGTTAATTTTAATCAGACACTCTGCATTCATTTATCTTATTTTCAAGCCCCCAAACACAAGTATCACCCCCTCTCAAAAGCCGCCGCTCCTTTGCCTGTGTTTCCATAGATCTTCATTCATACTTTGGTTGTAGCTCTTGCAGCGTGGTATGTAATGCATCCGTTTGCATATCTGGCTCCTTCAGGCTGATGGAGACTGCCATGTTCATTATTGTATCCTCAGCATTAAAGACAGGGGCTGACACATAACTGTTGCTCAACATGTAATACCCTTACCTTCAAACCCCAGTCCAATGGGATGTAACACTACACAGACTTTGCTCTTATTCTCTCATTCTTTCATTCAACCAAAGTTAACTGAGCACCTACTATGTGCCAGGCACTTAAAATGTATGAAACACTGGGAATGCAGAGACTAATAAAACATGACCTCAACCCTGAGAGTATAGCCCCCTGACACCCTTTGAACTCAGCACTGAAGTCACTCCTGAGGTTCACCCTTCAGCGAAAGATTAGGCAGGCCTATAAAATAAATAACACACATATTTCAACCACGTATACAAGACTAAATGGGCACACCAGCCCAGAGGCAAGGAAAAGAGGGCAGGAGGGAACAGGAAAGCTGGACGAATGGAAATGAGGAACCCAAGGTTGAGAAGGGGAGAATGTTGACACATCGTGGGGTTGATAACCAATGTCACAAAACAATATGTGTATTAATTGTTTAATGAGAAGTGAATTTGCCCTGTAAACTTTCACCTAAAGCACACACACACACATACACATGAACACATGCACACACAAAAACACATTTAATGTGAATACCTCCCCCCCAACCCCGCAAAAAAAAAAAAAAACCATGACCTCTTCCTTGGAAGAGCTTAGTCTAGTGCTATAATCCAGAAAAATGGAATAATCTCACACTCGGGTACATGTAAGAGACAATTGTCTAAGACATTCATGGAGTGGTTTGAAAAATAGGAGAATAAGGGCAAAAAATGTTCTGTGCTTCCTTAGTCCGACCCAGACAACCCCACTTCACAGACATGAAAATATTGGTTCAGAGACAAACGCACCACCTCATACATCCAGAACACAGGATTTGATAGCTGAAACACAAAATTAATTGTTCAGTACTCACCATATGAGTGGCAAACCATGGTAGGTGCTGTGAATACAAAGACAAGACACAGTACCTGTCCTTAAGTACACTTTTAATTCATATAACTATAAATGCCTGTTTCAGAAGTAATTGTAGCAGTCTAGAGGGCTATGTGCATGTACAACTTAATTTTAGACTATAAAAAGGCTAAATGTTGCTTTAAAGATTAATATTAGACAGAAATCTAAGGAACCCTGGTGGTGTAGTGATTAAGCGCTCGGCTGCTAAGCGAAAGGCTGGCAGTTCAGACCCCAAAGTGGCTTCTCAGGAGAAAAGACCTGATGATCTGCTCCCGTAAAGATTAAGAAAAAAAAAAAAAATTGTCATCAAGTAGATTCCTACTCATAGCGACCCTATAGGACACAGCAGAACTGCCTCATAGGGTTTTCAAGGAGCATCTGGTGGATTCAAACTGCCAGCCTTTCTGCTAGCAGTCTTTGTTCTTAACCACTACGCCACAGGGCTTCCCCGAAAAGATTATAGCCTAGAAAACCCTATGGGACAGTTCTACTCATTCCTATAGGGTCAATATGAGTCGGAATCAACTCAACAACAACAAACAAAAGTCTACCTTACCTTACCAGTTGCCATCGAGTCGGCTCTGATTCATGGCAACCCCACGTGTGTATGAGTAGATGACTAATTTTCAGAAGCAGATTGCCAGGACTTTCTTCCAAGATGCCTCTGGGTGGACTCGAGCCTCCAACCTTTCAGTTATCAGTTGAGTGCATTGACTCTTTGCACCAAGTAAGGACTCCAAAAATTCACCTTAAACACCATTAACAGGCCTGCAAATATGTTTGTTTTTTACCTCTCAGAAAGAACAAAGATAGACTGTAATTTAAAACTCAAACCAGTTCCTCCTTTTCCTGCCATTCCCATCTATGATGCTGGCTTTTCCCACTATGCTGTTCACAGCCAGCAGAGTTATGTGGCCATTGTCACCAAAACCTCCAAAACTTGTTATATTCACTTGGAATCAGAAACATCAGTTAGAAGCAAAAAGCATAAATGTCCTCTGTCATGCCTTCATTCCAACTGCAGTTCCTGCTGCTCAGTCTGTCAGTTTGTTGTACTGTGGGGGCTTGAGTGTTGCTGTATTGCTGCAAGCTATGCCACTGGTATTCAAATACCAGCAGGGTCACCCATGGTAGACAGGTTTCAGTTGAACTTCCAGATTAGGAAGAAGGACCCAGAGGTCTACTTCTGAAAAGGGTTATCCAGTGAAAACCTTATGAATAGCAGCAGAACATTGTCTGATATAGTGCCGAAGGTGAGCACCTCATGTTGGAAGACAAGACGACTGGGGAAGAGCTGCCTCCTCAAAGTAGAGTCAACCTTAATGACATGGATGGAGTCAAGCTTTCGGGACCTTCATTTGCTGATGTGGTACAACTCAAAGTGAGAAGAAACAGCTGCAAACAACCATTAATAATCAGAATGTGGAATGTATGAACTGTGAATCTAGGAAAATTAGATATAGTCAAAAATGAAATGGAGCACATAAACATCGATATCCTAGGCATTAAAAAAAAAAGTGAGCTGAAATTGACTGGTATTGGCCATTTTGAATCAGATCATCATATGGCCTACCATGCCAGGTATGACAACTTGAAGAGGAATAGCATTGCATTCATTGTCAAAAAGAACATTTCAAGATCTATTCTGAAATACAAAGCTGTCAGTGATAGTATAATATCCATACACCTACAAGGAAGATCAGTTAATATTACTGTTATTCAAATTTATGCACCAACCGTTAAGGCCAAAGATGAAGAAACTGAAGATTTTTACCAACTTTTGCAGTCTGAAATTGATTCAACATACAATCAGTTTGCATTGATAATCGCTGATGATTAAAATGCCTAAGTTGGAAACAAAGACAAAGGATTAACCAAAAAAAAAAAAAAAACCCTTTTCCATCAAGTCGATTCCAACTCATAGCAACCCTGTAGGACAGAGTAGAACTACCTCATAGGGTTTCCAAGGGGCACCTGGTTGATTCCAACTGCCAACCTTTTGGTTAGCAGCTGTAGCTGTTAATCACTATGTCATCAGGGTTTCCAGAAGGATTGGTAGTTGAAAAAATATGTCCTTGGTGATAGAAACAATGCTGAAGATCGCATGAGAGAATTTTGCAAGACCAATGACTTCTTGCAAATATTTTTTTCACCAACATAAACACTGATTATACATGTGGACCTCATCAGATGGAATACACAGGAATCAAATCGACTATATCTGTGGAAAGAGATGATGGAAAAGCTCAATATTATCAGTCAGAACAAGGCCAGGGGCTGACTGTAGAGCAGACCAATTGCTCATATGCAAGTTCAAGTTGAAACTGAAGAAAATTAGAACAAGTCCACGAGACCCAAAGTACCACCTTGAGTATATTCCACCTGGATTTAGAAACCATCTCAGGAGTAGATTTGATGCACTGAACACTGATGACTGAAGACCAGACAAGTTGTGGAATGACATCAAGGACATCATATGTGAAGAAAGCAAGAGATCATTTAAAAAGACAGGAAACAAAGAAAAGACCAAAATGGATGTCAGAAGAGATTCAAATTTGTGCTTGAACGTCATGTAGCTAAAGTGAAAGGAAGAAATGATGAAGTCAAAAAGCTGAACAGAAAATTTCAAAGGGCAGCTCGAGAAGACAAAGTAAAGTATTATAATGACATGCACGAAGAGCTGGAGATAGGAAACCAAAAGGGAAGAACAATGCTCAGCATTTCTCAATCTGAAAGAATTTAAGAAAAAATTCAAGCCTTGAGTTCCAATATTGAAGGATTCTATGGGGAAAATATTAAAAGATGCAGAAAGGATCAAAATAAGATGGAGGGAATACACAGAGTCACAATACCAAAAAGAACTGATCGACGTTCAGCCATTTCAGGAGGCAGCATATGATCAGGAACCAATGGTACAGAAGGAAGAAGTCTAAGCTGCACTACAGACATTGGCAAAAAAAAAAAAAGGCTCCAGGAATTAACAGGATACCAAATGAGATGTTTCAACAAACGGTTGCAGCGCTGGAAGTGCCAACTTGCCTATGCCAAGAAATTTGGAACAAAACTACCTAGCTAACCAATTGGAAGAGATCCATATTTATGCCTATTCCCAAGAAAAATGATTCAACCAAATGCGAAAATTATCAAACAGTATCATTAATACAAGATGCAAGCATAATTTTGCTGAAGATCATTCAAAAGTGGCTGTAGCAGTATACAGACAGGGAACTGCCAGAAATTCTAAACGGATTCAGAAGATGACGTGGATCCAGGGATATCGTTGTTGATGTCAGATGGATCCTAGCTGAAAGCAGAGAATACCAGAGAGATGTTTACCTATGTTTTATTGACTATGCAAAAGCATTCAACTCTGCGGATCATAACAAATTTTGGATAACATTGCAAAGAATGGGAATTCCAGAACACTTAATCGTGCTCATGAGGAACCTGTACATAGAGCCTGTACATCGAAAAGAACAAGGGGATACTGTGTGATTTAAAGTCGGGAAAGGTGTGTGTCAGGGTTGTATCCTTTCATCATACCTATTCAATCTGTATGCTGAGCAAATAAGCCGAGAAGTTGGACTATATGAAGAAGAACAAGCTTCAGGATTGGAGGAAGACTCATTAAGAAACTGCATTATGCAGATGCCACAACCTTGCTTACTGAAGGTGAAGAGGACTTGAAGCACTTACTGATGAAGATCAAAGAATACAGCCTTGATGATGGATTATACCTCTACATAAAGAAAACAAAAATTCTCACAACTGGACCAATAAGCAACATCATGATAAGTAGAGAAAAGATTGAAGTTGTCAAAGATGTCATTTTACTTGGATCCACAATCAACCTCATGGAAGCAACAGTCAAGAAATCAAAAAACGCTTTGCATTTGTCATGGATTGAATTATGCCCCCCCAAAAATGTGTATATCAACTTGGTTAGGCCATGATTCCCAGTATTGTGTGGTTGTCCTCCATTTTGTGATTGTAATTTTATGTTGAGAGGATTAGTGTGGGATTGTAACACCACCCTTACCCAGGTCACCTCCCTGATCCAATGTAAAAGGAGTTCCCCTGGGGTGTGGCCTGCACGACCTTTTATCTCTCAAGAGATAAAAGGAAAGGGAGTCAAGCAGAGAGTTGGGGACCTTATACCACCAAGAAAGCAGTGCTGGGAGCAGAGCACATCCTTTGGACCTGAGATTCCTGCACTGAGATGCTCCCAGACCAAGGGAAGACTAATGACAAGGACCTTCCTCCAGAGCCAACAGAGAAAGAAAGCCTTCCCCTGGTGCCAGCACCCTGAATTTGCACTTTTAGCCTACTGGACTGTGAGAGAATAAACTTCTCTTAAAGCCATCCACTGTGGTATTTCTGTTATAGCAGCACTAGATGACTAAGCAGCATTGGACAAATCTGCTGCAAAAGACCCCTTCAAAGTGTTGAAAAACAAAGATGTCACCCTGAAGATTAAGGTGTGCCTGACCCAAGTCATGGTATTTTCAATCACCTCATATGCATGTAAAAGCTGGACAATAAATAAGGAAGGCCGAAGAGAATTCATGCCTTTGAATTGTGGTGTTGACGAAGAATATCGAATACACCGTGGACTGCCAAAAGAATGAACATATCTGTCTTGGAAGAAGTACAGTTAGAATGCTCCTTGGAGGCAAGGATGCGGAGACTACATCTCACATACTTTGAACATCTTATCAGAAGAAATCAGTCCCTGGAGAAGGACATCATGGTTGGTAAAGTAGAGGGCCAGCAAAAAAGAAGACCCTCGATGAGATGGATTGACACGGTGGCTGCAACAATGGGCTCAAATGTAGGAATGATTGTGAGGATGGCACAGGACCAGGAAGTGTTTTGTTCCATTGTACATAGGGTTGCTATGAGTTGGAACCAACTTGACAGCCCCTAACAGTCTGTAGGTTGAATTTTTGTTTCTTTGTTTTTGTATCACAAATTTCTCTTGCTATTTGGAACTGAAGGTGGTCCAACATTAGCTTTTGGAATACAGAAAATTTTGTTTCTGAATTGGTATTTCCAGCCACTGATTTGCCTATGTGGATGAGTTATTCTGAACATGATAATGATGTTTAATGTACAAGTATACCCTACATTTATAGCAAAGAACATTGCAGAAAAAGGACCAGTAAGTTAAAATGTTGAAAATTTATTCTGATCTTCCCATAGAAACAATATTAATAGAGTTCCTAACTAGAGGTCTCATACCCAAATTCTATAAATAATGCTCATGCCGTAATGTCTTAGTTATCTAGTGCTGCTGTAACAGAGATACCACAAGTGATTGGCTTTAACAAAGGGAAATTTATTTTCTCAGTCTAATAGGCTATAAGTCCAAATTCAGGGCATCAGCTCCAGGGAAAGGCTTTCTCTCTGTATCCGCTCTGGAGGAAGGTCCTTCTCATCAATCTTACCCTGGACTAGGAGCTTCTCTGCACAGGAACCCCAAGTCCAGAGGTCTGACTCTGTTCCTGTTGCTGCTTTATTGGTGGTATGAGGTAACCTTTTCTCTCTGCTTGCTTCTGTCTTTTATATTTCAAAAGAGATTGGCTTAAGACACAATCTAATCTTGTAGATCTCATCAACATAACTGCCGTTAATCCAACTCATTAATATCATAGTGATAGGATTTACAACACACAAGAAAATCACATCAGATAACAAAATAGTGGACATGGCCTAGCCAAATTGATACACATATTTTTGGGGGACACAATTCAATCCATGATACCATTTTAAGTAAAAATAAGTGCCTTGAACATTGTAACACTTTCTAAAGTATATAAAAATCAATTGGGTTGTTGTTAGATGCTGTCCAATCAATTCAGACTTACAGCGACCCTATGTACAACAAAACAAAACACATTGTAGTCCTGTGCCATCCTCACAATCATAATTATATTTGAGCCCATTGTTGCAGCCACTGTGTCAATCCATTTCATTTGCTGACCCTCTACTTTACCAAGCATGGTGTCCTCCTCTGGGGACTCGTGCCTCCTGATAACATGTCCAAAGCACATGAGATGAAGTCTTGCCATCGTCGCTTCTAAGGAGCATTCTTGCTGTACTTCAATGAAGTACAAATCAAGATAGTTCATTCTGGCAGTCCATGATATATTCAATATTCTTCACCAACACCATAATTAAAAGGCATCAGTTCTTCTTAGGTCTTCCTTATTCACTGGCCAGCTTTCACATGCGTATGAGGCAATTGAAAATACCATGGTTTGAGTCAGGCACACTTTAGTCCTCAAAGTGACAACGTCATGATAAATGGAGAAAATACTGAGGTTGTCAAGGATTTTATATATTATTTGGATCCACAATCAATGCCCATGGAAGCAGTCAAGTTATCAAGCCATGTATGCATTGGGCAAATCTGCTGCAAAAGACCTCATTAAAGTGTTAAAAGCAAAGATGTCACTTTGAGGATAGATCAATAGAGAAATGCAATAACCAACCATCAGGAGAACATTGTATTTAACATGGCAGTCTAATGAGTGAGATTATATTGTTAGTCTTTTGCTGAATTTGCGATTGAGATTCACTTCTTAAAAATTGTTTGGACCTATATTTTTCTTATGTCTAGTATTCTGTACCACCACTATCTATCAATTTGTCACACTTTGATGGCTTGTGTTGTGCAATGATTCTAGAAGCTTTGTTTTTGGGTGCCATCGAGTTGTTTCATGTACCAGCAGGGTAACCCATGCTGGACAGGTTTCAGCTGAGCTTCCAGACTAAGACAGACTAGGAAGAAAGCCCAGGCAATCTACTTCCAAAATCTAGCTAACGATAACCCTATGGGTCACAACACATTATTGTCTAATATAGTGCTGGGAGATGAGTCCCCTAGGTTAAAGGGCACTCAAAATACACAGTAGCTACAATAGTGGACTCAAGCATACCAGCAATCGTCAAGATGGTGCTGGACTGGGCGGTGTTTTGTTGTACTTTGGGTCACCATTATATGGATCATGCTTTGGGGGTTATATCTGAGAAATCTTTGCCCAACACTTATGTTGCAAAGATTTTCTCTTGTGCTTTCTTCTATGAGTATAATCGTTCTAGTGTTACATTTAGGTCTTAACCCATTTTGAGTTCATTTTGGTATATGGTGCACATTATAAATTGAAGTTCTTCTTTTGCATGCCAGCGCCAATGATTGAAAGACTATCTTTTGCTACTGAATTGCCTTTTTACTCTGTGAAAAATCAGTTGTGCATGTATGTGTAAGCATATTTCTGAACTCTCTATTCTATTCCATTGATATACTTTCACTCTTTACAACAATATCACACTGTCTTGATAACTAAAGATTTATAATAAGTAGTGATATACAGAAATGCTAGTCCCTCAGCTTTGTTCTTTTTCAAAATTGTTTTGACTATCGGCTGTTTTCATTCCCATATGAATTTTAGAAGCAACATGTCAATTTCTAAAAACAAAAAACTCTTGGGGTTTTCATTGGAATTGTGTTGAATCTATAGAAAAATTTGGGAAGTATTGAAACCCTAATAATATTAGGTCTTCCTACCCACAAATGATGTATGGCTCTCTGCCTATCTCCAGGGTTCTTTCTTGGTGCATCTCTCTCCTCTTCGGCACTCTGTCCTGTGAACTCTAGCCACCTTGGTTTCCCCAAACTCTTTGTTTCCTTGCTCTAACTCAGGGAGTCTACTGGACTTCACCAGGAGCACCTCTCCCTGTACCACACAACCTGAAAACCCTCTCAAGGTAGTCGGCTGTGGCAATCTTAAGGCTCAGCTTGCTTGTGTCTTGTCTCTGAGAGATCACTCTCCTGCATTCCCTGATGTTTGCTGTCTTGAAAACCACTGTTTTACATATACTTGTTTCATTTTTTGTATTTGTTTCAGACAGGAGCAAAGGTCCAATTTTCCATCTTGCCTGAAAACAAAAATCTCCATCACAGTTTTGCAGCAAGAAAACACTGTTTAAGACCTATGTATCCCCTACATTTTAAAAACATTCCAGTTTAACATACTTTTTGTGTACATAACATGTATTCTAGTGACCAAAAAGCTGGATGGTATCAGTCAGCATTGATCTACTTTCAGAGGACGCCGGAAAGTAACTACTCATGACCTCTATCTAGCCAACCTTGTCCTTGAGACGGCTGCTGGACTTTCCTTCTGGAATTTGAGTGCTAAAAGGTTTGAAAAGAAGACAGATCAAAGGGCTTTACACAGTTCAATACTGTGTACATTGAACAATAAGGAAACTTATAAGATTATAAATTTCTAGCACCACCAATTTTTTTATTTACAAAAAATGCATTTCATAAACTGACTCATGAACCTGTGAGAATACAGCTAATTGTCTTCTGGAAACACTTGGGAGATAATAACAACAATAATAAATGAATATGTAATAGAGTATGTGGAGCCCTGGTGGCACAGGGATTAAGCACTCGGCTGCTAACAAAAAGATCAAGGGTTTGTACCCACCAGGTGCTCCATGGGAGAAAGATGTGGCAATCTGCTTCCATAAAGATTACAGCCTTGGAAACCCGGTGGGGCAGTTCTGTTCTGTCCTATAGGGTCACTATGAGTCATAATTAAATGGCAGTGGGTTTTTGTGGGTTTGGATCCATGTTCTGGGAGTCCCTGGGTGGTGCAAATGTTAATTCGCTCAGCTGCTAATCAAAAGGTTGGAAGTTTGTTTCATTCTACCCAGAGGCACCTCAGAAGAAAGGCCTGGTGTTCTACTTCTGAAAAATCAGTTAATGGAAACCCTGTGGAGCACAACTGTACTTGGACATATATGGGGATGCCAGGAGTCAGAATCGACTCAATGACAACTGGTAACTGGCGTTTAATCTCTGTGATTTCATTCTACTCATCCTTCTTTTTCCCCTTCAGATAACACGCACATGCTCACACTCTCTAGCTATCACCCAGACAGTTATTTCCCGAGCAAGTCTTGGACTTCTATCTTGCCCAGCCCTTGCTGCTCTTGTTTCCTCTTCCTAAAATGCCTGCCTTGCAAATCTTTCCTCTCTTCTCAAAAATGTCATCTTCTCTTTCTTGCCTTTTTTGTGCTCACAGGTATAGATGACCCTTGAGACTTAAAATGGAGCATCTATCAGGCACATAGAGAATAGGTTGATGGAAGGAGAATGATGGAAAGTGCAGAAAGAGACTGGAGGCAGGAAGACCCAGAATCAAAACTGAGTTCACAGAAATTCAGAAGTGCATGAACTATCCCTGGTTATACATCAAACGATTTCTGTAGCAATTTTGGCTTTGCCCCAGTTATTCACAGGACAGTTTAATCCATGAACTGCTTTTGACAGTTTTGCTATATTTCATTTAATTGAGTTATAATAATTTGTGTCATAAATGTACCTCGTCACCTTGCATAGAACACACCATTACTAGTTTGGAGCTTTTCAATAGAAAAAAAAAATGGGGATGCAGCCCACAGGATACCCCATTCTTGCTTCCACAAGTGGGTTGAGTTCAGGAAGCCAACAGCCTTTACTGTGGTACTACTCGGTATGTCCAGGGTGTCCTTATGGCCTATAAGGATGGCACAGACTATAAAAGAAATCTTGAAAGGGCACTTGTGAAGGAGTTTAAGCATAAAACTGAAGACACTTCTCACAGCTCATATGACAGGCAAGAAGATGTGCCACTCAAATCTCCATTCAACAAAGAACTTGCCCGTCGGCTGGAGGAGTACAGCTAGCTGACAGCTTTCAAATGTAGTACCTTCAGGATCCAGAACAGTTCTCAGCAATGCCTTCAGTCAGTCTTTGCAGCAGAGCTCCCTTTAGGACTTGCCAAGACTTTCTCAGAGCTATGCAGCCATCTAAAGCTGTTACTACTCATCCTCCTTCCTTCTGACTCTCCTTTCACCAGTGTCAGACCTGTAGCACAGCCTGGAGGACTCCTTGTCTACTCCTGTTCCCTTTCCCCTTTGTCTTTCACTGACATTTCTCTCAATAAATTTCTGGTACTTCTAATTACATCTTGATGCACCCAGAGGACCTAAACTGGTATAATTCATTAGGTCACTTCCAAACTTAGAAACAGGAATCAGTCCACTAAATACAAAACTTACCTTTATAACCAAAATTGAAACAAGAGAAACATGAACATATTTTGTCTATATTTTCATTTTTCCCAAAAGCGTTGAATTTTTATGGAACTTTTTCTCCTGAAACCAATATAAGTTCAGTCAGTACCAAGAAACTTATTTTTCCCAACTAGATCCATAAAGTCACTATTTGTCACTGCAGCTGACCAAGTGGGATTGCCTATTTCTTCTATGCAAACTAGAGCAGATTTGGTCTTTCTTTCTTTTTCCCCAAATAGGATGCCACACAAAGAGAAATCCATATGTGTATTTATGACTTTTCTATTGCCTGAAAAAGACCTATGATTCTGTCTCATAGGCTATCTGCTTTCCCTTTCCTTCAATGCAAATTTAAAGGGAAAATAATGCTTCTTCAGTGGGAGGATATATGACCTACTTACGCTTAGACGGATCGAAAGAATAATCCTTAATTCATCTTCTAATGCAGAACTGACCAAATTCCTTTTCATATTGGAGACACAGCTATAGCATTCTGAAAGCCAAAGTTTGACTCTGTAAAATGACTACACCTCAATTAAATTCAACCATCTTGTGGAAATTTAGATTATACTTGGTGATAAACCATGATGATAATACCAATGGCATTATAAAGCCTAAAGTTAAATGAGATTCTGTTCACTTACTAAAATAAGTCTGATATTGGTCAAAACTTATTGGAACTTCTCTTTTGAAGTGGACTTTAAAGACTGTTAAGTCACTATCAACATTGACTTCATTGCTTTATAGCCATTTTTTAGCATTTTATGGAGAATAGAAACAGCAATAAAAACAGAGTTACCTATAAAAAAGAAAATTGCTCAAAAATTAATTTCAAAAAACTTTCAGCTATTTTTAAAAACCAAATCCCTCCTCAAAGAAGAAATATCTGTCACTCTTATCTTTATTAACCTTGTTGTTATTGTTAGGTGCCGTCCAGCCAGTTCAGACTCATAGCAACCCCGTGTACGATAGAAGAAAGCACTGCCCAGTCTTGTGCCATCCTCACAATTGTCATTATGCTTGAGCCCATTGTTGCAGCCACTGTGTCAGTCCATCTCCTTGAGGGTCTTCCTCTTTTTCACTGACCCTGTACTTCACCAAGCATGATGTCCTTCTCCAGGGACTGGTCCCTCCCAATAACATATCCAAAGTACAGGAGACAAAATCTTGCCATCCTTGCTTCTAAGGAGCATTCTGGCTATACTTCTTCAAAGATGGATTTGTTCATTCTTCTGGCAGTATATGGTATATTCAATATTCTTCACCAACACCATAATTCAGGTTCACTATAGTCCTCAAAGTGACACCTTTGCTTTTTAGCACTTGAAAGAGGTCTTTTGCAGCAGATTTGCCCAGTGCAATACATTTAATTTCTTGACTGCTGCTTCCATGGGCATTGATTATGGATCTAAGTAAAATGAAATCCTTGAAAATTTCAATCTTTTCTCTGTTTATCATGATGTTGCTTATTGGTCCAGTTGTGAGGATTTTTATGTGTAATCCATACTGAAGGCTGTAGTCTTTGATCTTTATCAATAAGTTTTTCAAGTCCTCTTTACTTTTAGCAAGCAAGATCGTGTCATCTGCATAATGCAGGTTGTTAATGAATCTTCCTCCAATTCTGATGCCATGTACTTCTTTATATAGTCCATTCTCTCAGATTATTTACTCAGTATACATATTGAATAAGTATGATGAAAGAATACAACCCTGACACACACCTTCCTGATTTTAGACCATGCAGCATCCCCTTGTTCTGTTCGAAAAACAGCCTCTTGGTCTGTGTATAGGTTCTGCATGAGCACAACGAAGTGTTCTGGAATTCCCACTCTTCACAATGTTATCCATAATTTGTTATGATCCACACAGTTGAATGTCTTTGCATAGTCAATAAAACACAGTTAAACATCTTTCTGGTATTCTCTGCTTTCAGCCAAGATCCATCTGATATCTGCAATGACATCCCTTGTTCCACATCCTCTTCTGAATCTGGCTTGAATTTCTGGCAGTTCCCTGCTGATGTAGAGCTACAACCATTCAATCATTTTCAGCATAATTTTACTTGCATGTGATATTAATGATATTGTTTGATAATTCCACATTCTGTTGGATAACCTTTCTTTGGAATAGGCACGTATATGAATCTCTTCCAGTCCATTGACCAGATAGCTGTCTTGCAAATTTCTTTGTCTAGACTGGTGAGCTCGATGCTGGAATGCAATGCTGGGAGTGCTCACTTGTCTATGCCAAGAAATTTGGAAGACGGATACCTGGCCAACTGACTGGAAGACTTCCATATTGACCCTGAGAGCCTATAAATAAATATTACCAGGTGACAGAGTCTTGGGAATGATAAGTTAGACACAAGTAACTCCAAGACAGACCCAAAAGACTTAATACTCCACAAGCTCACCAGATAAAGTGTTGAAAGATCAAGGGCCAAAGTGAGGGCCTGGGGAAAGATTCCAGGACACCTGGTGGCTAACCTGCCTCTGTCATGTTGGTAGAGTATCTTATTCTCTCTAGGTGTCAATTTCCCCGTTGGTATGTGAGAGGACAGGCCTTCAGGGTGTCTGAGGTCCATTCCTGGATTAGAAAAGCTACTAACCAGTTTTTTTTTTTTTTTTATTTCATCTGCACACAGAAGATTGATTTAAAGAAAATTAACAATCAAATATAACCAAAAAGGTGTTTAACTAGGCATAAGACCTGTAAGTGTAATTAAATGCTGGAGTACCTGGAGGCATGAGGCTAAATGAAATGGCCTTTTTCAAGCCAATTCATTCTCATGTTCTTTCAAACATCACACCTTCTTCAAACAGTTGTTTTGCTTTTGTTAGGTGCCCTCTAGTCAATTTCAACTCATAGCCAGCCCCATTTTCAGGAGCAGATCACTAAGTCTTTCTCCCATAGAGCAGCTGAGTGAGTTGGAACTGTCAACCTTTTGGTTAGCAGCAGAGTGCTTAACAATTGTGCCACCAGGGCTCCCATTCTCACTCTTTGATCTGCCCCTTTAACACACCAGGTGCAATGCCTCCCCTACAGGAGACTTTGGGGATTACAACAGAAACCTTCTTAGTTATCAATGCCCCGCCCCCCTGTACGCTTTTATTCCCAAACTGGTTAAATAACTTTAGCCTGTTTGACTTATCAGAACTTTCATCTTTGGGAACATTATTTTAAACACTTAAGATGGAACTTTTAGTTTCTATGACAATCTGCAGTAGAGTTCCCTTTCCAACTCTGGAAGATACATTACTGCCATAGTCAATATGATACCTATTCAGCTACAGTCCTTATTTTCAAGTTGAATTCTTCACCTAGGTTCAGATAAGAAAGGATTCTACAGTTGAAGACATGGAATATTATTTATGGAAAATTTAAGATTAAGCCTTTCATTTCATGTTCATGCATTTCCTTTCATTAACTTTTTTTCCCTGCTGTCAGCTCAGTTCCAACTTATGGTGACCCCATGTGTGTCAGAGTAGAACTGCACTTCTGTTGGGCTTTCATGGCTGTTACCTTTCAGAAGGAGATTGCTAGGCCCTCTAGGTACGTTTGAACTGCCAACATTTCAGCCAGTAGCTGAGCATGTAACTGTTTGCACCACAAGGGCTACCTAGTTATAGTTTTCCTTTGCCGTAGAGTCGATTCTGACTCAAAGTGACCCTATAGGACAGAGTAGATCTGCCTCCAGGGTTTCCAAAGCCATAAATCTTTACGGAAGCAAATTGCCACATCTTTCTCCCACAAAGTAGTTGATTGAATTCAAACCACCAACTTTTTGGTTAGCAGCCGAGCACTTAACCACGGTGCCACCAGGGCTGCCTCGTTAAAGTTTAAACCTATAATAATTCAACTTGAAAACTACTGGGGTATCCTTCTCATTATAGCAGGACTGAAGTACATCATAACTCAAAACCCTACTAGTGAAAGTAACAAATAAGAAAACAGGCAATTACAAAGTAATATATTAAGAGCTGTAATAAAAGAAATACCTAAATCCAGGTGGGGGAGATTAAGAAAGCAGGCTATAAACTGGAATATGAACAAAGTGTAGGGATGGGCCACTTTTGGGCAGGGCTTTTGAGGGAGAATCCTTGGTCAGAAGGAACAGTGTTTACAAAGGTTTCTGAGGCAAGAGAGATCACATGGCATTTAGGGTTAAGTTTATAGAGCTTAGGGAGATGGGAGAATGGTGAAAAGGAAGACTGGAGAGGCAGGTGGGACCAGATCATGAAAGAACGTCGTGTTCATTGAGCCAATGTTCCAAATACTTTCCATGTATATACTGTATCTTCACTTAATGTCTACAACAAACATGCTTAGAAATGGTTACAGTCATTTTATTACAAGGGAAATTGAGGCTCGGAGTAAAGTAACTTGCTAACTCTTGTTTAATAAACATCTCCATGTTCTGTTCTTGAAGCTGTTAGCCGATGCTAAAATGTTAAGTGATTGGTGAGGAATGTGGATAGCAGGTGTTCTTCTGCCTTTCATTCTGCAGCCTACGAGTTTCTCCTAAGCCACAGATTTCCACGCCCTTGTGCATCACCCATTAGGAAATCCATCCATCCACGGCTCTTGTAGGATTTAAGCCTTCGACTGATTCTCTAAGGGGTCGTTGGCAGAAATAAAAAGTGACTCATCAGACAGAATTAGGATCCTGGGATTCTTGCTTCTATTTTTAAGAGTATTAAAAAGATCTAAAGAATTCAAGTTACTAATGACAAACTCCATAGGTCAGTTAACTGAGCAAGAATGACAAACCAAATTTTCCCTGGAGTGTAAGCTGCACCGTCACCAACAACTTGGCACTGTCAGAAACAAAGCCTGAGCAACGATTGAGCAATGTGGTAGCCGGCTGTGCCTTTTCATCTGAGTGACGGTGACCAAGTGTGACATATGCTAAGCAAAATCCAGATAAATGAAGCTTTGGATGATATGAAATTGACATTTGAAGTCCACCTGGGTCTTTTCATTGGTTGTTCATTTACCCTGGGCTCCTTAGTTCAGCTGGATGAAATGATGCCCAAGACATTTTAAGTCACTATGTGATAATAGCAGGATTCCTGATATTTGATCAGGTAGAACCCATAGTTTTATGTCTTTCCAATTCTTTCTGAGTGCCCTCAAGTGGAAAAGGATGAAAAACTATTAATAATAATGAATGAAAAAATCTAGAAGCCATCTTTATTATCCAGGTGTTCAGGTTTGATGAGATTTCTCATAAAAATCAGCACTCCATGTTGTTGTTGTTGTTAGGTGCTGTTGAGTTGAATTTCAACTTACGGTAACTTCATGCGACAGAGTAGAACTGATCCGTAGGGTTTTCTGGTAAGCCGCTGGGTATGTTCAAACCTCCAACCTTTTGGTGAGTAGCTAAGCACTTAACCTAACCCTTATGCCACCAGGATTCCTTAATCTGCACTCCATGTTGTTGTTGATGTGTGCCACTGAGTCAATTCCAACTCATAGCAACCCTACAGGACAGCGTAGAACTGCCCCATAGGATTTCCTAGGCTGTAATTCACAGGAGCAGATCACCAGGTCTTTTCTACCACAGAGTCACCGGTGGGTTAGAACCACTGACCTTTTGGCTAGCAGCCAAGTGTTTACAGATCAAGTATATCACAACCCTGCTATTAGCAAACTGCTAAGGTTCCCTTGTAGAAAAGGCTTAGGCTTAGGGAGGCAAAGAAGAAATAGAAATAATATTCTGTCTTAGAAAAAACATGACTGTGTGACACTGCATTTCATTTAAAAAGAATATTAGAACTTTCTCCCAAAGTTAGGTGAGAAATCTATCTTAAACCACTCTAAGTAAACAAACAAAAGGGGATTTATTGTCTGAAGTAACTGGACAGGCCAGCGTGGGTGAGTCTGGTCAGATATGGATGCATTAAGGATACCACAAGAGGACATCAGACTCTTCTCATTCCTGGCTCTGCTTTTCTGTCTGTGCTCTTCATTCTCGGCTGGTCTTTCCTCAAGCACTGGCCAAGATGGCCCCAGGCCACTCGAAGCTCCGTCACCCTTCACCCAGTGAAGGCAAGCATCTCTCCCTGGCAGTTTGGAGAATTACAATTGATAACCTGGCTTGAGTCACCTGCCCATCCTTGATCTGATTGCTGTCCAGGGGAGTGGAAGACTCTTTTTTAATTTTTAATTTTTTATTGTTTTATTGTGGTAAAAATATATGTAACAAAACAATTGCAAATTCAACATTTTTTACATGTACAATTCAGTGACATTGATTACGTTTATCATGTTGCGCAACCATCACCACTGTCTGTTTCCAAATTATTCCACCAGCATGAATAGTAACTCAGTGTCCCCTTTGAAATGGCCCTCCCTTCCCCTCTTCCTCCCACCCTTGGCAACCATGGATAAACTTTGGTCTCAATACATTTGCCTATCTCAAATAAGGGGGTACATATAATATTTGTCCTTTTGTGACTGGCATGTCACTCAGCATAATCTTTTCAAGGTTCATCCATGTAGCATAGAACAGGGCTTCATGTCTCTTTATGGCTGAATAATATGTCATTGTATATATGTACCACATTTTGTTCATCCATTCATCTGTTGATGGACAATTAAGCTGTTTCTACCTTTTGGCTATTGTGAACAGTGCTGCAATGAACACTGGTGTACAAGTTCCTGTTTGTGTTCCTGCTTTCAGTTGTTTAGGGTAAACACCTAGAATTGCTGAGTAAGTCTATGTTTAACTTTTTTTGAGAAATGGCCAAACTGTTTTCCACAAACTGTACCATTTTGCATTCCCACCAGCAATGGATGAGTGTTCCAATTTCTCCACATCCTCACCAACGTCTCTTATTTTCCTTTTTTTTTTTTTTGTAGCCATTCTAGTGGTGGTGAAGTGGTATCTCATTGCTTTTTTGATTTGCATCTCTCTTGTTAAAAAATAAAAAAAAAAAAAACCCGTTGCTGTCAAGTCAATTCTGACTCATAGCGACCCTATAGGACAGAGTAGAACTGCCTCATAGAGTTTCCAAGAAGCATCTGGTGGATTCAAACTGCCAGCCTTTTGGTTAGCAGTTGTTGCTCTTAACCACTATGCCACCAGGGTTTCCCTCTCCCTTGTTAGCGATTTGTATATCAGGAGTGGAAAACTCTTGACTGACATGGCCTAAGTACACACCGCCCTGAACCTGGAGTGGGAAATAGATCAGTTGTCCAGAAAGAAAAGTGCAGAGTGATTAATAAAAAAAATAAATAAAAGTTTCAGATGTCAGCTACACAGGCAAATCAAATAGGGAAAAGTTTTCTTTTTTAATAGCCAAAGTCTTCAGAAAATAATTTTCCATAATATTTGCTACTCATTTGAGGAATATGTTATAATCGTGTTAGAAGGAAAAAGATTATTTTTCCTTTCTGTCAACAAAGACTGTTTAAAAATCACAAAATGTTTCACCAGTACAACATAACTATTAACACCTACTTTTAAACAGACTTACCAAAAACCAAACCAACCCATTGCCATCAAGTCAATTTTAACTCATAGCAACCCTGTAGAACAGAGTAGAACTTCCCCATAGGGTTTCCAAGGCTGTAATCTTTAAGGTTGTGTCATCTGCATAACACAAGTTGTTAATGAATCTTTGTGATGGTTAATATTGTATGTCAACTTGGCTGGGCCATGATTCTCAGTGTTTATATGTGATCACTCCCATGATGGACTCTGCTGTGAGTAGCCAATCAGTTGAAAGAGAGTTTATGTGGGGGTGTGGCTTGCATCTGAATATAAGCAGACATTCTGGCTTTTTGCTCACTCTGGATCCTGCAGCTGCCTCCTGTTTGTCTGACCTCTGGCTCCTGGGATTTGAGCTATCAGCTTATCTGCAGATCTTGGGATTCGTGGATCTTCACAGCCTGAAAGCGAGAGCCCTGCTCACCAACCTGCCGATCTTGGGTTCGCCAGCCCCTATGGCTACGTGAATCGAGAAAAACCTCTGTCCTGATCCACGGACTTGGGATGTCCCAGCCTATACAATCAGGTTAGCCATTCCCTTGATTTACCTCTCTCTCTCTCTCTCTATCACTTTACTGGTTTTGCTTCTCTAGAGAATCCAGCCTAAGACAATATTCCTCCAATCTTGGTGCCCTGTTCTTCTTCATATTAACAACCTGCATTATGCAGATGGCACAACCTTGTTTGCTGAAAGTGAAGAGGACTTGAAGCACTTACTGATGAAGATCAAAGACCACAGCCTTCAGTATGAATTACACCTCAACATAAAGTAAACAAGAATCCTCACAACTGGACCAATAAGCAACATCATGATAAATGGAGAAAAAATTGAAGTTGTCAAGGATTTCATTTTACTTGGATTCGCAATCAACATGCATGGAAACAACAGTCCAGAAATCAAAAGACACATTGCATTGGACAAATCTGCTGCAAAAGACTTCTTTAAAGTGTTGAAAAGCAAAACTGTCACCTTGAAGACTAAGATGCGCCTGACCCAAGCCATAGTGTTTTCATTCAACTCATATGCATGCGAAAACTGAATGATGAACAAGGAAGATCGAAGAATTGACGCCTTTGAATTGTGGTGCTGACGAAGAATATTGAATATACCATGGACTCCCAAAAGAACAAATTTATCTTGGAAGAAGCTCAACCAGAAGGCTCCTTAGGAGCAAGGATGGCAAGACTACGTCTCACATACTTTGGACATGTTGTCAGGAGGGATCAGTCCCTGGAGAAGGACATCATGCTTGGTAAAGTAGAAGGTCAGCAAAAAAAAAGGAAGGCCCTCAATGAGGTGAATTGACACAGTGGCTGCAACAGTGGGCTCAAGCATAACAATTGTGAGGATGGCGCAGGACCAGGCAGTGTTTCGTTCTGCTGTATATAAGGTCGCTCAACAGCACCTAAGAACAACAGCCTTTACAGCAGCAGACTACTACATCTGTCTCCTGAAGAGCGGTTGGTGGGTTCAAACCACTGCCCTTTCAGTTAACAGCCAAGTGCTTAACTACTGTGCCAAAAGGGCTCTTTTTAAATGGACTTAGTTATTTTAAATTCAAATGACTATGTGTTATAGCTATGAGTTGGAATTGACTCAATGGCAATGGGTTTGGTTTTTTTTTTTTTTTGATGCATTATCTGCAGTGAGGGGGAAAAAATTTTGTTCAGAATATATCTTAAACCAAAAAAATAAAACCCAAACCCATTGCCATGGAGTTGATTCTGACTTATAGTGGCCCTATAGGATAAAGTAGAAGTGTCCCACAGGGTTTTCAAGAAGAGCTTGGTGGATTCAATATACTGACCTTTTGGTTAGCTGTTGAGCTCTTAACCACTGAGCCTCCAGGGCTCTGAATACATCTTACTGGAAATTAATTGGCTTATGTAGCTGACAAAGAAAACAAATCAAATAAGAAAGAGAATGGCATTTCAGGAACTGACTAAATCGAAAGGCTAATCTCAGTTTCTGAAACGTATGTCTTGTGGTGTAAGACCAAAATCTACCAGCTTATTGCTAGAAATTCCTAGGAATCTTTTCAAAATTTCTTTACATCAGATACTTTAAGAAAATGTTGACAAACATCTTTACACATAACTTAGGAAAAACCCCTTTGTTCCATTACTGTTAAATAAATAGATGTTTACTCTTAATCTGTTGTTCTTTTAGACTTTGAGAACAGAGGCAGGAGAGAAGCAGGGGCGGTGGGAGGACTGAGAAGACTATAAAGTAGGGAGCAGCCAGTGTTTCTTCTCAGACCTTTAGAAAAAAACAAAGAAAAGGAATTCGTGAAAATTGGCACAGTTCCAGACCATAAACAAAATGCCTTCCAGAGACAGATTGTATAAAAGGCATTTTACAAGTTAAACAATTCTCTGGCAGTCAGGGCTGTGAAAACGACCAGAGAGGAAAAAAGGAAACACGGTTGCTTCTTTCTCTGTTGGTAAGGCAGAAATTCTTCCTGTGTTTGAGGGTGTCTCTCTCCTACCATGAATTTGATTCTGTGACATCCTTTTCCACCCCCTCTTTCTCCTAGAATGAAGGCAGTGGTGTTTCAGCGGTTGAATTCTCACCTTCCATGTGGGAGATCTGGTTCAATTCCTGGCCAGTGCACCTCAGGTGCAGCCCCTCCCCTCTGTCGGTGGAGGGTTGCAGGTTGCTATGATGCTGAACACGTTTCAGCGCAACTTACAGACCAAGAAAGACTAGGAAGAAAGGCCTGGCAATTTACCTCCAAAAATCAGCCAATGAAACCCTTCGGATCACAATGATCCAATCCCGATGTGCATAGGGTCACCCCGAGTTGTGAACTGACTTGACAAAACCCAAAAAAAACCAAACCCGTTGCTGTCGAGTCAATTCTGACTCATAGCAACCCTACAGGGCAGAGTAGAACTGCCCCATAGAGTTTCCAAGGAGTGTCCGGTGGATTTGAACTGCTGACCTTTAGATTAGCAGCCGTAGCACTTAACCACTACACCACCACGGTTTCCACTGACTTGACAGCAACAACAAATTTCTTCTAGAAGTATCATCTGACATCTGTCTTAGCTACCTAGTGCTGCTATAACAGACATACCACAAGTGGATGGCTTTAACAAACAAATTTATTTTCTCACAGTTCAGGAGGCTAAAGCCGGAATTCGAAGCACTAGCTCTAGGGGAATGCTTTCTCTCTCTGTCGGCTCTGGAGGAAGGTCCTTGTCTCTTCAGCTTCTCCTTCCTGGCTCCTTGGAGATCTCCATGTGTCTTGGCATCTATCTTACTCCATCTCTGTCTACTTGCTTGTTTAATCTCTTTTCTATCTCACAAGAGATTGACTCTAGGTATACACACTACACTAATCTTGCCTCATTAACATAACAAAGACAACTCATTCTCAAATGGAATTGTAACCACAGGCATAGAAATTAGGGATTTACAGCACGTATTTTGGGGGGACATAGTTTAATTCATAACATTTATTTATTTATTATAAAATTGTATTTTATTTTTAAATGTATTTTAATGCCATGTTTTGATCTAACTGGGTTACACTGTGGGCTCCCCCCAAACAGAAATCGGGGTTCACTGAGCTGGTAGCTGACTCATGCGAAATGTGCTTTCCTGTCCACCCCCACCTTCTTTTTGGGTAAACCTAATTACCTGGAAGTGTATTCCCTCTACCTGAGCTTCTCTAATTAAAGACTGGCTTCTGGATCAGAAACATGTTCTGTGCGTACCCCGCTTTCCCTGGAAGGTGTTTGCATATATAAGCTTTGATAATTACGTTTTGTCTTTTATTTGAACAATTCTGAACAAAAGACAGTTGGCTGCTTAGATATAAAAGAAGTACAATCCTATCCTACTCACAGAGTTGCTTCTGTGTTATTACGAGAAACTTGGCCAACGGTGGAGAAAGCAGGAACAGTAAGTGCTTAATAACTAAGGTGTTTGTAAATTCCGGTTGGCTTGACGTAATTATTAATTAAAAAGAAAAAACAGAACAGTTGCTGCCATCCAGTTGATTCTGACTCATGGTAGGACTGTTCCATAGGGTATTCAGGGCTGTGACCTTTCGGGAGCAGATCACCAGGCCTTTCTTCCTAGGTGCCTCTGGATGAGTTCAAACCACCAACCTTTCTGTTAATAGTGGAGCACTTAACCATTTGTGCCCCCCAAGGTCTCCAGTTATTAATAGTGCTCCCTTTTATTCTCAGAAGAGTCCCAGTGTAGATGATAAAACATTGTCACCCTACAAATAACCTGTACTTCTAAACATACCTGTAGTATGTGGACATGGACAGTAAGATGCACAAAAGCTCATTGATAATAAAATATTAGTGAAATTGCAATTAAACCTTACGTTAAATAATAACTCATCCATTATCTTGTCGGTTCTAGATTTTTCCACCTAACCTGCCTGCCCATCATCTCCTCAGGCCATTAGAACGGACAATGGGCACACAGGTGCACAAGGAAGGCAAGGCTGGCTGTTGTTGTTAGGCACTGCTGAGTCAGTTTCTACTAATAGCAACCCCATGTGACAGGGTAGAACTGCTCCACAGGGTTTTCTAGACTGTAATCTTTAGGGGAGCAGATCACCAGATCCTTCTCCCAAAGAGCTGCTGAGTGAGTCTGAACCACCAATCTTTCAGTTGGCAGCCCAGTGCTTAACTGTGCCAGGGGGTTAGCAGCCCAGTGCTTAAATGCACCACCAGGGCTCCTTACAGCTGGTTGGGGAATATGGAACAGGTTTGTATCAACAAGAGGAGCTGTGAGAACTTCAGCCCCAGCCCCTGAGAAGGAGATCACACATTTCAGAACAAGGAGAGCATTTAAAAAGTGATGAGCAAGGAGGGTGGGGAAGAGGTGTTAGGAAAGCAAAAGTTGCCTTTGCCTGCTTTTGCAACTGTCAGTTTTGACCCATCATGTTGTGAGGGGTGGGGGAATTAAAAGTACTTATGCTGCCTCAGAATATAAGCCACCCACCATCCCACTAATTGTCCAGGACAAACTTTCCCTTGTGTTCCCTATCCTGCTTCCTCCATTTGTTTGCTTCTGGGGAAACTGAGATGCAAGCACGTAGATGAAAAAAAATGGGAAATAAGTTCCTGTTAGATGAAAGGATGGTCTTATCAGTGGATCTAGTCTCATGCCTAAATAGCAGTTGCACTGACCATCACAACTCAAATGATAAGAACTCATAGAAACATAATCATAGCTTGAATTGCAGTGAAAAGAAAAGTATGCCATTAATAAACACTCCTTAAATGGAAAGAAAAAAGCATTGATCAATATATATACAATAACCCATTCTATAAAATTCTATAGCAGAGATTAATTATGCCTATTTTTTTTTAATTATGCTTCAGGTGACAGTTTACAGCTCAAGGTAGTTTCTCATACAAAAGTTTATACACATTTTTAGGTGACCCTAATTGCTATCCCTATGATGTGACAGCACACTCCCCGTTTCCACCCTGGATTTCCTGTGTCCATTCAACCAGATCCTATCAGTTTCTGCCTTCTTTTCTCGCCTCCAGACAGAAGCTGCCCACTTAGTCTCTCGTATCTACTTGACCTAAGAAGCACACTTTACAAGGATCATTTTATGTCTTATAGTCCAGTCTTGTCTTTGTCTGAAGAGTTGTCTTCGGGAATGGTTTTAGCTCTGGGTTAACAGAGAATCTGGGGGCCATGTCTTCTGGGATTCCTCCGGTTTCAGCCAGACCATTAAGTCTGGTCTTTTTACTAGAATTTGAGTTCTGCAACCCACTTTTCTCCTGCTCCATCAGGAACTCTCTGTTATGTTCCCTGTCAGGGTGGTCATTGGTGATTGCCCAGCACCGTCTAGTTAATCTGGTCTCAGGCTGATGGAGTCTCTGGTTTAAGTGGCCCTTTTTGTCTCATGGGCTAATATTTTCCTTGTGTCTTTGGTGTTCTTCATTCTCCTTTGCTCCAGGTGGGTTGAGACCAATTGATGCATCTTAGATGACCACTCACTAGCTTTTAAGACCACAGATGCCACTCAGCAAGTGGGATGCAAAACATTTTCTTAATAAACTTTGTTATGCCAATTGACCTAAATGTCCCCTGAAACAATGGTCCCCAGACCCCCACCCCTGCTACCCTGTCCCTCAAAGTGTTTGGTTGTGCTCAGGAAACTTCTTAGCTTTTGGTTTAGTCCAGTTGTGCCGAACTGCCCTGTATTGTGTGTTGTCTTTCCTTCACCTAAGATAATTCTTGTCTACTATTTAGTTAGTGAATTCCTCTTTCCCTCCCCTCCCCCACCAGTAACCATCAAAGAATGTTTTCTTTTGTATTGAAACCTTTTCTTGAGCTCTTATAATAGTGGTCTTTGACAATATTTGTCCTTTTGCAACTAACTAATTTCACTCAGGATAATGCCTTCCAGATTCTTCCATGTGATGAGATTTTTTGCTGATTCATCATTGTTCTTTATCATTGTGTAGTATTTTATTATGTGAGTATTGGTTTATCCATTCTTCCGTTGATGAGCACCTAGGTTGTTTCCATCTTTTGCTATTGCGAACAGTGCTGCGATGAACATGGGTATGCATTAATCTATTCCTGTGAGGGCTCTTATTTCTCTAGGATATATTCCAAGGAGTGGGATTACTGGGTCCTGTGGTACTTCTATTTCTAGCTTTTTAAGGAAGCATCAAATCGATTTTCAAAGTGGTTGTACCATTTTACATTCCCGCAAGCAGTGTATAAGTGTTCCAGTCTCTCCACAAACTCCAGCATTTATTATTTTGTGTTTTTTGAATTAGTGCCAGCCTTGTTGGGGTGAGATGGTATCTTATGTTAGCTTTAATTTGCATTTCTCTAACGGCTAATGATGATGAGCATTTCCTCATGTATCTGCTAGCTGCCTGAATGTCTTCCGTGGTGAAGTGCCTGTTCATATCCTTTGTCCATTTTTTAATTGGGTTATTTGTCTTTTTGTTGTTGAAGTTTTGCAGTATCTTATAGATTTTAGAGATTAGACTGATCAGATTATGTCATAACCAAATTTTTTTTCCAGTCTGTAGGTTGTCTTTTTATTCTTTTGGTGAAGTTTTTTGATGAGAGCAAGTGTTTGATTTTTAGGAGCTCCCAGTTATCTAGTTCTCTTCTGGTGTTTGTGCGTTGTTAGTTATGTTTTGTATTCTATTTATGCCATGTATTAGGGCTACTAGCGTTGTCTCTATTTTTTCTTCTATGATCTTTACTGTTTTAAATTTTATATTTAGGTCTTTGATCCATTTTTTGGTATGTTGTTGAATTCTATTGGCTAAAATTTTGTTGAGGATGTTTGCATCTATGTTCATGAGGGATATTGGTCTGTAATTTTCTTTTTTGTGATGTCTTTACTTGGTTTTCAAATTTGTTGGAGTGCAATTATTCATAGTATTCTGTTTATGATTCTTTTAATTTCAGTTGGGTCTGTTGTGATATCGCCCATTTCACTTCTTATTCAGGTTATTTGCTTCCTCTTCTGTTTTTCTTTTGTCAGTTTAGCCAATGGTTTATTGATTTTGTTGATCTTTTCAAAGAACAAGATTTTTATCTGGTTAACTCTTTCAGTTGTTTTTCTATTCTCTATTTCATTTAATTCTGCTCTAATTTTTATTATTTCCTTTCTTCTGGTGCCTGAGGGCTTCTTTTGCTGCTCTCTTTCTACTAGCTTGAGTTGTAGGGTTAATATTTTGATTTTGGCCTTTTCTTCTTTTTGAGTTGTACATTTATTGCTATAAAGTGACCTCTGAGCATTGCTTTTGCTGTGTCCCAAAGGTTCTGGTAGAATGTGTTTTCATTCTCATTTGATTCTGTGAATTTCTTTATTCCATTCTTAATTTCTTCTATAACCCAGTTGTTTTTGAGCAAAGTGTTGTTCAGTTTCCATGTATTTGATTTTTTTCCTTGCTTTTTCTGTTATTGATTTCCACTTTTATGGCTTTACAGTCAGAAAAGATGCTTCGTTTATGCCTAAATTTTTTATTAAATTTATTAAAAATTATTCCTGGCTTTAAATAAACTACTTCCTTTGGTGTTTGATACATTGTAACACATCGTGAAAGCAGATTCCACTAAACAAATGAGATAAAAACTTACATCCCAAAGGTAGGAGTCCCTGGGTGATACAAAAGGTATCAGCTCCTAACTGAAAGATTGGAAGCTCCAGTCCACCCAAGCCTCAGAAGAAAGGCCTAAAGATCTACTTTTGAAAAATCAGTCATTGAAAATTCTATGGAGCACAGTTTTATTGTGACACACACAGGGTCATTATGAGTTGAACTTTACTCAACAGCAGCTGGTTTTTACTAGCTCCAGAGGTAATGCTACTTTGCTCATTTGCACTCAAAGCCCAATTAAAAACTCAGAGGCCAGGAAGTATTTGCAGCTGAGAGAATATACTCTCTAATGTAAATAAAAACAAAACACCTACACAGAATTATTTGAAAACAGTAATGCAGAGAAGAGTGCCTTTCTAAAATGGTAAAACAGTGAAAAATTAAAAATAATAAATAATTCCTTTGAGTTTTCGCCCAAAGTTTCTGACCTACATTTTAGAGGATACCACTTCTAGGAAAATAACCACATTAATTCATTCTTTGCAACTGAGATATATAATCATGAGAAATAAATTCATAAAGCAGATGAAGATTACATGACTAATTCAGACTTTTGTTACTTCTATAACAACATGTATAAATATGTACTTTATCTCAGGATGTACTTTATCTCGGGAAGCTGTTGTTGTTAGGTGCCCTCGAGTCAGTTCCAAAATATAGCAACCCTATGTACAACAGAATGAAGCACCGCTTGGTCCTGTGTCATTCTCACAATCATTCCTATTTTTGAGCCCATTCCTGTAGCCACTATGTCAATCCACCTTGTTGAGGATCTTCCTCTTTTTCACTAACACTCTACTTTACCAAGGGTGATGTGCTTCTCCAGGGACTGGTCCCTTCCGATAACATGTCCAAAGTAGGTGAGATGAAGTCTCACTCTCCTTGCTTCTAAGGAGCATTCTGGCTGTACTTCTTACAAGACAGTCCATGGTGTATTCAATATTCGTTGCAGAAACCATAATTCAAAGGCATCAATTCTCCTTGGGTCTTCCTTACTCATTGTCAAGCTTTCCCATGCATATGAGGCAATTGAAAACACCATGACTTAAGTCAGGTGCACCTTAGTCCTTAAAGTGATATCTTTGCTTTTTAAGACTTTAGAGAGGTCTTTTGTAGAAGATTTGCCTAATGCAATGCATCTTTTGACTTCTTGACTCCTGTTTCCGTGGGTGTTGACAGTGAATCCAAGTAAAACGAAATCCTCGACAACTTCAATATTTTCTCTGTTTACCATGATGTTGATTATTGGTCCATTTGTGAGGATTTTTGTGTTCTTTATGTTGAGGTGTAATCCATACTGAAGGCTGTGGTCTTTGATCTTCATCAGTAAGTGCTTCAAGTCACCTTCACATTCAGCAAGCAAGGTTGTGGCATCTGCTTATCACAGGTTGTTAATGAGTCTTCCTCCAATCCTAATGCCATGTTCTTCTTCATACAGTCCAGCTTCTTGGATTATTTGCACAGCATACAGATTGAATAAGTATGGTGAAATGATACAATACTGACACATACCCTTTTTAACTTTAAAACACACAGTGTCCCTTGTTCTGTTCAAACAACTGCTTCTTGGTCTATGTGCAGATTCCTAATGAGCACAATTAAGTGTTCTGGAATTCCCGTTCTTCATAATGTTATTCAAAATTTGTTATGATCTACATTGTCAAATGCCTTTGCAGTCAATAAAACACAGGTAAACATCTTTCTGATATTCTCTGCTTTCAACCATGATCCATTTGACATCAGAGATGATATCCCTGGTTCCACGTCCTCTTCTGAATGCAGCTTGAATTTCTGGCAGTAACCTATGTACTGCTCCAACTGTTTTCGAATGATTTTCACCAAAATTTTACTTGTGTGTGATATTAGTGATATCATTCGATAATTTCTGGATTTTGTTGCATCACCTTTCTTTGGAACAGGCACAAATATGGATCTCTTCCAGTTGGTTGGCCAGGTAGCTATCTTCCAGATTTCTTGGCCTAGGCGAGTGAGCACTCCCAGCACTGCATCCATTTGTTGAAACATCTCAATTGGTATGCCGTCAATTTCTGGAGCCTTGTTTTTTACCAATGCCTTCAGGGGAGCTTGGACCTCTTCCTTCAGTACCATGGTGTCATTGATTGAACTGTATCCCCCCCAAAATATTTGTCAACTTGGCTGGGCCATGAGTCCCAGTATTGTGTGATTGTCCACCATTTTATGTGATTACCCTATGTGATGTAAATCCTATCACTATAATGAAATGAGATGGATTAGTGGCAGTTATATTGATGAGATATACAAGAGTAGATAGTGTCTTAAGCCAATCTCTTTGAGATATAAAAGAGAGAAGCGAGCACAGAGACAAGGGGACCTCACACCACTAAGAAAGCAGTGCCAGGAGCAGAGTGCATCCTTTGGACCTGAGGTTCCTATGCTGAGATGCTCCTAGACCAAGGGAAGACTGGTTCTCCAGAGCCAAAAGAGTGAGAAAGCCTTCCCCTGGAGCCAGAGCCCTGAATTCAGACTTCTAGCCTACTGGACTGTGAGAGAATAAACTTCTCTTTGTTGAAGCCATCCACTTGTGGTATTTCTATTAGAGCAGCACTAGATGATTAAGACACATGGGTTCATGATCATATGCTACCTTCTGAAATGGCTGAACATCAACCAATTCTTTTTGGTACAGTGTCTCTGTGTATTCCTTCCATCTTCTTTTGATGCTTCCTATGTCATTTAATATTTTCCCTGTGGAATCCTTCAATATTACAACTCGAGACATGGATTTTTTCTTCAGTTCTTTCAGCTTGAGAAATGCTGAGCATGTTCTTCCCTTTTGGTTTTCTATCTCCGGATCTTTGCATGTTTCCTTATCATATTTTACTTTGTTTTCTTGAACTGCACTTTGAAATCTTCAGTTCAGCTCTTTTACTTCATTGTTTTTTCCTTTTACTTTACCTATTCAATATTCAAGAGCAAGATTCAGTCTCTTCTGACTTCTACTTTGGTCTTTTCTTTCTTTCTTGTCTTTGCAATGACCTCTTGCTTTCTTCATGTATGGTGGCCTTGATGTCATTCCACAACTCATCTGGTCTTCAGTCATTAGTGTACAATGAGTCAAATCTATTCTTGAGATGGTCTCTAAATTCAGGTGGGATATGCTCAACATGGTACTTTGGCTCTTGTGGACTTTTTCTAATTTTCTTCAGCTTCAACTTGAACTTGTATATGAGCAATTGATGATCTGTTCCACAGCTGGCCCCTGGCCTTTTTCTGACTGATGATATTGAGCTTTTTCATCATCTCTTTCCACAGATATAGTCAATTTGATTCCTGTGTATTCCATCTGGTGAGGCCCAGATGTATAGTCACCATTTTTGTTGGCAAAAAAAAGTACTTGCAATGAAGTCATTGGTCTTGCAAAATTCAATCATGTGATCTCTGGCACTGTTTCTATCACCAAGGCCGTATTTTCCAACTACAGATCCTTCTTTTTTGTTTCCAACTTTTGCATTCTGATCACCAGTAATTATCAGTGCATCCTGATTGCATGTTGGATCAATTTCAGACTGCAGCAGTTGGTAAAAATCTTCAGTTTCTTCATCTTTGGCCTTAGTTGTTGGTGTGTAAATTTGAATAACAGTTGTATTAACTGGTCTTCCTTTTAGTTGTATGGATATTGACCTATCACTGATAGTGTCGTACTTCAGGGTAGATCTTGAAATGTTCTTTTTGATGATGAACGCAACACCATTCCTCTTCAGTTTGTCGTTCCCAACATAGTAGACCATATGATTGTCTGATTCAAAATGGCTAGTATCAGTCCATTTGAGCTCACTAATGCCTAGGATATCAATATTTATGCATTTCATTTCATTTTTGACAATTTCTAATTTTCCTAGATTTATGCTTTGTATATTCCATGTTGGAAACCCTGGTGGTGTAGTGATTAAGTGCTATGACTGTTAACCAAGAGGTTGGCAGTTCAAATCCACCAGGAAGTCCTTGGAAACTCTATGGGGCAGTTCTACTCGGTCCTATAGGGTTGCTATGAGTCGGAACCAGCTCAACGGCAGTGAGTTTGGTTTATTCCACGTTCGGATTATTATTTGATGTTTTTAGCTGTTTCTTCTCTTTTTGAGTCATGCCACATCAGCAAACGAAGATACTGAGAGCTTGACTCCATCCATGTCATTAAGGTCAACTCTGCTTTGAGGAGGCAGTTCTTCCTCAGTGGTATTTTGAGTGTCTTCCAACTGGAGGGGCTCATCTTTTGGCACTAATCAGACAATGCTCAGCTGCTATTTGTAAGGTTTTCATTTGCCAATTTTTTCGGAAGTAGACTGCCAGGTCCTTCTTCCTAGTCTGTCTTAGTCTGGAAGCTCAGCTGAAACCTGTTCACCAAGGATGACCCTGCTGGTATTTGAAGTACCAGTGGCAAAGTTTCCAATATCGACAGCAACATGCAAGCCACCACAGGACAGCAAACTGACAGACATGTGGTAGAGGAAACTGTTAGGAAATAGTTTTTGAAACTTGAAAATAAAAAACATTTTTTAAAAACCTTACTTGAGAGGATATGAAAATGTTTCACTGCTAGAATGTAGTTTCTATTTTTACACAAGCAGACTTTGCTAGTGCTTGGTAGCAATTACCACACAAAGCCCAAAGGACAATCTTGGAATAGTATGGTGACCAGACAGCAACTGTCACAAGGGCCTCCCTAGGAGTTAGAATGTCTGAACCCCAAACAGAGACTCCTGAGATGGCTTATAGTCTGACCAGGATATAGAATATGTTAATTGAGGACTGTCTCAGAAAACCTTCCTGACTTTTTTTCTACCAGAGATATTTCCAAGTATATCAGGACATTATCAAAATCAACTTATTTCTTGTATAACTTATCTCCATTTAAATGCAAGACTTCAACCTGAGACTAAATGATTTTGGGAAATGACAATAAAAACACCATTTCTGGTGAATAATTCTTACTCACATTTGGTTCCTAGGGGTAAATATTTTTCATATTTTTGCCTCTTGAGTTTTATGTAATGAAATATGTGAAGGAGTCATGTAATGGTGATTTTCACTTGCTGAACTGAAGATATTCTGGGTAAAGATTTTCAATAAGGATTATTGTTCATACATTTATTCTTTCAACATATTTTGAAAAATAGCACTGAGATTTTCTGGAGATTCTGAGAGGGGTAAAACACAGCTCTAACCTCAAGGAGCTCACACTCTAGTAGGGGAAACAGTTGTGTAAACAACAAAGGTAGGTATCGTGGAAACACGTTCAAGCCTACTCATGAGGAAGGAGTTTACTAACAGTTCCAGTCAGCAAAAACAGAAGAGGTAAATTCTCTAAATGTCTACTAAATGTCCAGCACCATGTATGGACTTCCTGTTTCTGGCGTTGCTCTCTGCAGTAGATGCCCTGAATCAAGTTAAGCAAATATTGACCTCATGGTCCTCCTTCAGGCCAGGGGCTGCAGAGACTATGGGGCCTGAAAGGCAGGGAAACCTGTCAGGAAGCCTGACCATGGTGAGAAGAATTGGAGCCAATGTGGAGCTGTTGCCTGAAGGGTGATCTTCACAAGCTATAACACACTGTGCAATTACCATCACGTGCAGAGGCTACTAACCTGTTGCTGTGATGCTGGTAAACTTCTTTCTGGTATTCTCTGCTTTCAGCCAAGATTCGTCTGATATCAGCAATGATATCCCTTCTTCTACATCCTCTTCTGAATCCGGCTTGAACTTCTGGCAGTTCCCTGTCGATGTACTGTTGCAAGCATTTTTTTATAATTATCTTCAGCAAAATTTTACTTGTGTGTGATATTAATGATGTTGTTTGATAATTTCCTAAATTAGTTAGATCACCTTTCTTTTTAATGGGCAATTTATGGATCGCCTCCAATCAGTTGGCCAGGTAGCATCTTCCAAATTTCTTGGCATAGAAGAATGAGCGCTTCCAGTGTTGCAACCATTTGTTGAAACATCTCAGTTGGTATTCCACCAATTCCTAGAACCTTTGTTTTCACCAATGCCTTCAGTACAGATTGGACTTATTCCTTCAGGTCTATGTGGATCATAACAAATTATGGATAACATTGCAAAGAATGGGAATTCCAAAACACTTAATTGTACTCATGCAGAACCTGTACATAGACAAAAAGGCAATCATTAAGGCAATCATTTGAACAGAACAAGGTTTAAAATCAGAAAAGATGCATGTCAGGTTTGTATCCTTTTACCATAACTATTCAATCTGTCTGCTAAGCTAATAATGCAAGAAGCCAGACGAGGTGAAGAACATGGCATCAGAATTGGACGAAGATTATTACCAACCTGTGATATGCAGATGACATAGCCTTGCTCGCTGAAAGTGAAGAGGCCTTGAAGCACCTGCTATTGATGAAGATCAAAGATCACAGCCTTCATGACAGCGATCACAATAGAGGGTCCTGGACAGAGCTGGAGAAAAATGTAGAGCAAAATTCTAACTCAAAAAGAAAGACCAGACTTGCTGGCCTAACAGAAACTGGAGAAACCCTGAGAGTATGGCCCCTGACACCCTTTCAGCTCAGTAATAAGGTCACTCCTGAGGTTTGCCCTTCAGCCAAAGATTGAACAGGCCCATGGAACAAAACAAGACTAAAGGGGCACACCAGCCCTGGGGCAGGGACTGGAGGGCAGGAAGGAACAGAAAAGCTGGTAATAGGGAACTTAGGGTTGAGAAGGGAGAGTGTTGACATGTCGTGGGGTTGTTAACCAGTGTCATAGAACAATGTGTGTACTGTTTGTTCTGTAAAACTCCATCTAAAGTACAATTTAAAAGAAGATGACAGCCTTCAGTATGGATTACACTTCAACATAAAGAAAACAAAAGTTCTCATAACTGTACCAATAAGCAACATCGTGATAAACAGAGAAAAGACTGAAGTTGTCAAGGATTTCATTTTACTTGGATCCACAATCAATGCCCATGGAAGTAGGAGTCAAGAAACCAAAAGACACGTTGCAGTGGGCAAATCTGCTGCAAAAGATCTCTTTAAAGCATTAAAAAGCAAATATGTTACCTTGAGGACTGAGATACACCTGACCGGAACCATGATATTTTCAACCGCCTCATATGCATACAAAATCTGGACAATGAATAAAGAAGACTGAAGAAGAATTGATGCATTTGAATTCTGGTATTGGCTAAGAATATTGGATATACCGTGGACTGGCAGAAGAACGAATAAAGCTGTCTTGGAAGAAGAACAGCCAGAATGCTCCATAGAAGCAAGGATGGAAAGACTTCCATCTCACTTACTTTGGACATGTTATCAGAAGGGACTAGTCTCTGGAGAAGGACATCATGTTTGGTAAAGTCAAGGGAGAGCAAAAAAGAGGAAGACACTCTACAAGATAGATTAACATGGCAGCTGCAACAATGGGCTCAAACATAGCAACAATTGTGAGGATGGCATAGGACCAGGCAGCGTTTTATTCTGTTGTACATAGGGTCGGTATGAATTGGAAATGACTCGATGTCACCTAACAAAAACAAAACAACTGGGGTTCACTACATTTATTTTTCATAGCAGGGTACTTCCAGGAAGAGTTTGAGAGTGCTTACTTAAATAAAAGGTACACGTATAATAAATAAAAGATACGCATGTAGTATAACCATTCAAAGAATAAAGTAATAAAAGTTAGGTAACTAAGGAGGTAGTGAGTAGATAGTTCAACACAATTTTACAAAATGGAGCATTAATTTTAGCTCTATTCTCTCTGATAGTCAAGAGAATAAATGAAAAAAAGAAAGGAAAAGAAAATAGGGGAGGGGAACCAGAGGAGTTCAGTTAGTTTTTGTTATCAGATAAAAAAGAAAATCGGTAATTCAGAAATGTCTTTATTCTTCCCCTAAGACAAAACCCCAGGAGGAATATAGTATAAGGATATTTCTATAAAGGGAATCAAGTAATTAGTAGTTGTAGAAAGGATGCAGATATATACATTATATACATATAACTTTTTTTTTTTTTGGTATGGATTCTGAATAAAAGCTTTTTTGCTGAGGGCAAATTACAGCTCTGAAAAGGTCTTCCTATAGGGAGCCAACATAGTGATAACCAGCTGCTATGGTGTCCGTTCAGACTCATGGTGACCCCACGTGTGTCAGAGCAGAACTGTGCTCCACAGGGTTTTCAATGACAGTTTTTTTTGTTTGTTTTTCAGAAGTAGATCACCAGGCCTTTCCTCGAGGCATCTCTGGGTGAATTCAAACCTCTAACCTTTCAGTTAGCAAGCATGTTAACCAGGGATGGATTACACAATAAACAAGGTAAGCACGTGCTTACAGCATCAACAAAACAGGGCTCTAGTTGTCTAAAGCAAAGACCGGTAGATGCCAAGCAGACAGGACACAAGGAAAAGCGAGTATACAACAATGATTCAAGAAAGACTCCATTCATTATCCTTATTGTGTATGAAAGTAGATATTATTTGGCAGCGTAATTATGACAAACTCATTGAAGAATTTGTAAGAGCAAAGAATAGGAAGAAGTATTTTTATTTATAACATGTTAGGGATGAAAATTTATCTAAAAATAAAATATAGTAATTTGTTGTAATATTTGTTTTCTGATCATTAACTTTTCTTTCATGGCATCATTTGTTCATTTATAATTGTTGCATTTATTACAAAATAAGCACCAAAATTGAAGTATGAGCTGCTTAATGCAAAATTGGTGAAAATCAATTTTTCATTGAGGCAGATCAAAAGAATTTTACATTAATTATTGAAACAACTAAGTTCACTGACTCATTTTCTTTGTTGTAGAATATGTGGAATATTCTTTTTGTAGAAAATGTGGTAAATAGTAAAAATCTTAGTACCTTACATCCACTAAAAATTTTATAATCCAGTTCATCTTATTTCACTAAAATGGCACATGCCACTTTTGTGCTCAATCAGTAATATTATAGTTGCATTTAAAAGGAAGTTACATCATGGATAGCTAAGACACACACATTCATATACAAGGGTAAGTCAAAAAGTATTACTACAAAATCATGGAAACCTTTATTAAACAAAAATATCAAAATATGAAGCTATTGTTTCTTGACATATCATCCATCTAGGTCTACGCACTTCTGAAAGTGGTGTTTCCATCTTTTTAACTCTTCCCCAAAGAATTCTGTGCTCTTTGATTTATACCACGTCAAAACAGCAGTTTTAGCATCCTCGAGGAACTCAAATCGTGTTCCTTTTAAATGTTCTTTGTGTTTTGGAAACAAAAAGAAGTCTGAAGGGGCAGGATCAGGGCTGCAGAGTGGAAGGTGGAAAGTTTTCCAACAAAATTCTTGTAGGACAGCCCTTGCTACCCTTGAAGAATGAGCGAGTGCATTGTCATGATGGAAAAAATTCCTTGGCGCAACTTTCCTGGCCTTTTTCTCACCGGTGCCGTTTTCAGTTTTCTTAAAACTTCTTCATAACAAGGCCCCATGATTATCCTGTGTCCTTTCAGAAAAACCTATCGACATTACCCTTTTGAGATCCGAAAAAACAGTTGCCATAACCTTCTGCCATAACTTTCTTCTTTCCTCTCTTGGCTTATCTTTGAGGTCTTCCTGACCTTCCTTAAAATGCTTGATCCATCTAAAAACTGTTGTTTTATATGGGGCAGTACTCCCATAAACTTGTTGCAAAGCTTCAATGATTCGGGAAGATGTCCACGTGAGCTTTGTTAAAAATTTGTTGTTAGCCCTGACCTCAAAATCGTTTTTTTCCATGGCACAAAAAGCATCCTATTTTTTGGAAGGCACCCTAACGAGACTAAGACAAGTGTACTACTGAACTTGTCTGCAGCCATCCAGCGATCGCAGAGACATGTTTAAACATGCTTTGTTTGGAATAAACCTGTGCAGGTATGAACTGGAACCCTAGTAGCAATACTTTTTGACTTACCCTTGTATTATATACAGATATATATCTAACTCACATATCCTGTGCAAATGCGTGAGTAAGCAGAGGAAGGGGCACCACAGATTATCAGTGTTTAGGGCCTTCACATGACTTAATCTGGCCCTGATGTTAACTGTTTGCACCGCTTAGCAACTTTCACAGTGATGACTGCTCCCACTTAGTACATGTTAACTACTGTACTAGTGCTTTGCACACATTTTCTCCAACAACACGGTGAGGTAGATACTATTATTTTTCCAGAAGTTACCTATGAGGAACTTAGAGAGATTGAGAAACTAGGCCAATTTATAACGCTAAGACATAGTTGGCCTGATCTAAAGTCCATGATCTTTCAATTCTACACACCAAAGCATATTTTTGGTTCATATGACATAGAGATAGAAGTAGAACAATCTGGGAAATACTGGTTCCTGTATCCCTACATTTACAATAACCATTGTCTAAGTCCAGCTTTTGACACAAGTAGGAAAACAAAAAAAAATTATGCTTGATGTCACTGAGAAATCCCTGTAATACTAGTACTTTGGAATGGAAAGAAAATTCAAATGTCTAAAAAACAGTTGCCATCAAGTCAATTCCAAGTCATGATGACCCCACGTATGTTAGAGCAGAACTATGCTCCACAGGGTTTTCAGTAGCTGGTTTTTCAGAAGTGGAACACCAGGTCTTTCTTCCAAAGCACCTCTGGGTGGACTGGAACCTCCAATATTTTGATTAGTAGCCAAGCTCATTAACCATTTGTACCACATGGGGACTCCAGATTGACAAAAGGCAAAGCTGATTTTCTCGTAAATGGAAATGAAAGCCCGGTTAATAATAATAATAATAAAAGAGTAAAGCTCATTCAAAATGTCTTTATTCTTCCCCTAGGACAAAAACCCTAAGAGGGATATAGCATGAGGATTTTACTGTAAAGGGAATTAAACAGGATTAGAAGCAAAACTTTACTAAACAAGCAGGTTTAAGCTCCAGATTCTAGACAATAAAGCTTGAAAGCAGCATATATCAGTAAGGACTCTTGCTTGAAAGTGTCAAAGGCACAATTCGAACTCATAGGAAAAAAAAAAAAGAATTCATTATCTCACAAGATCTAAAGAAAAAGTGAACACCTAAACCACAGGAAAGGCAAAAATTCAGTTTAGTCTCAGGAATTCTAGAACCAGGAACTCAAATGCTGCCTGGTCTCTCTCTAACTTCCTGGCTCTTTTCTTAGTGCCAGCTTTTATTCACACTGAACCAGGCTTTCTCCTTGTGGCAGGAAATACGATCACTGACAGTTACCAACATGTACATCTCAATTCCAACACAGGACAGGACTGCCTCACACACACCCCCACCCCAATCCCCCAAGCAAACAATCTGAAAACCCAAGAAGTGCCTCTGATTAGAATGGCTTGGTTCAACTACCCATCCCTGGAGTACTGAACACTTTCTTTCTAGGTGGCAGAGTTGGTCAGAAGACTGTGTGATTGCAGTGGAAGGAAGAACAGTTTCCAGAAAAAAAGGGTTATTCTTTCCAGAAGATAGCAGGAACTGGTTGCCAGAACAAACAATAAACACACTTCACAAGATTGTTTTGTCTTGAGGCTTTTAAAAGCAGGCTTTACCAACCACCAAATTCTTCTATACAATAACCTTAATATTTTCTTTAATTGATGGATAAAATGTTTTTATTAATATCTATCTTATTCCAAAAGATATTAAAGATGACTAAAAGGATACATAAAATATGCTAATAAACTACTAATAAAATATGTCAGTGAGTCATAAACAACAAATTACATGAGAGTGAAAAAGAAAAAACAAACATGGGCCAAAAAACCAGAGGTAGAAATGAGTTAGTTATAAAAAGCAGCCACAGTGTTCTTTTGAGGTACAAATTTTGTCCTGTGACAGTGAATGGAAAAAGGGAAATCTGATTGGAAACACAATTTATGGTATTCATAAAATAAAAACAAGGCAATTTCTCAAGATAAACATGACTATTCTTAATACTAGTACCAGAAAAAGAAATGTTATTGAGGAGCTTTATAAGATAAAACAAACAAAAACAGTTACCACTGGGTCAGTTCCAACTCACAGCAACCCCAGGTGTACAGAGCAGAACTACTCCATAGGGTTTTCAATGATCGATTTTCTGGAAGTAGACCATCACCTCTTTGAGAGCGTGGAATATAATAACAGGAGTCCCATAGGAGGATTTCTAGAGCAATTCTCAGTATGAGCTCAAGGCAGCACACCAAAGACAATTCCAGAACAAGAATTCTAAAGGGGCCAAAACAACATATTCTGGAAATACATCTCTGCCATGGATTGAATTGTGTCCCCCCCAAAATATCTGTCAAGTTGGCTAGGTCATTAATCTCAGTATTGTATGATTGTCTACCTTTTTATCATCTGATGTGATTTCCTTGTGTGTTGTAAATCCTATCACTGTGATGTAATAAAATGGATTAGTGGCAGTTGTATCGATGAAGTCTACAAGATTAGATAGTGTCTTAAGCCAGCCTCTTTTGAGACATAAAAAGAGAGAAGCGAGGAGAGGGAGAGGGGGACCTCACACCACCAAGAAAGCATCACTGGGAGCAGAGCGCATCCTTTGAACCTGAGGTTTCTGGGCTGAGATGGTCCCAGACCAAGGGAAGACTAATGACAAGGACCTTCCTCCAGAGTCAACCAAGAAAGCCTTCCCCTGGAACTGGCACCGTGAATTTGGACTTGTAGTGAGAGAATAAACTTTTCTTTGTTAAAGCCATCCGCTTGTGGTATTTCTGTTGTAGCAGCACAAGATGACTAAAACAATCTCTTAGCTCTTTTAACTTAATCCAGTGATAGATTTCATCCATTTATTCATTTAACAAAGATTGTGGGGACCTACTACTTGTCAGACATAGGTATCAGGAATACAGTGGAAACAAAACATGAAGGACTAATGAAATATGAATCTTTCTGAAATCATTCATGCACATTGTTTCTTTTAGTTGGGCTTTTAATAGATACTTGAGTAACAAGGAGCTCAAGAATGTAATCCTTGGCAAGTAGCTAGCAAGGCTTTTATGTTGCCAATTAAGGACAGATTCATAGGCCTCCTGCAGGGAAGAGCCTGGTTAAGATAGATGGCTCCTGGTGAAAAGTAAGATGCTTAAAAAAGAAAAAAAAAATTTTTTTTTTTTTTTTTGCTTAGCAAAGATAATTTGCTGAAGAAAAGATATTCCACTTCCTCTTGGAGGTAAGTGAGAAAATTTTCATAGGCAGGGCCAAGATCATCCTTAGAAAATAATGAGTAGTCAAAAGGGCCCAAATTTCTATTCCAGATAATTTGGCAATAATGTTAGCTGACAACGGTAGGTAGGTGTATCTGAATGCCAGTCTCATCGTAAAACACTGTAGAGTAGAGGCTTGAACTACTCTCTGATATAATCTCTGAGGAGTACTTGTCAAATGTACACTACAGTCACTGGACAAGGTGACATGCTGCGTGGATTCCTAATGGTAGTGTAAACGCTGAGTTAAGAACCAAAATAATTTTTAAACAATTATCTTTTGGGGAGGGGGGGCAGTAATTAACATAACCAACTGTATGTTGAAGGTCCTACATTATGACTGTATCATGTATATTTATAAACGAACTTCCCAGAAATCCGTGGCATCTGTGGAGCGGTTTCTTTTTGAGCAGACTGTATCCTGATGGGCCTGCCTACATCAGGTAGCCACAAAAGAAGCACAATTTGCTGGATTTAATTATATTAATATTAAATGATACATTCACCAAAATGGCGTTATATAGCATTGATTGTACATCAAAATAATAGATTTTTCATTGATATTGAGGAGGGAATATTATTGTGTTGTTATCGTCATTGCTGTTATTTCACTATCGCTAATCAATAGGAGGAAACCCTGGTGGCATAGTGGTTAAGTGGTACGGCTGCTAACCAAAGGGTTGGCAGTTCAAAACCACCAGGCACTCCTTGGAAACTCTATGGGGCAGTTCTACTCTGTCCTATAGGGTCGCTATGGGTCAGAATCGACTCGATGGCACTGGGTTTGTTTTTTTGTTTTTTGGTAATCAATAGGATAAGCTGTGCTGTGAAGACCACTCCTGGAAAAGAGAGTGAGGATGTCATTCCTGGAAGAAAGTATCCCTTAGTATTTGCTATGTCAAGAGGAAACATGCATCTAGTTAATACAAACATTGTGCCAATTTAGAGACTCCATTTGGTAACGCAAACTAATCAGTTCCCAGTTCCTATGCACTATTATTTTTTTGTAGCAAATCTCTGAATCCACATTAAAAGCTTATTATTTATGTTAAAATAATAAAGCTTGGCCCATGGATTCTTACTAAATCAAAATATGATCAGAAATACTGCAAAAATTCTGAACTTGTTTCTAACTTTCTCTTTTAAAAATATCTGAAAGATATATTAATACGGTCCAAATCAGCTCTACCTAATGCTTGCCTATTCCTCATAATGGAATATTCATATATTTTTATCATATAGTAGGTACTTAATAAATGTTTATTGAATGAACCAGTGAACAGATGGCTCTATAATTTGGGAAGGTGGAGGGTTTCTTTCACCTAAATAGGTAGACTACATTTTGAGCCCTTGATGAAGAAGTAGAGGTAAGTTAATAAGGGGTACAATCAGTAAATTCTAGACTAAGGGAAATCATTGGACAGATGGCTTGCTTTCTTTAATAAATAAAAAAAGAGAGAGAGAGAAAGGGAGAAGGAACCTAGAGATTTAAAGACACTTAACCTTATGGAGCAATTCTACTCTGCACACATGGTGCCACCATGAGTCAGAATCAACTGGACAGCAACTAACAACAACAAGAGACACATCAACCAATAGCAATGTATAGCATAAAACCTGGTATCTTCAATAAATATATTTTTTAGGAATTTAAAAAGAGTAAAGGAGAACCTAGAGATTAATATGAACTTCATCAAAATTAAAAACTTTTCCTTCTCAAAAGACATTGTTAAAGCAAAGAAAAGACAAGCCTCGGACTGGAATTAAACAACTGCAAAACATTCTAATAAAAGAATTGTATCCAATACTTACCTGGCAGGGAAGATACCATGATCACGGAGGTGGTTTTCCCAGGGCAAGGCATATCCCTTGCACTCCAGATATGCTGACACCTGCAGTTTCCCCTAATGCAGGAAACTTGACCACATAATTTGTGGTAACAAGAATGAAAAAAAAAAAGAATTTTATCCAGAATATGTAAAGAATTCTCAAAACAGAATAATAAGGAAACAAACAACCCAGTTTTGAAAATGGGCAAATGAATCCAACAGATACTTCACAATGAGATACTACTATATATGTATCAGAATGGTTAAAGTTTACAAAAACAAAGTTGGCAGTACCGAAGGCTGGTAAGGATGCGAAGCAACTGGAGCTCTCGTACATGGCTGATGGGAATTCAAAATGGTACAGTTACTGCAAAAGATAGTTCGGCAGTTTCTTATAAACTTAAACACATATGACCCAAAAATTATACTCTTAGGTATTTCCCTAAATGAAATAAAAACATTCACACAAAAACCTATTTGAGAATGTTTACAGAGGTTTTAATCATAATTGCCAAACTGAAAGCAACCCAACAGTCTCTCAACATCTGTATAATTAAACAAGCTGCGGTATATTTACCCAATGGAATATTATTTTGCAATAAAATGGGGAAGTTACTAAATATGTACAATAACATGCAAGTGAAGGAAGCTAGACTCAAGAGGCTATGTGGTATGATTCCATTAGTACATTTCAGAAAAGGCAAACTATAGGAACAGAAAACAGAGTGGCAGTAACCAGAGGCTGAGGATGGAGAGAGGGATTGAGTATCAAGCAGAAGGGAGGGAAGCTTTTGGAGTGATGGAACTATTCAGCATTTTGATTGGGATGGTGCTTACATGACTGTATATGTTTGTTGATACCCATAGAACCATATACTAAAAAGAGTGAATTGTACTGTATGTAAATTATAGCTCTTTTCCATAAAACAGATATTTGGAAGCTATATCAACCAATTCCAATGTGTAGAATTAATTTTGTTCTTGATTAAAAACAAAACACAAAAAAACTTTGAGCGTGCGAGTAGCCACCTAAGATACTCCACTGGTCCCATCCCATCTGGAGCAAGGGAAAACAAAGAAAAGCAGAGACACAAGGGGAATATTAGTCTAAATGACTGATGGACCACAACTACCACAGCCTCCACCAGACTGAGTCTAGCACAGCTACACGGTGCCCAGCTACCACCACTGACTGCTCCAACAGGGATCACAATACAGGGTCCCAGACAGAGCTGGAAAAAAACGTTGAACAAAATTTTAACTCACAAAAAAAGACCAGACTTACTGATCTGACAGAGACTGGAGAAACCCTGAGAGTATGGCCCCATACACCCTTTAAACTCTGCTCTGAAGTCACTTCTGAGGTTCACCCTTCTGCCGAAGATTAGACAGGCCCAGTGGGCACACCAGTCCAGGGGCAAGGATGAGAAGGCAGGAGGGGACAGGAAAGCTGGTAATGGGGAACCCAAGGCCAAGAAGAGGAGAGTGTTCACGTGTTGTGGGATTGGCAACTAATGTCACAAAACAATACGTGTATTGTTTAATGACAAACAATTTGCTCTGTAAACCTTCATCTAAAACACAATATAAAAAAAAAAAAAGTTGATTAGACAACTAGGGCTATTTGAACACTGTCCTGATGTTTCATGATAATAATGAATTATTATTTCTAAAGTATTGTGATAAAAATATTGCGGATGTATTTCTAGGAATAATCTATGCCTTTTAGAGATATCTAAAGAAATGGTATGAAGCCTGGAATTGACTTCTAAATCATCTAGGTGGGTAGAGCAGAGGATATATATGACCCAAGATTGTCCATGAATTTATTATTGTCGAGATTAGGTGGTGGGTACATAAGGATTTACTCTACTAGTTTCTCTACTTTTAAATTTGTTTGAAATTTGACCTGATAAAATATATGTATTTTAATTTGCAATTTAAAAAAATGTATAAATCCCCTCATTCTATGGAAAAATGAAAAAAAAAAATACAGAGGAAAAAAATTTGTATCAAAGGACTCAAGGCAAGTATGGAAACTCACAACCTAAAGGCTGCTTTTGTAGTTCCTGGGATGGTTCTGAGCATACTCGTTGGCATCTAAATTGGAAATCCATCAAGTCTGGCATTAGTTTGTACCTCCAGACACTGACTCCACCACTAAGCTAATACTAGCTTGATATTAAGGTATCAAGTCCTGAGCTTCTGGACCATTATTAATACAGATTCACTATAAACTCTTAGAGCTCTGTACATTTCCGTCATTTGTTGCTGTCTGTTATTAGAAATGTTCATTGCTTTCTAGTTTTAGGTGGGTTTCTCTTCTTTTTAGTACAACTGTGCTTATTGCATGAATTATTTCATGTAATCTTACTTTACAACCTTGAAAATGTGAATGTATCATAGAAGAAGAGACTAGACACATATACAAGATCTTTTTGCATGGTACTTACTAATTGTATACAACAAAGTCCTGCTATGATAGTTACTTTTATTAGTTAAACAAATAACGCATCCTCCAAGTCGATATGCCTCAGTTTTCCTATCCCAAGAGAATCAGGGAGGACTAGAGGCTGAAAGAGAGATCCAGAGGTGGAGGATCACTACCAGGCAAGTGGACCAGGGCCAGCCTGGCTCAGGCTAGAGCAAGAGGCAGCCAGAAAGAGCTGACATGGGAGCTTGAATCATGTAGCCAGAGGTAGGTCAGAGCAGAGTGTGGCCTCTCAGAGTTCACAGGACCTCTGCCTCCCCTATGACCATGGTTGTGTTTCAAGGGCCAAGTCCAACTGCATTGCTCCCCTTCCCCAAACACACACACACAGCATTTCTGAATGACAGTAAATGCCTTATTTCTTGCCTCTTCAGCAACTCGCTCTGAGTCTAAAGTTGATATCAACATTAATCAAGTATTTAATTAGTCAGGATTAATTGCAGAAACACTACCTGTAAACAGCTTGGACTTACTTCTGTAGGAGATGAAGGATTTTTTTTTTTTAAGCTTAAATGCCTTATTTCCAAACATGATGTCAGAGAATTTTTTTCTGTATTAAAAAAACAGTAAATATTGTTTCTTTGTCACATGGTTTAGAGATAGTAGAACTTTATTATGGCATGGCTTATCAGTTATTTAGATAAATGTATGCCCTATTTATAAATTGAGGCAAATAAAGCTCTTGTTTCCCAAATAACAATTATCACAAAATGCTATTACAATACAGATGACTTTTTAAGGTGCCTGTCAATTGAACATTAGAAACTATCTTTATGACATGATCTTATACACAGAAAACCCTAAAGAATCCTCAAGAAAACTACTGAAACTAATAGAAGCATTCAGCAGAGGTTCAGGATACAAGATAAACATACAAAAATCAGTTGGATTCCTCTACTCCAACAAAAAGAACATCGAAGAGGAAATCACCAAATCAATACTATTTACAGTAGCACCCAAGAAGATAAAACACTTAGGAATAATCTAACCAGAGACATAAAAGACCAATACAAAGAAAAGTACAAGACACTACTGCAAGAAGCCTAAAAAGACCTACATAAGTAGAAAAACATACCTCGCTCTTGGGTAGGAAGACTCAACATTGTAAAAATATCTATTCTACCAAAAGCTATCTATAGATACAATGCAATTCTGATACAAATTCCAAGGACATTTTTCAATGAGATGGGCAACAGATCACCAGCTTCATATGGAAAGGGAAGAGGCCCTGGATAAGTAAAGTATTACTGAAGAAGAACAAAGTGGAGGCCTCACACTACCTGATTTAGAACCTATTATACTGCCACAGTAGTCAAAACAGCCTGGTACTGGTACAATGGGTACATAGACCAACAGAATGAAATTGACAATCCAGACATAAATCCATCCATATATGAGCAGCTGATATTTGCCAAAGGCCCAAAGTCAGTTAAATGGGAAAAAGACAGCCTCTTTAACAAACGATGCTGGCATAACTGGATATCCATCTGCAAAAAAATGAAACAAGATCCAAATCTCACATCATGCACAAAAACTAACTCAAAATGATCAAAGACCTAAATATAAAATCTAAAACGATAAAGATCATGGAAGAAAAAATAAGGACAGTGCTAGGAGCCCTAATACATGGCATAAACAGTATACAAAACATTACTAACAATGCAGAAGAAAAACTAGATAACTGGGAGCTCCTAAAAATCAAACACCTATGTTCATCCAAAGACTTCACCAAAAGAGTAATAAGATCACCTACAGACTGGGAAAAAGTCTTTAGCTATGACATTTCCGATCAGCGTTCGATCTCTAAAATCTACATAATACTGCAAAAACTCAACAACAAAAAGACAAATAACCCAATTAAAAAGTGGGCAAAGGATATGTACAGGCACTTCACTAAAGAAGACCTTCAGGTAGCTAACAGATACATGAGGAAATGCTCTTGATCATTAGCCATTAGAGAAATGCGAATCAAAACTACAATGAGATTCCATCTCACTCCAACAAGGCTGGCATTAATCCAAAAAACACAAAATAATAAATGTTGGAGAGGTTGCAGAGAGACTGGAACACATACACTGCTGGGGGGAATGGAAAATGGTACAACCACTTTGCAAATCGATTTGGCGCTTCCTTAAAAAGCTAGAAATAGAACTACATAGGATCCAGCAATCCTACTCCTTGGAATATATCCTAGAGAAATATGAGCCTTTACATGAACAGATGTATGTACACTCATGTTTGTTGCAGCACTGTTTACAATAGTAAAAAGATGGAAGCAACCAAGGTACCCATCAATGTATGAATGGATAAATAAATTATGGTGTAATCACACAATGGAATACTATGCATTGATAAAGGACAATGACGAATCCGTGAGACATTTCATAACGTGGAGGAATCTGGAAGGCATTATGCTGAGTGAAATTAGTAGTTGCAAAAGGACAAATATTGAATGAGAGCACTACTATAAGAACTCAAGAAACAGTTTAAACAGAGAAGAAAATGTTCTTTGGGGAGGGAAGGAGAGAGAGGAGTATTCACTAATTAGATAGTAGACAAGAACTATTTTAGGTGAAGGGAAAGACAACGTATAATACAGGAAAGGTCAGCACAACTGGTCTAAACCAAGAGCAAAGAGTTTCCTGAATAAACCAAACACTTTGAAGGTCAGCATAGCAGGGGCAGGGGTTTGGGGACCATGGTTTCAGGGTACATCTAAGTCAATTGGAATAAAAAAATCTATTAAGAAAACATTCTGTATCCCATTTTGGAGAGTGACGTCTGGGGCCTTAAAGGCTAGCAAGCAGCCATCTAAGATGTATCAATTGGTCTCAACCTACCTGGAGCAAAGGAGAATGAAGAACACCAAAGAAAGAAGGTCTGCTAAGTCCCAGCTGTTCTGAATCTGCCAGTGATCAACACCATGGCCTTGAACAGACTTTTGGTATCTGCTTTTGGTGCCTTCATTTGTAAAATTATGGGCTTTGATAATCTCTACGGCCCATTTTATTCACTCATCTGTTTTTGAGAACTCTGATGTTCCTATGAGTCAGAATTGACTCGACAGCAATGGGTTAATAGGATGTTCCTGAAAGAGTGCAATACAGAATTAGGAGATCCCAGGGCGTTTTCAATCACCTCGTATGCATACAGCAACTTCAGCAACTTGACAATGAATACAGAAGGCTAAAGAAAAATCGTTGTCTTTGAATTGTGGTGTTGGAGAAGAATATTGAATGTACTATAGACTGCCAAAAGAACCAACACATTTGTCTTGGAAGAAATACAGCCAGAACACTCCTTAGAAGCAAGGATGTCGAGACTATGTCTCAACTACTTTGGACATGTTATCAGGAGGGATCAGTCCCTGGAGAAGGACATCATGCTTGGTAAAGTAGAGGGTCAGTGAAAAAGAGGAATACCCTCAATGAGATGGATTGACACAGTGACTGAAACAATGGGCTCAAGCGTAACAATTGAGAGGATGGCACAGGACCAGGCAGTGTTTCCTTCTGTTGTACATAAAGTAGCCTTGAGTCAGAACCGACTTGACGGCACCTAACAACAACAACAAGCTCTATTTCCAGCTCTCTGGTGACTTGCTGTGTGGCCTTGGGTACCTTGCTTAAATACTCTTTGTCCCTATTTCCCAAACTGCTAAGTAAGGATAACCTGGGTAACTCACAGAGATCGATAGTAAGTTATTAAATTGGTTGTAAAAACATGTAGATATAATTTTAAACTTATTATACAAATGTATGGTGCTTTCACCTGAAATTGGTTTAGTTCAGTTGTACTTACCAAGATTAATTCTTGTGACTTTTTGGAAAGAACATGCCTCTGCTAATGAAAACAGCAAAGCAAAAGAAAGATATCTCAGCCAGGACTTCAAGGCAGAGGCTAGAGCTGAGAGGTAGAAAGTAGGAAAGTAAGAATATTTTTCCTGACCTGATGCACTATGCTCCTGTCACATTCCTTCGGGCTCAGGGCACCTGCTCTTACAGAATCAAAGTCTAGCTGTGGCTGGGAGTTTTAGTGGGTCTTCTCAGCCTTGCTTATTGCCTCAGAGCCCCTCAGGGGATAAAGAGGACTTTCCTGGCCAGATTCCCCTCTCAGTCAGTTCCTTTAGCACCCACCCCAAGCCCTGGTCCTGAAATCCATACCTCTTCAGACATCTTAGTTCCCGGATGGTGCAAATGGCTAAGTGCTTGGCTGCTAATGAAAAGGCTGGAGGTTCAAGTCCTCCCAGAGGCACCTCAGAAGAAATGCCTGGGGACCTACTTCTAAAAAATCAGCCCCTGAAAACCCTATGTAATACAGTTCTACTCTGAAACACACAGGGCCACCATGACTCGACTGGCTCAGAGGTCAACTCAAGGATGCTTTGATGTCATGTTATGCCACAGCACAGCCTTCTAAACCATGAGCTTCAACAACAATTAGATCATGCACATTTACTTTGATGTACTTTTTTTTATTAAAAGCAGCCCTGCAAAGTACTATTTGCCTGTCTTTTTCTGAAGTCTGCTGTCCCCATTTTATAAATGTTTATGTTCTTGTACAAACATTAAAAGCACTTAACCAAATGTGGGAAGCAACTGAAAGTTATTCTAGTGCTGAGGCGTCAGTCTGTTCTATTTCTCAAAGGAACGTTATTGTGTGACCTCACTAAAGAAGGGAAGAAGTAGAAGCATATGTTGTTTATAATATTTCTCTACATGAGATATGCTGAGAAGTGGGTGAGTAGAGTTGGGGTGTGGCCAGCTCATTCAACTCTGGAATGTCTGAGAGAGACTTGGGGAAAGATTAAGAACCCTAAGAAGATGAGGGGCATTTGGGTTATGGTGATAGAGGCTTTGATGAGTCACCCACATGGGTTTGCTTGCTTTAGAAAATAAGCATCTGATAGAAGAGCTGCAAGTCAATTTGGAGCTAATCTAGTGTTTATATGAGTGTGTTTGTTTTCAAGATCTTGTTCATTAAATCACATTACGTGGGAGTCACAGGTCCTAGACTCTGTTTCTGGTTCGGAAATTGATTTTATTGCCCTTCCTATTTACAAATCATGGATGATATGAAAAGTCATAATCCTCAAGGAGCATGAAACGATAGTGAAGCTACCTCCAGGAGGTCCCAGAAAAACATTTTAAGAGCAAGTACTTTGGTTCTTCCTTTGTGTCCAGGAACTCAAGGAGACTTCAACGTGGAGCGAAACTTGCCCTGGGATATCAAGGCAAATTGAGGATGATGATGTCAGAATTGCATCCTACGCAGTCTCAAAGGACAATTCATATAGAAACAGACACAGATTTAGATTTAGGGTTGGTGGATGGAAGATTAGCATCCCACTAGAGTTCACACCTGGAAAAATAGGAGATATTCAGAGTTCAACTTTGGAAGCCCCCACCTACGGGCAGATTACCCAATAGACAAGATAAGCACAGTGCTTACCTTGCTTACAGATCATCCGTACTGAAGAATTTTACATTTTTCACCATGTCAAAATGCTGGTTTTAGGTATGGCTGGTGTCATAGATTGAATTATGTCCCCCCAAAAATGTGTGTATCAATTTGGTTAGACCATAATTCCCAGTATTGTGTGGTTGTCCTCCATTTTGTGATTGTAATTTTATGTTGAGAGGATTAGGGTTGGGATTGTAGCACCACCCTCACTCAGGTCACCTCCCTGATCCAAGGTAAAGGGAGTCTCCTCAAGAGATAAAAGGAAAGGGAAGCAAGCAGAGAGTTGAGGACCTCATACCACCAAGAAAGCAGCACCAGGAGCAGAGTGCATCTTTTGTGTACCAGTTCCTGCATCTGAGAAGCTCCTCGACCAGGGGAAGATTGAGGACAAGCACCGTCCTTCATACCCGATAGAGAAAGAAAGCCTTCCCCTGGAGCTGACACCCTGAATTTGGGCTTGTAACCTACTAGACTGTGAGAAAATAAACTTCTCTTTGTTAAAGCCATCCACTTGTGGTATTTCTGTTATGGCAGCACAGGGTGACCAAGACAGCTGGCATCTGTCTCTCTCCCAACCCCACAGCACCTTACTACAGAATCAAAGCCACTTTTCAAATTTACAATCCCTGACAGGGACGGATTACCCAGTTAGCAAGGTAAACACTGGTTTATTTGTGCTTACTTACTAATCTGTGGTGAACAATTTCAAAGATGTGATGAAACCCATGTGAAATGGTTCACTACAGATTAGTAAATAAGCACAAATAAGCCCATGTTTACCTTGTTTACCAGGTAATCCGACTGTGCCTCTACCTCCGTTTTCAATCTTAGGGCCATCCTGAGGACCTGAGAATTTACTATTCCCACTCCTTAGAACCTCTTCTGCTGCCAGCTGTTCATAATCCTTCTAAATAAAGTATTGCCTATTCCAGGGTTATCTGTCTTTTAACAGGTGACCCCAGAAGACCTCATAACCATCAAAGGAACCAACAGATAATGTTTTACCCCAGCAGAGGACTTCGCTTTCACACAGCTGGGTAGACCTCAGACTTCCCAACCTTCAATGAGAGGACAAGAATATGCCTATCTCTAATAGAGTTTTGTTTTCCTCATGGGAGTCAGTCTGAAGCAGACCAGGGGGCTATTTGCCAAGTAGAACACACAAGTCTTTATCCTAACCTCTGCTTTGCAAACTGATAGGGACAGAGAACATCCTTACCCTTTAACCCTTTGACTACTGGAGAAGAGAATTAGAAAGGACACTCTTCCTTTCTGGGTCTTATTGTTTTCTTATCCATGCTCTGAAAGACATCAAAAATCTTCTCTTGTTGGGAACTCCCCAAAGTCTGCATTTTTACCTTCAAGACATATAACTTCACCTACCTCGAGTGGTCTTTAATATCATTTCGTAATTATTGACTTGCTTACACACATCTATTTTCTCCTGCCCCATCTTCTATACACTGAACATATGTTAAATCATTTATATAACTACAGAGACATGACAGTAATGCTGGTTCATTTATTTATGCAGGAAATTTTTGTCTGAGAAAGATAAATCAACTCAGCTGTCACCTCAGATAATCCCCTGGAGTGGAAAATAGTCCATTGCCTCAGTGGACCAGCTTGCTCCTGCTCCCAGAGATGGGCCAAGGTAGCTGGGGTGGCTGTGCTAAGGTAGCCCAATGGCGTCATGCATCCTCTTTCCTTTATTGACAAGGTACGAGGTCAGACAAAAGAAGCGTCTCCTGATATCTCCAAGTATAAAGTTATAACAATTTACAATTATTGGTGTAACACAAATGTCAGTTAGCAAACTTTTATTAGCATCAACTATGTCATACTGACCTAGATTATGGAGACACAGAAATAAACAAGACAGACACCAGACCTTACCTTAGGCCCACTGGGGTTACCAGATTTGCACTATCAGGCTTAAGGGAAAGAACCAAAAAAAAACAAAAGACTCAGCTGCAAATCTTAATGCTAGGACCCTGCTATCTCCAGAGGCTCCTTTCAACAGACTGACTCGGTTGTTTTTGAGTTTTCGCAGGGAGTTTGTCACACGTGCTCAGGAATAACTCCTCTCATCATCTTCTGCCCTGGCTTCTTCCTCAATGGCCAGTCCCTTAAGGGAGGGGCCGAGCCTTTGCCCTCCATGAGTAAATGGTTCACCTGGCCTCTCTAGGTAGCCTGCAACTCTGTCAGGCTCTGCAGCAAAGTTGTCCCATGGTACTACACTAGTGGGGAAGAATCGCTCTGCCTAAGACAATGTCACAGTTTGTCGCTTGGGCTCGAAGCGGCCCTGAACAGCCCTCTGAGTTCTGCTTACTCCGCCTTTCTTCCCTGGCTTCATCTCTAGGACCTAAAAAAAAAAAAAAAGGTGAGGAAAAGACCTCCAACACTATTATGAGTTCACGTATGTCAGGCAGTGTTCTAAGCACTTTACGTGCATTAACTCATTTAACCCTCACGACAGCCTATTTGGGGGAGAGGTACTATTATCTTTTTCATTTTGGAGATGAACGTAAGGCATGGTATATTCGTTACCTATTGCTGCACAACAAATGACTACAAATTTGGCAACTTAAAACATTTGTGATGTCCCATTTTCTGCGGTCAGGACATTGCTTAGTGGTCTGATTCAAGATCTCTGCTTCAAGGCTGCTCACAAGGCTGCAAAGGGCTAGGGACTCATCTGATGGCTTGGCCAGGCAAGGGTGTGCTTCCAAGCTCCCCTACATGGTTGCTGGCAGAATTCAGTTCCTTTTGGGCTGTTGAATTGGGGGCCCCAGCTCCTCCTATCTGGGTGTTAGCCAGTGGATGTCCTCAGTTCTATGCCATGTAGGCCTCCTCATGTGACAACTTGTTTCATCAAAGCCAGCAAGGGAGAGAGGTGGCCAGCAAGACAAAAGTCACAACCTTTTATAACCTAATCATGGAAGTGGTATCCCATCACATTTGACATATCCTATTGGTTAGAAGCAAGTTCAGCTCCTGCCCACACACAAGGAAAGGGGATTTCACAAAGGTGTGAATATACTAGGAGGCATGGATCACTGGGGGCCATTTTAGGGTCTGTCCACCACACACAGAGATCCTAAGTAACTTACTCATGCATTGGCACCTGATAAACAATTAAGCCACAATTTGAGCACAGGAAAACTGTACTTCGGAGGAAAAAGAGGCTCAAATGGTTTGGAAGCCAGGCTGTCCATAAAAACAAAAATATAATGTATTTCTCTTTTATCAACTTTTAGATGAGCCACTAAAACAAGTGTTACTGAAGATGCAGGCCTTAATGTTGATTTTTTTTCCTGACACAGGTTTCCAAAATAAATTGAAAATAACATTATACAGCTTTCACACAATTATCTAGATTTCCTGGGAGCTTTAAAAAATTCACAAGATATGATGACACTATTTCCTCCATTCTTCTATGGAAACAGCTATTGATTTGAGCTAAGTAGCAACTTGGCAGTCAGCTCTGGCTCATAGCAACCTTATGTATAACAGAACCAAACATTGCCAGCCCTATGCCACCCTCACAATCGTTGCTATGTTTGAGCCCACTGTTGCAGCCACTGTGTCAATCTATGTATTTGAGTGTCTTCCTCTTTTTCAGTGACCCTCTATTTTTCTAAGCATGATGTCCTTCTCCAGGGACTGGTCCCTCGTGATAACACATCCAAAGTAAGTGAGATAAAGTCTCACCATCCTCCCTCCTAAGGAGTAATATTCTGGCTGTACTTCCACTGAGACTGATTTGTTTGTTCTTCTGGCAGTCTCTGGTGTATTCAATATTCTTCACCACCATAATTCAAATGCATTAATTCTTCTTTGGTCTTCTTTATTAGTTGTCCAGTTTCCCATGCATATGAAGTGATTGAAAATACCATGACTTGGGTCAGGCACACTAGTTATCAAAGTGACATCTTTGCTTTTCTAAGATTTTAAAGAGGTCTTTTGCCTCCGACATGCCCAATGCAATACGTCATTTGATTTCTTGACTGCTGCTTGGTGAGCCCATTTATGGAGTAAATTAAAAGTGGTTTCTCCCAAATATTTAATCAATATCAAATTTCTTTGAATAATGAGAGATTTATATGTAGAAATTAGACATTACCAGAAAAAAAAGAAACATTACCCCTCAAACGTGTGCTAGCTTAATAAAGTTACGTATACATTTCTAAAGAGTTCATTAAGACGACATCTTCATTACCCACACCTGAGCGAAGGCTACTGTTCATCTCGTTGCTCACAAACTCGTGGCAGCTACCTGAAACACAAATATAAGTCATCCCTCTGTATCTGCAGGGGGATTGGTTGGTTCCAGGACCATAAAATGGCATAGTATTTGCAAATAACCTAAATAGATCCTCATGTATACTTCAAATCACCTCTAGATTACTTATAGTACCTAATACAATAGAAACGCTATGTAAATATTCATTATACTATACTGTCCACGGAATAATGACAGGACAAAATCTTTTTTTTTTTAATATATTTTCGATCCCTGGTTGGTGGACCCTGGGAATGGTGGGTGGACCTTGCCAATGCAGGACCTGAGGATGTGGGGGGGCTGACTGTACAACACCTTGAAGGCATTCAACAGGCTTTATAGGAATTGAATTCATTTATTTGCTCAATTAACATATATTGAGCCCCTATTCCATATGCTGGAGCCCTGGTGGCACAGTGGTTAAGAGTTCGGAAGCTAACCAAAACGTTGGCAGTTCAAATCCACCAGCCACTCCTTGGAAACCCTATGGGGCAGTTCTACTCTGTCCTATAAGGTCACTATGAGTTGGAATCGACTCAATGGCAATGGGTTTGATTTTTTTTTGCTTTATTCCATATGCGAGGCCCTATATTAATAAATCAATCTGATTGTATAAATCAAATTGTAAAACATTAAAATGCACATGATAGATAATGTCTGTAACGATGTCCTATAGCAAGTCTGTGGTATACAGGAACAAAACCTGAGTTGTCTAGTTTTTACAACAATCTGGTTCAGATTCCCATGATTGTTCGCACAAAGCTGCAAAGCTGATTTGGAGTTATGAACATTACCCTTGGTAGGCTGTTTCTAAATTACCATGTAATTGTATGGTAATTATCATATTCTACATACTTCAAATGAAGTTATATAGGAAATATAATTACAGTTATTAGATTCTAGACAATGCCCATTAGGTGATTCAAAATGGCTCTTTGTTAGGAGCATATCTTAAGAAGGAATGGTATTTCCCACCACAGGCCCAGTGGGTAATTCCAGTCGTCCCATGATCTCACAGCTGCAAATCTGCCCCCACCCACTCACACATGTCTTTGGTCAATGATGCTTTCCTTAATTAGCACATGACTTAAACTTTAGTCCTGACTTATCTGTCGCTTTGGCCCCTGGGCTACCTGCGTGTGGTCTGGACTAACTGGGAAGAAACTTGACTTGAATAGGGATGTGATTGGCTTTGGCATCGAATGAAGGGGAGAGGGGTTTGTCTGGGTTTGCTTTGACAACTGAACTTCCTTTCTCTAACTTCTCTCTCTTACAGTCTAGGCTGGTGTCTAGGTTTGTGCTTGTATTTGTAGTGTTATTTTATTTTTATGATTCTTATACCATCATCAACTTGAGAACAGCCTCTAGAAAAAGCCGCTAGGAGCTAAACCTTGCCTGATGGCCTGAAGGGTCTGATTTGAAGAGTACAAAAGACCCTCCTGATTCTTTTGCAATGGGCCAAACCTAGTACTGTCTTCCCTCCTTTTTTTTTTTTTTTTTGCTTTAGATTCCCAGAGTTTGTGTCATTCCTCTGGTCTTTAAGCCACAGAGATGATGACTCTAGTGTAGAAATCTGTGCCAAAAAACATGTATGTTAGAGAGAAGGGCATATTTGAGGAAACTAACGATCCTTCTAATATGCCTTCCTCTCTAATATACGTGTTTTCTTGGCACAGATTTCTACAGCAGAGTCATCATGTCTGTGGCTTAAACACCCAGAGGAGTGACACAAACTCTGGGAATTTAAAGCAAAAAAAAAAGAAAAAGGAGGAAAAGGCAGTACTTCTCTAATCACCACTGAAGATTTAGATTATTTCTCTATTTTAATAATATTTTATTATGTTTTTGGTGAAAGTTTACATAGCAAATTAGGTTCCCATTTGCCAGTTTCTGCTCAAATTATTCAGTGACATTAGTTGCATTTTTCACGTTAGTTGCATTTTGCATTAGTTGCATTTTTCACATTTCTGTTTAATTTCATTCTGGTTGCTCCATTTCCATTGCTCTAGCTTCACTGCCCCGTCATTGCCTTATCTTTGCTTTAAAGCAATGCTTGACCTTTTGGTCTCATATAGATGGTTTTTTCAAGGAGCACCATACTCAAGGGTAGTATCTTTTATTTTGTGTGCCAATCTGTTATTTCGCTAAATGGTGACCTCAGGGAATAGTTTCAGTCAAGATTTAAAAGTATCTCAGGGCAATAGACTCAGGGAGTCCTTTAGTCTCAATTGGTCCAGTAAGTCTGGACTTTTTAAGAACTTGAGTTCTGTTCCACATTTTTCTCCCATTCTCTCAGGGTCTATTTAATGTGGCCCTGATCAGAACAGTTGATAGCAGTAGCCCAACACCATCTAGTTCTTCTGGTAGATTATCTCTCTTGAAAAGGCACCAAGAGAAGGTTCTTTGCGGAGTTAGAACACAGGACAGAAATTGAAAATGGGGATAGGATGAGATGAAAGACGTACATATTTTGTTTTTCAAGTGACAAATTCACTGAGCATCTACAATGTGTATGGTGGTGCACCTGATACCAAGGATGATCCAAAAGCAATGTAAAACCTGCTTCCATGGACTTGGGAGATAATTGGTGAGCTGACAGATAGATTTGTGAAACAGCTAACAGTGCCATGCGGTGCACATTGAAACACTGAAAATACTTTGTGCTATGGAAACTCCTTACAGAGGACATGGGATTGGAGCTGTGTAGATAATAGGAGGGAACATCAGGTAGTATCACAACATCAGCACAGCCTTGGACTTGGTCTGTGCATAGTGTTTGGTGGAGAGAGGAAGGAAATTCATCAGGCTAATATGATTTACTTTTGGCAATTGAACACAGGAGTTGAGACTTTACCCCATGGGCACTGGAGAGCCATTATAGATTTCTAGGCAGAGAAATCACAAGATGAAATGGATGTTTTAGGAAGAACTGCGTTCATGATGGGTTGGAGGTGGGGAGCACTGGAGTAGGAAAGGTTTGTTAAACAACAGCAGAAATACAGATTTACCTAGGTCGTTAACCAGAGATGAATGTGAAAGACAGGAAGACAGTGGGCTGGAAGGGTGATTTTTTTGATGCCTGGCCTGTGAAATGATGGAGGCAGCAAAGGACATCTTCGTGTTTCCAGCCTGAATGACTCAGCTTGAGGAGGGTGACCTATTGTCAGTTAGGTATGAAGTAAAGGGGAAAGATCCAGATTTCAATAAGTATAATCATAGAATCATAGGACTTTAAAGCTGGAAAGGGCTTTAGAGATCATCTATTCTACACAATCATTTTAAAGGAGGGGAACTGAGGCAAAGGAAGGCTATGTGACTCAGTCCAGGACAGTGAACACAGAATAGGACAAGAGTATAAGGAGAACAGATATCTTCGCCCATCAGGTCATCCTGCCTGTTTCACTGTCCTTACCGTACAGCTCTTTATTCTGTGATTATGTCCTTGCTAATAATTGGTGTTAAAATCTCCTTTCATTTATGAAACAAGGTATTGATATGAGTGGTACAATTTTTTAATGTCTTTCCTTGGAAAGTAAAAAAGTAATCTAAGATCATTCTTCAGCTTCCCTCCCTCCCTCTCTTCCTTCTTCCCTCCAATTTTTCTTTCTTTCTTAATTGACTGGTCTTAAAGATTCAAAAGTCTGAAAGTCATTTCTCTGCAGGATGGCAAATTCTGTGTAACCTGTTGACTTAGGCTGGGTTCTCTAGAGAAGCAAAACCAGTAAAGCATAGCGAGAGAGAGATTTATATTAAGGAAATGGCACACATGGTTGTAGAGGCTGAACCCTCTCAAGTCCGTGGGTCACGTTAAAGGCTTCTCCTGATTCATATAGCCGCAGGAGCTGGTGAACCAAAGATCAGCAGGTCAGAGAGCAGGGCTCTTGCTCACAGGCTGCAAAGATCAATGAATTCCAAGATCAGCAGGCAAGACCACAGGTAAACTGCTAGCTCAAGTCCCAAGGACCGAGGTCAGACCAACAGGAGCCAGCTGCAGGATCCAGCTTGAGCAAAAAGCCTCCCAAGTCTTGCCAGAATGTCCACTTATATTCAGATGCAGGCCACATGCCCAAGGAAACTCCCTTTCAATTGATTGGTACAGCACATCCCACCATGGAGGTGATCACATATCAAACTCAACATGGAAGTGATCACAACATTATAGGACCGCCAAAACATTGAGAATCATGGCCCAGCCAAGGTGACACACCTTCTTCACCATCATGCCTGACTTTCCCAAGGTACCTCAGTTGGGGTTAAAAACGTAACCACAGGAAGGATGACAAAACAAAGTTTTCCTGCCTCTGCCCTCACCCACTTGCCAGGATTAAAGCCATCTTCTTTTTATCAGAGCTCCCTTGCATTAGGACTGGGCTACAGCCCACAGAGTGGGAGTAAGGGGGCCACTAAGGGAGGGTGAGGGACTCTGAATCACTGTCTCTTGTCGGTTGGCCTTAAACCAAGGCTTGATAATAGTAGCAAGGACATGGACCACCTTTCTTTGAAATGAACAGGCAATATTTCAATTCTCGTTTAAAGTGTCCTGCAAAAGCCTCCTTCTAGCTAGATTATGTCTCCTTTCCCATGTAGACCGCGCAGCTGATGTTTTATTCCCTTAAAATGGGAGCTTGTGTGGGAGATGATTCAGTCCCTCACAGCCCATCTGGAGGGCTACCCCACTAGGCTCCAGAAAGGCCCCGCGTCTGAATCTGGCAGAGCTCAGTCCGGTTAGCCGGTGAGAAGGCCTGTGGATAGGATCACCAAAGATTTAGCAAGACTTGACTCATTTCCTCCTAAACATGAGCTACGGGTAAGAGCACTGAACAGTGGTCAAAGGATCTGGGGCTACTTCTACAAATAGCGAGGTGAACCTGGCCCGATTGCTCAACTGCCAAATTAGAAGTCTAGGAAAATTTCAAGGAGCCCTGGTGGCGCAATGGTTAAGCGCTGGGCTGCTAACCAAACTGTCCGCGGTTTGAACCCACCCTAAAGATTACAGCCCACGAAACCCTATGGGCAGTTCTACTCTGTCCTTTAGGGTCGCTATGAGTCGGAATCTATTCAAGGGCACCCAACGACAACGGTGGGATTCCTTCCAGGAACGTAGGATTCAAAAATCGGACAGGATTGGTAGCGCTGCCTGGGCGAGTCGCTCAGGGCCCTGGCGCGAAGGACCTCGCTGGAAGGTTGCCTGGAGCCTACTGCCCTGCCCGTCCACAAGCGGTCAGGGCGCGGCGTGCGCAAGTCTCCGCCGGGCGCAGCGTGCGCGTCTCCGCCAGGCTCGCCGCCGCCGAGGCCGGGACGGATGGGTGGGGCAGAGCGGGGTGAGGCGGGGCAGATCGGGGCGGGCGGCCGCTAGGAGAGGAGGCTGAGGAGGAGGAGGAGGAGAGACAAGGCGGCGACCCTGCCTGAGGAGAGGAGAGGTAGAGGCTGCCGACCCGACGGGGGTGTGGGGCGCGGAGCGGCGCCGGGACAAAGCGGAGCAGCCGGGCACGGCGGCCGCGGCAGCCAGGGCCTGGGCCGCGGTCCGGCCACTCGGGCCGGTGAGTGTCGGGAGGCCCGCAGGGACGCCGGGGCTGAGCCGGCGAGGAGGAGGCGGGGGTCCGGCGCGAGGCCCAGGGCCGGGGCGGCGGCGCCGTGGACCCGCCGTGCGCGGGGCTGCAGGCCCGGCCTGGGGCTCAGTAAACACGGCCCGGGCGGGCCACGTCTGTCCCCGGCCGGCCGGCCGACCCGGCGCTCCGAGAGGGCGGCCGCGGTGCCCGCGCGGATCCTCCTGCCCGGCCAGCCGTTGAGGCGGCCAGCAAATGGCGACCCAAACCCCGGGGACACCGACCCCCGTGACATCCCGGTTTGAATGTCTGTGTGTTGGAGTGAGTGGGCGAAGGATGAGTTACACTTGGGAAATCCCCCAAAACCTCGAAAGCCCGGCCTCTCGTTCCCTGACCTTTTAGAAACTTGGGTTTGGGGGGAGAAACGGGTTGAAGTAAGACTGGGAGGCATCATCAACTATCTCCACGGGATGAGCGAAGTTGGTAACTTTTCCATTCATGGAAGTGAGAGGATCCTAGTCTCAACCACAGCCCTTATTAAAGGGAAACTTCCTGGTTTTTCAAATGTGAGGAATATGACCATTTCCACGTTATTTGTGTACAGCTCCTTGAAGCGCGTTACTTGCAGGGGGGACATATACCGCAAATTGGATTGAAAGTAGTCCCCTTTTTTGGAATATGTGTATTTGGGAGTAAGAGACAGGCAGAACAGTATGTGTTTACCATGGTTGTAGTAGTCCCCCCCCACCCCCCTTGGTGTTTCTTTCTGAGCCGTGTCGTAAGTTCCAGAGAAAAGATGCTTGGGAAGGAATTGACCTTTTATTCCATAATTACTTGGTTGACTCTGATCCAAGATGAAGTTATTTATGGGCATTCTGATATCAGTGTAGGTTAACTGAAAACTCTTTAAATACAAAAGCCCAAACTTTCTAAACTTCAATTTCTGTTTGCTAAACTTCATTGCAGCGTTGGGTCCTTTAGAGACCTAGTAAATTACGTTAACAGAGTTTTTGTGTTTTGCCCTATCTGTTGAGGTTTTTCAAAGCAGTACAGTTGTTGACATGGGAAAAGGAAAAGCGTAACTTACAATATGCCTTTAGGATTTTTCTAAGGGTTAACGTTTCAGTCTGCAGTATTCGCCGAATCACTCTTCTTTTATGCTTAGTCACTGTTTCTTACTACAGGAGTTTAACTGGGGATAACATGTTTTGCTAGTTTTAAATTGCAAATTTGTTTTTTACTTGGTACTTTAAAGTGTTGACATTAGCCTTTCTTGATTCTGGAAATGTTAGTGGGTGGGGTTTTTTGAGTGTTTATAAAGACAACTGCATTTTCAGATCTAGGGGAACTTCTGTGTATTCCAAGTGTAGTAGATATTTAATTTTAATCCAGTATTTCTCCCCATGTCTACCACTGGAGAACACTTTTTTAGAACAATATAAATTGGCTCAATAAAATAATACCATTGAAAAGCAGTAATGTAATAGATTGTTAATATTTTGAGATAATGTAATATAGTTAGATACTTTAAGGTCACCAAAGTAGACATTGGTTATTGAATGTTCACTACGTAATAAAGTGTGCTACCAAAATGTAGCTGTTTTAATGGGATAAGCCATGTACTATTCTGTATGATTTGGGATAAGTCTTTGAATGAAAGGAGTTAGTACATGCTATGGAATGGCATTATATTCATAGAGTTCTTTGATGTTAAAACCTTGAGTGAAAAGGCTGTATAAAATACTATTTAATTTCAGATTAAGTTTGATGAAATAGATGAGATTGAATGGCATTATATTCATAGAGTTCTTTGATGTTAAAACCTTGAGTGAAAAGGCTGTATAAAATACTATTTAATTTCAGATTAAGTTTGATGAAATAGATGAGATTGACCTTGGCCTAGTGGCTTTTCTGTTGTGGGTAGCTACACAGATACAAACATGCCTCACTTAAAGTCCAGTCTGTGAAAACCTTTTTACAAAAAAAGTGCGTCTTTTTTTTTTTTTTTTTCTTAAGGATGGGTAATGCAAGCAGAGAGGCCCTGGTAGCACAGTGGCTAAAGTGCTCAGCTGCTAACCAAAATGTCAGAGGCTCGAACCCACCAATCATTCCAGGAGAAGAAGATGTGGCAGTCTGCTTCTGTAAAGATGTACAGCTTTAGACACTCTATGCGGGCAGTTCTACACTGTCCTATAGGGTCACTATGAACGGGAATCAGCTGGATGGTAGTGGGTTTGATTGGGTTTTGGTGTAATGAAGGTATTGGTGGTTCGGTGGTAGAATTTTTCCCCCTCCATGTGGAAGACACAGATTCAATTTCCACCCAGTGCACCTCGAGCACAGCCACCACTGTCTGTCATTGGGGCCTTGCACATGTACGGTGCTGAACAGGTTTCAGTGGAGCTTCCAGACTAAGACAGAGGAGGAAGAAAGCCTGGTAACCTACTTCTGAAAATGGGCCAGTGAAAACCCTCTGGATCCCAGTGGTCAGATCCTGTTGTGTGTGGGGTCACCATGAGTTGGGGCCAACTCCTGAGGCAGTGAACAACAACATTTGCATTAGATAGTTCCGCATATGATTGCTTTTAATAAGCTTTATAAGTTTAAATGCTCCGATGTTAAAAATAATTATGTATATACATGTATAGTTTATGTATGTAAATGGCTATTGTATAAAGTGAAGTACACGTATTTTCTGAAGACTACATGTTTACACCCTATTGAGTATACACATAATTATAATCAACCTTTGTAGAGTTCTGTATTTTTTTCAGGGTAGAATAATTGCCTCAAGGTCACAAAGTTGAGATTCCTAAGAAGCCCATTCCTCTATACTCTGCTGCCTATTTTAATAAGCTGGGTTCCACCATTTGGGTGAACTATTTTTATTTATCAACTCAAATAGGTTCTAGTCTGAATATCTAATATTTACCAATATTTATTATTTCAATTTCTGATGTAAATTCATAATACTTTCATTGTTTATTTAGTGGAGACATTGCAAGTAGTTGAAACTTCCACTTTGGAACAAGCTACTCATAATCATATTTAGAAATGGAAGATGTATGTTTTGATTATATTATATCTGGAGTGGTTAAAAACTTGAAAATTTTTCTACATAATTAGGTCATTCACTCAATAAATAAAAAGTCAGAAGCAAAGTGTCATAAAAGACTGTACACATACATAACCCATTTAGCCATTTTGGCCTCCATCAGTAGGGCATGTGCTTTAATGGACATTTAAATTAATAGAAGATTTTCAATCTTGTCTAGCCACCCCCCACTCCCACCACCCCCCCTTTTTTTTTTAAACCAGTGAGATGGTATGTCTGACTGAGGTTATAGGTTTATTATGGTCTTTAAAACTGAGTGCACCTGATCAGGAGATTAGTCAGCAAGTGTTTGTATTTGGTATGCACTTATATGTCTGACTATACAAAAAAGGACAAGCCTTGCCCTTAAGGACCTTGTGACTTATGGCTAAATTTGAAATTTCAATTGTAGCTTCTGTACTAATAGTTAGCTAATTGAACAAATCTGTCCACAGTTCCATAATCAGCCTTACATTGTAGCAACATGTTAATATTTAAGTAGAATTCTGTTTCATCTAATACTGTATTAATGGTAATAACTAAGCAATAGGCTGATACCACTCCCTGTTTTGAGCTTCTTTTCCTCACCCTGTTCCCTACCCGGGCATCCGTGGTTGTGCAGGCCCCTTGCCTTTCTTCTTGAACTGGATGCCCCTATATTCAGCTTTTCTCAGTAATCAGCCCATAAGATTGATGAAGGAGTTAAAATAGTGGAACAACAAAAAGGTAAACTCTTCCGATGTCTTTTTTGGAAACCCTGGTGGCGTAGTGGTTAAGTGCAATGGCTGCTAACAAAAAAGGTTGGCAGTTAGAATCCACCAGGCACTCCTTGGAAACCCTATGGGGCAGTTCTGCTCTGTCCTATAGGGTCACGATAAGTTGGAATTGACTCCATGGCAACATGTGTGTGAGTGTGTGTGTGTGTGTTTAGGATTTTAAAACAGTGGAAGGTTGAAATTAAATTTCTTTGATTTGCTCTACGCTAAATAATTATCATATTCTGTATCTTAGGTGCTTAAGAAATGTTTGCACACAGTTGACTTTTTATAGCAGCTACCTGTACCCTTTGCCATTGAGTCTATTCTGACTCATAGTGACCCCACAAGACAGAGTAGAACTACCCTTAGGGTTTCTAAGGCTGTAATCTTTACAGAAGCCAAATGCCACATCCTTCTTCCATGGAGTGGTTGGTGAGTTTGAACTGCCAACCTTTTGGTTAGCAGCCAAGTGCTTAACCACTGTGCCACCAAGGCACCTTATAGCAGATAAAATGAGGTAATTTTGACTCAGATTGTTTAATGCTAGATCTGGAAGGTTATGCCTTTTTGTGGAGTGTGTTGTTTTCCATGAAATCAAGAAAATCAATTTCTTTTGGCATCCAAATGTTTATTTGCTTGTAGTCTTTCATTTATTTGTTGTATCTAATATAATGAGCTCCTGAGTCACAGTTTTGAATGCAAGGGAAAACAACATGAATCAGACAGAAGTGGCCCCACCCTTCATGGAGCTTATAGTTTTACCATGGAGATAGATATTAAACAGGGTAATGATTTACTTAGAGTTTTGACTAGTTACTAAGGAAAAATGCACTGTGTAGTGAACAGGAATCTTTGTCTGTGAGGATATGCAAAAAAGTAACTTTGAAGCTGAGCCATAAAGGATGAGGCTGCAGGTTGGCAGAGAGGGAAGACTGTTGAAGTCAGGCGCAGGCATCAGCTCAGAGGCAGGAAGCTGCATTGAGTATTTTTGGTGGTTTTTTTATAGAGTATTTTAAAATAATGCTTATTTGCAATCCTCTATTTATTTACCTCTTTACATATTTTAATGAATTTGGAGACAGAAATTAATGCTTTTTTGAGGTCAGTATATTTATGTCTAGAGAGGTAGCTTTAAATGACAAGGCCTCATTTCATTGTATGGGAAAATACCATGTCTTAAAAACTGTTATTATAACTTGCTTGTCAATCCCAGAGTATGAACTGGGAAGGAACTTCTATTAGAGAAAATTAAAACTACTGTAAAGCATTTAATCGTTTACAAATATTTTCTAGCCTAATAAAAATTTTTTTCCAGTGATTCAATTTTATGTGTAATAATAAAAATGTTCTTTGGAATGTTAAGATTCTGATTCAAGGGAGTTAAAAAAAAAAAAAAAACTTAAAAAATATTAAGGTTTTATTAAACTCATCTTAAACTTGAAGCCTTAATTTTAGCAACATGGTGTTTACTAGGCCTGCCATGTCACTGTTCAACTGATAAATTAGAGATTGACATTTTAAACTTGTTTTACAGGATCAATGAGGAATTGTGAAATACTTTATGAGGGCATATTTAATTTGATAATAGTAATCTTGATTAGAAAAAGGATGGATCGGGGAGAGCTTGATTCCTCTTTTGCATAGCTGTATTGAGAATTGTTCAATTCATAATGTAGTTCCAAATGTATGTTTATACTAAGTATTATAAATGTAAATTATTTAAAAATAATTTAAAATGCATATGTCCACAGCAAAATAATGTACCATCATAATTAGAAAAGAGCAAAAAGACTTTTTTGACCACACGGGTGATTAAGTGTTGGAATAAACTACAAACGAAGTTGTGTAATCTTCATTCCTCAGATAACATCTTAAAATTGGATCACCAGTTACTGAAGTCCTGCCTTATTGTCTTAAACTTTTATAAGTAAACAGATCTGTTATTATTCATGTACGTTGATCAGACGCAGATTTAAATCCTAGTTCTGTCGCCTACTAGGTAGTTGACTTTGGGGAAGTGAACCTTTCTAAATCTTGTTGCCTCTGGATTGTTATGAGGATTAACAAGTGAGATGATATCTGTAAAGAAGGGCAATATAGGTAGGTAAGTAGTGTTCCTGTTTTCTTCTAAGTCTAATTCAATGAATAATAAATATTATGAATTCCTTGCTATGGATTCTTTTTTTTTTTTTTTTAAACATTTTTCTTGTTCAGAAGGGAGTAGTGTGGAAGAAGTTATTTATTTTGAAGCTTGAGAACCTTCCACTTTCCCTTTGCCTTTATAAGTTGTTGCTGCATTTAACTCAGAGTTGTTTATAATAGTTGCTATTTTAAACACTTTTGAATTAAGCCACGTTTGATGTTTTTGAGATGCGTTCTGCCTGGTGTGGTCATGTGATGGTGTGTGCAGTGACATAAAGTGTCCTACAAGTTCTGAGAGCAGCGGCCACTTTTGTTAGAGCTGCTTATATTTTTAGGTTTCTTTCTTAGTAACAGTCCAGCCTATAACCTTCACCATGCACTTCGTGATGAACTCTGGTTGTTGCAAAATAAGAAAGCTACAGCTGTTTTCACTATCTAGTCACTCAGTAAGATTGGTCTAAAATCTCAGGTTTTTTTTGGATGTATGCTTAGTTTATAGTGTTTGTGGTCTTTAATCTTCCATTTCTTCAATTATGATTCTTTTAGCATGTCTCTCTTTAATTTGTAGATGTTGTTCTTTAAAACTTATGGGAATAAATAAAGGTGTTGAACTCATAATTTATACTTTTTAACACAATATAGTTTTGGTATTGAATGTGCACCTTGTTTTTTTTTTCTTGACATCGTTGAACACCGTAATATCAGCTCAGATCTTTTCTACTTATCAAGAGAAGCTATATCAATACTGATTTAGGCAGACTTTTTGTTATTCTAGTTTGAGGAAAATCAAGCCTCAAATGGAGAAGAAGAAGTAGCTCTTTGGGAGTGATTAGTTTATGTGAGCCACCTGTAACCAAGATAGAATTTATGGAAAAATATATCAGAGCTAGCAATCTCTTATGCACTGAGATGAAGAAAATAGTAGAATCAGATTCTTATGTACAAAATTCTTGTCTGCTGTAATATAATTTGGAAAATGTTGAGCTGAATTACCTGTGCCGTGTGCAAGTAGACAGACATAAGTAATTAGGTGTGGAGGTCTGGCGTTTGGAAGAGGCATCTAGGCAGGATATAGAGTTTTCAGCATGCGGGAGGTAATTGAAACTTGAAGAAGTTGGTAGCGCCTAGGGAGAATGTATAGAGTGAGCAAGAAATGACTTGGAATCTTGAAGAAGAGTAATATTTAAGAATCAGGAAGAAAAGACTGAGGCATGACCAGAGAGTTAGGAGAAAAACCAGGAAAGTATAGCATCGTGAAAATCAAGGGAAGAAAATAGTCCAAAAAAGGAGTGCTTAGTCAACAATATAATGATATAGTGGCCAAGGAAGATGGAGTCTGGAAAAAAATGCCTTTTGGATTTAGTGCTTAGAATCTCAATTGTTTTTAGGTACCATTGAGTCAGTTTTGACTCCTGGCGACCCCATGTAGTAGAACAGAACTGCCGCATAGAGTTTTCTTTGCTGTAATCTTCACAGAAGCAGGTCACCAGGTCTTTTTCCCATGGAGCTGCTGGGTGGGTTCGAACTGCAACCTTTTGGTAGAGCAGTTTTAATGAGTGGTGGCAAATATAAAGCCAGATTAGAAGGTTGAGGAATATGTGAGAGGTGGGAAGGGTTTTCTTTTTGTTTGTGTGTTTTTGTTTTTGTTTTCTGAAAGCTTGACTGAATAGGAAAAAAGAAAGGTAACAAAAGAGGGAACCCCTGAAAACCCCATTGCCATCAAGTCGATTCTGACTCATAGCAACCGAACAGGACAGAGTAGAAATGCCCCCACAGAGTTTCCAAGGAGCGCCTGTGGATTCGAACTGCTGACCTCTTGGTTAGCAGCTATAGCTCTTAACTACTATGCCACCAGGGTTTCCAAAAGAGGGATATTGTTTATTATTTAGGTTTTTTAATTTTTTTATTCTATCTTAGGTGAAAGTTTACAGCGCAAACTAGTTTCTCATTCAAAAATCTATACACAAATTGTTTTGTGACATTGGACATCCATGCAATGTGTCAGCACTCTCCTCCTTTCCCTTTCTACCCTGGGTTCTGTGTGTCCATTTGTCTAGTTTTACTGTCCCTTCCTGCTTTCTCATCTTTGCTTTTGGTCAGGTGTTGCCCATTTGGTCTCATATACTGGAGTGAACTAAGTTTCCTCATGTGTGTTATTGTTTGTTTTATAGGCCTGTCTAATCTTTGACTGAAAGGTGGACTTCAGGAGTAGTTTCAGTTCTGAGTTAGCAGGGTATCTGGAGGCCGTAGTCTCGGGGGTTCCTCCAGTGTCTGTTAGACCAGTGGATCTGGTCTTTTGTGTGTATGTGTATGAATTTGGATTTTGTTCTACATTTTTTTCCCACTCTGCCTGGAACGCTTTATTATGATCCTGGTCAGAGTGGTCAGCGGTGGTAGCTGGGTACCGTCTAGTTCTGGGCTCAGGCTGGTGGAGGCTGTGGTTCATGTGGTCCATTAGTCGTTTGCACTAATATTTTCCTTGTGTCTTAGGTTTTCTTCATCCTCCGTTGCTGTGAATGTGGTGGACCAGTGTATGTATTTTAGATGGCCACTTGCAAGCTTTTAAGACCCCAGACACTACTCACCAAAGTAGAATATAGAACATTTTGTTTATGAACTATGTTGTGCCAGTTGACCTAGATGTCCCCCAAGACCACAGTCTTCAGCCCTCAGCCGCAGTAACACGGTACCTCAAGGTGTTTGGATGTGTCTTGGAAGAGTCTATGGCTTTGCCTTGGTCAAGTTGTGCAGACTTCCCCTGTATTGTATGTTATTTAGGTTTTTTAAGTTGAGAAGATCTTAAATATGTTTTGCTGTTAATAGGAACAACCCAATAAAGAAGTTGAAGATTATAGAAAAAAATCCTCTTAACAGGCTCAGTAATCATAAGTGACTCAAGATACTGTACTGATGTTTTCCATTATTTTTGGTATAAAACTTTTCTTGATTAAGTCATAATAAAGTCATAATAGCTGATTTTAAACCAGGAAAGACCATTAGGTATCTATAATACTTTCATGCTATTTTATAGATACTATTTCTCTGCTTAAAATCCTCAATGACCTCCAATTATTTAAAGTCTGAACTCCTAAGAGTAGCATGTAAGATTGTTTGTAATTCGTCTCATTCCCATTTGATCTTGTCTCTTACAACTACCTTAGACATTTTACGTTGTAATCCCAGGAACCTTGAGGTTTACTGAACATGTTTGGCAATTCATGCCACTTCTGCATTTGCATATGCTGTTCCTTCAACATTGAAGTCTCCCTTCCTTACCAGCCTCGCCCTTCCATACTTCAGACTTCTCATCTTTCAAGATTACTGTAAATTCTTCTCTAACCCCCTACCCATACAACTTACTATCTTCTCTGTGCTACCATTTTACTTCCGTTGTACTGATCACATAATAACGTGATTTGACTTTTCCTGTCTTTGATTTGACCTCCTACTGTAGCTCCTTGAGAGGAGGCAGTATGTCTTATTAATCTTTATATTGCCACACCAGATACATTAGTACAGGGTAGTTGTACCAGAGATGTTTAATGAATGAATGGGAATGGGGACCCTCAGAAGCAAGTATACCCACAGCCACAGAGCTTGAGGTGGAACTTAGATTTTCTGGATAAATTCCCTCTGTGTCATAATTAAGACTTATTCTGTGAATTTGTTATAGAATTTATTAAGGTATATGCAGAAGGAGAGATAGTAGATGAAATCTTAAATGAATTCATATATTTAGAGGGGATAGAAAAAAGAAAACTTTTAAGGAAGTTTTAGGAGTCCCTGGGTAGCACAAACCACTGAACACTTGTCTGTTAGCCAAAAAATTGGTGGTTTAAAGCCACCCAGAGGCTCTTCAGAAGATAGGCCTGGTTGGTGATCTAATAGGTCACAGACTCAGAAACTCAATGGAGCAGTTTTACTGTGCACGCATGGGGTGGCTGTGAGTTGGAATCGACCTGACGGCAACTAACAATAACAGCAAAGAAGTTTCAGTTAAGCCTATTTATGGAGTTCAAACATTTCTTTTTTAGGAATCCAATGAGGTCTTTGCAATGCGGAGTATATCAAGATCAGTTTAGTTAAAATAAAAAACTTCAAGTTAAAGCAGCCTCTGAAATCTGTTACAATAAGCATTAACTTGTTTTGTCATTAATTTATACGTGACACAGGACACTAGAATTTAAGTGTTAGGGTTTAAAGCTTTTGCTCTTTTAGGCATATTATAACATGGTTTATAAAAATGAACTGTGACTGAATTGTTACTTGAAGTGCTGAAGTTCTTTCAAAATTATATTGATTTATGTAACATTAATACTATTACATATGATTATGTTTTTATATTTTTTACATTTCACCCTAAAATAAGCCAGTATACATTAGCAGTTAATTATTAAACAGTTTTTCCAAAATGACCACTTTTTGCCTAACTTCCTGTCTTTTTCCATTTCAACAACTAGAGCTGGACTGGCCATTATGGAGGAGGAGCTGCAGCATTCCCACTGTGTGAACTGTGTCAGCAGACGGTGCATGACCCGACCAGAGCCTGGGATTTCCTGTGACTTGATTGGTTGCCCATTGGTTTGTGGAGCAGTTTTCCATTCTTGTAAAGCTGATGAACATCGACTTTTATGTCCATTTGAACGAGTGCCTTGTTTAAATAGTGACTTTGGATGTCCATTTACAATGGCCCGAAATAAAGTTGCTGAACATCTAGAAACATGCCCTGCAAGCGTGGTGTGCTGTACTATGGAGTGGAACCGATGGCCAGTTAGTTATGCCGACCGGAAATCCTATGAAATTCTGAGCAAAGATGTTGATGAAGTGGCACAATTAGATATGGCTTTGGCCCTTCAAGACCAAAGGATGCTCTTAGAATCTCTCAAAGTAGCCACCATGATGTCAAAAGCGACTGAGAAAGTATCAGAAGCTAGAGAACAAATTTCAGTTAAATCAAGTGTCCCAGAAATACCACATACTAATGGCTTGGTCTCTGTTGATGAGAAATCTTATGGTGCACTTTATCAAGCTACTGTAGAAACAACCAGAAGTTTGGCTGCTGCTTTAGATATCCTAAATACTGCCACAAGAGACATTGGCATGTTGAGTACAAGTCTTTGTGTGTCCCCAGATGAGATAGATGAAGAGCAGAATACCAGAGAAAGCTTACAGGATAGAAACTTAAAAGACCAGGATCTTCTTTATGAGGATGAGATAGGAGCAGTAGGTGGAATTGACCACCACGACACAATTCAGAATGCCCAGCCTGAACAAAATGGTTCAAGTGATTTATTATGTGACTTGGATACAAGTTCTCATGGCACTTCTCTTTGTAATGGCTTTCCTTTGGGAAATATATGCACACAGGTACAGAATCAGAATTTACATGGTGATTCAAAACAAACTAACTTAACAAATGGAGAATGTGTGGCATCAGATGACACTTCAAAACCTTCCAGTTCACTTTCAATAGCAGCACAACTTAGGGAAGTAATACCGCCCAGTCCTTTGCCTAATGGCACAGTACAGCATATCCTCATGCCCGGTGATGAGGATGAAGGAGAACTGTATTGTAGAAAAGTAGACTTAGGGGATTTGAAGAATATGGATGTCTTGCCTTTTGGTATGCCTTCATTCAAATATTTTTCTAATTCATGTTGGTGCAAATCAATGGAAGATAAAGCAGTGGATACATCAGATTTGGAAGTTGCAGAAGATCCAATGGGCCTCCAAGGAATAGATCTAATCACAGCAGCATTACTCTTTTGTTTAGGAGATTCTCCAGGTGGGAGGGGTATATCTGATAGTCGCATGGTTGATGTTTATCACATTGACTTTGGGACTCAGACTTTTTCACTTCCGTCTGCAATATTAGCTACAAATACAATGGTTGGGGAAATAGCCTCAGCTTCAGCTTGTGATCATGCCAACCCACAGCTTTCAAATCCAAGCCCGTTTCAGACACTTGGGCTGGATTTAGTTTTGGAATGTGTCGCTAGGTACCAACCCAAGCAGCGTTCAATGTTTACATTTGTTTGTGGACAGTTATTTAGAAGAAAAGAATTTTCTTCACATTTTAAGAATGTACATGGTGACATTCATGCTGGGCTCAATGGCTGGATGGAACAGAGGTGTCCTTTAGCTTATTATGGCTGTACCTATTCTCAGCGTAGATTTTGTCCATCAACACAAGGAGCAAAGATTATACATGATCGCCATCTGAGGTCATTTGGAATTCAGCCATGCATATCTACGGTATTAGTAGAACCTGCTAGAAACTGTGTGTTGGGATTACATAGTGACCATCTAAGTAGTCTTCCTTTTGAGGTCCTGCAGCATATTGCAGGCTTTCTCGATGGCTTCAGTTTATGCCAGCTCTCACGTGTATCCAGGTTAATGAGGGATGTGTGTGGCAGTCTGCTTCAGTCTCGTGGAATGGTCATACTACAATGGGGGAAGAGAAAGTATCCAGATGGAAATTCATCATGGCAGATAAAAGAAAAGGTTAGTTGAATCTTAACTGTACCAACTCCTTATTTTACGCATGTTTGTTGTTGTTAGCTGCCATTGAGTGACCTCCGATTCATGGTGACTTTATGTACAACAGAACAAAACATTGCAAAATCCTGCATCATCCTTACAGTCTCCAGCATGTTTCAGTCCATTATTGCCACTATTGTACCAGCCTTTGTCACCGAGGGTCTCTCATGCTGTCCTTGGCCCTCTACTTCACGAAACATGATGTTCTTGTCTAGCGATTGCTTCCTCCTGATGATGGATGGGTCCAAAGCAAGCCAGTGGGACAGTGTTCTTTTGTGACCCGTAAGGTTTTCACTGGCTAGTTTTTGGGAGTAGATCACCAGACCTTTCTTCCTAGTCTGTCTTAATCTGGAAGCCCTGTTGAAACCTGTCCACCATGGGTGACCCTCCTCGTATTTGAAATATCATTGGCATAGCTTCCAGCATCATAGCAACACATAAGCCACTATAGTATGACAAACTGATAGATGGGTGGTGGTGACATATAGTAGCACTTGATGTTACTGATGAATTAATAAAATTAATATCTTGTTGATAAATTAACCATCCCCTAAAACTTACGAAGCCTATATGATGGCAGACTCTTTTTTAATGATTAATCAAGAACTAGAATTGTTAGAATTGTTCATTACGATCACAGATTTATTGCACATATCCTAGAACTAGATGCAAATCTAATGTAGTATAGACCACATCCATTTCTTCAGTTGAGCAGTTCCATATTCTTCCATACTTCTGAAACAACTTCATTTGTTTGGGTCCATTTTACTACCTTCTGACTTGGGCTCCATATGAAACATTTTCACCGTAAGACAATAGAGGAAGAAAAGAGAAGGTTATTTCCTGCTTACAATTGGCATTTTGTCTCTAGTCTTTTTAGCAGCTTCTCTCATAGGACTTGGTTATTTGAGGTAGGACTTAGCTAGAAAAAGATAATAAAAAGCTGTAACCACTACTACAAACATACTAGTAGTGACCAATAGAGTATTTGGGGGATATTTTTGTAATTAGGTGCAGTCTAGTCAGTTCCAACTGCAGCAACCCTGTGTACAACCAAAAGAAATACTGCCCAGTCCTGCGCCATCTTCACAATCGTTGCTGTTTGAACTTGTTGTTGCAGCCACTGTTTCAGTCCATCTCGTTTTTCACTGACCTTTTACTTTACCAAGCATGATGTCCTCCTTCAGGGACTGGTCCCTGCTGATAACATGTCTGAAGTAAGTGAGATGAATTCTCGCCATCCTTACTTTTAATGAGCATTCTGGCTATACTGCTTCCAAGACAGATTTCATTCTTCTGGCAATCCAGGGTATATTCAATATTCTTCACCAACACCATAATTCAAAGGAATCAATTCTTCAGTCTTCCTTATTTATTGTCCAACTTTCCCGTGCATATGAGACAATTGAAAATACAGTAGCTTGGGTTAGGTGCACCTTAGTCCTTAAAGTGGTATCTTTGATTTTCAACACTTCAGAGGTGTCTTTTGCAGCAGATTTGCCCAATGCAATATGTCATTTGATTTTTTTTTTAATTGTACTTTAGATGAAGGTTTACAGAGAAAATTAGTTTCTCATTAAACAATTAATATATATATTGTTTTATGACATGGTTTGCCAACTCCATGACATGTCAACATTCTTCCCTTCTCTACTTTGGGTTCCTCATTACCAGCTTTTTTGCCCCCTCCTGCCTTCTTGTCTTTGCCCTAGGCTGGTTGCCCATTTAGTCTCATATACACGGTTGAGCTGTGTATGTATGTTGTTTGTTTTATAGGCGTGTCTAATCTTTGGCTGAAGGGAGAACTCAGGAGTGACTTCAGCCCTGAGTATGTCTGGGGGCCATACTCTCAGGATTTCTCTAGTTTCTTTCAGATCAGTAAATCTGGTCTTATTTTTTTATGAGTTAAAATTTTGTTCTACATTTTTCTTCATCTCTCCTGAATCCTGTATTGTGATCCCTGTTAGAGCAGTTGGTGGTGGTATCCGGGCACCATCTAGTTGTGCTGGACTCAGTCTGGTGGAGGCTGTAGTAGTTGTGGTCCATTAGTCTTTTGAACTAATCTTTCCCTTGTGTCCTTGATTTTCTTCATTCTCTCTTGCTCCAGACTGGGTGAGATCAATGGAGTATCTTAGATGGCTGCTCACAGGCTTTTAAGACCCCAGATACAACTCACCAAAGTAGGATGTAGAACATTTTCTTTATAAACTGTTATGCTAATTGAGCTAGATGTTCCCCAAGACCATCGTCCTCAGCCCTCTGCCCATGAATTTGGTACTTCAGGGAGTTTGGACATGTCTGTGAAGCTTCCATGACCTTACCTTGGTCAAGTTATACTGACTTCCCCAGTATTGTGTGCTGTCTCACCCTTTACCGGAGTTACCACTTATCTTTATCTAGTTAATGTTTTTCCTCCCCACTCCTCCCTGTCATTTGATTTCTTGACTGCCACTTCCATGGGCTTGATGGTGGATCCAAGTAAAATGAAATCCTTGAAAACTTCGTTACTTTTTCTGTTTATCATGATGTTGCTTATTGGTGCAGTTGTATTTCTGTTTTCTTTGTGTTGAGGTGTAATCCATACTGAAGGCCGTAGTCTTTGATCTTCATCATCAGTAAGTACTTTTTGAGTCCTCTTTCAGCAAGAAGGTTGTGTCATCTACATAATCCAGGTTGTTAATGTGTCTTCCTCCAGTTCTGATGCCCTGTTCTTCATATAGTCTGGTTCTAGGATTGTTTGCTTAACATACAGATTGAATAAGTATGGCGAAATGATCCGATCCAGACGCATACCTTTTCTGATTTCAAACCATGCAGTATCCCCTTGTTCTGTTTGAAGGACTCCTCTTGGTTTATGTACAGGGTCTGCATGAGCACAATTAAGTGTTCCGGAATTCCTAGTCTTTGCAATGTTATCCGTAGTTTATTATGACCCACGTAGTGGAACGCCTGTGCATAGTCAATAAAACACAGATAAACATTTTTCTAGTATTCTCTACTCTCAGTCAAGATCCATCTCATATCAGCAATAATATCACTTGTTCCACGTCCTTTTCTGAATCCAGCTTGAAATTCTGGCAGTTCCCTGATAATATACTGCTGCAACTGCTTGAATTATCTTCAGCAAAATTTTACTTGTGTGTGATATTAATGATATTTGTTCAATAATTTCCACATTCTTTTGTATGACTTTTCTTTGGAGTGGTCACATATATGGATGTCTTCCAGTCTGTTGGCCAGGCATCTGTCTTCCAAATTTCTTGGCATAGACAAGTGAGTGCTTCCAGCATTGCATCCGCTGTGGAAACATTTCAGTTGATACTCCATCTATTCCTGGAGCCTTGTTTTTCCCCAGCAAAGCTTGGGCTTCTTCCTTCAGTACCATTGGTTCTTGAGCATATGCTTCCTCCTAAATGGTTGAACGTCAACCAGTTTTTGGTACGGTGACTCTCTATTCCTTCATCTTCTTTTGATGCTTTCTGTGGTGTTCAATATTTTGTCCATAGAATCCTTCAGAATTGCAACTCGAGACTTGAATTTTTCTTCAGTTCTTTCAGCTTGAAAAATGCCGAAGGTGTTCCTCCCTTTTGGTTCTCTAACTCCAGGTCTTTGCGTATTTCATTATAATACTGTATGTTGTCTTCTTGAGCTGCCCTTGAAATCTTCTGTTCAGCTCTTTTACTTCATCATTTCTTCCATTTGCTTTAGGTACTCTATGTTCGTGAGCAAGTTTCCAAGTATTCTGATATCCATTTTGGTCTTTTCTTTCTTTTCTGTCTTTTTAATGACCTTTTACTTTCCTCATGTATGATGTCTGTGATATATAATGTCCGTGATGTCATACCACAGCTCATCTGGTCTTGGGTCGTTAGTGCTCAGTACATCAGATCTATTCTTGAGATCTCTAAATTCAGGTGGAACATACTCAAGGTTGTACTTTGGCTCTCGTGGACTTGTTTTAATTTTCAGCTTGAACTTGCTTATGAGCAACTTACGGTCTGTTCTGCAGTTGGCCCCTGGCTTCGTTTTGACTGATGATAGTGAGCTTCTCCATCATCTCTTTCTACAGATGTAGTCAATTTGATTCTAGTTTATACCATCGGCAAGATCCTTGAGTATAGTCACTGTTCATGTTGTTGAAAAAAGGTATTTATGTTGTTGAAAAAGGTATCGTTGATCTTGAAAATTCTGTCACGCAATCTTTGGCATCATTTCTATCACCAAGGCAGTATTTTCCAACTACTGATCATTTGTTTCCAAGTTTCTCATTGCAATCGCCAGTAATTATCAATGCATCTTGATTGCATGTTTGATTGATTTCAGACTGCAAAAGTTGGTAAAAGTCTTCAGTTTCTTCATCTTTGGCATTAGTGATAAATTTGTACATAAATTTGTACATTAGTACATAAATTTGAATAATAATTGTATTAATTGGCCTTCCTTTTAGATATATGGATATTATCCTACCACTGACAGCGTTGTACTTCAGGATAGCTCTTGAAATGTTCTTTTGACAATGAATGTGATGCCATTCCTCTTCAATTTGTCATTCCCGGCATAGTAGACCATATGATTGTCTGATTCAAAATTGCCAATACAAGCCCATTTCAGTTCACTAATGCCTAGGATATTGATCTTTATGTGTTCCATTTCATTTTTGATGACTTCCATTTTCCTAGATTCATGCTTCGTGCATTCCATGTTCTGATTTTTAATGGATGTTTACATCTGTTTCCTCTCATCTTGAGTCATGCCACATCAGCAGATGAAGGTCCCGAAAGGTTTACTCCAACCAAGTCTTTAAGGTCGACCCTACTTAGAGGAGGCAGCTCCTCCCCAGTCGTATTTTGAGTGCATTCTAACCTGAGGGGCTCATCTTCCGGCACTGTGTCAGATGATGTTCCCCTGCTATTGATAAGGTTTTCACTGGCCAGTTTTTTTCAAAAATAGATGGCCATGTCCCTCTTCCTAGTCTGTCTTCGTTGGAAGCTTCACTGAAACTTGTCTACCATAGGTGACCCTGCTGGTATTTGAAATACCAGGAGCATAGCTTCCAGTATCACAGCAACATGCAGGGCACACAGTATGTCTGACATACTGACAGACGAGTGGTGCATTGGGGGGATAGAGAGCAAAAATAGACGGGTGTGGAAATGTACTAGAGTGACGTGAGATAAAAGTAGGGCAGTGGGATTTGATGTTGTGGGTGGAACTCTGATTTTAGTACAGTACACAGCAGTATTACACATTGGGAGCTTAGACTGGATATTTAGACAGGCCTGGGAGCAAATCCTGCTCCACCATTTTCCTCCTGTGATACCCTACTTTTGCCCAGCTCCTAATTGATGCAGTATCCAATAGAAACTAGAAGATATTGCAAGTAGTTTTGATTGAAGTGTTTTTCCCTTTAGAAAACATGGAATATGAAACTGTTGAAATTGTGATAAATTTCGCATTTGCTTGCCCAGAATTAACATTTCCTAGTTATTTTTTTCTTAACACCCTTAGATTTTCTCTTTTATTCATTGCTTTAGTTTTTCAGAATCTACGTCTACTTTTTTGTACACCTGGGACTTTTCAAAAATAAATGAATACACTAATTATCTTTTTTTTTTTTCCAAAAGGAAGTTGTGGTGGGAGAAAGTTTTACACTTGTGTGTATGTGTGTATGTGAGTGTTTTATGTTTTCCAGATGATTTGTTGTCTTTCTCCCGTTTGGCCTCTGATCTTTAAGATGGGACACCTGAGCCTGGCTTTTTTTTTTGTCCTCACCCACTAGTATTGACATATGGGACAAAATATTTTCTGGGGATTCTGTACTCATTCTTGGGAAAAATTTCATCTACTCTTGGAGTTTAAATTGTCATCATTTATTTAGATTACTCACACATCTATATCCTAGGTGTTTTCTCCTCTGAACTCACTCTGGTATATACCAGTGTCTGCTGGACATGTCCACTTAATTAACTTGCAGCTTCCTCAAACTGAACGTGTCTGACCTACAGCAACCACCTCCTAACTGGGTTCTGCTTCCATTTGGGTCCTCTCCTGTCTAACGTGTTCTCTATACAAGAGCTAGGGTAATACATATTTTGTTAAATACAATACTTGTGATATCACTGTAAGGCTTAAAAACATCTTTAATGCTTGTCCATTGTGTCTGGGATAGAGGCAGGCTCCTTAATGAGACACTTAAGATTTTTCCTAATCTGGCCCTTACTTACCTGGTCCTTACTTACCTCTTGGTTTTCTCTTGTCACTTTATACTTCGGCCACATTGAGTTGCTTAAGTCCTTGATGTTTTCTTTCTTGCCTCAAGGCTTTTGACTATGCTATCCCTAATTCTTATATGTGAGCACTTGAAATTTACTAGACAATATACTAAGCACTTTACTTTCCTTAATTTATGTAATTCACTGTCCCCGGTTTAGGGATTAAACAGGCTCAGAGGGGCTAAGTAACTTGTTCAGCTAATTGACAGATTCAGACTTAGGCAACCTGTTTCTGGAGCTTGGGATCTTTATCTCCTTGCTAAATCCTGTTCACTCTTTAGGTCTTTCTTCCTCAGGAAAGCCCTCTGGAGCCCCCCCTCGGAAACTTTCAGGGAGGTGCGCTGCTCTGTATTTCTACAGTCCCACATTATACACTGCTATTAAAGCATTTGTCATACTGACTTGAAATTCATTGTCGGTTTTCTTCATTAGACTCAAGTTCCTTAAATAGGGGCTCTAGTTAACTAGAATATTCTACTGCCTGGCACTAAGCCATTGCTGTCAAGTTGGTTCTGACCCATAGCAACCCTATTGGACAGAGTTGAACTGCCCGACAGGGTTTCCAAGGCTGTAAACCTTTACAGAAGCAGATTGCCATATCTTTCTCCCGAGGAGCAGCTGGTGGGTTTGACCGCGGACCTTTCAGTTAGCAGCTGAGCGCTTTAACCACTGCACCAGCGGGACTGCTTCACGATGACCTAGAAACTCAAATCCACTGTCTTTGAGTTGATTCCAGCTCACAGTGACTGCGTAGTGTTTTCAAGGCTGTAAATCCATGTGGAAGCAGACTACCACTTTTTTTTCCCACAAAGCTGCTGGCGGGTTCCAACCTCTGACTCCTCAGTGAGCAGCCAAGCACTTAACCATTACACCATCAGGGTACAGCACTTGCCCTGTATCAGTCACTAATAAGTAAATACATGATGGATGCTTGAACAAAAGAATGACCCGCTATTAAGAACCCTAGTTGTAAGGAGGTGGGAACCATCCAGTTTTTTGCTTGCTTTTCCTGAGTTTGTTTCCTCAGATTCTTAGTTGTGTGGAAGTATGGAGACTGCCTGCCACCCCTGAGCCTTACAGTTAATTTGTTCTGCCGAAGCTTAAAGAATACTGCTAGTTCCCCCTGTAGCTTTGTGAATGCGGGGGACTGTAGGAGAGGCTAATGACATCTGTAATATCTATTGGTAGCTACTTCTTAGGCTTTTGCTAACTAATGGGGAATCACTCCATGCATGGTAATTGATCATAGCCCTAAAGAGTTTAGGGAGTACTTACTCATTGTGTGCTACGGTGGTAACTTCTATTAAAAGAAAATTTACCAGCTGAAAAATAATTTTCTTCCCACGGAATTTGAAGGCATCTGGCCACCCCTGGAAGTCATCACCGTCCTTTTCTGAGAAGCTGTAATGAGTGCTGGGGGCTTCCCTCAAAGTCACTGCTGTTTACCATATAGTCAGTGTCCTTTAATTAGACATTTGCCTGTTAATAAGCTCAGTCACGATGCTTAGACCTGGCCTGCCCAGTTGATGCTTGTTATCCAGGTCTGTCCTGCCCCAGTCATGTTCAGGTAGTTTTATACTTTGAATTGTATAGACAGAAGAGGACCTCCGAAGTCAGCTGGACTTCCGTAAAGACAAAGACCAAATCTGATTTTGTTTGCCATTGCATTTTCAGCACAAGATATAGGGTTTGGGCCGTAATAGGCATTCTGTAAATATTTCTTGAATGAATGTATAAGCGGATGGACCAGACCATTCAACATTTCCATTTCCATTCCAGAATTCCAAAACGCATCCCACTCTGTACCTTACACAGAGCCCTGGTGGTGCAGTGTTTAGCACTCGACTGCTAATTGAAAGGTTGCCTGTTGGAACGCACCAGCTGCTCTGCCAGAGAAAGATGTGGCAGTCTGCTTCCATAAGGATCTACAGCCTAGGAAACCCTCTGGGGCAGTTCTGCCCTGTCATAGGGTCACTGTGAGTCAAAATCAACTTGACGACAGGGGATTTGGTTTTTGGTCGACCTACCTTTCACAGCTATTATTGGCATCATTTAATAAATGAAAATTAAAAACAAAAGAAGTCAGCTAGACAAATAAGATGACAGTGCTTCAGAGTCTGGACCTACTGAGTGGACAAAAAGGGAAATAGCCCGTATATTTACCAGCAGGCATATGTACAGGGATAGCCAGGTGAGTATTTTGCTTAGGAACACATTTCATAGTTTAAAAAAACAAGCAAATGCAATGCCGTCAAGTCGATTCCAACTCCTGTAGGACTAAAATAGGATTCATTCTACAAACCAAAAAAAAAAAAAAACACACCAAACCCACTGCTGTCGAGTTGACTCCGACTCATAGTGACCCTATAGGGGAGAGTAGAACTGCCCCGTAGAGTTTCCGAGGAGCGCCTGGTGGATTCGAAGTGCCAGCCTCTTGGTTAGCACCCGCAGCACTTAGCCACTGTGCCATCAGGGTTTCCCATTCTACAAAGGTCTTTCTATGTAAATTTGCAGAAACGTTTTGAACAAATCGAAGCACTTGTATTCTTCATCTCTACTAAGTACCTTTATTACTTATGAATAGTAGGAAGATAAGTTACCTTAACAACATTCTAGGGTATTTTTAATACACTTTAATAGGAATGGGAGAAAAACCTGGAGAAAAAAATAACACTTGTATTGTCAGTATCTCCAGACAGTGGATAATTCTGTGTTGCCAACTGGATAGGCCAAAAGAACAGTGTGCAGTGCATATTAGCTTATAGCAAGTGGCTCTCAATTCATCAGGTTGTAATGTTTTTAAATTTTGTTTGAATTAAGCTTTTTTTTAAAGTGCATTTTTTAAAAAAATTTTATTGTGCTTTAAGTGAAAGTTTACGAATCAAGTCAGCCTCTCTCACAAAAACTTACGTACACCTTGCTACATACTCCCAATTGCTGTTAAAAAAAAAAAAAAAATTTTTTTTTTTTTATTAAATGAGACAGCCCACTCCCTCTCTCCACTGTCTCTTTTCGTGTCCATTTTGCCAGCTTCTAACCCCCTCTGTCCTCTCATCTCCCTTCCAGGCAGGAGATGCTAACATAGCCTCAAGTGTCCACTTGATCCAATAAACTCACTCCTCACCAGCATCCCTCTCCAACCCACTGTCCAGTCCAATCCCTGTCTGAAGAGTTGGCTTTGGCAATGGTTCCTGTCCTGGGCTGACAGGTCTGGGGGCCATGACCACTGGGGTCCTTCGAGCCTCAGTCAGGCCATTAAGTCTGGTCTTTTTATGAGAATTTGGAGTCTGCATCCCACTGCTGTCCTGCTCCCTCAGGGGTTCTCTGTTGTGTTCCCTGTCAGGGCAGTCATCGGTTATAGCCAGGCACCATCTAGTTCTTCTGGTCTCAGGCTGATGTAGTCTCGGGTTTATGTGGCCCTTTCTGAATTGAGTTTTTAATAAGTCAGGCTGTATATGATTTTTAATGTTGGGTTTTGTCTTTTTTTGGTTACATTTGTTGAAGTCATAACATCTTAGAAGTGATTTATCTATTACAAATATTTGATAAACAAATTTGAATCCAAATTTGCTACTTTTTAATTTTATAGCTAACTACTTGAAAGTATATGTTTCTCTGTCTCAATGTGTGTAGCTAGAGGGAGATGTGAGTGTTGAGTCTTTGTAAGTTGACTTATTTAAATCTGAAGTAAACTTTTTTTCTAGGTGTGGCGATTCAGTACTGCATTTTGTTCTGTCAATGAATGGAAGTTTGCTGACATCCTAAGCATGGCTGACCACTTGAAGAGATGCAGTTACAATATCGTAGAGAAGCGGGAGGAAGCAATCCCACTGCCATGTATGTGTGTGACACGGGAACTTACTAGGGAAGGACGTTCGCTACGCTCAGTTTTGAAACCTGTACTTTAAAAACTATAACTCCACTTGCACAGACATGAAAACATCTAGTATAATTTCTTTGTAATATGTGACAGTTTATTAATGTATTGAAGACTACAACTAGCTAAATTTATTGTCATGATGTACATAATGTTTTGAGGTGACATATTTTTGTAAAATAAGTAGTTGGGAAAAAGTTGCCTTAATGTTTGAAATGTGTGAAATTTTTGGAACTTGCTGGACAGGGTGATTTAATTTTTAGCTATATAATTTTTGGAATTAATATTTTTAATGGTGTGTTGGCTCTTAAATATTTGGCTTCTTTAACTAATGAGATCCTGACCAAAAAATTTATTCCTGTGTTTTCTATAGGTTGTAACCCATGCATTCAGAAAGCGAACCTTTGATTTAAATTTTCACTGCATAGATTTTTAAGATAAAAACATTTAAATGATTTAAGCACTCCCAAAAGATCACTATAAAGTTTTTATTTGTAGTGCTCCCCTTACGCGCAGTTGTTGGTACGTAGATGATCTCTAATATATACTTAAATAATATTTAAAATCATGACTAATATTTGGTAATGCCATTTACCATGTTCTAAAAATAATTCACAGAGATGTGTTCATCTTATGTATTAATAACTCTCATACCAAGAGTGTCCGTATGCAGCTTTCTTTTTTGTTAGATGCCACATCCAAAGACGTACGGGAGCGTGTTATGTGACAAGTTAATGCAAAAACAAACAAAAAGCCTGTGAATTTAATTTGAATCTTTATGGTATTATATATTTGCTAGGTATTTGGTATTTGGAGAAAAGTAAATAAATATACCTCATTTTAAGTTTGAATTGGGCAGATTGTGTGAATACATTTCAAATATTCAGAATGGAAAGGGCTTAACCATTTTTTTTCATAAGCTTTTAAAAATTTTGCCTTTGATATTTATTTAAAAAAAAACTTGTTTTAAGACATTTAAAAATGTGAAATTTGGTATCATCTTTGTAAGATGACAATCATGAAGAACAGAAACCTATCTTGATTGGCAATCTCTTACAAACATTTTCAAGTTAATTTCCCATAGACTTCTCTAACAAAAAGTAAGAATTGCATCTTTGTGTAAAGATCAAGGTATAATAGAAAAATATTCAAAGATTTTTTCTTGAAGTATTTCATTAGAGCTTTCAAATTGATTTATACTCTTATCGACCTGATATGCTCAATTAAAAAAAAAAAAAAAGAGTGCATCAGTATTTAGAATTAAATTGTGAAGAAGGGGACATACACTTAAATAATTTGGTTTAAGTAACTTCTGGCATTTGGTAGTCTGTAGTGGTGGCAAGTTACCTTGTTAGAGATAATCAAAACTCTCTTGTGTCTTCTTTTCCCACATTTGTCCCTGAGGGTGCTATGTCGATACTAGGTTCTTGATTCCCATATATGGCGATTAGGCTAGGCAGAGGCCTTCCTTGGGCATTAGAGAAAAATTCTCAACTACTTAAGACTTGTTTTGGTTGGATCAAGTCCTTAGTACAGTTGAAAAACATAGCATTAAAGACTAATCAGTTGTTTTGCCTTACCTTTTTAATTAGTGGAACTATTACACTTACTTCTCAGTGCTTAAACTTTGTTTTTTCAACTGTAAGATTAAATTGCATAAAGTTTCTCTTGGTAAAAAAAAGCCAGAAATAAGATCAAATATTGTAAAATTTAACTCTAAAAAGTTTTGCTGAAGATTGTGTCTCTGGTTAGGATAGCACAAGCATTAACTTTTTTTTTTTTTTTTTAAGTGGTTGTGCATTTTTAAATCCATGGTTTTTATGTTTAGACTTCTTGTTTCCACACTGGATCATGAGATATTTTACATTTTTTTTTCACCTTACTATATTTCTTTTACACGTCTTTGGCTGTTCTCTCTTTTGTTTGTTATGCCACCATATTTTGTTAATTTGTTAAAATGTTTTCTTTGTGCAACATTTGTTCAAATTCTTATAAAACTAATGTTTTCCCATTTTATGGCTCAGTAACTTAAAAACCAAACGTTCATTTAAATAAAATCTTAGTACTTGTTTGACAAATTCCAAACACATTCGTATTGTTTCTTTAGCGTGGCTTTTCTGCACGCTGTAGGAGTTGCTTGTCGTTTTGACTGCCATTGCTTACCCATGTTATACTGAGGAGCATTAAACACACTTTTTTTTTTAATATTGAAAACTAATTAGGTTTCTCTGTCCCCTCATTGTCATCTTGAAAGTAGTCCCACCTAGAGGCACTGAAGGGCTGAAGAGCTCCTGGCATGATTGTATTTCTAAGACTTGTAATAGGAACAATCTATCCAGCCTTTTAAGCATGAAAAGGTTTGTATGTCCGTCAAGTAGTGTGTTATTTGAGAAGTTTTTGCTGATTCCTTGTCTTTGCTAACTAGCAAGACAATGGGGAGGCATCAGGATGGAAGAAAATACCTAAATTCACTTTTATCCTCTGCTTCCTGTCCCAGGACTGCCTGTTAGCTTAATGTCTGTCGAGTCTATTTCTAACTGGCTTTTGAGACTCACAGATCACTTACAATGTGGTTCTGAAAGTGTGGTCCCTGGTCCAGAAGACTCAGCAGCACTGGGAATTAGTTAGAAATGTAAATTCTTAGACCCCTCCCCAGACCTACTGATTCAGAAACTCTGGGATGGGAACCAGCAGCCTTTGTTAACAAGGCCTCCAGGTGATACACGTGCATGGTAAAGTGTGAGAACTTAGAGGAAAGCCTGGGACGCACGAGCTACGCTCCTGAATGATGTGTTATTCAGGTACGTACATGCATGTGCGTATACACACATGTGCAATCCAAATTGAGTGTGATGCTAAGGTATTAATATTAATTAATGGTTAAAATAGGATATATTCTAGATGCCTCAGTCTTACAGCCATACGGCATGATAAGTTGGGTACTATAATTGTTAGAAGTTTTTGTTTTAACTGGTATTTAAAACTTACCAGTACTAATATTTCAGTAGTGTTTCTTCTGTTCAAGGTAAACTGCAGTGCACGTTTTAGTTCATTAGCACTAACATTTTAGCGTAATCATCGTCTAGTGGTTGTGGAGTCATGTGAACACATTAGATTTCCAAGATAAGCAAAGAGAATAGATGTAGAATACTACTCAGTTAAATCCTATAAAAATATTTGTAGGAATCCTTTCAGTCCTATCAGTAAAGGGGTATTATTGATAGTATGGGATTTTTTTTTCTTTTTGGCCTTTGACCCTGACCTTTGTATCCCATCAGTGTTGTTGCTATTTTTAACTGTCCCTAATCATTGGATATTGGGATCTTAACCCAATAATGTTGAAGATAATGGAATTTTCAACAAAACTTCCGTATCCCTTAAAGATATGGTAGTTTATATTACTATTTTGATAAATTTTACCTATGGACATTGGACTGTAGCTTTAGGAGTTTGAAAGCAAAAAAAAAAAAAACTTCATGTTTTGTATCTCAGCCTAAAAAGACAGGTTTTTTAATTTTTTTAATTTCCAAAGAATAGTTATGCAAACATTAAAAACTATGTTTGCCTCATGTGTGGCACACCACATGGGAGCTGATGTGACTGGAAGCTCCTGAAGTGGGTATTTGGAGGTGCAGTGGAAAGAAGGCGCTTGGCCTGCATTCTCTCAAAAGGCTGGGCGAAAAGTCTTTGGATGGAAAGAATCTCTGTTTTGTGTTTGCCTGGTTATCTAAATGTTGCTCTAAATAGTCCTTAACAAGTTCATGAATCCTAGAAAAAAGGGAATATTAGTAATGCCTTAAAAAAGAAAAAAAAAGTTGCTTGTTCCATTATGTTTAAAATAATCTGATTAAAAAACAAAAGTCAAAAACCAATTTGAACACTAAAAGTAAAGGCCAACTAGTGAAGTGCTTTCCAAATAAAATAAGGGAAAAACAAAAAACCAAACCCAGTGCCGTCGAGTCGATTCCAACTCATAGCAACCCTATAGGACAGAGTAGAACTTCCCCATAGAGTTTCCAAGGAGCGCCTGCCGGATTCGAACTGCCTGCCCTCTGCTTAGCAGCTGTAGCACTTAACCACTACACCACCGGGGTAAGACAAAGGATTATTTCTTTTTGAAGTCACCTTTTATGCAATTACTTTGCCTTTTATTTAAAAGATCAAAAGATAAGACCTTCCTAATTTCCATTTTATGGATGAGAAAACTGAGGTACTCCAAGTGGAATGTATTGGGATATTTGAATGAGAAATGTGTTCTGAAATGGTTCACTTTTCCACTTTACAAACGCAGAAAGAGAAGTAGAAATCCTTAGCTGTAAGGAAATTATTCTGGAAAATATCATTGCCTATAATATTTGATTCCCAATTAGTGTTTTGGAAACAATTATTGGGAAATATCAAAGGAAACAAGTAGAGACTAACCAAGTATGATTTGTTGCTCTAAAAGTAATTTGCAAACACTATACCTTTTGCAGAATATTTGCAAGTATTTTAGTGCATCTGTAATTGATAACATTCTATCAACTCATTATATATTTGTTTGACATGTAGAGTCTTCATAAATTGCCCAAGTAGACTTTAAAAACATCTTGAGATGTGATAAGAGAGGTATAGAAATACATCTTCAGGTACCTTGTTACCTTGGAAAATTTCAAAACTGACATTTTGTATTCAGATTTTTTGATGTCTTGATGTATTTTGTGGAGAGTAATTTTACATTAATAAAGTATGAAGAAATGGGTTACAGGGAAGATTCACAAACGTGCATTACAGCAAAACCTCATTGATGACGTCTCCTTATAATTTTTTTATCTTTTTGCCATGCTGGACTGAAGCGTCTATTTGCTATGAAGGAAAGCATTTCTGAAGCAAACTAACAACATAAACAAGGGAAATATGTTTCTTTTTTCATTAACACAGTACAATTTTAAGCATCCTGAAATCATTTTATTAAACCATTTGCATACAAATATTAGGATTATAGGAAATGATTTTTCTATACACAGCTAATTCTAGTGGTGGTAATAGTTTATATATTTGAAAGTAATAAAACTGCATTTCTGTTGAACTCTGAAGACTAATCCATCAGGTCAAATTATCCTGTCCCAGCGAAAGCCAATTCATCGGGTTTAATTTGATCTTAAACTAATATAAAGTGTTAGGTTCTTTTTCTTTTTTCCCCTCAGACAAAATCCTTAGCAGTTTAATAGGCTGATATATGTGTTCATTCTTTGGCAGAGGAACTGACTAGAATTAGATGATTCTGTGCCCCTTTTGGTCCAAGGGTAACAATAATTGTTACACTGTTATTCACTGGTAGTTATAAAAAAAAAAATAGAGTCCAATAATATAAGACCAGTAGGTATATAATTTGTTATTGATCAAAAGACTGAAGTTGAAAGAGGGGGGTCTTGCCCTTGGCTGCCCTCCCAGAAACTTTTTTTTTTTTTAATCTTAACCATTGAAGTCTTTTTTATATTAATTGACATTATCGCTTCTTTGGAAACCCTGGTGCCGAAGTGGTTATGAGCTACGTCTGCTAACCATAAAAGGTTGGCAGTTCGAATACACCAGGTGCTCCTTGGAAACCCTATGGGGCAGTTCTGCCCTGTCCTCTAGGGTCGCTATAAGTTGGAATTGACTCGACAGCAGTGAGTTTGGTTTTTCTGGTTTATTGCTTATTTATCTCATGACTTCAGTTTTCTGACCAGGTGATCAAAAAGCCTAGATTAAGCACTTAGAGGTTTTTAAAAGCTTTTTCTCCTGCTAATCAATTTAAATTGTAGTTTGGGTCAGTAAATTTAGATTTAGCTGTATAACTTACTCGGCTTCTTTTAAAGTCACTTTCAGCTCACCAATTAAAAAACAAATTTGTAGTATTGAAAAATTGACGTATCTGCCATCAGTTTTAACCGCCTTACTTGATTAAAAGAAATTAAACTGTAGAAATGGAAACAATAATGTGTACTATATCTGTTCAAGAGTAAAATTACTCAAGGAATATTTAATTATGTCAACTGGATTTGTTTATACCAACTGATAGCTTTTAAAAATTGTTGTCTGTATTAAGAAGGGGTTTGAAATAAAGAACGGTATTGATTCCCGTATTCCAATAGCTTTGTGATAACAGCCCTGGTATATTAAAGAATTTATTTTTGAATAGTTGATAATCTGGTGAACATAAATGTTAAAGATTTTTATGCTGCATTAAAAATGTTAAAAGTTGTACTGTTTATTTGATCAGAGTGGTTACGCACCAGCCAGCACTGAAAACCTGAATTGCATTCTGAAAGGTAGTTGCAGTGACTGACTTTAGACATCATAGAATTTCTAATCTGCCTTCTTTTTCTCATGATTCACATTAATATTTGGCTTTGTCTTAAATGCAAAAGCATATGGTATTTCTTGAAAACAGTACCCTAAGTGAAAGAAGCAAGACACAAAAAGCCGCATACTGTATGAATCCGTTTATGTGAAATATCCAGAAGAGGCAAATTCATAGAGACAGAAAGAAGATTGATGGTTGCCAGGGTTAGAGGTGGGGGGTGGGCAAGTGCCTCAGGAGTCCAGGGTTTCCTACTGCGGTGAGGAAAATGTGCTGGAAGTAGGTGGTGGTGATGGTGGCACAACATTGTGAATGTAATAGACGCCCCTGACTTGTGCCCTTTAAAATGGTTAAAGTTGTAAGTTTTGTGTTACCTGTATTTTACCGTAGTTACATAGAAGAAGATAAGGTATTTCAGTCATTACCCAAAGCAAAAAGTGCAATATTTTTAAGGTTTGTGACATGCTGAAGGTAGGGTTTAGAATTTATAGCATTAGTAACGTGACAGATTTATTCAGTTTAAAGTCCTAATGAAATTCCTGAATGCTGCCACGGAAGTACTGCTGACAGAAGCAGAAAAAAAGCTGTAATTCATCATGATTTCCTTACATTCACTATGGCTCTGACCGAGTAATTGGCTTCCATGTCAATGTTCAGCTTCCACCTTTTGCATTTTATTATAATTCCTTGTCGCACATCTCAGTCACATTTTTTTAAAAGACTGTTTTTAATCATGCTTTGAAAAAAATGTATAATTTTCAGGGTTATTTTTTATAGTTTTATACTTTGTGTTCCTTTTAAAGAGCAAATGCAAACTATGTGTTTAGACAAGACTCAATAAATTGAACTGATGTGTACATTTTGTACTCTTTTGTCTTGTGGGAAAGAAGTATTTGAATATTGGGATTGTTAGGGACTTTAATGATGATTTAGTTTCTCATTGAAGCTGAGTTTGTCGGTGTGTTTGTTCATTCAACAAATATTTCATCAGCACACATGTCAGGCACTGTTCAGGCTCAATCCTGGAAGGTTGTGACATGCCTAAAGTTAACACAGGTAATTACTGCTAGTACTACTACTAGTAGTAGGGGTATGACTAGTAGTAGAAGTAAAACTAGAACACTGTTCTCTTTCATCTTTGATGTCCTTTTTTCCACTATACAACTATTCTTCCAACATTGGCAACATTTTGTGTATATGTTGAAAATAATGTCATATATGAAGAAAAACAGCTAACCATGCCAGATGGATGGACAAGTTAGAGAGGAGGCAGGAATTTATTTAGGCAGAGACATTCACTTTAAATGGTTCTTCGTGTAGTAACTTTTCTCCAGACACTTTAAAGAGATGTTCTTCCTTCAGTATAGCATAACACACATGATCATAAATAATTCACTACTTGAGAAATACATTTGTTAACAATTAAGTTTATTGTTATGCCTTTGGAAAGATGGTATTTTCAAATTACTGTAAACCAATTATTTTCCACTGTGTTTAAGGAGCCAACTTTAGCTATTTGTTGACTCAGATCAATGTAAAAAAGTTAAATTGTATTGCAAGGAATTGTCCCTCTCATATAATTGGAGGTATGTATGCCAAGTGTTTTACTTCAAGTTAAACACACAGAAAAACAGTTTCATTGAGTTGATGTCTATTCGTGGCGGCCCCATGTGTTTCCGAGTAGAACTGGGCTCCGTAGGGTTTTCAATGACTGTGATCTTTTGGAAGTAGATGGCCAGAACTTTCTTCCAAGGCATCTCTGGGCGGACTCAAACCACCAACTTTTCTGTTAGAAGCCGAGCGCATAACCATTTGTGCTACCCAGGGACCCCTGAACAACAATGAGTATAATTAAATGAGCTTAACAGAATGGGGGTGAGATGTGTGAACTAAACTATCAGGATAAACAAAGTAGACAAGAAAAGACTTGCACTACAGTAGCTATACTTACACAATACAACAGGGTCCAAAGTCGGAGAAAATGGGAACAAGGTAAATAATTGTGGTAATTCATGTTTTACAATTTTGTTGTCATTTTTCACTTTAGTGATTTCTCATTTACTTCTGAGATTTTCCACAATAGTTAGGACTTCTTACCAAACAAATCATTTGGGATCCAAATTTACTTCAGCATCACCTTCTCTGTTTATCCCCTTGCATGCTGCATTTCCACTGCACTGTAATCCTCACCATTCCCAAACACTTTATATCCTTTCATGTCCCTGAGCCTTTGCATATGCTATTTCCTTTTCCTAGAATGCTCTTCCCCAATTTCTTTGCCTGGTCAACTTCAGTTCATTGGTGAGGATCCAATTCTGATCTTGCCTGCTTTTTTTCTTAGACCATCCCAAGCCAATGAGTCAGCCCCTGTCTGTGTTGCTGTTATTTTCGTCATGACTTTTTTTCAGTGTAATCACACCACATTGCCACTATCTATTTGCTGGTACACTGCTATAGATTGTGGGTCCCTCTAGGTAGAAACCATGCCTTACTTGATTTTGAATCCCTGTGCCGAAGCAGACAGCCTACACCCAAGAGGCATCTAGTAGATGTTTGTTGAACTGATAATGAAAAAAATGATTGAATATTTTAAAATGCTCTTTCAGTTAGCTTTTGCTGCATAACAGCCACTCCAAAACTTCACGGCTTAAAACATCAGTTTATTTAGGTCATGTTTGCCTGGCTGGGCTGTTTGGCCTGGCCTGACTTAGCTGATCTATGCTGGTTTGGCTCACACATCCACAGTCACCTGATGGGTTAGCTGGAGGTTAGATGATCTAAGACAGCCTTACTCACATGTCTGGCAGTTGGCAGGCTGTTGGCTGGCATGGTGGGGATATTTAAGCCATATATCTCTCATCATCCATCAGGCTACCCCAGGCTTATTTACATGGCAATTGCAACAGTAGCAAGAGAGTAAGCCCCAGTGTACAAGCCCTTCCAAGCACTGCTTTGTCACATTTGTTAATATCCCATTTCCGAAGCAGTCATATGGCCAGCCCAGATTCAAGAGATAGAGGAATAGACTCTACCTCTTGACGGAAAGAGGTACAAAGTCATACTGCAAATGAATGTGTGTATAGGAGTGGGAGGAACCCTGGTGGCGCAGTGGTGAAGCACGTGGCTGCTAACCGAAAGGTCAGCAGTTTGAATCTTCCAGTGACTCCGAGGGAGAAAGATGTGACGGTCTGCTCCCGTAAAAGATTTATAGCCTTGGAAACCTTACGGGGCAGTTCCACTCTGTCGTTTGAGGTCACCAGAAGTTGGAATTGACTTGAGGACAACGGGTTATACAGGAATGGGAAGAATCATATCCACTTAAATCTGTTACAAATGCCTAGGCAGTTTCCAAATTTGACATTCCTTCCATCACTCTACATTTTCCAGATTTTTTTCTAACAAAAAACCCTGAATATTAAAAACTAGAGCCCATTCAGATTCAATATTGTCTTCTGCTGTTTTATTTTTTTTTAACTAGAGAGAGACTTTGTAATAAAGAATTTTGTTCTCCAGAAAATTTTCATAAGACTTTTTTGAGAGGAATGGAGTCAGAATAAATAAACTACATTCTTGAAAGGCCTGTATGTTCTCAAGGGAGGATCAGGAAGTTATCTCATCCTGTAGCTGCCCAGAGTGGACTGGAGTGATGCAGAAGTCCTGGACAAGGATATCTCTCAAGGATTCTTGATAGAGTAGTATGGGATAGAAAAAGGATACATGGAGAGAAGACACCAGATCTGGAGAGTGGGGGAAAGTTTGGAAAGTTTAGGTTCCAGTGTAGCTGAATGGTAGGAGAGGAGTAGAGAGGACAGTGTATCTGAATGGTAGAGAAGTAGAGAGGACAGGGCATCTGAATGGTAGGAGAGGAGTAGAGAGGAGAGATGAGGTTGTTTGGAGAAGTGTTGCTGTAACTTATGATGTGGAACCCTTTGAGGTTTTTTGAAATACCAATAAAGCTGGGGACCCTTGTTCAAAAATCCCTTTGGCTCACGAACCCTGCTTCTTTGAATGCTACTCTGTTCAGGGACTGAGCCACATAGAATACCAACTATATTCAGTTTACAAAATTGGAATAAAAGCCCTGAAGATATAACATTGACAAGAAACTTGGAGGCTTTGGACACATGTAAAGATGTGGAGAATTTTATGGTGAATGTTTATGAAGGAGGCTAATTCTCAGTACCAATGCAGTCTAAGTGAGAAAAGGACCTCATCCTGGGGGCTGCTTGTAGCAGCTGCAAATGGTGGGGAGCATCATGTGAGGTAAGTGCAGCAGGGAGGAGCCACTTAGGGCACAGAGCGGCAGCAGCAGCAGGGGAGCAGCATGGTAGAAAAGGGCTGCGCGGGGCAAGAGAGGAGCTTTCCTAGTTAGAAGTAGGAGGAGATTTGAGGAGAGTAGAAATAGAGAGGTATGGGTGGTCAGCGGTAGGATCCTCTCCTTTCACCTAGGAGATGCTGGTGCACCTCATGTGCAGCACAACTGTCTGTCACTGGAGGCTTGTGTGTTGCTATGATGCTGAGCAGATTTCAGTGAAGCTTCCAGACTAAGAGTAGGAAGAAAGGCCTGGTGATCTACTTCAGAAAATCAGCAGATGAAAACTACAGATTACAGTGGTCTAATCCACAACCAATCATGGGGATGACACAGGACTGGGCACAGTTTTGTTCCATTGTATACAAGGTTGCCATGAGTCAGGGACTAACTCGATGGCAGCTAACAACAACAATACCATTTGGCATTTTCTCAAGAAACTGAGTAAAGTTTTGGCTTTCTTTTTTTTTTTTTTTCTTGTCAAACTTTTATTTCTTTGACTATGACACCATAAATTTTACTGGGCACAAGGCTGTCCCCACCTTATGTCCATCATATGTATATATATAAATATATATATACAAAAAATTACTTTATAATGGTTTAAAATCCATGCCATATTTCATTAAAATGTATTTTTAAAATTTACCATAACTTGCAGGCTATAATACTTTTCTAGTTATAGAATCCTCCTTTAGAAATACTCTATTATAGAAAGCAAAGGTCTCCATTATATGATGCAAAAAGACCCAAAGATGAATACTGAGAGGTAAACATAAGGAAAATGTTTCTCTTGCCTGTTTCTCTTGCAATAGGGGCAGCTCCACTGTGACATCCAGGTAACCTCAAGGAGCCAATTCAAGGACAGAGAAGATAGGAAGGCTTCTTAGGAGGAGCTCCAGGTATGTGCTTCCCCAAACCCACCCTTCAACAGATCTGCCTTTACAAATTGAACTTCAGCATAAAATTTTGTTTGAAGAGCTGTTTGCTGCAATTAAAAAAATAGTTTGAAAACATTCCATGCAGGCATAAAAACTGGCATAGCTATCATTTTGTTTTCTGCTTCAGTAACTTTAAAGTGAAAGTTACAGGAAATTTGGGTAATCAGAGAACTAATATAGCCTGGAGGAAATGTTACGTTCAAGAGACCAACAGAAAGGTGACACATGAACCCGTCTCATGGCCATTGAGTTGATTCTGACTCACAGTGACCCTATAGAACAGAATAAAACTTCTCCATAGAGCTTCCAAGGCTGTAAATCTTCATGGAAGCAGACTGCTACATCATTCTGCTGCAGAGTGGCTGATGGGTTTGAACCTCTGACCTTTTGCTTAGCAGCTGAGCGCTTAACCACAGCTCTATGGCACTCCTTGACATATGGAAGACTGGCTAACTAATGCAATTAAATTGGCAAATAAAGCATGGAAATTTATAGGGACCATTGTAACCTGCAGAGAAGCAAGTTTCAAGGTGAAAGAACCCACTTAAGACTTCGTGAAAAGCAAGGTCAGGTCAAGTAGTTTTAAGACTAAAGGTTAATAACTATGAAAAGTCATTGGAAAAAAAACCCAAGTAATATCTAATTGAAGGGGTCCCTAGAAATCAAGATTATGTGGGAAAGTTGTTTTTTGTATCATTTAGTTTGGTAATTTTTAAAATGTGTGCAATGAGCAGGTACTACTTTTCTGAATAAAACAAGCATTAAGTACAATTTTATCAAAGATCAGTGAGTAAAGAGATAGAGGGGAACACATGTACACCACTGGTTGCTGTCCAGTTGACTCCAGCTCATGGTTTATTGCTAAATTTCAGATCAAATATGCAGTCATAACCCCCATAAAGGACACAATTGAAGCCTAGTTGAAATTATTTCATGGCCACTAAGAGACCAATGGAGTCCTGGTGGTATAGTGATTAAGAGCTTGGCAGCTAACCAAAATGTTGGCAGCTTGAGTCCACCAGCCACTTCTTGGAAATCTTGTGGGCCAGTTCTACTTGTCCTATAGGGTTGCTGTGATTTGGAATCAGCTTGACGGCAACGGGTTTGATTTTAAGAGACCAGTGTCCTACCCTTCTTATTTAGAAATATCATTAAATGCCATTACTTATGCATAATAAATTCATAATAAAGTACTGGAGACTGGGATAGTAAATGATGGTATGTCGTGTAGACAATTATCCCTCTTTAATATTTAGTATGAACCATTCCTTATTTGCTTTGAGAACACATAAATAGCATTGGATATGAATAAGGTGACAGCACATTCTGGTTTACCTGAGAAACACAGTTTACATCTGCTGTAAGTCAATTAACTCTGCCAATTATTTTACCACCTCTTTTCAGTTTCAAAAGTGACCTGCTTTGGATGATAAATTGCATGGTCATCCTAGATTTGAAAAATATGAAGGCAGTCCAGAAGAGGGCAATGGAAGTCAGGAGAGTCATAGGAAATAGTTCCTCTGAAGAAATAACTGAAGAAATTAGGTTTGTTTATTTGTTGAAGATAACAGAAAGTTTAAGGAGATTACAGTCTTCAATGAGCAAATATGGAAGAAGATGCTGTAAGTGCAATCAAAATCTTCTGCCTCCTTTCTCACCCAGGGCTACACAAAGTTAGCTTGCTGGAGGCACATTATGTAGAAATTAGAGATTAGACAGATGTTGTGCATACTAGACTGTGCTCTCAATAAATGATATTGTTTTCTGTTTTGATTGTTTTTTTTAAAGAACAGATAGAATATGGAAATACTGTATAGTTTATCAATTCCACTCCTAGGTATATACCCAGAGAAATGTGTTCAAATGTACATCAGGATGTACATAAGCCAAAAAAACAAAAAACCAAACCCTTTGCCTTCAAGTTGATTCCAACTCATAGCGACCCTATAGGACAGAGTAGAACTGCCCCATATGGTTTCCAAGGAGCACCTGGTGGATTCGAACTGCCGACCTTTTGGTTAGCAGCTGTAGCTCTTAACCACTGTGCCACCAGGAATATTAATAGCCTCACTGTTTGTAATAGGCCCATACTGGAAAAAAATCTCTTTAAAGTGTTGAAAAGCAAAGATATCACCTTGAAGACTAAGGTGAGCCTGACCCAAGCCATGGTATTTTCAATTGCCTCATACGCATGCAAAAGCTAGACAACGAATAAGGAAGACCTGAGAAGAATTGACACCTTTGAATTATGGCGTTGGCAAAGAATATTGAATATACCACAGACTGCCGAAAGAATGAACAAATGTGTCTTGGAAGCAGTGCAGCCAGAATGCTCCTTAGAAGCAAGGATGGTGAGACTTCATCTCACATACTTTAGATATGCTATAATAAGTTACCAGGTGGAAACCCCAGTTTCTTACTCTGCATGACTCGTATTTGTCAATAAATGAGAGACCGAGGTGGGAGAACAGGAAAGGAGTCTTTATTTCATTGTACAAGGAAATGGAGTCAGTCAGAGCTGCGGCTGCCAAGAATGCTCAGCAAGGGCAGGCAGGCAAGTTACTTTTAAAGTGGTTTACAAGTAGGGAGATCATACAAGTTACGTCAGCAACACTCTTAATCATACTATGCAGGCATAATGGGGTTTACATATAACCTCCAAGCAAAAGCAGGATTCAAATACAGAGCTTGGGGGCAGGGGCAGCAAAGGAAATGATTTTTCAATACAACACTGTAGGAGAGGAAGCCAGGTAAAGACTACAGTACTGTGGAGGCTCTATCTCATAAGGAGAGATCAATCCCTGGAGAAGGACATCATGCTTGGTACAGCAGGAGATCAACAAAAAAGAGGAAGACCCTCAAAGAGAAGGATTGACATGGTGGCCACAACAATGGGCTCAAGCATAACAATGATTGTGAGGATGGCGCAGGACTGGGCAGTGTTTCGTTCTGTTGTGCACAGGCTCACCATGAGTCGGAACCAACTAGACAGTACCCAACAACAACAACAACATTCTTAACAATAAAATGTATAAAGTATGTGGTTATTTATAAAATGTATAAAGTATGAGAAGAAACAGCTGTAAACATCCATTAATAATCAGAACATGGAATGTATGAAGTATGAATCATGGAAAATTGGAAGTTGTCAAAAATGAAATGGAAACTCTTAAGATCTATATACTAGGCATTAGTGAGCTGAAATGGACTAGTATTGGCCATTTTGGATCGGACAATCATATGGTCTACTATGGTGGGAATGACAACTTGAAGAGGAATGGTGTCCCATTCTTTGTCAAAAAGATCATTTCAAGATCTAAGTTGAAATACAATGCTGTCAGTGATAGGATAATATCCATACACCCACAAGGAAGATGACCGTTATTCAAATTTATGCACCAACCACTTACCAAAGATGAAGAAATTGAAGATTTTTACCAATGTCTGCAGTCTGAAATTGATCAAACATGCACTCAAAATGTATTGATAATTACTGGTGATTGGAATGCGAAAGCTGGAAGAAAAGAAGGATCAGTAGTTAGAAAATATGGCTTTGGTGATAAAATGAGGCAGGAGATTGCATGATAGAATTTTGCAAGATCAGCGACTTCTTCTTTGCAAATACATTTTTTTCAACAACGTAAATAGCAAGTATATATATATATGTGGGCCTTGCCAGACAGAATACACAGGAATCAAACTGACTACATCCGTGGAAAGAGAAGATGGAGATGCTCAATGTCGTCAGTCAGAACAAGGCTGACTGTGGAACAGACCATCAATTGCTCATGTCCAAGTTCAAGTTGAAGCTTAAGAAAATTAAAGCAAGCTCATGAGAGCCAAAGAATGACCTTGAGTCCACTTGAATTTAGAGACCATTTCTAGAATAGATTTGACTCACTGAACACTAACGACCGAAGACCAGATGAGTTGTAGAAAGACATCAAGGGCATCATACATGAAGAAAGCAAGAGGTCATTAAAAAAACAGCTAAGAAAAACAAAAGGCCAAAATGGGTGTCAGAAGAGACTCTGAAAGTTGCTCTTGAATGTAGAGTAGCTAAAGTGGAAGGAAAAAATGATGTAAAAGGGCTGAGCAGAAGATTTCAAAGGGCAGCTCGAGAAGACAAAGTATTATAATTAAATGTGCAAAGACCTGGAGTGAGAAAATCAAAGGGAAAAACATGCTTGGCATTTCTCAAGTTGAAAGAACAGAAGAAAAAATTCAAGCTACAAATTGCAATATTGAAGGATTCTATAAGCAAAAAATTCAACAACCGAGGATGTATCAAAAGAAGATGGAAAGAATATACAGAATCACTGTACCAAAAAAGAATTGATCAACATTCAGCCATTTCAGGAGGCAGCATATGATCAAGAACCAATGGTACTGAAGGAAGAAGTCCAAGATGCACTAACGGCATTGGTAAACAACAAGGCTTTAGGAATTGACAGAATACTAATTGAGATGTTTCAACAAATGGATGCAGTGCTGGAAGTGCCCGCTAGTCTATGCCAAGAAATTTGGAAGGTATCTACCTGGCCAACTGAAAGCGATACATATTCATGCCCATTATAAAGATAGGTGATCCAGTGGAATGTGAAAATTATCGAACAATATCATTAATATCACATGCAAGGAAAATTATGTGAAGATAATTCAAAATGGTTGCAGCAGCACATTGACAGAGAACTTCCAGAAATTCAAGCCTGATTCAGAAGAGGATGTGGAACAAGGGATATCATTGCTGATGTCAGATGAATCTTGGCTCAAAGCAGAGAATACCAGAAAGATGTTTACCTGTGTCTTATTGACAAAGGCATTCAACTCTGTGGGTCGTAACAAATTATGGATAACATTGCAAGGAATAGGAATTCCAGAACACTTAATTGTGCTCATGCAGAACCTGTATATAGACCAAAAGGAAGAAGGGGATACTGCATGGTTTAAAATCAGGAAAGGTGTGCATCAGGGTAGTATCCTTTTACCATATTTATTCAATGTGTATGCCAAGCAAATAATCTGAGAAGCTGGACTATATGAAATAGAATGCGGCATCAGGATTGGAGGAAAACTCATTAGCAACCTGTGATATTCAGATGACACAACCTTGTTTGATGAAAGTGAAGAGGACTTGATGCACTTTGATGAAGATCAAAAACTACAGCCTTTAGTATGGATTACACCTAAATAAGGAAAACAAAAATCCTCACAACTGGACCAATAAGCAACATCATGATAACTGGAGAAAAGATTGATGTCTTCAAGGATTTCATTTTACTTGGATTCACAATCAACGCCCAGGGAAGCTCAGTCAAGAAATCAAATGACGTATTGCATGGGGCAAATCTGCTGCAAAAGACTTCTTTACAGTGTTAAAAAGGCAAAGATGTCACCTTAAGGACTAAGGTGTGCCTGACCCAAGCTATGGTGTTTTAAATTGCCTCACATGCATGTGAAAGCTAGACAATAAATAAGAAGTCCAAAGAAGAATCATTGTCTTTGAATCATCATGTAGGTGAAGTATATTGAATATACCATGGACTTCCAGAACAATGAACAAATGTGTCTTGGAAGAAGTACATTCAGAATGTGCCTTAGAATTCAGGATGTTGAGACTTCATCTCATTTACTTCGCACATGTCATCAAAGGAGACCAGTCCCTGAAGAAAGACATCATGCTTGGTAAGGTAGAGGGTCAGTGAAAAAGAGCAAGACTCTTAACAAGATGGATTGACACAGTGGCTGCAACAATAGGCTCAAACTTAGCAACAATTGTGAGGATGGCGCAGGTCTGGGCAGTGTTTTGTTCTGTTGTACATAGGGTCGCTATGAGTTGGAACCAGCTCAAGGGCACTTAACAGCAACAACAACAATGTTGGTTCATGTAACCAAAGCACAGAAAGGATAGAAGAGCTGTTGACCTTAGGAAAAAATGGGCTCAATCTCTTGAACACTGAGATGAGTCTGTCTCTTGTCATTGCTGCTCTTATCATGACAGCTCTATTCTTTCAGGCCGATTGTCCCCTGAGGTTAGAACCTTGTCTGCAGGCAGCTCTTGGCTTTAGTCTTTAGAGTCTAATGTTCAAACTACTTCCCTTGTCCAGTAAGGGAAGAAATCTTATTTGCCAGTTTAGATCAAGTATCCATCCCTTAGACCAGGGGTCAATAAACCACAGCCTGCACTTATTTTTGTTAAGTAAAATTTTATTGGAACATAGCCATGCTCAATCTCTTACATATATTATCTGTGGCTGCATTTGTGCTATAACGGCTAAGTTGAGTAGTCATGGCAAAGAACATATGGCCCACAAAGCCTAAAATATTTACCATCTGGCTCTTTACAGAAAAAGTTTGCTGACCTCTGACTTAGAGCAATCACTGTGGAAACATGGTCATAGCTCTTAATATTGTTGCCATTTTATTTGAGCCATGTGAATGGTTGTTACTACATATGTTGATTTTGCCCTCCAAAGTGTCTTCAGAAAGAGTACAGTATGATTCAGCATCAACACAGATACGTACTTGTGTACACACCAAGGTAAGGAATCCGCAAAGTATAAATGTTATCCTATTGAAGAAAATATCATTGGTGGAATGACCACAATTCCACATTTTCTTGCAAACCAATATTCAAGTGCTTTATAAACCAAAACCAAACCGAACCCAGTGCCATCCAGTCGATTCCGACTCATAGCAACCCTATGCTTTGTAGGGCCTGAGAAAGATTGCCACAAGTAGATAAAACGGAATTGTTTTGTTACTACCATATGTGCAAAACTCTTGCTTATCACATGCCATGGAATGCAACTAAAGGCAGGACAAAGTGTCATATCCCTTGGAATAATTACATGATATTTGAAAACAGAGAGAGGCTGACCTGACCAGCTATCACTAGGGTGTCAAACTATCGCCTTTTTACAGAAGGTGCTTAACTTCTAGTGGCATGTGGTTCATTTGAGAGAAAACAATACAGCTGTAAATTTAGTCAAAAAGAAAAGTACCAGCATCTAAGCTTGTAGACTGGTATCAGTAGTTTATTTAAAAAAAAACCTAGAGGTAACAGTGGGAGACTTTTAAGAAATGCTGCATTACTGATGCATTTGATTGTCCAGGGCATGAAATTGTGTGAAAACAATATTTTGATGATTCTGAGTCATCAATCCAAAAATAAATTCAGGTAGGCTGAATTCTGAATTTTAAATTCTAAAAATTCCTTTACCAAGTTAATTCTCTTATTTTTCCTTTTTATTTTAAGAGTAAAACATAGTAATAAAAAAAAATACATGTCTAGATTAAGTCTTAAAAGAGGTGGCTCGATAAGTATAAAATAATTCTAACTGATTAGAAATTAGTGTCATAGTTTAACTGGCAGTGTTTTCTCTTCCTTAGTGATACATGAAACGATGGTATATTTTACAACCAATAGTATCATAAATTTGATGAAATGTGGTTATTTTTGCAATTTACTAAAATGAGTATTTATGAAATAGAAAAAAATGTTTTCAGTTTGTAAGAGGATTTCAATAAGAAAATTAAGATATAAATCTTAGGATATCTATGTATAGAATCATCTAGTATACATCAAATGTTTGTCATTTAAAGCTATATAAATATTAGATGAAAATACCTATGAAATTATGTTTTTAATAAAGTGTACTACTTGGTCTGAGTTGCTAATTTTTGTGAGAAATGAATAAGTGAGCTAAGAAAAATGAGTGAAAATGTATGGGTATGATGTAGAGGAAATAAGCCTATAAAAGAATCATATAAATATGAATATTAACTGTGTTTGGAATTATCATTAGTGTGGTACATTGAATAGTGTACTCCCCCCAAAATTTATGTCCACCGAGAACCCCAGAATGTGACCTAATTTACAAATAAGTTCTTTGCAGATATAATTAGTTAAGATGACATGAGGTCATACTGGATATGCATGGGCCCTAAATCCAATGGCTGGTGCCCTTCTAACAGGAGTGGACACATAGAGAGACACACAGAGAAGGTCATGTGAAGAGATGGAGGTAAAGATTGGAGTGAGGTAGCTATAAGCCAAGGAATGCCAAGAAATGCTGGCAACCACCAGAAGCTAAGAAGACACAAGGATGTTTTCTTCCCTAGAGCCTTCAAAAAGAGTATAGTTCTGTCAACACCTTGATTTTGGACTTGTATCTTCTAAAACCTTGAGAGAATAAATTTCTGTTATTTGAAGCCACTCAGTTTATGGTAATTTGTTACAACAGTCTTAAAATTTAATACAACTACTGTCATCAAAGCATGTCCACTTGTGGTATTCTGCTAGATAACTCCACATTGAGGATAGGCCATTTATACTGCACTCTTTGGCATAAACTTCTTTGTGTTTATTCTGCTCAGTGTTTGTTGAACACCTAGTATCTATAAATTCCTGTCTTCCATCAAATTTATAAAGTTTGGCCCTGATTTATTTATATGCTTTTCTTGTCCCATTTACTCTCTCCTCTCCCTTTGGGACTTCAATTACACATAATTTGGACATTTGATGTTACTTAATAAATAATACCCACAGCCTCCTTTTTTGAAGCTTCCTTATACATAGCTTACCATACATTATTTTTCTAAACTTTTTATTTTGAAATAATTTTGAATTTAGAGAAAAGTTGCAATAATAGCACAAATGACTTCAGTATACCCCTTACCCAGATCCACCATCAACACTTTGCACATTGGTTGCATTAATTCTCTTTTTTCTCTTAATCTCTCTCTCTCATTTTATGCATATATACATAAACACACCCATATTCACACATATATTCATATACTTGTGTGTATATATGTGAATATACACACATACATATGGTGGCATAGTGCTTAAGTGTTACGGCTGCTAACCAAAAGGTCTGCAGTTCAAATCCATCAGACTCTCCTTGGAAACCATATGGGGCAGTTCTATTCTGTCCTAAAGAGTCGCTGAATCAGAATCAACTCTACGGCAATGTTTTTTTTTTTTTTTTTTTGACTAAATATATGTTGTTGTTGCTGTTAGGTGCCGTCAAGTCGGTTCCGACTCATAGCGACACTATGCACAACAGAATGAAACACTGCCCGGTCCTGCGCCATCCTTACAATCGTTGTTATGCTTGAGCTCATTCTTGCAGCCACTGTGTCAATCCCTCTTCTCTGCTGACCCTGTACTCTGCCAAGCATGATGTCCTTCTCCAAGGACTGATCCCTTCTGACAACATGTCCAAAGTATGTAAGATGCAGTTTCCCCATCCTTGCCTCTAAGGAGCATTCTGGTTGTACTTCCTCTAAGACAGATTTGTTCATTCTTTTGGCAGTCCATGGTACAGTCAATATTCTTCACCAACACCACAATTCAAAGGCGTCGATTCTTCTTCAGTCTTCCATATTAATTGTCCAGCTTTCACATGCATATGATCCAATTGAAAATACCATCATGGCTTGAGTCAGGCGCACCTTAGTCTTCAAGGTGACATCTTTGCTCTTCAACACTTTAAAGAGGTCCTTTGCAGCAGACTTACCCAATGCAATGCATCTTTTGATTTCTTGACTGCTGCTTCCATGGCTGTTGATTCTGGATCCAAGTAAAATGAAATCCTTGACAACTTCAATCTTTTCTCCGTTTATCATGATGTTGTTCATTGGTCGAGTTGTGAGGATTTTTGTTTTCTTTATGTTGAGGTGCAATCCATACTGAAGGCTGTGGTCTTTGACCTTCATTAGCAAGTGCTTCAAGTCCTTTTCACTTTCAGCAAGCAAGGTTGTGTCATCTGCATAACACAGGTTGTTAATGAGTCTTCCTCCAATCCTGATCCCCCGTTCTTCTTCATATAGTCCAGCTTCTGGTATTATTTGCTCAGCATACAGATTGAATAGGTATGGTGAAAGAATACAATTCTGACACACACTTCTCCTGACTTTAAATCAATAAGTATCCCCTTGTTCTGTCTGAACAACTGCCTCTTGATCTATGTAAAGTTTCCTCATGAGCACAATTAAGTGTTCTGGAACTCCCAATCTTCGCAATGTTATCCATAATTTGTTATGATCCACACAGTCGAATGCCTTTGCATAGTCAATAACACGTAGGTAAACATCCTTCTGGTATTCTCTGCTTTCAGCCAGGACCCATCTGACATCAGCACTCATATCCCTGGATCCACCTCCTCTTCTGGAACTGGCCTGAATTTCTGGCAGCTCCCTGTCAATATACTGCTGCAGCCATATTTGAATGATCTTCAGCAAAATTTTGCTTGTGTGTGATATTAATATTGTTCTATAATTTTCACATTCGGTTGGATCACCTTTCTTGGGGATAGGCATAAATATGGATCTCTTCCAGTCAGCTGGCCAGGAAGCTGTCTTCCATATTTCTTGGCATAGATGAGTGAGCACTTCCAGTGCTGCATCTGCTTGTTGAAACATCTCAATTGATATGCCATCAATTCCTGGAGCCTTGTTTTTCAACAATGCCTTCAGAGCAGCTTAGACTTCTTCCTTCAGTACTATCTGTTCCTGATCATATGCTATCTCTTGAAATGGTTGAACATTGACTAATTCTTTTTGGTATAATTACTCTGTGTATTCCTTCCATCTTTTTTGGATGCTTCCTGCATCATTTAATACTCTCCTCAAAGAATTCTCCACTATTGCAACTCGAGGCTTGAATCTTTTCTTCAGTTTTTTCAGCTTGAGAAAGGCTGAGTGTGTTGTTCCCTTTTGGTTTTCCATCTCCAGCCCTTTGCACATGTCATTATAATACTTTACTTTGTCTTCTTGAGATGCCCTTTGAAATCTTCTGTTCAGTTCTTTTACTTCATTAATTCTTCCTTTTGCTTTAGCTGCTCGACGTTCATAAGCAAGTTTCAGAGTCTCCTCTGACATCCATCTTGGTCTTTTCTCTCTTTCTCGTCTTTTCAATGACCTCTTGCTTTTTTCGTGGATAATGTCCTTGATGTCATTCCACAACTCGTCTGGTCACTAGTGTTCAATGCATCAAATCTATTCTTCAGATGGTCTCTAAATTCAGGTGGGATATACTCAAGGTCATATTTTGGCTCTCGTGGACTTGCTCTGATTTTCTTCAGTTTCAGCTTAAACTTGCATAATGAGCAACTGATGGTCCGTTCCACAGTCGGCCCCTGGCCTTGTTCTGACTGATGACATTGAGCTTTTCCATCGTCTCTTTCCACAGATGTAGTCTATTTGATTTCTGTGTGTTCCATCTGGCGAGGTCCATGTGTATAGTTGCCATTTATGTTGGTGAAAGAAGGTATTTGCAAAGAAGAAGTCATTGGTCTTGCAAAATTCTATCATTCAATCTCTAGCACTGTTTCTATCACCAAGGCCATATTTTCCAACTACTGATCCTTCTTCTTTGTTTCCAACTTTCACATTCCAATCGCCAATAATTATCAATGCATCTTGATTGCATATTCAATCAATTTCAGACTACAGCACCTGATAAAAATATTCTATGTCTTCATCTTTGGCCCTAGTGGTTGGTGTGTAAATTTGAATAAAAGTCGTATTAACTGGCCTTCTTTGTAGGTGTACGGATACTATCCTATCACTTACAGTCTTGTACTTCAGGATAGATCTTGAAATGTTCTTTTTGAGTGTGAATGCAACACCATTCCTCTTCAAGTTGCCATTCCCAGCATAGTAGACTATATGATTGTCTGATTCAAAATGGCCAATACCAGTCCGTTTCAGCTCACTAATGTCTAGGATATTGATGTTTATACGTTCCATTTCATTTCTGATGATTTCCAATTTTCCTAGATTCATACTTCATACATTCCAGGTTCTGATTATTAATGGATGTTTACAGCTGTTTCTTCTCATTTTGAGTCTTGCCACATCAGCAAATGAAGGTCCTGAAAGCTTTACTACATCCACATCATTAAGGTCGACTCTACTTTGAGGAGGCAGCTCTTCCTCAGTCATCTTTTGAGTGCCTTCCAACCTGGTGGGCTGATCTTCTAGCACTATATCAGACAATGTTCCGCTGATATTCATAAGGTTTTCACTCACTAATGCTTTTCAGAAGTACACTGCCAGGTGCTTCTTCCTAGTCTGTCTTAGTCTGGAAGCTCAGCTGAAACCTGTCCTCCATGGGTGACCCTGCTGGTATCTGAATACCGGTGGCATAGCTTCCAGCATCACAGCAACACGCAAGCCTGTACAGTATGATAAATATATATGTATGTGTATATACATATATATATACAGATTAAATGCCTATTTAATCTGTATGCTGAACAAATAATCTGAGAAGCTGGACTATATGAAGAAGAACAGGGCATCAGGATTCGAGGAGGACTCATTAACAACCTGCGTTATGCAGATGACACAACCTTCCTTGCTGAAAGTGAAGAGAACTTGAAGCACTTACTAATGAAGATCAAAGACCACAGCCTTCAGTATGGATTACACATCAACATAAACAAAAATCCTCACAAATGGACCAATGAGCAACATCATGATAAACAGAGAAAAGATTGAAGTTGCCAAGGATTTCATTTTACTTGGATCCACAATCAATAGCCATGGAAGCAGCAGTCAAGAAATCAAAAGACTCATTGCATTGAGCAAATCTGCTGCAAAGGACCTCTTCAAAGTGTAAGAACAAAGATGTCGCCCTGACGACTAAGGTGCACCTGACCCAAGCCATGGTATTTTCAATCACATTACATGCATGTGAAAGCTGGACAATGAATAAGACGACCAAAGAAGAGTTGATGCCTTTGAATTGTGCTGTTGGCGAAGAATATTGAATGTACCGTGGACTGCCAAAAGAACGAACAAATCTGTCTTGGAAGAAATGCGGCCAGAATGCTCCTTAGAAGCAAGGATGGCAAGACTGTGTCTTACATACTTTGAACATGTTGTCAGAAGGGATCAGTCCCTGGAGAAGGACATCATGCTTGGCAGAGTACAGGGTCAGCGGAGAAGAGGGATTGACACAGTGGCTGCAAGAATGAGCTCAAGCATAACAATGATTGTAAGGATGGCACAGGACTGGGCAGTGTTTCGTTCTGTTGTGCATGGGGTTGCTGAGTTGGAACCGACTCGACAGCACCTAACAGCAACAACATACATACATATATATACCAATTTTTGCCAATTTGTCCCCTAATGTCCTTTGTGGATTTTTTTCCTGGCCTAGAATCCAATCCAGAACAATGAATTTCACTTGTCATGTCTTTTTATGTCTTCTTTAAGTTCCTCAGCCTTTCTTTGTCTTTCATGGTATTGACATTTTTGAAAAGCATACCCAGATCAAAATCAAACTAAAACCTTTGCCATCGAGTTGATTCTGACTCATAGCAACCCTATAGGACAGAGTAGAACTGCCCCATAGGGTTTCAAAGAGAGGCAAGTGAATTCGAACTGTCAACATTTTGGATAGCAGCCAAGCTCTTAACCAGTGTGCCACGAGGGCTCAATGTCTTAATCATCTAGTGCTGCTGTAACAGAAATACCACAAGTGGATGGCTTTAACAAAGAGAAATTTATTTTCTCACAGTTTAGTAGGCCAGAAGTCCAAATTCCCGTCATCAGCTCCAGGGGAAGCCTCTCTCTGTCAGCTCTGGAGGAAAGTCCTTGTCATCAATCTTTCCCTGGACTAGGAGCAACCAAAAGATGCTCTCTGCTCCGGATGCTACTTTCTTGGTGGTATGACGTCACCAACTCTCTGCTTGCCTCCCTTTTGTTTTCTCTCTTATAAGATAAAAGGTGGTGCAGGCCACACCCCAGGGTAACTCCCTTAACATTGGATCCCCAGCAAGGGTGTTACAGCCCATCCTAATCCTCTTTAACCGCAGGCAGAGATTACAATTTATTACACAAAGGAAAATCACAAAATGGAGGAAAACCACACACTACGGGAAATTATGGCCTAACCAAGTTGACACATATTTTGGGGGGACACAATTCAATCCATGACCCTCGGTTTATCTGATTCTTCCTCATGATGAAATTCAGACTATGTATGTTGGGCAGTTAAACTACATAAAGCATTCCTTACATCTTATCACATGGTCCTCTTGTCTCTCCAGATCATAGATGGTCATCTATAGGTTGGCCATGTTCTATTAGGAAGACTGTCTATCAAGGGTAATCTCACTGGATTATTACAGGCTAGCCAATCAGTTGCTTATTCTGCAGGAATATGAATGAGAAACCTTCGGGAGAAAGCTACATATATCAAGAGCAATAGAAGGAGAAAGAGAGAGAGCTGAGTCATCCTCGATGGCAGAACATCAGAGTGGAGATCAAAGGATGCCAGCTGAGCCTCAGGGGACAACTATTAGTGTTCTGGTTGAGACACCAGAACCAATTTCAAATCTAATAGAGCAACTGTTGTGTTTTAAACAATGTTCTAGCTCTTTGTGAGGCCTGGGTAGCTGCCTCTGTTTCTTCTGCATGGAGACCTCATTAACTGAGATAACCTAGCTGTGTCTCTTTTCCCTCTACATTGAAAATTGAAATGAGTTAAATAAATGTAGGCTATGATTTATAAGAACATATAATATAAAATAGCTATTGTAATGGTAGATGGAAATGATCAGAATACATATATAATTTACATAACATAAAAATTCACCATTTTAAAGAATACAATTCTGTGGTTTTTAATATACCATTTTTTAACATAAATAAAATGTGCCTTCTGTGTTTGTTTGCTGCCAGCTGGGCCCTCCACCTGCAAAGTATTTTTGTAAGCATGTTAATTTTTTTAAAAAAGCAACATGTGGAAGAGGATTGGTATGGTGATGCTTGTGAGAGTGCCTCACAGAGGGAGGGCACAGCTGGCAAACAAATGCAGAAGGCGTGTGTTATTTGCGTAAAGAATAAGGTACTCACTATGATGTATAACCATCACCACTATCTAATTCTAGACCACTTCCATCATCCCACAAAGAAACCCCATGCTTATCAGTGGTCAGTTCCAATTTCCTTCTTCTTCCATTTTCTTAGTTATCTAGTGCTGCTATAACATAGGAAACCCTGGTGGCATAGTGGTTAAGTGCTACCGCTGCTAACCAAGAGGTCGACAGATCGAATCCACCAGGTGCTTCTTGGAAACTCTATGGGGCAGTTCTACTCTGCCCTATAGGGTCGTTATGAGTCAGAATCAACTTGACGGCAGTGGTCAGCTATGACAGAAATAATACAAGTGGATGGCTTTAACAAAGAAAAATTTATTTCCTCACAGTAAAGTAGGCTGAAAGTCCAAATTCAGGCACCAGCTCCGGGGGAAGGTTTTCTCTCTGTCAGCCTTCTCATCAATCTTTCCCAGACTAGGAGCTTCTCAGTGCGGGGACCCCGGGTCCAAAGGACATGCTCTGCTCCAGGTACTGTTTTCTTGGTGGTATGAGGTCTCCTGTCTCTCTGCTGGCTTCTCTCATATCTCAAGAGATTGCCTCAAGACACATACCAATCTTGTAGACTGAGTCCTGACCCACTAACAAAACTGCCGCCCATCCTCCCTCATTAACATCACAGAGACAGGATTTACAACATATAGAAAAATCATACAATAATAGAAATCATGGCCTAGCCAAAGTGATACATTTTTTGGGAGACATAATTCAATCCATGACACCCATCTTCTGACAAACATTAATCAACTTTCTGTCTCTATGAATTAGTCTATTCTGGACATTTCATATAAAAGGTATGAGGTGGCCTTTTGTGCCTGGTTTCTTTCACTTAGCATTTTCGAAGTTTCATTTGTGTGATAACATGAAATAGCACTTCATTTCTTTTTATGGTTGAATTATATTCCACTGTATGATAATGTATATACCACATTTTGCTTATCCATTCATTGGCTGATAGACATTTCAGTTGTTTCTACTTTTTTGCTATTATGAATTATGATGCTACAGATATTCATGTACAGGCTGTTGTAAGAACACACATTTTCAATTCTTTTAGTTACATACCTAAGAGTGGAGTTGCTGGGTCATATGGTAATTCTATATTTTTGAGGAATGTCCAAACTGTTTTCCATAGCAGTGGCACCATTTCACATTCACGCCTGCAGTGTGTGAGGGTTCTAATTTCTTCGCATCCTTGCCAAGAGTTTTCTTTAGATATTTTGGATACTAGATCCTTATCAGATATATGATTTACAAATATTTTCTCCCATTCTATAGGTTGTCTTTTCACTTTCCTGGTGGTGTCCTTTGACTTATGAAGGTTTTTAATTTTGATGAAGTCCAATTTATCTGTTTTTAATTGTGCTGCTTATGCTTTTGATGGCATATCTAAGAAACCATTGTTTAATCGTTGGTCATGCATGTTTACACCTTGATTTCCATCATGGATTGAATTGTGTCCCCCCAAAATATCTGTAAACTTGGCTAGGTCATGATTCCCAGTATTCTATGATTGCCTACCATTTTGTCATCTGATGTGATTTCCCTGTGTGGTATCAATCCTATCACTGTGATGTAATGAGATGGATTAGTGGCAGTTGTATTGATGAGATCTACAAGATTAGTGTCTTAAGCCAATGTCTTTTAAGATATAAAAGAGAGAAGCGAGCAGAGAGACATGGGGACCTCATACCACCAAGAAAGCAGCACCAGGAGCAGAGCACATTCTTTGGACCTGAGGTTCCTGGGCTGAAATGCTACCAGACCAAGGGAAGATTGATAACAAGGACCTTCCTCCAGAATTGACACAGAGATAAAGCCTTCTCCTAGAGTTGGCACCCTGAATTTGGACCTGTATCCTATTGGACTGTAAGAGAATAAACATCTGTTAAAGCCATCCATGTGTGGTATTTCTGTTATAGCAGCACTAATACAGTTTCCTTCTAAGGGTTTTATTGTTTTAGCTATTACATTTTGGTCTCTGATCCATTTTGAGGTAATTTTTGTATATGATGTGATGAAGGGGCCTGAATTCCGTCTCCTGCATCCTAATATTTAGTTATCTCAGGACCACTTTTTTGAAAAAATAAAATAAAATTCTTTCTCCCATTGGATGACCTTGGCACTCTCATCTAAAATCAGTTGACCACAGATGTATGGGTTGAATTCTAGACTCTCAATTCTATTCTACTGGTCTACATGTCTATCCTTATGCCAATGCCACATTATCTTGATTGCTGTAGCTTTGTTGTAAATTTTTAATTTGGGAGATCTGTCCTCCACCTTTGTTCTTCTTTTTTTTATTGTTTTTACCCTTCTGGATCCATTGCATTTCCATATGAATTTTAGGGCCAGCTTGACCATTTCTGGAAAAAAAGAAAAAAAAAGGCAGTTGGAAATTTGAAAGGGATTACATTGATTTGTAGATTTACCTGGGGTAGTATTGCCATCTTAACAGTATTAAATCTATCAATCCTTGAACACAGGATGTCTTTCCATTTATTTCGATATTCTTCAATTTCTTTCAACAATATTTTGCAGTTTTCAATGTGCAAGTCTTATACTTCTTTGGTCAAATCTATTCTGAAGTATTTTGATTCTTTTTGATGCTATTGTAAATGAGACTGCTTACTCAATTTCATTTTAAATTCTTTATTCCTAGTATATAGGAATAAATTATTGTATATTGATTTAATATCCTGAAACTCTGCTGAACTCATTTATTAACTCTATTTTTTTTTTTTTGATGGAAAGATGTATTACCAAAAAACAAGGAAACAAACAAACAAACTAGGACTACATTGTCTGGCTTCCATGGTTGTGCCTTATCACAGTTAAACACATTGACATAGTTCTGTGCTTTTTCCAAATGAATGCAAGAATTAAAGTCCTCTCTTCTTCCTCCTATCTTGGAAGAAGAGCTAATAGTTTCCTATCACCTCATCTCTCTTTTTCTCCAGTGACTCAAAAGGCGCTCAAAGGCCTATAGAAAGGAAGCTCCCATTTTAAGATTCCTACCTTTATTTTTGTGCATAGTTCTCAAACATACTTATGCCAAAATTCTATGTTCTCTGAAAGGTGAGAATCCAGCCAGACTTTTCAAAAAGACCAAACTGAGCAAAAATTTCACAGCAAAGTTGTATTTCAGAATATCTAGCAGAATCTACACCCATGTTGTCATGGATTGAATGTGTCCCACAAAAATATGTGTCAACTTGGTTAGGCCATGATTCCCAGTATTGTGTGGTTGTTCTCCACTTTGTGATCTTCCTGGGTGTTAAATCATAATCTCTGCCTGTAGTTAAAGAGGATTAGGGTGGGATATAACACCCTTGCTTAGGTCACATTTTTCATGATAAGAGAAAAAAAGAAATGCATCAAAGTGGAAAGATGAACACCAGAAAAGAAAAAGCAGCATCATAAAAACTTTTTGTGATTTTGCAACTTAGCAAATCTAGAAAAATGCAAGAAGCTGCTCCAAGGTGATGGTAAATGGTCTATATTTGCATGTTCAATCCAAGAGGATGAAGAAAATATAACTTTTTAAAAAATAATTTTTATTGTGCTTTAAGCGAAAGTTTACAAATCAAGTCAGTATCTCACACAAAAACCCATATACACCTTGTTACACACTCCCAATTAATCTCCCCCTAATGAGACAGCCCACTCTCTCCCTCCACTCTCTCTTTTCGTGTCCTTTTTGCCAGCTTCTAACCCCCTCCACCCTCTCATCTCCACTCTAGGCAGGAGATGCCAACATAGTCTCAAGTGTCCACCTGATCCAAGAAGCTCACTCCTCACCAGCATCCCTCTCCAACCCATTGTCCAGTCCAATCCATGTCTGAAGAGTTGGCTTCGGGAATGGTTCCTGTCCTGGGCCAAAAGAAGGTCTGGGGGCCATGACCACCAGGGTACTTCCAGTCTCAGTCAGACCATTAAGTCTGGTCTTATGAGAATTTGGGGTCTGCATCCCACTGCTGTCCTGCTCCCTCAGGGGTTCTCTGTTGTGTTCCCTGTCAGGGCAGTCATCAGTTGTAGCCAGGCACCATCTAGTTCTTCTGGTCTCAGGATGATGTAGTTGCAGGTTCATGTGGCCCTTTCTGTCTCTTGGGCTTGTAATCACCTTGTGTCCTTGGTGTTCTTCATTCTCCTTTGATCCAGGTGGACTGAGACCAACTGATGCATCTTAGATGGCTGCTTGCTAGCGTTTAAGACCCCAGACACCACTCTTCAAAGTGGGATGCAGAATATTTTCTTAATAGATTTTATTATGACAATTGACTTAGATGTCCCCTGAAAACATGGTCCCCAGACCCCTGCCCCTGCTACGCTGGCCTTCGAAGCATTCAGTTTATTCAGGAAACTTCTTTGCCTTTGGTGTAGTCCAGTTGTGCTGACCTCCCCTGTATTGCATTCTGTCTTTCCCTTCACTTAAAGTAGTTCTTATCTACAATCTAATTAGTGAATACCCCCGTCCCACCCTCCCTCCCTCCCCGCTCTCGTAACCACAAAAGAATGTTTTCTTCTCAGTTTAAACTATTTCTCAAGTTCTTATAATAGTGGTCTTATACAATATTTGTCCTTTTGCAACTGACTAATTTCACTCAGCAAAATGCCTTCCAGGTTCCTCCATATTATGAAATGTTTCACAGATTCCTCACTGTTCTTTATCAATGTGTAGTATTCCATTATGTGAATATACCATAATTTATTTTTCCATTCATCTGTTGATGGGCACCTTGGCTGCTGCCATGTTTTTGCTATTGTAAACAGTGCTGCAATAAATGTGGGTGTGCATATATCTGTTACTGTAAAGTCTCTTATTTCTCTAGGATATATTCCAAGGAGTGGGATTCCTGGATCGTATGGTAGTTCTATTTCTAACTTTTTAAGGAAGCGCCAAATCGATTTCCAAAGTGGTTGTACCATGTGACATTCCCACCAGCAGTGTAGAACTGTTCCAATCTCTCCACAGCCTCTCCAACATTTACTATTTTGTGTTTTTTGGATTAATGCCAGCCTTGTTGGAGTGAGATGAAATCTCATTGTGGTCTTGATCTGCATTTCTCTAATGGCTAATGATCGTGAACATTTCCTCATGTATCTGTTAGCTACCTGAATGTCTTCTTTAGTGAAGTGTCTATTCATATCTTTTGCCCATTTTTTAATTAGGTTATTTGTCTTTTTGCAGTTGAGTTTTTGCAGTATCATGTGGATTTTGGAGATCAGGTGCTGATCAGAACTGTCATAGCTAAAAACTTTTTCCCAGTCTGTAGGTAGTCTTTTTACTTTTTTGGTGAAGTCTTTGGATGAGCATAAGTGTTTGATTTTTAGGAGCTCCCAGTTATCTAGTTTTTCTTCTACATTCTTTATAATGTTTTGTATACTGTTTATGCCATGTATTAGGGCTCCTAACGTTGTCCCTATTTTTTCTTCCATGATCTTTATCGTTTTAGATTTTATATTTAGGTCTTTGATCCATTTTGAGTTAGTTTTTGTGCATGGAGTGAGGTATGGGTCTTGTTTCATTTTTTTGCAGATGGATATCCAGTTAAGCCAGCACCATTTGTTAAAAAGACTGTCTTTTCCCCATTTAACTGTTTTGGGGCCTTTGTCAAATATCAACTGCTCATACGTGGATGGCTTTATGTCTGGATTCTCAATTCTATTCCATTGGTCCATGTATCTGTTGTTGTACCAGTACCAGGCTGTTTTGACTACTGTGGCAGTATAACAGGTTCTAAAATCAGGTAAAGTAAGGCCTCCCACTTTGTTCTTCTTTTTCAATAATGCCTTATTTGTCCGGGGCGTCTTTCCCTTCCATATGAAATTGGTGTTATGTTTCTCCATCTCATTAAAGAATGTCCTTGGATACGAACACACACTTCACTAAAGAAGATATTCAGGCAGCTAACAGATACATGAGAAAATGCTCTCGATCATTAGCCATTAGAGAAATGCAAATTAAAACTACGATGAGATTCCATCTCACTCCAACAAGGCTGGCATTAATCCAAAAAACACAAAACAATAAATGTTGGAGAGGCTGCGGAGAGATTGGAACTCTTATACACTGCTGGTGGGAATGTAAAATGGTACAACCACTTTGGAAATCTATCTGGCGGTATCTTAAACAGTTAGAAATAGAACTACCATACAACCCAGAAATCCCACTCCTGGGAATATACCCTAGAGATACAAGAGCCTTCACACAAACAGATATATGCACACCCATGTTTATTGCAGCTCTGTTTACAATAGCAAAAAGCTGGAAGCAACCAAGGTGTCCATCAACGGATGAATGGGTAAATAAATTGTGGTATATTCACACAATGGAATACTACGCATCGATAAAGAACAGTGACGAATCTCTGAAACATTTCATAACATGGAGGAACCTGGAAGGCATTATGCTGAGCGAAATTAGTCAGAGGCAAAAGGACAAATATTGTATAAGACCACTATTATAAGATCTTGAGAAATAGTAAAAACTGAGAAGAACACATACTTTTGTGGTTACGAGGGGGGGAGGGAGGGAGGGAGGGAGAGGGTTTTTTATTGATTAATTAGTAGATAAGAACTGATTTAGGTGAAGGGAAGGACAACACTCAAAACATGGAAGGTCAGCTCAGTTGGGCTGGACCAAAAGCAAAGAAGTTTCCGGGATAAAATGAATGCTTCAAAGGTCAGCGGAGCAAGGGCGGGGGTTTGGGGACCATGGTTTAAGGGGACTTCTAAGTCAATTGGCAAAATAATTCTATTATGAAAACATTCTGCATCCCACTTTGAATAGTGGCGTCTGGGGTCTTAAATGCTAACAAGCGGCCATCTAAGATGCATCAATTGGTCTCAACTCACCTGGAGCAAAGGAGAATGAAGAACACCAAGGTCACATGACAACTAAGAGCCCAAGAGACAGAAAGGGCCACATGAACCAGAGACTTACATCATCCTGAGACCAGAAGAACTAGTTGGTGCCTGGCCACAACCGATGACTGCCCTGACAGGCAGCACAACAGAGAACCCCTGAGAGAGCAGGAGATCAGTGGGATGCAGACCCCAAATTCTCATAAAAAGACTATACTTAATGGTCTGACTGAGACTAGAGGAATCCCGGCGGCCATGGTCCCCAGACCTTCTGTTGGCGCAGGACAGGAACCATCCCCGAAGGCAACTCATCAGACATGAAAGGGACTGGTCAGTGGGTGGGAGAGAGATGCTGATGAAGAGTGAACTAATTATATCAGGTGGACACTTGAGATTGTGTTGTCATCTCCTGTCTGGAGGGGGGATGGGAGGATAGAGAGAGTGGGAAGCTGGCAAAATTGTCACGAAAGGAGAGACTGGAAGGGCTGACTCATTAGGGGGAGAGCAAGTGGGAGTACGGAGTAAGATGTATGTAAACTTACATGTGACAGACTGACTTGATTTGTAAACGTTCACTTGAAGCTCAATAAAAGTTAATAAAAAAAAAAAAGTCCTTGGGATTTGGATGGGAATTGCATTAAATGTATAGATCGCTTTTGGTAGACTAGACATTTTTGAAATGTTAAGTCTTCCTATCCACGAGCAAGGTATGTTCTTCCACTTATGTAAGTCTCTTTTGGTTCCTTGCAGAAGTGTACTGTAGTTTTCTTTGTATAAGTCTTTTACATCTCTGAGAAGATTTATTCCTAAGTATTTTATCTTCTTGGGGGCTACTGTAAATGGCATTGATTTGGTGATTTCCTCTTTGATGTTCTTTTTGTTGGTGTAGAGGAATCCAACTGATTTTTGTATATTTATCTTGTATCCCGAAACTCTGCTGAACTATTCTATTAGTTTCAGTAGTTTTCTGGAGGATTCCTTAGGGTTTTCTATGTATAACATCATGTCATCTGCAAATAGAGATACTTTTACTTCTTCCTTGCCAATCTGGATGCCCTTTATTTCTTTATGTACCCAGTTGCTCTGGTTAGGACCTCCAGCACAATGTTGAATAAGAGTGGTGATAAAGGCCATCCTTGTGTGGTTCTCAATCTCACTGGGAATGTTTTCAGGCTCTATCCATTTACGCTGATGTTGGCTGTTGGCTTTGTATGTTGTTGTTGTTAGGTGCCGTCGAGTCGGTTCTGACTCATAGCGACCCTATGCACAACAGAACGAAACACTGCCCGGTCCTGCCCCATCCTTACAATCATTGTTGTGCTTGAGCTTATTCTTGCAGCCACTGTGTCAGTCCACCTCGTTGAAGATCTTCCTCTTTTCCGCTGACCCTGTACTCTGCCAAGCATCATGTCCTTCTCCAGGGACTGATCCCTTCTAACAACATGTCCAAAGTATGTAAGACGCATTCTCGCCATCCTTGCTTCTAAGGAGCATTCTGGTTGTACTTCTTCTAAGACAAATTTGTTCTTTTGGCAGTCCATGGTATATTCAATATTCTTTGCCAACACCACAATTCAAAGGCGTCAACTCTTCTTCTGTCTTCTTTATTCGTTATCCAGCTTTCACATGCATGTGATGTATTTGAAAATACCATGGCTTGGGTCAGGCACACCTTAGTCTTCAGGGTGACATCTTTGCTCTTCAACCCTTTGAAGAGGTCCTTTGCAGCAGATTTGCCAGATGCAATGCGTCTTTTGATTTCTTGACTGCTGCTTCCATGGCTGTTGATTGTGGATCCAAGTAAAATGAAATCCTTGACAACTTCAATCTTTTCTCCATTTATCATGATGTTGCTCATTGGTCCAGTTGTGAGGATTTTTGGTTTCTTTATGTTGATGTGTAATCCATACTGAAGGCTGTGGTCTTTGATCTTCATTAGTAAGTGGTTCAAGTCCTCTTCACTTTCAGCAAGCAATGTTGTGTCATCTGCAGAACACAGGTTGTTGTTAATGAGTCTTCCTTCAATCCTGATCCCCCATTCTTCTTCATATAGTCCATTTTCTCGTATTATTTGTTCAGCATACAGATTAAATAGGTATGGCGAAGGAATACAACCCTGACGCATACCTTTCCTGACTTTAAACCAATCAGTATCCCCTTGTTCTGTCCGAACAACTGCCTCTTGATCTATGTAAAGTTTCCTCATGAGCACAATTAAGTGTTCTGGAATTCCCATTCTTCGCAGTGTTATCCATAGTTTGTTATGACCCACACAGTCAAATGCCTTTGCATAGTCAATAACACATAGGTAAACATCCTTCTGGTATTCTCTGCTTTCAGCCAGGACCCATCCGACATCAGCAATGATATCCCTGATTCCACGTCCTCTTCTAAAACTGGCCTGAATTTCTGGCAGCTCCCTGTCAATATACTGCTGCAGCTGTTTTTGAATGATCTTCAGCAGAATTTTGCTTGTGCATGATATTAATGATATTGTTCTCTAATATCCACATTCATTTGGATCACCTTTCTTGGGAATAGGCATAAATATGGATCTCTTCCAGTCAGCTGGCCAGGAAGCTGTCTTCCATATTTCTTGGCATAGATGAGTGAGCACCTCCAGTGCTGCATCTGTTTGTTGAAACATCTCAATTGATATTCCATCAATTCCTGGAGCCTTGTTTTTCGCCAATACCGTCAGAGCAGCTTGGACTTCTTCCTTCAGTACCATCAGTTCCTGATCATATGCCACCTCTTGAAATGGTTGAATATCAACTGATTCTTTTTTGGTATAATGACTCTGTGTATGCCTTCCATCTTCTTTTGATGCTTCCTGCATCATTTAATATTTTCCCCATGGAGAACTTCACTATTGCAACTTGAGGCTTGAATTTTTTCTTCAGTTCTTTCAGCTCTGTATAAATGTTCTTTATTGTGTTGAGAAATTTTCCTTCTATTCCTATTTTGGTGAGAGTTTTTATCAGGAATGAGTGTTGAACTTTGACAAATGCCTTTTCTGCATCAATTGATAAAATCATGTGATTCTTGTCTTTGGTTTTATTTATGTGGTGGATTACATTAATTGTTTTTCTAACATTGAACCATCCCTGCATACCTGGTATGAATCCCACTTGGTCATGATGAATTTTTTTTTTTTTTGATATGTTGTTGAATTCTATTGGGTAGAATTTTATTGAGGATTTTTGCATCTACATTCATGAGGGATATAGGTCTATAATTTTCTTTTTAGTGGTGTCTTTACCTGGTTTTGGTATCAGGGATATGGTGGCTTCATAGAATGAGTTTGGTACTATTCCATCATTTTCTATGCTCTGAAATACCTTTAGTAGTAGTGGTGTTAACTCTTCTCTGAAAGTTTGGTAGAACTCTGCAGTGAAGCCGTCTGGACCAGGGCTTTTTTTTGTTGGGAGTTTTTTTGATTACCTTTTCAATCTCTTCTTTTGTCATGGGTCTATTTAGTTGTTCTACCTCTGTTTGTGTTAGTTTAGGTAGGTAGTGTGTTTCTAGGAATTCATCCATTTCTTCTAGGTTTTCAAATTTGTTTGAGTGTAGTTTTTCATAGTAATCTGATATGATTCTTTTAATTTCAGTTGGGTCTGTTGTAATATTGCCCATCTCATTTCTTATTTGGGTTATTTGCTTCCTCTCCTGTTTTTCTTTTGTCAGTTTGGCCAGTGGTTTATCAATTTTGTTAATTTTTTTCAGAGAACCAGCTTTTGGTCTTGTTAATTCTTTCAATTGTTTTTCTGTTTTCTATTTCATTTAGTTCAGCTCTAATTTTTATTATTTTATCCTTCTGCTGCCTGTGGGTTTCTTTTGTTGCTCTCTTTCTATTTGTTCAAGCTGTAGGGATAGTTCTTTGATTTTGGCCCTTTCTTCTTTTTGGATGTGTGCATTTATTGATATAAATTGGCCTCTGAGCACCACTTTTGCTGTGTCCCAAAAGTTCTGATAGGAAGTGTTTTCATTCTCATTGGATTCTCTGAATTTCTTTATTCCATCCTTAATGTCTTCTATAATCCAGTCTTTCTTGAGTGGGGCATTGTTCAGTTTCCAAGTGTTTGATTTCTTTCCCCTACTTCTCCTGTTATTGATTTCTACTTTTATGGCCTTATGATCAGAGAAAATGGTTTATAATATTTCAATGTTTTGGATTCTGCTAAGGCTTGCTTTATGACCTAATATGTGGTCTATTCTAGAGAATGTTCCATGTGCACTAGAAAAGAAAGTGTTCTGTATATGTCTACAAGGTCAAGTTGGTTGATTGCTGCATTTAGATCTTCCGTGTCTTTATTGTGCTTCTTTCTGGATGTCCTGTCCTTCACTGAAAGTGGTGTGTTGAAGTCTCCTACTATTATTGTGGAGCTGTCTATCTCACTTTTCAATGCTGATAGAGTTTATTTTATGTATCTTGCAGCCCTGTCATTGGGTGCATAAATATTTAATATGGTTATATCTTCTTGGTGTACTGTCCCTTTAATCATTATATAGTGTCCTTCCTTATCCTTTCTGATTGATTTAACTTCAAAGTCTATTTTGTCAGAAATTAATATTGCCACTCCTGCTCTTTTTTTATTGTTGTTTGCTTGATACACTTTTTTCCATCCTTTGAGTTTTAGTTTGTTTGTGTCTATAAGTCTAAGGTGTGTCTGTTGTAGGTAGCATATAGACGGATCTTGTTTTTTAATCCATCCTGACACTCTCTGTCTCTTTACTGGTGCATTTAGTCCATTGACATTCAGAGTAATTATGGATAGGTATGAATTTAGTGCTATCATTTTGATGTCTTTTTTTGTGTGTTGACAGTTTCTTTTTCCCACTTGATTTTATGTGCTGAGTAGATTTTCTTTACATATTGTCCTTTCCTCATATTTGTTATTGTTCATTTTGTTTCTGCTGAGTCTGTATTTTTCCCTTGTATTTTATTTTGATGAGTAGGATAGTTTGTCTTCTTTGTGGTTACCTTATTATTTACACCTATTTTTCTAAATTTAAAACTAACTTTCATTTCTTTGTATCACCGTATCTTCCTCTCCATATGGAAGGCGTATTATTACATTTTTTAGTCCCTCTTTATTATTTTAATGTTGTCTTCTTTTATATAATAACATCGCTGTTACCCTGTGTTGGGCTTTTTTTTTTTAAAAAAATCTTGCTTTGATTTTTTGGATTTCCCTGTCTGGGCTGACTTCTGGTTGCTCTGCCCAGTGTTCTAGTCTTGGGTCGATACCTGATATTATTGATTTTCTAACCAAAGAACTCCCTTTAGTATTTCTTGTAGTTTTGGTTTGTTTTTTATGACTTCCCTCAACTTGTGTTTTTCTGGAAATGTCTTAATTTCACCTTCATATTTAAGAGACAGTTTTGATGGATAAATGATTCTTGGCAGGCAATTTTTTTCCTTCAGTTTTTTAAATATGTCATCCCATTGCCTTCTTGTCTGCATGGTTTCTGCCGAGTAGTCCGAGCTTATTCTTATTGGCTCTCTCCTTTGTAGGTGACTTTTCTTTTATCCCTGGCTGCTCTTATAATTGTCTCTTTATCTTTGGTTTTGGCAAGCTTGATTATAATATGTCTTGGTGACTTTCTTTTAAGATCTACCTTATGTGGAGTTCGATGAGCATCTTGGATAGATATCTTCTCATCTTTCACAATATCAGGGAAGTTTTCTGTCAACAAATCCCCAACAATTCCCTCTGTATTTTGTGTCATCCCTTCCTGTTCTGGTACTCCAATCACTCGTAGGTTATTTCTCTTGATAGAGTCTGACATGATTCTTAAGGTTTCTTCATTTTTTTTTAATTCTTTTATCCGATTTTTCTTCAAATATATTAGTGCCAAGTGATTTATCTTCGAGTTCATAAATTCTAGCTTCTACTTGTTAAATTCTCTCCTCTGACTTTCTATTGAGTTATCTAATTCTGTAATTTTATTGTTAACCTTCTGAATTTCTGATTGCTGTCTATCTATGGATTTTCACAGCTTATTAAAGTTTTCATTATGTTCCTGAATAATCTTTCTAATTTCTTCAGTTGCTTTATTTGTGTGTTCCTTGGCTTGTTCTGCATATTGCCTCATTTCCTTCCTGATATCTTCAAGGGTTCTATATATTAAACTCTTGTATTCCGCATCTTGTATTTCCAGGAATGCACTTTCATCTAAAAGATCCCTGGATTCTTTGTTTTCAGAGCCTGTTGAGGTGATCATGGTCTGTTTCTTTATGTGAGTTGATATTGACTGTTGTCTCCGAGCCATCTATAAGTCATTGTATTAGTTTATACTTGCTTACTGTGTCATAGCTGCTTGCTTTGTTTTGTTTTGGTATACCCCTTGAGTTGCTTGAGTGAGTTAGCTTGATTATTTTCGCCTTTGGAGTTCTAGTGTCCTGTCCCCAGCTGGCTAGAGCTGTTACCAGGTGTATCAGTCTAGGAGTCCATTCAGTTTTCTTGTATGAATTCAGCTTAGGTTTCCAGGTTGCTGATATCAAGTGTGTGGTACAGGCTCTGTCCTACAGTCTTAGAGGGGCAGGGGTGATTGGTGTATATACCCGTATCTGATTGCAGCAGGGGGTCATGCTCTGAACAAGGCAGGGGGTTGGGTACTGACCCCAAGTGTCTCTGAGGAAAACATGTCTCTGTTCTCTAGAGCGTGCTGGGGGGTGTGTTCTGCAGATGGACCATGGTCACCCAAAGTTTTTTTTGTAAGGATTGGGAGGTACCAGTTATCTTTGGCCCCCTGTCTCGGGTGGCTGGGTGACCTGAGTGGAGCTAGCAGTCCTTAGGTCCCTGTTGTGGGTAGGTGAGAATCTTGTTTAATAGGCAAAGCAATGTCAAACATCAAACACCCACCTCTCCACCGCACAGCTGAAATGGTTGGAGTTTGTCAACAAGGGCCTATTCTCCCGAAATAGGCCCACACAGGTCCATGCAGAAGGGAAAGGTGCTCAAGGTCCACGGACAGTTTATGCCTGGACAGGAGCCACTTCTGTCCTGAGCTCCCCGGTTAATGAAGCTAGCAAATTATTTTTTCCCCCAGTTGCAAATTTTTTCCTTCCCCAAGGCCAGGAGCAGGGCTCCAGGTGCTCACCAGGGTCTATCTCAGGCCCAGGGATTCAGCCACCTAAGCCGGCTTGGGGGCAGGGCACGGTAAAATATACGCAAATACTTAGCTTTTGCTGAGAGCACGCCATTCTCCTCAGGTTCCGGAGGTGTGAGTGGGCTGTGTAGCTGGCTGCTTCTCCCTGAAGAAACTGCGGCTGAACATGAGTACCAGCCCGCCACTGCCGCTGCTGCCGCCACTCCAGGAATGGTGCCTGAGGGCTCCCCGTGACCCAGGTGCGGTAACTCCTGTCCACTTCTGAACGGCCTCTTCCTCCCCCTGCCCCTCAGTTCGTTGTCTAAGCTTGCCTTTGATGCTCAGGGCTCCCAGCTTGTCACAAATATACTCATTTCACTTGTTTTTTTTGGGTCTTTGTTGTAAAGAGGGCTCGATGGAAGCATCTGTCTATTCCGCCATCTTGGCTCTGCCTCTGAAAATGTAACTTTTATATCAAAACCTCTCTTTTCAAAATATACATTCTAAGGGCACATGGCTGTGAATTTTCAGTTAAAAAATATGAAAAAATTTGAATCTAGAATAACATGCAGAGCGAGTTTTGTACTTTGTTCCTAAATTACTATGTATGTTCTAGAATGTCTGTCTACCTACCTAGTCATCTATCTGCCTGTCTTTCCACTATTTATCTACATTAAGTCTGAATGTGGTAATTTTTTAGCCTAAAAAGAATACGCATCTCACAACTCTGCGTTTGGCCTTCCTCTGGCCACCTAAGGAAACCCTGGTGGTGTAGTGGTTAAGTGCTACCACTGCTAACCAAAAGGCCACCAGTTCAAATCCACCAGGTGCTCCTTGAAAACTCTATGGGGTGGTCCTATTCTGTCCTATAAGGTCACTATGAGTTGGAATTGACTCGATGGCAATGGGTTTGATTTGTTTTTGGCCACCTAAACATCTGTTTGGGTACTTTTCTCACTCCTTCTTTGTGATAGGATGGTCCCTTTCTTCATGCTTCTTAGAGAATCTGAAACTGCCTCTTACTGTTTTTGGATTCCTGTCGTGGATGACTGTATTATCATTCACAAATCTTTGATATCTTTTGAAAGAGCTTTATATTTTCCTTTATATGGCAACCTTGGGCATGTGGAGTGCTTTAGCCAATAAAATATAAACGGAATTATTTTGTATCATTTTAAGAGCCATTTATCTCTTTTCCCATGTCACAACAGCCCAAAAAACCCAGAGAGAGGCTTCTACTTATCTATGTCCTGCAATCAATATGAAGTGGAGCAGAGATACATGTACCCAAGATGGACTTGTGATATAAGGGGGAAAAAAAAGTCTTAACATTATAGGTACGGATATTTGGGGACATTTGTTGTCAAAACATATCCTAACCCTGACTGATACATCTAGTGTTTCAGTCTTTTTCAAAGGGCTACTTGAAGGGAATGTAGAGAAAGGCAAGACAGTAAAGAATGTTCCATAGGTTGGAAGCGGAGAAAAGGGATGACCCTTAAGGGACTATTCCCTTAAGTGTATGTGCTGGTTTGTTTCTGGCTAGGGAGGTAAGAGATCAATCTCCACCTACTAGTAGGCCCCCAGAGAGACTACCAGCCAAGAAGGTAAAGTTACCTATCATGACAATGATGTACCTCCAACTAACTGAGTGTATGGAACATGGTATGTAAAGTGCCATGCTTTTCCTTTTTTGGATCGGGGTAACTTGTAAAACAGACAAATCAGTCTCAGAAGAAATATTAGCAGAATGCTCCTTAGAATCGAGAATGGCAATACTTGGCTCACTTACTTTGGACATATCATCAGGAAAGACCAATTGCTAGGAAAAGACACCATGTTTGGTAAAGTAGATAATGAAAATGAGGGAAACCCTCAATGAGATGAGTTGACACAACAGCCTAACAATGGGCTCAAACATACCAATAATCATAAAGATAGCGCAGCACTGAACAATGTTTCATCCTGTCATACCTAAGTTTGCTATGAGTTGAAGCAACAACAGCAACTTGGAAAAATGGTCATGTAACAAATTCCCCTACTCAAAAGTTTAAGACTTTTTCTGAACCATATCCCAGGACAATACTACCTCTTGGAATATCCCAAGAGGGAGATTTGTATATAAAATGGTTATTATATATGGAACCATTATCTTCAAAGAGTGGTAAAAGATATCCTGAAAAAGCTCTGTTGTTTTTAGGTGCCGCAGAATCGGTTCCGACTCATAGCGACCTTCTGTGCAACAGAACAAAACATTGCCTGGTCCTGTGCCATCCTCACATTGTTATGCTTGAGCCCATGGTTGCAGTCACTGTGTCAATCCATCTCATTGGGGGTCTTCTTCTTTTTTGCTGATCCTCTACCACACATGATGTCCTTCTCTAGGAATTGATCCCTCTTGATAACATGTCCAAAGTGTGTGAGAAAAAGCTCTGTGATTATCTTATTCGCAAAGCCAAAATGTCACTGGTGTTTATTTTCTTGAAGCAAATCACTTTCCTTAGCCATGGATTGATTGTATATGTTCTGGTGGGTAGATCTCTACACTTGAGGTTACTACACAGCCAGCTCTTCAAGAAAAGAAGCGATGAAGGAAACTCAAACAAAGGGGAGGTGTGTCTTTCTGATAATCCTTCATGTTTCAGGAGTCTATATTTAGTGATATAAACAAATGGGAAACATTAAAAATGGTTTTATAAGAGCTTCGGTTTCCTCATATATCAAAGAGCCTGGAATACAGGATTCTTCTATCTCTTTAAAATCTATGGTTCCAAACACGATGCTTCTTTGAATTTTTTAACCCAGGGCAATGTGGTACAATGAACTATATTAAACTGAGTGAATATTAAAGGCATCAATCTGGTGAAATAAATTATGTTTCCATTTATTCTATGGAAGGATTTCTAAATTGAATCATAGAAACAATTGCTGCTCCACCTGGGACATGCAAACTCAATTAAGCTTCAGAATTTTTTTTTTTTTTTTCAGGAGAATTCAGTGGCCCTGCATAGACTGTGTCAGAGCTGGACATTCATCAAAAATTGAAGCATCTGGAAAAATCAAACCTTTCCTCAGTGACAATAAATTATACTTTCTAAAAAGAATGTTACTGTATCCCAAAGACATTTACTTGTGAAAAACAATCTCCTGTACCTATCCTAATACTTCAAAACATTTGATTCCAAATGCGATGCCATGGTTAATATTGTTTGCCCAGCAAGCTTGTGGGCGTGTGCTCACATACTCACTGCTGAAGGTTACGAGCAGACTCCTAACCATTTACAATGTACTGATTTCTGCTGTTGTGAAATAGCATAGATGAACTCATGTCTTATTTAACTGAGGTGTTATGAAATTTTTTACTTCTATATTTAAAAAATTTGACATTCTCCCTTTGAACATTAAGCAGCCAAAATATTTTATTTTCTCCTTTCTTTTCCATTTCTTCTTGGTAGAACTATCATTTCTTTTTACCTACAGTATTCATGCCTGGTGATGCAAATGGTTAACATACTCTGTTGCTAACCAAAAAGTTGGAGGTCTGAGTTCACCCAAAGGTTCCTCAGAAGAAAAGCCTGGCAATCTTTAAAAAAATCAGCCATTTAAAACCCTGTGGAGCACAGTTCTACTCTGATGCAGGTAGATCACCATGAATTCAAATTGACTCCACGACAACTGGTTATTTATTGTCTTTATTACAAGTTGTGATATATAAAACATGTAAGTCAGAATGCATAGTCTAAAATGTAACTGAATATGGCAAAATACACCATTATATGTATGTCCTAAGTTATCTAGTGCTTCTACAACAGAAATACCACAAATGAGTGACTTTGACAAACATTTATTTTCTCACAGTTAGGGGACTAGAAGTCCAAATTCGTGGTGCTGATTCTAATGGAAGGCTTTCTGTCATCTCTGGAGGAAGGTCCTCATCTGTTCTGAGCTTCTGCTCCTCGGAAATCTTCATGTGGCTTGTCATCTCTCCTTCCATATCTCTACTTCACTTGTTTAGTCTCTTTCTCAAAAGAGATTGACAAAAAACACCCTACACTAATCCTGTTTCATTAATGTGACAAAGACAACCCATTCTCAAATGGGATTATAAAGCCACAAAACCAAACTCAGTGCCACTGAGTTGATTCTGACTCATGGAGACACTACAGGACAGAGTAGAACTTCCCCACAGGGTTTCAAAGGCTATAATCTTTATGGAAGCAGAGGTTAGGATTTACAGCACTTATTTTGGAGGAACACAATTAAATCCAAAACATTCCACCCTTTGGCCCCCCAACATTCATGTCTTTGCCACATACAAAACACATTCACCGCATTACATCATGCCAGAAGTCTTAAATCAACTCCAAGTCCAAAATTTCATCTTCTGAATCATCGAAATTAAATATAGATTAAACATTAGGCATGTTCTATCCTGGGGCAAAATTCTTCATCTGGAAACCTGTGAAACCTAGAACACAGATTATCTGCTTCCAAAATATAATGGTGAAAGAGGTACAGGGTATACATTTCCATTATAAGTGGGAGAAATTGGAAGGAAAGAAGGGATAACAGGCACCAAACAAGTCCAAAGCCCAGTTGCACAATTCACATTTGCTCTCAAGGCTTGAAAATAATCCTCTGTTCCCTGAGACCATCTGGGCAATGGCCTCACCCTCCAGACTCTGGGTGGAGACCCCTGGGTCCTGAGCATCATCACCTTCCTGGCCCTCTGGGATGGCAGCTCTGCTCCCTCGGCTTTAGGCAGCCCCATTCTTCTAATCCATGAGTGGCAACCCTATCCCCTTAGCCCCAGCAAGCCCTGTTCTTCAACTCCTTGGGTATAGCAGCCCTGCCCTGTTGGCTTTGCCAGGCAGCCCCATCCCTCTGGCTCACCTTAACCACAGCCCCACACTCTGAAACCGAGTTGGTGAAGATCCAACTCTTTGAAACCTGGGAGGTTGTGGCCCCACCCTTTGAGATCCAGTGGACAGTGCCTCCTCCCTTTTAAATTAAGAAGTCCCTGGTTTTAGTGGAAGGTTCTCTCTCCTCTGTTGGTTCTGGTGGAAGGTCTTTGTCTCTTCTGAACTTCTGCTCCTGGGCAATCTTCATGTGGCCTGGCATCTCTCTTCCCACATCTCTACTTTTTTCACTTGCTTGTTTAATTTCTTTTGTGTCTCAAAGGAGATTGACTCAAGACACACCCTATACTAATCCTGCCTCATTAATACAACAAAAACGACCCATTCTCAAATGAGATTATAGCCACAGGCATAGAAGTTAGGATTTACAACACAAATTTTGGGGTGACACAATTCAGTTCATAAGGATCCTGTAGAGTCAATTCTGACTCAGAGCAACCCTATAGGACAGGGTAGAATTGCCCCACAGGGTTTTTAAGGAGCGGCTGGTGGATTCCAACTGCTGACTCTTTGGTTAGCAGCTCTGCAACCAGGGCTCCCTAATTATCTTAGAATAACAATTTTGTGATCCTTATCTTTTTTTACTCTAAAATTACTTACTTTACACATGCTCTGAGATTTTCTGCCTTTTTGCTTTTGTTAATGTAGTTCCTTGACTTAGAATACCTTTCTCCATCTCTTTCTTCTTTTCTGCCTCTCCTGAGTTCTGGTTGCAAGGCCTTCATGAAGTGATATCAGATCCAACCTGTCCAGGTCCTTAATGTTTCAGTCCTCTTCTGACCTTTATGGTGTCTGTCACTAGTTGTCAGTCATTGTGACAAGTAATTTATTATTATTAAAAAACAAAAAACACTTTTGTGTTTGTGTCTATCTCTAGCAAGTACACCATAAGTTCCTTAATGGTGAGGATCACATCTTGTATTTGTGTGTTCCAAATCATATAACCCAAAGCCTTATACTTCCAAAGTATTTGTATGTTGATTCTCAGATGTGAAATAGATGTCTTCTTTCCATTCACAACTGCAAGGTGCAAATTAGTAGCCTGTTAGATGCTAAGGGGAGCAAATTCCTACTATTCTTTTCTTTTAGATTCTTAGGTGAAATCAGGTTTTTGTGTATTTTCTGTTGAAAAGCAAGGGTTCAAAATCAGATGAGCTAAAGAGGGCCATATAGGCTGAGGTAATGGTTTACTTACTTTTTTGGTGGCAATTTTACTGAGACTATACTTTACACACTATACAATTTACCCAAGTAAAGTGTACAATTCAATGATTTTTAGTATATTCACAGAGTTGTGCAACCACCCCCCAAAACCCTGTACCCTTTAGCAGTTACCCTCAGTTTGTGTCCTATTGTTCCCTCTTACTCTAGGCATCCCCTAATTTATCTCTACAGATTTTCCTGTTGTGGACATTTGATATAAATGCAACCATATAATATGCAGTCCTTTGTGACTGGCTTCTTTCACTTAGCATAATATTTTCAAGGTTCATTCATGTTGTACCATTCATCAGTACATCATTCCTTTTTATGACTGAATAATATTCCATTGTGTAGATATACCACATTGTGTTTATCCATTCATCTGTTGCTAAACATTGGATTGTTTCCAATTTGGGATGTTGTTTTAGTTATCTAGTGCTGCTCCAACAGAAATACCACAAGTGGATGGCTTTAACAAAGAGTTTATTTCCTCACGGTAAAGTAAGCTAAAAGTCCAAATTCAGAGTGTCAGCTTCAGGGGAAGATTTTCTTTCTCTGTCGGCCTTATCATCAACCTTCCCCTAGACTAGGTGCTTCCCTACACAGGGACCCCGGGTCCAAAGGATGTGCTCTGCTCCTGGTGCTCCTTTCTTGGTGGTATGAGGTCCCCCCTCTCTGCTCACTTCCCTTTCCTTTTTATCGCTTGAGAGATAAAAGCTGGTGCAAGTCACACTCCAGGAAAACGCCCTTTACATTGGATTAGGGATGTGACCTGTGTAAAGGATAGCATTACAATCTCACCCTAATCCTCTTTAACATAAAATTACAATCACAAAATGGAGGACAACCACACAATACTGGGAATCATGGCCTAACCAAGTCGACACATATTTTTGGGGGACACAATTCAATCTACGATGGATGTCATGAATAATGTTGCTATGAATGTTTGTGTACAAGTTTTGGTGTGGACATGTTTTCATTTTACTTGGGTAGATACTTAGGTATGCAATTGCTGGGTCATATGGTAACTCTGTATTTAACCTTCTGAGGAACTGGCAAATTGTATCACAAAGTGGCTGCAGTATTTTATATTCTCACCACAATAAATTAGGGTTCCACCTTCTTTTTCATGGTAATATAAAAAACTAACAAACACATTTAAAAAACCCTCCCAAAGTGGAAATATAAACACCAACTTGGTCTCAACTTCTGGGAGGCAATTTGGGATGATGAAGACTACTGTGTCAAGAGTTGAATCCCCTTCCAAGAGGCAGAGGGCCTCTACCTAGCTCTAGCCTGCTGTGCCTAAAGATTGTGGTTCCTTGTTGCCAAATCTGGTTTTTCAAGAGAAGACAAGTATTTGATATTTATGGCACTTTTCAAAATTTTTATATTTTGGTAACAAATTAAAGTTCCCATATGCTAGCTACATGTGGTTTGCTATTTTGTGTTCTCTGCTATAGAGAATACCAGTGGTTTCTCAGGTCACAGATGATATTAAAGTCCCTGAGGGTACTTCCGTCAGAAGAACAATGGCTGTTTCACTGTCCCTACCCATGGAACTCCCTTTCCACCCTCCTTATCTGTGTCTCCTATGGGGTAACTTTGTATATTCTGTAAGCATTTTTTTTTTTTTTTGAAAGCAAAAGAAAAAGTTTTATTTGGTTGGCCAAGTGAAGGAGCACACCAGGACTTATGTCACCAGGATGGCTCCCTGAACAATGGCTGAAACCGTTTTTATTTGGGGTAAGAAAGGAGGAAGGGTCCTTGTGGTAAAGAGCAAGGTTGTTGATTGGTCTGGCCCCAAAAGGCTTTCCCGGGGAAAGTTCAGTCGTCTGCACTTGCTCAGTCCAAAAGGGGAAGGGTCTCTCAAACCAAATCTTAGGCGTGGACACTTCACTTTTGAAAGTCTTCCCCCAATCCTGGGCCGCTAAAGTTTAGTTTCGTCTGGCCAGAGAAAAGTTCTGGGGTCACCCAGAGGATGGGGTCGATGATTCTGCACGTCAGGCGGGCCAGATTTGGTCTTAACTGGTTCTGTCCCAGCCTCCTGTTTATCTTATCTTGGGCAGGAAGTTGGCTGATTGCCTAAAAAACATCTGGAAAACCAGTTAGAAGGGGAGGTGGCTCAAGCTACCCTACTTACAAGTTGGGGGTTGGTAATGGTGCCTGGAGGCTGTTGCCTTTGTAAGCCCTTTTTGTGGCAGTATAGAGACCATCTGTGATCAGGACCTCGTATCAATTGGTAACATTTCTGCCTGAAACTGAGATCAAATGTGCTAGGTCAGGTTAAGTAAACTGGTCCCTTTCGAGGAAGGAATCATTTGGATTTTCGTTTCCTGTTTCACTCATCTCTCAGAGTTCCCTGAGCAACACAAGGACTGTGGAGTTTCTGGTGAAGTTCCTGCATATCTAACCTTTAGCACAGGGTGCAGAATCCACATAGAGCAGACCCTGAGAGGCTGACTATCATCGATCATTGCAAATCTATATGAAGTCTGGGCTAATGTTCTAAATCTAGTTAGATGCATCTGTATTTGCCCAGGCTGATACATATGATGTTCTTACCACTGTACTTTTGCTTAAGATCTGCGCCAATGAGTAAAAATACTGCAGTTTGTCAAACTGCCTAAACAGTTCTCCTTGAAAAAAAAAAAAATTTTTTTTTTTTTTTTTAGCACAGTTGGATTCAGGGCTTTAAGACTGTGATGGTTAATTTTATGTGTCACTTGACTAGGCTATGGTTCTGAGGAAGAGCGTCAAAAGTCAGGCTCTTGACCAAAGTAAAAATTCTTAATTCGATTGCAAGTTTTAAACTCTATGGTATTTAATGCCTGATATCTGGTATCTAAGGAAATGTTTTCTTTGTATCCAAGCCATGAACTAATGTCAGTTTGTTTCCAAGGAGCCCTTATGTAATCTCTGTTTCCAGAAATGAATGGCAAGTGTCCTGTAAACCCTCTGTAGTCACTAAGCAGTAACTAGTCAACAAAGCACGTATCACCAAGTGGTAACTAGTCAACAAAGACTCTTTAAGGCACCCCTGTAAAACCATATATGCTGTATTTACCAATCACTGCAAAGTCTCTACCTTTGTTAACCCACCTTTGATTTTTACAAATCACTAGGTAAGCCAATCAGAATATTATGATCGTTACTTCCTGGTTTAACAATATAAATATTGACTGGATGCCTGTAACTCCTTAGAGTGTGCTGGAGTTCACTTTGCGAGATTCAGTGCCTCCCCAACTCAAGCTGCCCTCGCTTCAATAAATGTTTCTTATTTTAAAATTCAAAGAGACTCAGCATTTTGCTCTGAGACAGTTCCCATGGTTTGGCAAACACCAGTCTAGTTGCTATTATGGAGTAGTTACAGGTGATCAAATCAGTTGGCCTTGGATAGAGCAGACTACCTTCCATATTGTAATGTAACATAATGTAATGTAATGCAATACAACGCAATGCAATATAGTATAATCATCTTCCATAACGCAACCTAATGTAATGTGATCAATCAGTTGAGGTCATATCAGTGTAGGGTGAATCCTAAACCTAATCACTTCTAAATTATAAAACACCAGAATATACAGTGAGGCACACATGGGGGGAAGGGAGATGATGACATGTGAGCCTTATCTACAAGCAAAGGAACACCCAAGGATCACGAGCAGACACCATAAACTAAGAGAAAGACTCACAGATGAAATCGACGTGGTTGAGATCCAGATTTGAACTTTTAGCCTCCAGAACTGTGAGAAAATACATTTCTGTTCTCTAAAGCCACTCATTTATGGTATCTGTGTCACAGCTGCATGAGGTAAATAAGACAAAGCCTACATGATGCTTTGTGGAAACAAGAAAAGTCCTCCTCTGGGAGAAAGATAAGGTATCATCCTGGGCACTGGCAGCCCCTGTGACACAGTAGGGATGCCAAGGAGAAGCTGTTTTTTATAGGAAGAAAAAGGCACCCAGAGCAAAAGGCTGGGCAAGTGGAACATGGCTGAGTTTCAGCCCCCTGATACCCTCAGCCCAGTGCCTTCATGCACTGCATGAACTGCACAACCATATCTTGTGTCCCTGGCTAGAGATGCTATTTGTTCAGACATTGTTGTTGTTAGGTGCCCTCAAGTTGGTTATGACTCATAGCAACCCTATGTTCAAAAGAACAAAACACTGCCCAGACCTGCATCATCCTCACAATTGTTGCTATGCTTGAGCCCACTGTTGCAGCCACTGTGTCAATTCATTTCGTTGGGGGTCGTCTTCTTTTTCGCTGACCCTCTATCCTACCAAGCATGATGTCCTTCTCCAGGGACTGGTCCCTCTTTATAACATGTCCAAAGTACATAGGTCAGACATTACTGGGTTCAAATCCCAGCTCTGTCACTTATAAGCTGTATGCCCTTGGGAAAATCAGTTAATGTCTTAGGAACTTGGGTTTTTCTTTCATAAAATGGAGATAATAACTACATGTTAGTTGAGAAAGGACTGAAAGAGAGAATGTATGGAAGACACCCAGTGCAATGCCTAGCAAATGGTAGATAGGAGCTCAATAAATGGGAAGTCATTATTATTAGGATACATTGTTGAGAAAAATTATCCAGAACTCAGAACTAAGGTGTAAGTTTGACTGCATGTCCTTTCCATGGTAAGCTGGAGCACTGTCTAACAGGCCCACCAGAAAATTGTTTCATTCTCTACAACATTATTCAGACCTTTGTTTATTTTACTACTGATTAGGGCCCAAACTCTGAAGTTATATATTAAATCTTATTGATGTTTTTCTGTTAAAGATGGAAATAATTTCTGTCTGGTAGAAAAGATTAACCCAAAGGTTATAGAGTTATTACCCACTAGGATATTAACCAGTTTTGTATCTAACCTAGTAATCTAGTTTTCTTTCAGTGCCTATATACATTGTATATTGAATTCTCTTTGAACCAGCTTTACCATTCAATTGTTTCCTCATTAATTTATATGACAGCTATAGTTTTAACTTTTTTTTGAACATTATACTTTGACAACATCCTTAGCATGCACACACAGGTATATGCCTTTGAATAAGTGACTGGTTCCACCAATTAAAATATGGCTATTCCCCCCGCCCCTCCCCACACCCCTGTAAAAAAAAAATCTGTAATTCCAGTGAATCTCTGAGATTCTAATAAAATCTAGAGATTTCGGAGAATCCCAGGGTCATTACTCAGTTCCTCCTTTACCTTTCCTACTGAAGATCAGTAGGGTTTTACCTCAGGATTTTCATTTCCAGTAACCACCAACCAGCGTGTGTGTTGTAAGGGAGGGATTACCCCATAAGCAAGGTATGCACAGGTTTACTTGTGCTTACTTACTAATCTGCAGCACACAATTTCACCTCATCAAAGATGTGGTGAAATCCACGTGAAACCATGTACTGCAGATTAGTAAGTAAACACAAGTAGGCCCATGCATACCTTGCTTACTGGTTAATCCAATCCTGCCACCAACCCTTTCCTTCCTCTCTGGGCCTTCTTTGTTTAGCTGATTGTGAAGTAAATGAATGCTTTCAAACCAACCCGCCTGGCCTTCTCTTCCCATCTCAGAAATAAGTACCCAAAGCAATTCTGTTTTAAATATTTGTACTCTTAATATGACACACACACAACGGTTAAGAAAGAAACAAAGGGTGAATTACAGAGAGTTCACATTCTTAACAAGTACTTGTCATGTTTGTCTCCTCCTTCCCTCCCTTCTTTACCCAACCCTATCCCTTGCCCTTCCCCAATCTTCCTTTAATCTGTAAATGAGTCAGCTCTGCTTTCAGTGATGTAACCTCTTTTCTTTTTTTCAAGCTCCTTTAAAGTTCCCTTGGGAGTTTCAAATCATCCCTTCTAGCCACTGCTCTTTTATTCCTAGGGGCTTGACTTACCAAGCCCTCTATCCTCTTTGAGAGAGGCATGAACTCATCTGCCATTCAAGTTACCCAGATCCGGCAGGATCTTTTTACATTTGGAGGAAGCTCCAAACTGGTGTCTCTAACCTCCAGGTCCACTACCTGGCCTGGCCTCTCCTATACCTAGCAAAAGTCAATTTAGGTCATTGCCTTGAGTGACCTGTTGAGCAGGCATTCTCAATTGAGGAGGTGGGTGGCGGGGAGGAGTATTACAATGCTGAGAATGGAATGGGGAATGGGGAGTGGGAGGGAAAAGGCAGGCCAATGTCTTTTGAAAAGGCACTTACTTCACTGTAACTTTATAGTAAAAATTACAGAGAATTAAGCTTGACAAATTAAGCATGACAAAATTAGCTGATGGCGATGTACTGAAGATGCAGTACTTCTCTACAGTGGGACGGGGTGGGATGCAGAATTATTAGAATCTCCTGGAGATTGAAGATTTTTATATCTGTCAAAAATAGACATTTAAAAAAAACAGGTGAGGGGGTATTATGGGACTCTGGACAAAGCTTGGAAACTCTGGTGGCATAGTGGTGAAGGGCCATGGCTGCTAACCAAAAGGTTGGCAGTTCGAATCCATCAGGCACTCCCCGGAAACCCGATGGGGCAGTTCTACTCTGTCTTACAGGGTTGGTATAAGTCAAAATTGACTCGACAGCAACGGGATTTTTGGTTTGGACAAGTCTTTGGTGTAGCTCAATCCTTCTATTCTTCCAAATTCCCGAAAGGGTTTCACATAGCCTAAGCTATAATTTTACAACCCAGGAAAAAGTCAGCTGCAAGTGCAAAAGTTTCTAAGCTACATTCAAATTCTCTGTGGGGGGAAAAAAATTTAATAACCTACAAATTAGAAACAGTGTATGTGACACATTTAACTTTTAGCCATGTTCTGAAGAGAAATAAACTAATACAACACGCCTTGAATTTTTTGGATGAAATGTGGTTTTTATCAGTGAGTGTGCATATACATAACACAATATTATGAGGGAAGATTTATGATAACTCTGTGACTAGTGAAATGTTGCTTCAGGAAACATAAATCACTAGAGATCCAAGTAATAGCTTTCCCTGAGGGGTTTCTAAAGAATTTACATTTGAATTGGATCCTGGAACTCTAAATTCAAATTTATCACCAATTCTTCAAGACATATGGGAGTTACATAAAAGATAGCACTATAGACATGAAATTCCAGTGATAATAAATTGCTTAGGTCTTTTAACATTATTATCATGATTTTGTTACTCTACTAAACTGTTCCTTGTTCTAAATTCAGCTTGTCCCCATAGTATCAAGAATCTGACTTCAAATGGGTTTCCTAAATTGTCCCTTTTAATAAATACCACGGTTCTTTGAAATGTAAAAAGAAATCTCAGATGGAAAACCCAAGGATAAAAAAGAGCTGGAAATGTAAAATTCTTCATCTGGACTTCTTAAATCTGTGTTTCTTTGTGAACAAGACAGATGTATAGAGACAAAAATTATTTTCTAGGGCCTGAGCTCAAAGCTACTGTAAACACCAAGATATACAAGTCTTTACTGACTCAGTGATCAGTTTAGACTGCCGCTTGTGATTCATCTTTTCCATCATTATGAAACATGAAGTTAATTACAGGAAAAAATTGTTATTTGCCGTCAAGTTGGCTTCGACTCATGGTGACCTTATGTATAAGAGAATGAAACAATGCCCAATCTTGCGCTGTCTTCATGATCTTTGATGTGTTTGAACTCACTATTGTGGCTATTGGGTTAATCCATCTCACCAAACATGATGTCTTTTTTTCTATTAAGAACAGAGGATAACGCATTTAAGTATGGTGGATTTAAATGCATTCAATAAATGATTTTTCTTATCCGAAACCAAATACCTATTACCCACTGTTGTCGATTCTGACTCACAGTAACCCCACAGGACAGAACAGAACTATTCTATAGGGTTTCCAAGGCTATAATTTTATGGAAGCAGACTGCCACATGTTTCTCCCATGGAGAGGCTGGTGGGTTTAAACCACTGACCTTTGGGTTAGCAGCCCCTTCTTTGCTGTGGACTATTTGTTGAAACTTTCTGTGCCTCAGTTTCCTTAACAATAGTAGTTACCTCATAGAATTGTTAGAGGATTAAATGAGATCATACAAGTATGAAAACTATGTGCCTGGCACACAGTAAAGGGTCAATGCATGTCAGTTATTATAATTATTATCGTTAGCAGATGCAAATTATTGACAAAGAATGACTGAGGCTCTGAAATATAGCCTTTAATCTGTATTTTGGTATTGCTCTCCTTTCTAATTACATTTTACTTGGTGCAAAATGTGCCCATCAAATTCATACCATATTTTAAATTCATGCCCTAAAATAAGCTGTTACATATTTTATTTGGGGGCTTAAAGGGGTATCTCTTCTAACTGTCAAAATCACTCAGCTGTTTTATTACGAGAGAGGAGAGAGAAAATAGTATCTGTTGAACAAATATATTTTCTTTTTCTGTTATTGTTCATCTATAGAATGGGCAGGGCTCACCTTGGAAGATCTGGTGGGAGTAGTGCCATTTGAAATGAACAAAACGAGGCAGTGCAACACAAGAAAGTCCTGAGCTGACAGTTCCCAGGGTCCTGAAGAAATGAGAAGATTCATTAGAAGTCTTGAATTCCTTTGTAGAGTCTTCTTTGCATGACAAAACGACTCTTATTTTCCTGAAATTACAAATAATTTGTACTTACAATTTGAATAAACTAATTCTCATGTCACTGTGATTTAATGGCTGTTTTGCTACCACATCAGTCATGTTTGGCCAGCCTTGCTGTCTTCACATTTTTCTTGGTGTTTATCCTTAAACTTAGCAACCAAACAAACTTTGAGTGGAACATCAATATTTAAGAATGAAATGTATTACTGGTTTACTAACTGTTCCACAGATAGACTGCGCTTATGTGGTTTATATTTTTGTACTTTTGTTTGTGATACTCCGAATGCATGAAATACTTGTTTTTCTCTATTGACAACCTGTCAAATGTTGGTAAAAATGTGTCTTTAGTTCATTTACGAGATTTGTGTTATGCTAAGTGTTAGTGGATATACAAGCACAAGAACAGCAGAGTAATTTTATTAAAGAATCAAAAAGTAGCATATACATAAACGGGACATTTATCTTACGGCAGTGAGAAATTGAAGTCCCCCTTGCCCATAAACATGTTTTTCACTGAATTAAATAGCTATAAAAACTGTTTCTTGAAACAAAAATGTTTTAAGTTGAAAAAAAATGTTGACTGTTACTGAAAGCAAATTTTAAACAAACGGGTTTTTTTTTAATGCCACTTAAAAATTAAATAAAACTCTTGATTTATAATTACAAAATTATTATGTGTTTTTTTTACTTTAGAAACGACTTGAATGGATTCACTCCAAACCCATTTTATTTTAAAAATACTTTTTGAGAACTGAAAGTGATCAGCTGTCTTTTCAGGCATCAAATGGGACTAGACAAAAAGAAGCGTTTTTTTTCGTTAGCTTCTGGTCACGAACGGCGCCTTTTCCACCAATCAGACAACCTTCAGAACTGACAGGGTCTTTAAAGATTATTATTTTATATTTTCTCTCTACAGATAAGGCACCTGAGTCGCAGAGAGAGTAAGAGGCCTTTTTATAAGGTCACGGAGCTCTCCAGGTGCCCACTAAGGATCTGTCCCCAACTTCACCGTTAATGGAAGCAGCTAGCTAGACGCCACTGGGCCCTCATATGGACATTTCAAGTCTCCTGGGAAAATGACAGGAAAACCGTGGCTCTTAGGAGGTGTTCTAGCCCCTCTCCTGACTCCGCTTTCTCGTCTTCAGAGCGGCGGGCATGACGTACAGCTCCTTCTCGGGGAGGCGGGTATGGCGGGCTCCTACCGCTGGCCACGCACCCGGGCCTGGAGGCGGCCGGGCTCCTAGCTGTGTGAGGGACCCACACCAGGCGCCGCCTCGCACGTGTCTGCCCAGCGCCCCGGCCGCTGGCGTCGGGCCTCCGGCGCCGTCGCCCAATCGCTGCGGCCGCCTCGCGCTCAGACCGCGCCGCCGGCCGGGACAGAGCGGGCAGGAGCAGCGCCGCCAGCCGCCATGCGGTTCCGCTTCGGCGTGATAGTGTCGTCCGCGGGGCCCGGGGCCCACCCCGAGCTGCTGGTCGTGGGGTCGCGAGCCGAGCTGGGCCGCTGGGAGCCAAGCGGGGCCGTGCTCCTGAGGCCGGCGAGCGTGGGGCCACCGGCACCGCACGAGCCGGGCCTGTGGCTCGGGGAGGTGGAGCTGGCGGCCGAGGAGGCGGCGCAGGCCGGGGCGGAGCCCGGCCGCGTGGACACTTTCTGGTACAAGTTCCTGAAGCGAGAGCCGAGCGGAGAGCTCTCCTGGGAAGGTACGGGAGCTGCACGTTTTCCCGGCTTCGGCCCGGCCCCGCGCGCCGCAGCTGCGCGCTTTCCCGGAGCGTTCCCCAGCTTCCGGGCTTCGAACACCCGCCCCGCACCTCTCAGGGGCCCCGGGCTGATCTTGCTCTCCTAACGACACTGGGGCAGCGAGCCGCGCTTCCGGCTTCCTACGCGTTCCCATATTCACGCGCCGTTCCGCCTGTCGCTTAGCTCTTCTCTCTGAACTCTACCCCCACGTCCGGTACCCAGCTTATTTCCTAACGTGCCATCGTCGCGCCCGGATCTTCGTCCCACACACCCCGGGGCCCGTTCACCCTTTGTGTCGTCCCTGTACCCGGTCCGTGGGCTGCCTGGCCGGCCTTGGCGCTTGACTGTTTTCACTGCTCAACTCTGCTTTCATTGTTTTGTGTCCTGATTTTGTCTACAGTTCACTTAAAAAAAAAAAAAAAATCCAACCGGAGAGATTAATCCTCTTGCCAGTCCTAAAATGCAACGTGTGCAACTTACAGTACAGTATTTTGTTTTCTTAGATGTTGGGAGTGAGCAAATGGAAAGACGTTAACAGTCTCCTCTTTTGAGTTCATTTTTCAGCCTCGATGCTTGACAATTGAAATATGCCTTAATTTTTTAAAATACAAAAACAATACATGCTGGTTGCAAAAACAAGTCAAATACAGAAATATATATATATAAAACAAGTGTCTCCTCTACACAACACCAATATATGTGTGTGTTTTACGTAACAAAAATTGTATCATACATATATTACTCCTAATCTTGCCTTTTCTTGCTTAAAAATATGCTATGGATACCTTTCAGTGTCACTGCATATAAATGTATTTTTTTTTTAATGGCAGCATAATACTCTATTTTTGAATGCATCCTTCACCTACCAACGTGAATTTAGGTTTTTTTAGTTTTCTTTTGCTGTAAAGAGTAGTAGCATGATCCAAGTCTGTTTTCAGAGTTATCTTTGAGCTTTTGGTAGTGTTTCTGAATGGTAGATTCTTAGAAGTGAAGTTGTTAGGTCAGAGTGTAGCCACATTTTACAGTGGAGTAGGAACTGCCACATTGTACTCTGAAAAGGTTATACCAGTGTAGACTCCCACCAGCTATGTGTGAGTTTAGATGGCCCTTGCTTTAAATGAAATGTGTAAGATGGAGGATAGAGTGTATTGACTTAATAGTTGTCTAAATCCAGTGAAAGGAGTATGTCTTTAGAAGTTTATGGGGGAAAAATGGGCTACTGTGTTGTGGAAACAAACAGCAAAGAAGATGAGTATGCTGGAATATGTTTATGTATTGTCCTTCTTTTTTTGTACCTTACTGGGTTTTGTGGTTTGGTAGCACTTACTGCCTTTTTGTATTACCACACAAGGATATAAAGGCGCCCTCTTCAGTTTATACCCTTGCTTTACAGGGTATTACTCCAAAAAAAAAAGCTCTGAATAATTTGCTTGTATTTCTATTTTTTGATCTATCCACTTAAACCTTTTTTGTTTTTAGTTTTTCTGGTAGTTACTACATAAGTTTATATTATATATATGCATATATATTACATATTATCTTAGTTATTTAATGCAGCTATAACAAATACCACAACTGGATGGCTTTAATAAAAATTTATTCTCTCACGTTCTAGAAGGCTAGAAGTCTGAATTCAGGTTGCTAGCTCCAGCGGAAGGCTTTATCTTTCTGTCCGCTCTTGGGGGGAGGTCCTTGTCATCAGTCTTCCCCCGGTCTAGGAGCTTCTCAGTGCAGGGACCCTGGGTCCAAAGAACGAGCTCCCCTCCTGGTTCTTCATTTTTGGTGGCATGAGGTCCCTCTGTCTCTCTGCTCCTTCTCTCTTTTATATCTCAAAAGAGATTGACTCAAGATACATCCTAAACTTGTAGAATGAATCCTGCATAATTAACATAACTGCCTCTAATCCTGCCTCATTAACATCATACAGGTAGGATTTACAACACATAGGAAAATCACATCAGATGAGCAAATGGTGGACGGTCACACAGTACTGGGAATCATGGCCTAGCCAAGTTGACACAGATTTTTGGGGGACACAATTCAATCCATAACCCACATATATGTAATCTTTATATATTTATGTAAAGATTACATATGGACCCAAAACCAAAGAAAACCCATTACCATCGAGTCAATACCATATGTAGTCTTTATTAAAATCAGACACTAACTTTTGACATTTACTATGAAATGTGAGAAATTTAGCCTAGGTTCATGACCTCTCTCCTCCCCATGGGTTTTTGTATTATTATTTAAAATTATATGAGTCGGAATCGACTCGACAGCACTGGGTTCTGGGTACTGGGTATTTAAAATTATACATACGTGTATATTCAAAAATTATATACATAGTTACATATATATTAACTTTACAAAACTATCTTTTGAATTTCTGTTATATAGAAAGGTCTTTATCATATGATTCTAATATATAGAAAGTTAGTCTAATATAAGGGGATAAGAAAAATAGCTCACTTACACATCTCCCTTTCTGTCCTTGGTTCATCGTTACTTTTTGTCAAAACCAAAAAAATCCAAACCTGTTGCTGTCAAGTCAATTCTGCCTCATAGTGACCCTATAGGACAGAGCGGAACTGCCCCATAGGGTTTCCAAGGTGGATTCAAACAGCTGAGCTTTTGGTTAGCAGCCGAACACTTAAGCACAGTGCCACTGGGACTCTTTCCATTGTCAAGTTTTATATGATTTGTATTGTTTTCTAATTATTGATAGGTCCTTGGGTGATACGGATGGTTTGTGCCCCCTAGTAACTGAAAGGTTGGCAGTTTCAACTCAGTTGTGCCTTCGAAGAAGGGCCTGGCAACTTGCTTCCATAAAGATTATAGCCAAGAAAACCCAGTGGAGCAGTTCTACTCCGTATCACGTGGCGTCACATGAATTGGAATAGATTTGATGGAAGTGGGTTTTGGTTTTTTGTTTTTCTTGTTTTAGGCTGGTGTTTGAGTCTAACAATTGCAAGTTGACAGAGCATTATAAGAAGTGGTATAGCCAGATGATTAAGACCAGGGATTATGGAGTCAGATTGCTTGGGTTCAACTACTGGCTTTGTGACCTGTGTGAGTCACTTAACCTCACCATGCTGTTGTTGAAAGAATTCACCTGGTTAGTAAATGTAAAGAACTTAGAATAGGATGTTTTATTAAGTGCTAAGTAAGTTATTTTTACTATTATAATTGGGAAATCATTACTTGCTGTAGTGTAATTAGAGTCATAAAAAAGGAAATACAATTCTGTGACATGAAACCTGTCACAGAACCTGTGCTACTGGAAGGAAAAAAAAAAATTCTGTTTTCTTACATTATAAACCCTTCTCAAATAACAGAGTTTGCTGTGTTTCATATTTGGACCCTAATGTTCTTTTACAACTTGTTTTAAAATGTCTAGTTAATCTTTTAAAACTGATCCTCAAAATTACCTAATTGCCGGGGTGTCACCCAGTGCAGTAACTCATGGTGTCACTCCCTTCCACCCTCCCTTTCTCCCCACTCCTCCTTTCTCTCCCAGGCCTTCCACCCCTACTCCGGGTTCCCCCAACCGCCAGCCCCCACTGGGGATGGGCAGAGCTGCCTGGCCAGTTCCCACGGGTGTAGGGCTAGTGCCTTGCCACATGGCCCTGCCCCTCCTGTGCCCACCCCCCCCCCCGCCAGGGTCGGCCACCTGCATTTTAACTGGTGGGTGAAGGTGGGGTGAGGAGTTGCCACTGTCCTTACCCTGATGGTGAGGACCTGCCCACTGCCACTGCCACCTCAGACCCTATGGTCAATTTGGTGTTACCCCTTGTGATAGTGTCAGGGTGGGTCTGCACCCCCCACCCTACTAGTACCCACTGTTAATGGCATTATTTGGTGAGTGTAAGTTGCTTACCATATTTTTCCACAAATAATGGGCCCACACGTATAACATGTGGAAATAGAGAAATTAAGTAAAACAGTTCTGGTATGATAATGAACATGTTATTTGTGAAAAAGCACAGTACTTCTTGAAAATATTTTTTCCATGAATATTTGTGATTCCTGTTTTAATTTTCAATAATACATGGCTTTCTGGACACAGCTGTAAACCTGGGACTTTTTTTAATTGAACCCTTGGGTAATTGCATCCTTTTTTTGGATTTCATATTTTCCTCTTTCTCATGATACCTAATCATTTCTCTGGATTGTGTCCTCAAATAATTTTCCAAGAAACAGTAAATGGGAGATAAAATATCTGAGTACTTAATATGCCTGAAAATGTCTTTATTTTCTTCTTACAGTGATTGATCATTTGGTTGAGTATTTTAGTTTCAAAGTAATTGTCCCTTTGAACTTATTGCCTCAGTACCTTTTAGCATCCATTGTGGCTGATAATTTTGATGACAAACTGTTCTCATTCTTTTGTAGGCAGTTGTTTTTTTTTTTTTTTTTTTTTTGAAGTTTTTAAAAATTTCTATATGTTATTTTATCAGAATATGTGTGAGTCTTTTTTGTTCATATCATTTGGCACTTGATTGGCTCTTTCGATTCCAGGAATTGTTTCCTTCAGCTCAGGGAAATATTCTGTTGTTTCTTGGATAAGTTGCTCCTCTTTGTTTCCTCTGTTCCTTCATTTGAAATGTCTGTTATATACCTTCTGCTTATACCTTGAGCATGTCATAACTTTTCTGTCTTATTTTCCATCTTTTTTGTTTGGATAGATTTCCCTGTGTTTCCTAGATCACTATTTGGTTTTTAATATTTTCTATTCTGTTATTCAGTCTGTCCATTGAATTTTGCATTTTGGCGATTAGATTTTTAATTATCCAAATTTTTCTGTTATTCACTGATTTCTCCTTTTTTCAGAGTTACTTGTTCTTGATGTATGTGGTGGTTGTTGTAAGGTGCCATTGAGTTGGTTTCGACTCATAGCTACGCAGTGTACAACAGAACAAAACACTGCTCTGACCTGCACCATTCTCACAATCGTTGTTATGCTCGAGACCATTGTTGTAGCCAATGTGTCAAACCATCTCGTTGAGGGTCTTCCTCTTTTTTGCCGACCCTGTACTTTACCAAGCATGATGACCTTCTTCAGGGACTGATCCCTCCTAACAACGTGTCCAAAGTATGCGAGACATAGTCTCACCATCCTGGCTTCCAAGGAGTGTTCTGGTTGTACTTCTTCCAAGACGGATTTGTTCTTTTGGCAGTCCATGGTATATTCAGTATCATTTGTTAACACCACAAGTCAAAGCCGTCAATTCTTCAGTCTTCTTTATTCATCGTCCAGCTTTCACATGCATAGGAAGTGATTGAAAACACCATGGCTTGGGTAAGGCTCACCTTAGTCCTCAAGGTGACATCTTCCCTTTTTAACACTTTAAAGAAGTCTCTTGCAGCTGAGTTATCCAATGCAGTGTGTCTTTTGATTTCTTGACTGCTGTGTCCAAGAGTGTTGATTGTGGATCCAAGTAAAATGAAATCCTTGAAAACCTCAATCTTCCGTCCTTTTATTATGATGCTGCTTATTGGTCCAGTTGTGAGGATTTTTGTTTTCTTCATGTTGAGGTGTAATCCGTACTGACGGCTGTGGTCTTTGATATTCATCAGTAAGTGCTTCAAGTGCTCTTCACTTTGAGCAAGCAAGGTTGTGTCATCTGCATAATGCAGGTTGTTAATGAGTCTTCTTCCAATCCTGTTGCCCCATTCTTCTTCATATAGTCCAGCTTCTTAGATTATTCGCTCAGCATACAGAATGAATAGGTATGGTGAAAGGATACAACCCTGACGCATACCTTTCCTGACTTTAAATCAAGCAATGTCCCCTTGTTCTATTCGAATGACTGCCTCTTGATCTATGTACAGATTCCTCATGAGCACAATTAAGTGTTCCAGAATTCCCATTGTTTATAATATTATCCATAATTTGTTATGATCCACACAGTCAAATGCCTTAGCATAGTTTATAAAACACAGGTAGACATCTTTCTGATATTCTCTGCTTTCAGCCAGGATCCATCTGACATCAGCAATGAGATCCCTGGCTCCACGTCCTCTTCTGAATCCAACTTGAATGTCTGGCAGTTCCCTGTTGATATACTGCTGTAGCTGCTTTTGAATGATCTTCAGCAAAATTTTACATGCATGTGATATTAATGATATTGTTTGATAATTTCTGCATTCAGTGGGATCACCTCTCTTGGGGATAGGGATAAGTATGGATCTCTTCCAGCATGAGGGTTGGGACTATGTTTTCTTACTCTTTCATATCCTGTAATAGTAGTTGGCATCTAGTAGCTGCTCATTAAATATTGAATGAATGAATGAGCTCAGCATAGAAAGACATGGCAAGTATTTGTTAAGTGTCTGCCACGTGCCAGTTGCTTCTTAGATGCTTACAACTAAATTATCCTCTGTCCTCACAATAGCACTGCAGGGTGGTTGTTTGTTTCTCTGTTATACAGAGGTGAGGAGATTGAGGCTCAAGGAAGATAAACAACTTTTCCCAAGTCTCATAGGAATTATGAAGCAGAGCTGGGTCATATCCGAGTCTGCCTGATTCTCAGGCCTACACTCTTTTCATCACTTCATTCTGCTGCTCATTTCACTTCTGAAGTTTGTGCTTTAAGAGAGACTAAAGCATACACACTGATTCTGGGGCAGAGCTGGTCTTTTGTTTCTTTTCTTCATGTACTGTAAGACTCTGAAATTTGTGGACTTAATTGGACCTCTAAGACTGATTGAAGATTATAGGGTAGAAAAGTATTAAAGAGAAAGATCCTTTAATCTTTCTAAATAATTTATTGAAACAAATAACTCTGGGAATCCTGTATGTTTGTTTGTCTAAGATATATTTTTGGATGCCATTAGCAATGTTTTAATGTTATATTTTTGGAAAAATTAAGTTCCCTTCCCATCTCTTTCATTCTCACTTTAAAGGAAATGAACACTTTAACCTTATATTCATCTGAAATTACTAGCCCCAGGCAAATGGCTTTCAGAGATTATGGAAAACATTTCAGATGTATCTATACCTGGCAAGACAAACTGGATTTTTTACAAAAGGGCTCATTTTAACTCTCTGCTGTGCTGTCCAATTAGGTTTCTAATAAACACATGAGAATATTTAAATCAATAAAAAATAAAGAAAATTAAATAGTTCCTCTGTTACACTGGTTATGTTTCAAGTGCTCAATAGCTTGATGTGGCTCTTGGCTACCATTTTGGACAGTGTAGAATATTTTCATCATGCAAAACATTTTTATTACAGTGCTATTCTGTAGATTTTTACTCTTGCCCATCCAAGAGGAATTTGTTTGGCCTCCTTCCTTACCTTTAGTAAAATAACCTATTAGGTAATTATTTTTTCAGCTTGAGGGAGAGTCTACAGAAAATAGATTAAACAGATGTGGTTCTAGTCTTCTTATTCCTAGTAAAAAGACAGAAAGCATGTGTATTGCTGAAATGCAGAGCTAAAATGATAATGAGCTTCAGCAATCCTATATATGTGTCATTTGCTTTTTAAAGAGAATGTTGCTAAGATTTTTCTGTCCCATGAATTTTGAAAACAGAAGAATTGGGTTCAAATCCTGTTTCAATCACGGCTTGATACTGAGCTTGTTGAGATGCTGGACACTCTGCTAAGCATGTTACATATATTTACTAATTCTATCCTCATGCAAACAAGGAACTCTGGTGCACAGTGTTAAGCACTCGGCTGCTAACCACAAGGTCAACAGTTTGAACCCGACAGGGGCTCTGTGGGAGGAAGCTGTGGCAGCCCGCTCCCATAAATATTACAGCCTTGGAAACCACATGCAGCAGTTCTGCTCTGTCCTATAGGGTTGCTATGAATCAGATTTAACTTGGCTGAAACGGCTTTGGGTTTTTTTGGTATCCTCATGCAAAGTTAGTATTGCAGTGGAAACAATTAACTTATTTATATTTATCCAACTAATGACATACACTCATATTTTCTGTTCAATTTTAAAAACAGACTAATTTTCACAGCCCACTCACTGCTTGCACTGAGTGAAAAACATTGATGAAAAACAAGGCTCCAGGAATTGACGGAATACCAGTTGAAATGTTTCAACAAATGGATGCAGCACACTCATGTGTGCCAAGAAATTTGGAAGACAGCTACCCGGCCAACCGACAAGAAGAGATCTGTGTTTATGTCTATTACCAAGAAAGGCGATCCCACTGAATACAGAAATTATTGAACAATATCACTAATATCACACACAAGTAAAATTTTGCTGAGGATCATTCAGAAGTAGCTGCAGCAGTATACCGACAGGGAATAGCCAGACATTCAAACTGGATTCAGAAGAAGTGGAACCAGGGATGTCATTGCTGGTGTCAGATGGACCCTGGCTGAAAGCAGAGAATACCAGAAAGGTGTTTACCTATGTTTTATTGACTATGCTAAGGCATTCGAACTGTGTGGGTTGTAAAAAATTAGGGATAACATTGCGGAGAATGGGAATTCTGGAACACTTAATTGTGCTCCTGAGGAATCTGTACATAGATCAAGAGTCAGTCTTTTGAACAGAACAAGGGGACATTGCCTGGTTTAAAGTCAGGAAAGGTGTGCGTCAGAGTTGTATCCTTTCACCATACCTATTCAATCTGTGTGCTGAGCAAATAATCCAAGAAGCTGGACTGTATGAACGAGGCATGAGAATTGGAGGAAGACTTATTAACAACCTGCGTTATGCAGATGACACAACCTTGCTTGCTGAAAGTGGAGAGGACTTGAAGCACTTACTGATGATCAACACCCATGGAAGCAGCAGTCAAGAAATCAAAAGATGCATTGCATTGGGCAAATGGGCTACACAAGACCTCTTTAAAGTGTTGAAAAGAAAAGGTGTCACTTTGAAGACTTAGGTGCTTCTGACCCAAGCCGTGGTGTTTTCAGTCGCCTCCTCTGTAAGTGAAAGCTGGACAATGAATAAAGAAGACTGAATAAGAATTGACGCCTTTGAACTGTGGTGTCGGGGAAAAATACTGAATATAACGTGGACTGCCAAAAGGATGAACAAATCTGTCTTGGAAGAAGTACAACCAGAATACTTCTTAGAAGCAGGGATGGCGAGACTATGTCTCACGTACTTTGGACATGTTGTCAGGAGGGATCAGTCCCTGGAGAAGGACATCATGCTTGGTAAAGTAGAGGGTCAGCAAAAAAGAGGAAGACCCTCAATGAGATGGATTGACACAGTAGTTGCAACAGTAGGCTGAAGCATAACAATTGTGAGGATAGCGCAGGACTGGGCAGTGTTTAGCTCTCTTGTACATAGGGTCGCTGTGAGTTGGAGCTGACTCAGTGGCACCTAACAACAGTAACAGTGCTTGCAGCAAGTTGCCCAGTATTGTGTGTTTACCAAAAATTAATCCTGGGTTCCCAAACCTATTTATGCCAATTGTGTTTACCATTTTGATAGATGATTTAATTACATATTATGTACACAAATGAAATTTGACCAAAAGGAAAGCATTTATTTTCCCCCTGAAAACTTAAGTTTGCAACTTTTGACAGTTTTAAAGATGAGTTGCTTAAAATTTGCTTTTGAATTGCAAATGGATGAAGCATTTATAGAAGATGAGAAAATATTAAACTTTAGATTAATTGGCATTCAGATTGTATTACAAAAGGCATTAAGTTTTCACTCTTATCTAAAGAAACGCAAAATTTTAGGCAATGCATCATGGATGTAGTTTGTGCAAGATCATCTGCTTTAAGCTACATCTTAATATTGCCAACAAATTACCAGTCTCCCTATGGTTAGATTAGAGGGCTTCTACTATGTTTTCTGCAGGGTCTAAATGAGGACCTGAGGCTAAGATTGGTAAAGTAACTCGCTTTAATTCATGTAGTTAACAGGTGGAGGCACCAGGATGTGAAACTATGTCTGCCTGAACCCAAATCCTTTAATTTCCCACTCTGCACTTCTCTATACAAGCTGATACAAATCCCTTGTCATCCTCGTTTTCTGCTTTACCCCACAAGTCATTTAACAAAGTACCACGTTAGGAAGAGTAATAAAGCAGGAAAAGGTGGAAGCAGGGGTATGGATTAGTAAGCTGTGCCTCTTTGAGTTTGAGGCAGTAGTGTTTGAGTCAGGGTAGTGGCAGCAGAAATAGAAAGGAATGGAAAGTGCTTTATGAAAGTACAGGAAGGGGGAGAGAGAGGTAGTAGGTGGAACTTCCTTTTGCCATTGGCAGCAGGAGTCAATGTCTAGTATAAAGGAGGCAGAATGTTAGAGGCAAGGGAAAGAAGGAAGTTGCGTGGAGAGGATCATATCTTCTCTAGCTTCAAAATCTTTGGCAACGAAACAGTGTCTGGCCTCCTCCTACCCTTTCAGCTTTAGCTCTCACTATACACCTGCATTTTTTGATGTTGTCGTTACGTGCCATAGAAGTTGGTTCCGACTTATAGTGATCCTATGGGATGTATAACAAAATGAAAAGTCTTCTCTTGTGTCATCTGTATATCTCATGTGGTAATGAGTCTTCCTTCAATCCTGATGCCACATTCTTTTTCATATAGTTCAGTTTCTCGGATTATTTGCTCAGTGTACAGACTGAATAGGTATGGTGAAAGGATATAACCTTGATGTACACCTTTCTTGATTTTAAACCACGAAGTATATCCCCTTGTTCTGTTTGAACCACTGCCTCTTGGTCTACGTACAGGTTCCTCAGCAGCACAATTAAGTGTTCCGGAATTTCCATTCTTTACAATGTCACCTATATGTGTTACGATTCACACAGTCCAGTGCCTTTGCATAGTCAATAAAACAGAGATAAACATCTTTCTGGTATTCTCTGCTTTCAGCCAAGATCAACCTGACATGAGCAATGATATCCCTCATTCCATATCCTGTTCTGAATCCAGCTTGAATTTCTGGCAGTTCCCTGTCAGTGCACTGCTGCAACCCATTTTGAGTGACCTTCAGCAGAATTTTACTTGCATGTGGTATTAATGATATTATTCGATAATTCCCACATTTTGTTGGATCACCTTTCTTTTGAACGGGCACAGTTATGGATCTCTTCCAGTCAGTTGACCAGGTAGCTATCCTATCTTCCAAATTTCTTAGCATGAAGGAGTGAGTGCTTCCAGCTTTGCATCTGTTTGTTAAAACATCTCAATTGGTATTCTGTACATTCCCGGAGCCTTGTTTTTCACCAGTGCCTTCATTGCGGCTTGGACTACTTCCTTCTGTTTTGATAAATAGATTTATCCATGCTTCTACTTCCTCCTGTCAATATCTTACCCATCCTTTAGGGCTCAGCTCTGTTACCAGCTTCATAAAGCCTTGTACAAGTTATGTCTTCAATGTTGAGACCAATTTACTTCAGACCATTACTGCCTAAATTTTAGTTATTTATGACTATTTGGTATTTTCTTTATAAGGTTGTGAGCTCCTTGAGGATAGAGACTTAGTCTTTTATCTATCTTAACGTATTTACTATGTAGACAGCTAATAAGTCCATGGTGATTGAATCAATGGATTATCGTTGCCAACTCTGCATACTTGTGAACCACTCAGGACCCTGCTTGCTAGATGATCCTCATATTTGTTTGATAACATAATCCTCTGATAGGTTCAGAGAGCAGGTTTGATAAAAGACATAAACTACCATTTTAAATAAAATACATTGTATTAAAATTTTTCTTAGTTTTAAATAAATGCACCAATCAGGTAACATCAGATGTATTTACTAATCTATCAGACTGTGCTGGAGAATGTTGAATTGTGTTGGAAAGAGGGAAATTAGGTTTAACTGTCCAGTATATAAGTATGTGCCGTGAGGCCAGAGTGTTTTGTGATGTGGAGCTAGTTGGTTGAAAGCCACTGTACTCCTTCTTTGTGGATTAGTATTTTGATACAAATAGATGCTGAGTTGTTCCTTAGGTTTTTAAAAATTTTATTGTTGTAAAATGTATATAACAAAGTATTTGTCATCTCAACCACTTTTATGTGTACAAGTCAATGACATTAATTATATTCAGCATGTTGTGCTCTCATCACCAGTGTCTGTTTCCAATTTTTTCATCACCCTTTACAGAAACTCAGCTCCCCTTAAGGAATACCTGCCCATTTTCCCCTCCTTCTTACCCCTAATAACACTAATAAACTTTGATCTCTCTGCATTCGCCTATTCTATATAGTTCATATAAGTAGGATCATATAATATTTGCTGTTTGTGTCTGGCTTATTTCACTTAGCATAATGTTCTTGAGGTTCATCCATGTCATAGCATGTATCAGAACTTTGTTGCTATTTGTGGCTGAATAATATTCAATTTTGTTGTATATACCACATTTTACTTGTTCATTCGTCTGTTGAGGAACACTTGTGTTGTTTCCACTTTTGGCTATTGTGAATAAGGCTTTAATGAACATCGTATACAAGTACCTGAGTTCCTGCTTTCAATTTTTTTGGTATTTACTGTCATGGATTGAATTCTATCCCTGCAAAACAAGTGTCAACTTGGCTAGGCTAGGCCATGATTCATAGTATTTTGTGGCTGTCCTCCATTTTGTTGTATGATTGTCCTCCATTTTGTGATGTGTTGTAAATCCTAGCCTCTATTCCTGTGGTTATGGTCCCAATTGGGAGTGAGCTGTCCGTTATGTTAAAGAGGCAGAATTAGGTCATGTTAATGAAGACAAAGTTATGTTTGCTATGTTAATGAGATAGGATTATGGTAGGATATATCTCGAGTCACCACCCCTCATCACCCTACAAGAGATAAAAGCAGAGAGAGTGACCTACCACCAATAAAGAAGAGCCAGGAGTGGAGCATGTCCTTTGAACCTGGTGTTTCTGTGCCAAGGACCTCCTAGACCAAGGGAAACTTTGATTCCAAGACACATGGAGATCTCCAAGAAACACTGGACCCACAGACGTTGAAAGGAGAAAAGAACCTTTCCCCAGAGCTGAGAGAGAGAGAAAGCCTTCCCCTAGAGCTGGTGCCCTGATTTTGGACTTCTAGTCTCCTAAACTGTGAGAGCATAAATTTCTGTTTGTTGAAGCCATCCACTTGTGGTATTTGTGTTACAGCAGCACTAGATAACTAAGACATATACCTAGAAGTGAAATTCATGGGTCAGAAGGTAGTTCTATGTTTAACTTTTTGAGGAAACACCGTACTGTTTTCTACAGTGGTTATACCATTTTACAGTACCCCCAGCAATGGGTGAAGGATCCAGTTTCTCCTTATCTTTGCCAACACTTGTTTTCTATTTTTCTAATAATATCCATCCTTGTGGGAGTGAAGTGGTATCTCATTGTGGTTTTAATTTGTATTCCGTAATGACTAATAACCTTAAGCGTCTTTTCATATGCTTATTGGCCATTTGTATATCTTCTTTAGTGAAATGACTTCTCAAGTCCTTTGCCCATTTTTTGATTGGGTTGTCTGTCTTTTTGTTGTTGAGTTGTAGGAGTTCTATATGCATTCTGCTGTTAAGCCCTTATCAGATATATGGTTACCAAATATTTTCTTCCATTCTATAGGTTGTATCTTCACAATAAAGTCATTTGGCACACAAAAGATTTTAATTTTGATGAAGTTAAATTTATCTTTTTTGTCTTATGTTGCTCATGCTTTACTGACATATCTAAGAATCCAGTGTCAAAAACTAGGCCCTGAAACATTACTGCTATGTTTTATTCTGAGAATTTTATATTTCCACTCTTACATTTAGGTTGTTGATCCACTTTGAGTTAATTTTTTATATATGGTGTAAGGTATGGCTCTAATTCCATTCTTTTGCATTCAGTTGTCCCAGCACCATTTATTGAAGATGCTATTCTTTCTGCATTGAATGGACTTAGCATCCTTGTCAAAAATCAATCGGCCATAGTTGTATTGGTTTATTTCTAGACTCTCATTGTATTCCATTGGACTTGTGTCTATTGAAGGAAGCCTGGTGGTGCAACAGTTAAAAGTGCTCGGCTGCTAACCAAAAGGAAAAAGACCTGGTGATCTGTTTACGTAAAGATTACAGACAAGAAAATCCTATGGGGGCAGTTTGACTCTGTCACGTGGGGTCCTATAAGTCAAAAATCAACTTGACTTCACCTAACAACAACAACAACAATGTATCTGTCATTATACCAGTACCAGAATATTTTCATTACTGTAGCTTTGTAGTATGTTTCGTAATTGGGAAGTCTGAGTCTTCCTACTTTGTTCTTTTTCAAGATTACTTTGGCTAATCAGGACCCTTTGAAATACCATGTAAATTTGAGGATTGATTTTCCCATTTCTGCAAAGAAGGCTGTTGAATTTTCAGTAGGAATTGTGTTGAATCTATAAATTGTTTTGGGTAGTATTGATGTTTTAACAATATTAAGTCCTCTAATTCATGAACATGGAATGTTTCCATTTATTTAGGTCTTCTTTAATTTTTTTCAGCAGTGTTTTATAGTTTCCAGTGTACACATCTTTTACGTCCCTAATTAAATTTATTCCTAGGTATTTTATTATTTTAGATGCTATTTGTTTTAGTGATCTAGTGCTGCTATAGCAGAAATACCACAAATGGATGGCTTTATCAAACAGAAATCCATTTTCTCATAGTTTGGGAGGCTAGAAGTCCTAATTTAGGGTGCTAGCTCTAGGGGAAGGCTTTCTGTCTCTGTTGGCTTTGGAGGAAGGTTGTTGTATCTTCTGAGCTTCTGCTCCTGGGTGTTTTTCATGTGGCTTGGCATGTGTCTTCCCCCATCTCTGCATTTTCACTTGCTTGTTTAATCTCTTTTATATCTCAAAAGAGATTGACTCAAGACGCATCCTACACTAATCCTGCCTCATTAACATAACAAAGACAATCCATTCCCAGATGAGTTTATAACCATAGGCATAGAGGATAGGATTTACAACACATATTTGGGGGACACTGTTCGGTCCATAACACTATTGTAAGTGGAAGTGGCTTCTTAATTTCCTTTTCAGAATGCTTATTGCTGCTGTATAAAAACCCAACTGATTTTTGTATGTTGACCTTGTACCCTGTGACTTTGTTGAATTCATTTATTAGCTGTAGTAGCTTTGTTTTGAATTTTTTGAGATTTTATGTAGAGAATCCATGTGTGGATAAGGATAGTTTGATTTCTTACTTCTTGATTTGGATACCTCTTATATATTTTTTCTTGCCTAATTGCTCTGGGCAGAAACCCTGGTGGCGTAGTGGTTAAGTGCTATGGCTGCTAACCAGAAAGTTGGCAGTTCGAATCCACGAGGAGCTCCTTGGAAACTCCATGGGGCAGTTCTACTCTGTCCTACAGGGTCACTATGAGTTGGAATTGACTCGACGGCAATGGGTTTGGTTTTGGTTTGGAATTGCTCTGGGTAGGACTTCCAGTATAATATCTAATAGCAGTGGTGAGGATGGGCATTCTTGTCTTGTTCCTGATTTTATAGGGAAAGCTGTCTGTCTTTCTTCATTTAGTATGATGTTAGGTTTGTGGTTTTTGTAAATACTCTTTATCAGCTTGAGGAATTTCCCTTCTATTCCTAGTTTGTCAAGTGTTTTTTATCATGAAAGGGTGTAGTAGTTTGTCAACTGGCTTCTCTGCATCCATTGAGATGATCATGTAATTATTTTCCTTTGTTTTGTTAATGTGGCATATTACATTGATTGATTTTCTAATGTTGAATCACCCTGGCATTCCTGGAATAAATCCCTATTGGTCGTTGTGTGTAAACCTTTTAATATGGTGTTGGATTTGGTTTGATAGTATTTTGTTGAGGATTTTTGAAATCTGTTATTCACAAAGGATATTGGCCAGTAGTTAATTTTCTTTTCTTGTGGTACCTTTGTCTAGCTGTGGTATCGTGGTGATGCTGGATTCATAGAATGAGTTAGGAAGTATTCCTTCCTCTTCTAATTTTTGGAAAAGTTTAAGAAGGATTGGTGTCAATTCTTCTTTAAATATTTGGTAGAATTTCCCAGCAAAGCCATCTGATAGAGGACTTTTTTTATGTCGTTGGGAAATTTTTGGTTACTGATTCAGTCTCTTAACTTGTTATGGATCTGCTAAGATTTTGTTTCTTGTTGAGTCAATTTAAGTATAATTTTTGGTTACTGATTCAGTCTCTTGTTATGGATCTGCTAAGATTTTGTTTCTTGTTGAGTCAATTTAAGTATTTGTGTGTTTCTAGGAATTTTTCCATTTTATCTTAATTACTTAATTTGCTGGCATATAATTTTTAAATGTTATTCACCTACAGTCCTTTTTATTTTTGTAGGGTCAGTTGTAATATACTATTTTTATTTCTAGTTTTAGTCATTTGCATCATCTCTCTTTCTTCTTAGTCTAACTAAAAGTTTCTTGATTATATTGATCCTTAAAAAAAAATCTTAATATTTGTTGATTTTCTCTGTGGTGTTTATATCTCTATTTCATTTATTTTTGCTCTGATCTTTGTTATTTTCATTCTCCTGGTAGTTTTGGGCTTAGTTTGCACCTCTTTTTTTCCTTCGTCATGCTGTAAATTTAGGTTACTAATTTGAAATATTTCTTTTTGTTAAATGTAGGAGTTTACTGATAAAAATTTTCCTCTGAGCACTGCCTGCTGCATAAGTTTGGTGGTGTGCTTTTAAGTTCATTCTACTTGTAATATTTTTTGATTTCTCTCTTGATTTCTTTCAGAGCCATTTATTGTTTAATAGCATATTGCGTATTATTTAACTCCCATATATATGTGTATTTTCTAGTTTTCCTTTTGTCATTAATTTCTAGTTTCATTCTATTGTACTTGGAGAAGATACTTTGTATGGTTTTGGTCTCTTTAAATTTATTGAGACTTGTTTTGTGAACTAGCATATGGTCTATCCTATAGAGTAATCCATATGCACTATAGAAGATTGTCTATTGTTCTGATGATGAGTGGAGTGTTCTAATATGTTTGTTAGGTCTAGTTGGTTTATAGTGTTCTTCAAATCCTCCATTTCTGTATGGATCTTATGTAAGTTCCCAACTATTATTATCAAACTCTTTCTCCTTTCAAATCTGTCAGTGTTTGCTTTATATATTTTTGGGCTCTGAGGTTAGGTGCACGCATGTTTATAACTGTTATGTGTTGCTGATAAATTACTCCTTTTATCATTATATAATGCTGATTCTTTCTTCTGCTAGCTCAAATATGCTATTGAGTCCCTCCGGTAAGTTTTTCATTTCAGTTATTGTATTTTTCAGCTCTAATATTTCTGTTTGGCTCTTGTTTTAGAGTTTCTCTTTATTGAAATTCTTGTTTTGTTTCTGTATCATTTTTTTTGGATTTCCTTTAGCTCATTGTGTTTTCCATTACTTCATTGAATGTATTTGTTCTAAAGTCTTCTAATTTGTCCATTATCCAGGCTTTCATAGGTACAGTTTCTGTTTGTTTTTTTCTTTTATTTGGGCCATTCTTTCCTGTTTCTTTGTATGCCTTATTTTTTTTAATTTAAATTGGAACATTTGAATGTTATAATTTGGTAACTGGGGCTCAAAATCTACCCCTATCCCATGGATTGCAGGTTTTTGTTGTTGTTTGTTTGTTTTAATTGTTGAAGGCTGCAGTGTGCATCTGCTCAGTGACCTCTACTAATGATTTTTGAAAAATGTACATGGACACTGTGAACTTTTCCACAGCCTGTGCTGAACTAGTGTTTTGAAGGTTTTCTTGTACTCCAGGGAAAAAGCAAAAAGCAAAACACAGCTGATTCTCCCACTCTTCAGAGATTACTGTTGTTACTTAATAAAGGCTGCAGTGGACTGTTTATTTAATAACTTTTCCAAGTTATTTTTACAGAGTATGTATTCCAATCCTGTTATCTCTGTAGTTAGTCAGTGGCCTGACAAATTTCACCAAAAGAAAAAAAAAAAGAAAGAAATACAAGAAAAGAAAATGGTATGCTGCTTTAATTTTCTGCTGACTGGGAGAAGCGACTTCTGTGAGATGTCTGAATCTGCTACAGTGGTTGCATTCATCCCTCAGGGCACTGCCAGATCAACTCAACTGTGCAAACTGTGCAACTCAAATCCTTGGAGGACAAGGTTCCCACTGTCTGCCCTGGCACCAGCCAGCTACTCTGGGAACACAACCACAGTCCCCACTATTGTGGTGGAGCTGAAGAATAGGGGATGGTAGCTGAATGGCACATATGGTTCACATAGGAAAGATCAACAGCGTGTCTGTTCCTCAAGCACTCTTTTGGTTCCTTTAAGTCTCTGATCAGGTTCTAGAGTTCCAAATTAGTTGACTCAAATCGCTGTTTCCAGCACAATTGTTTTGATAGAGGGACCAACCTCTAGAACCTCCTACTCCACTATTTTGTGTGACATCACTCTGCAGCATATCTTTTAATTTTATATTTTAAAAAATGTTGTAAATTATTTTTATTTTATATAAAATAGGTAATTTATATATTTTATAAATTATTTTTTAATTTAATATTTTTTAATAGCCAGAGTAAAACAACCTAAGTGTTCTTAAGTAGGGGACTGATAGAATAGTATGGTACATCCAGAAATATTGTTAAGGAAAAAAGTATTTATTACATTTAAATGGAAGTCTCTTTTCCTTTGAATATCTTGAAATTCATTTATCATTTCTGAAATAATTTTATCTTTTTCTACCTCTTTTATCAAGAGACTTGCAATCAAGTCTGTTTTATCTTCCTTCCTCCTTTTATTTTATTTTTTGTTGATTTCTGTTCTTGGTTTTTGGATTTCTCATTCAACATTTTTTCTGTATCCCAGAATGTTTGTTTGAGTATAGTTATTTTAGTTTGCAATGTTGTCTAACACTTTTCTTCTGCTTCATTATTGTTTTTATGGCAAGGGGAGTTTTCAACAGTTGGGCTATGTTGGACTTCATTTTTCTTCTACTTTTCTCCAAAAAACTTCTTCTTTTTATTTTATGAATTCTGGGTGCTTTACAAGATTCTTAGTTCAGTGTTACCCCATTCTTTACAGTATTGCAAAGCCCAGATTCTTTAGTGAATTATTTATTTGATAGTAGTAAAGGGAAGGGTACTGTGACCTCCAATTTTTGATGTCTTTTGTCTTGTAGGACCCTCAATTATTGCTTTTTAAAATTTATACCTCGCTACTTTCCATTTTGCCTTTTCTCTCCTCTCTGTCAGAACCCACACATTTCAAAGATTGCCATTTGAAATCATGCATACTTTTAAGTCCCTTCCCTGTATAACCTGCTCTGATCTGTCAGGGCGCTTTTTAAAATCTTTTCAGTCTTTTTGTGGACTTATTCTTTTTGATATAGATCAAGCCCATGACTTTCTCCTCTTTCCTGTCCTCCCTGCAGTTCTCCTTGGCCTTCCCATGCTGTCCACATAGCCTGTGCCAGCAGCATGAGTGATCACTGCTGCCATTTGATCATTTTCTTATTTATTTATCTTTTTTACTTATAGTTATTTGAAAATGTGGGCATTCTCTGTCTTTAGGTTATGCTGATGGTGTGGATTTTGTGTAGTTTTCTTTTTTTTCCTATGTTGTTTTTGGTGGAAATATTGGGAGACAGGAACCCAGACAGCAACCATTCATTTCAATTTTTGTATATAGTCTTGATTTTTGTAAGCATGCAAATATTTTACATCATTAGAAAATTAAAAATTAAAAGTCCTTAGAAATTGGAAATAAATGTATACCAATGAAACTATATATCCAGTTTTTGGCATAACAACATAGAAAAAATAATTTTTCAAGTGACTTTGTAATGGAGTATTTTGACCATACAGCTTTAGTATAATATATCCTGTGTACATTAAAAAAAAAAAAAAAAAGTGAACTTTTAAACTGCATTAGTAATCTTATGTTTAGTTGAAATAGTAGCATTGTAATTATGAAACTATTAAACGTACTTTGCAGGAGAAGCTTTAGGAAATTGTTAATGTGTTTAGGAGCTGAGATTTTCAGTAAGAGAAAAGGGATTTGAGCATAAAATCAAAGAAGTTAAATAAAATCCCCAGTCAGTCTGAATTAAAATTTCATTATGGACTTAAAATTTTTGTCTCTTAAAATGTATTTGTTGTTGTTGTTAGGTGTTGTTGAGTCGATTCTGACTCATAGCGACGCTCTGTGTAACAGAACAAAATGCTGCCCAGTTCTGCGCCATCCTCACAGTCGTTGATATGTTTGAGCCCATTGTTGCAGCCTCTGTGTCAATCCATCTTGCTGAGGGTCTTCCTCTTTTTCGCTGACCCTCTACTTTATCAGGAAACCATGGTGGTATAGTGGTTAAGAGTTCAGCTAATAACCAAAAGGTCGGCAGTTCAAATCCACCAGGCACTCCTTGGAAACCCTATAGGGTGGTTCTACTCTGTCCTGTAGAGTTGCTATGAGTCGGAATCTACTCGACGGCAATGGGCATTCTTTTTTTTCTTTGTCAAGCATGATGTCATTTTCCAGGGACTGGTCCCTCCTGATAACATGTCAAAAGTATGTGAGACAAAGTCTCATCGTCCTTGCTTCTAATGGGCATCCTGGTTGTACTTCTTCGAAGTCAGATTTGTTTGTTCTTCTGGCAGTCCATGATATCTTCAGTATTCTTAGACAACTCCGTAATTCAAAGACATTAATTCTTCTTCAGTCTTCCTTACTCATTGTCCGGTTTTCACATGCATATGAGGTTGACTGAAAATACCATGGCTTGTGTCAGGTGCACTTTAATCCTTAAAGTGACATCTTTTTTTTTTTTTTTTTAACACTTGAAGAAGGTCTTTTACAGCCCATTTGCCCAATGCAATTTGCCGTTTGATTTCTTGACTGCTGCTTCCGTGGGTGTTAATTGTAGATCCAAGTAAAATGAAATCCTTGACAACTTCAACCTTTTCGCCATTTATCATGATGTCGTTTATTGGTCCAGTTGTGAGGATTTTTGTTTTCTTTATGTTGAGGTGTAATCCATACTGAAGGCTGTGGTCTTTGATGTTCATCAATAAATGCTTCAAGTCTTCTTTACTTTCAGCAAGCAGGGTTGTGTCATCCGCATAACGCAGGTTGTTAGTGAGTTTTCCTCCAATTCTGATCCCCTGTTCTTCTTCATATAGTCCAGCTTCTCGAGTTATTTGCTAAGCGTACAGATCGAATAAGTATGGTGAAAGGATACAACTCTGACACTTATCTTTCCTGACTTTAAATCATGCAGTATCCTCTTGTTCAAAATATATCATTGTCTTGAAATACACGTTTCCTAACTCTTTTCACTGAAAAGACATAAACAATGACAACGCAGAATCATTGAGTGCCTAGAATGTGTTTTCCAAATAATATTTCCCACCAAAAGGATGATGAGCTTAGTCCTTGTTTGCCTAGGACAGGACGAGTTTATTGCTGCATCTCTGCATGAATAATGTCCCTTATTTCTCAAAAGTGTCCTGGTTTGAATTAGGAATTTTCTGGTAACTCTAATTAAAGAGACCCAGAGCTTCTTGGAGAAAGGCTGATCGCCTGATCTAATGCAGTAAATGCACATGGTGAGCCTGGAACTGCTTGTTGTTCCAGAAAGAAGCACAGAGCTCTGAAAGGATCACAAAGAATAATAACAATAATTAAAAAAAAAAAAAAAGAGTGTAAGATTCATTGTTCGTAACGTTCCCCAAAATGCTTTAGAGAAATTTTAAAACACTATTTTAAAAATTATTTAAAGATGGGCAGTTTTCATCCTCCCAATATAATTTGCATACATTGGAGCAGTGTTTCTCAAACTTCATGTGAATTGACTGGGAATCTTGTTATAATACATACCCTGATTCAGTAGGTCTGGGTGGTCCCTGAGAGTCTGCATTTCTAACAAATATCCAGTGCTACTGTTTAACAGACCACACTTAAGTAGCAAGGTATTAGACTTCAACAGCTGTATGGTAGTGTCTCATTAATGTTTTAATTTGCATTTTCCAGTGACAAATGATATCGAGCAGCTTTTCATCTGCTTATTGACCATCTCTATATCTTCTTTAATTGTTTATTCATCTTTTTCCTCATTTTTTAATAGGGTGTTTGTTTACTTGAGTTTTAAGAGTTCTTTGTATATTTTGGAAACCCTGGTGGCATAGTGGTTAAGTGCTATGGCTGCTAACTAAAGGGTCGGCAGTTCGAATCCGCCAGGCGCTCCTTGGAAACTCTGTGGGGCAGTTCTACTCTGTCCTGCAGGGTCGCTATGAGTCGGAATCGACTCAGCGGCACTGGATTTGGTTTGGTTTTTGTTGTATATTTTGGATACAAGTTCCCAGTTGCATGTGGTATGTATACTTTCAGAAAATGGTAAGTTTTACTTTTAATGCTAGAAAAATGATTTTATATTTTAAATCTCTGGTGATACTAGGAATCCTTTCTTACAGATTAAAAAGAACCCCCTTTCTCTCTCTGTATGTATCTTTTCCTTCTTCCTTTTCTTCTACTCCCAGGCTGAAGATGGGAAAAATAAACCTTCTTTACTTTTTCATTACCTCAGTCCTGGGAGTAGAAGAAAATGAAGAAGGGGGGAAAACTATATATATAGCAAGAGAGGCTCTTTTTAATCTGTGAGAAAGGATCATAGCAACCCTATGCAACACGGTAGAAGTGCCCGTAGAGTTTCCAAGGAGCGCCTGGTGGATTTGAATTGCTGACCTTAGGTTAGCAGGAAAGCTCTTAACCATTACACCACCAGGGCAATCAGTAGAGATGGTTAAAGTTCCCAGGCAACCCACCTTCTGAAATCTAAGTTAAAGATTTGGTATTTTCATAAAAATGGTAGATGTATATTCTCTTCCTTTCTTTCCTACCCCCCATTTTTTCTCCAGAACATTTATTTAATTTGTTGCTTCAGCCAAAACATCCCACGTTTTTGAGAACATCAAGAAAAGTATTCAAATCGAAATGAAAAGCATTTTTTTATCCACTCTTGGATCAAACTACAGTCTTTTTAGTATCCAAAACAAGTTGTGCCGGACTAAAATAGTTTAGGAGTACCGATTATTGCAGTTTTTCTATCTATCTCCCCCCAAAACTGGCCCTCCATCATTTGCCAGAGTGTTAAATGGGAACTGAAATGAAACGCTTGCCGCTTTTCGGTGAGTTCCTCATGTCGCCTAGAACCAGAATGGAAGTCCTAATTTAAAAGGAAATTGAAATACTGTTATATGCTCACTGGGTGGGGAGGGAGAAAAAATATGGAACTTTTTCTTTTTTTTATAAAAGAGATGTAGAACAACCACATTCTTATGAAGTGCTCCTTTGTGCCCCTACCCAGTGCTGTCGAGTTGATTCCGATTCACAGTGACCCTACAGGACACAGTAGAACTGCCCCATAGAGTTTCCAAGGAGCGCCTGGTGGATTTGAACCGCCAACCCTTTGGTTAGCAGCCGTGGCACTTAACCACTACACCACCAGGGTTTCCTTTGTGCCCCTGTGAGAGACAAAATAATAAGCTGGATAAAGCATTAGTTTGAAACAGCATAACATTTTTTATGATGTTTAGAGCAATAAAATGTATATGACGGGGTTTTTACACATTAGGTAAGTTTATTCGTGTAGTGATAATCCACATGATTATTTAACGTGTGAGAGTGAACGAGGAAAAGATATATGAATTGTGTTTGTAGAAAGCTAGAGAACGGACAGCCCATGAGAGGAAAGAAGCCTGAGGAGATTTCAACTTTCTGTGAAAGAGAGTGGGCTTGGCTGGCAGGTCTGGTCTAACTAGCTGGGCCTCCGCTGGTGTAAAAATGGCTCTAAGTCTTGATACTAGCATTGGTGTCAGGGTTTCAGTTGACATAATCTTTTAAAAATGGTTTGTCATTCTAAGACCATCACCAGTTTGTAACTTGCTATCTGGAATGTTTTCTCAGTTTTCTGCCTTGTTGGTGGGGTCTTGGGTTGTGTCCAGCTAGGTTAGGTCTGTAGTGCAGACAGTGTACACTTGAGTCAGAAGGTTATTTAGTGTTTTGAATTCCACGAACTTCATGTTTTTAAGTATTATGTCACATTAACATAGAGTTTTATCTTGAATTTTAGCTCATTAAAGCCTTAGAGGATTGGAGAAATGATTACTATGAAATTATTTTCTTTTTCAGTTCAATAGTAGAAGGCGGTATATGGCTTCTGTGAACCGTGAAAATTTTTATCATGATTTTACCTGATATTATAAAATTTACTAGAAATTATAGATTTTAAGAACTATTTGTACCTTCAGAGAAAGTTAATAAAAATTTAAATTCATGTCTTTTGTCATAAATTACCAGTATACTACCATTTTCATTGATGAAATCACTAAAATTTTAACCTGATGAATGTGATAATTGTTATCCAGAACAATTCCACAGCTGGAGTTATTTGGACATACATACAAGAGTAAAAGGGATACTTGGAAGGCTACTTTGTTGTTTGCATTATTTTAGATTCAAAACTGTTCTAAATACCATCTCTTGAATTCTGAGATAAAAAAAAATCTGGATGCTGTACCAAAAACGTGTGGCTTCAACACTTACTACTTCACAGTAACTGTGAGGAGGAATTGGGTTAATGTATATGAATGTTCTTTGTAAGTGGAGTTAAAAAGTACTTTATATAAAAAATATTGACTGAAGATTTTGTCATTGACATATTTATGCTTATTTATTGATGATTTTTCACCTTTTTTCTCTAGGTGGAAGTCTGTGATGGTGCATTAGGGGCATTGTAGATAAGGACACTTTTTTTCTCCAGGGGCTGCCTGGGCCATAATCGTTGACTGGATTCAGTAGGAGGGCTTTCATTGGAGTTTCTGGTCAGGGACTTAACCTTGTAGCATTAGCAGAGGGAAGGAACAGCGTTAGTAGCGGAAAGGAGCATGTGTTACTGAGCTGTGAAAATAGCATGCATTTTAATGAACTCAAACACTTTGGTCATAGGTATAATTAGTGCACTTGCTGGCCCTGTTGCCCCACTCATATGCTTGTGGGTTTTACATATATGTAAATTAGGCAACCCTAATATGTTGATCCCCAGTATAATTTGTGTACATCTGTCTCTGATACTCCCACCCACCAGGCTATAGCTTTGTGTATGCACAAGATAAGCAATCCTGCTGTGTTGATTCTGATGAGATGTAGTATCCTTCACTGGCCACAGGCAGACCCAGTGGGTTGGTACTGATAAAGGGCTGTGTTCAAAACTGGGACTTAGATTTGCAATTCATACTCACATTCTCAATACCTTTTTTCTCTCTTTGTTTACTTGTCTAATCTGAATTTATTTGTAGCTCACATATCTGAAGCCTAAATATTCCAGGTCTTCTAGCCTTCTATGATCATCCTTTCTTTTACTATTCAAATTAAATTGCTTGAATTTCTGTCCCACATACTGAAGAGTCAGACCTTCTTCCTCCATGTTACCTGGAACCACATTTCCTCAGTATATCTGGGAAAAATGGGGTATGGCGGATTATTACTGTTTACTCTCAGTAGGAGGATTGTTCATTGTTCTTCTTTGCCCTGCTGAAGTATATCTTTGTCATATGCTTTGCTTTGACCAGTGAAATATTAAAGGAATCGATGTCTGTCATTTCCTGGTACTTTTCTCCATTCTCTTTTTTCCCGGGCCAGAGGTTACTGCGGATATTTCAGATAGTGATTGCTCCATCTGATGGTCCCAGCGTGAAGATGACGACAATGTGAAGAACATCCCTTAGCCAATCTGCAGCGAACCCTAGTGTGGGAGAGAAGTAAACCTTTGCTCTTTTATGCTACAGATAATTTGGGGTTGTTTGTTACCACAGCATGTGCTAGGACCTGAAACAGTGCCTGGCAGGTAATAGGTGTCCACTAAATACTTGATGAATAAATGAAATAAATGAGTGAACTAGAGCAAGGGATTGTCCAGGTCTCAAAGTGGAATACTCATGCCCACTGTCTCCTTGTCTTCAACATGGTCATATGCCAAGTACACTTGTGGGGGCATAGGATAGAGATTTAACATCATCTTGAAGCATTAATTTTTATCAAAGACACATGAAAAAATATTTTTAAATTAAAACATATATATGATATGGAGTAGACCACAAATCTCACAGATTTTTAAAGGAAAAATACCAGTTCCAAGGATTTCATGCAGGTAGTGAACTACCTCAGGCTATGCTTCTAAGACCCATCTTAATATGGGTTCTACTTCTATTGTCTGCCTTCATGGGGTCTTCATTGGAAATGATTGACAAGGCCTGATAATCTCTGGGTCTCAGTTTTCTTCTGTATGCAATAAAGGGTTTGGAAAAGAGCCAAGCATGTCAGAGGCTGTTTAGGAGGGCCTGCATGACGTGAACAGCGGTGGACTGGGAGCCAGAAGCCTTGGGCTCTAGTCCTTGCTTTGCTACTAAATAAGCATAGGACTCTATCAACTCATTTAATGTAGTAGAGCCTCAGATTCAGGAAAAGATGTATTAACACTTGGGCTGTCTGTGCCACTGGATTTTTTGAGGAATAATATATTTGAAAGTACTTTGAAAATTATTGAGCTCTAATAAAAAAAAAAAAAAATTACAGTCTTTGAAGGTTTTGTTTATAATTCCACTGGGTGGCAGTATTTCACTTATACTCTACTATAATTTTTACAGTTTGTCCATAATCTCATGGGAAAAAATTTAATCACCATTTTAATTGAACAACTTATTCTTTCTCAACCTTATATTTCTTCTTTCCCATCCCATTCACTCCTTTTCTCCCAAGCAGTCCTAAAAACCCTTTTCCCATTTGTTTGAAAAAGATTTAATGAAGTAAATATTAGGGCAGTCTCCTTAAGACTTGGAAATTTATCTAGAACCTCTGCTTCTTTGAGAGGAAGTGTTAAATAACTTTATTTTGCTCAGATGTAAACAAATAGCTTAGGTAATTATAATCAGTTAGAAAAATAAACTACAGCCTCTGGGAACATCTCGCTCAACTGGCAAAACAGTTTGTAAAGAAAATGTTCTACATTCTACATTGGTGAGTAGCACCTGGGGTATTAAAAGCTTGTGAGCGGCCATCTAAGATACTCCACTGGTGTTACCCTTTGTGGAGCAAGGGAGAATGAAGAAAACCAAAGACTCAAGGGAAAGATTAATCCAAAGGACTAGTGGACCACAAGTACTATAGCCTCCACCAGACTGAGTCCAGCTCAACTAGATGGTGCCCAGCTACCACCACCAACTGCTGTAACAGGGATCACAATAGAGGGTCCTGGACAGAGCTGGAGAAAAATGTAGAGCAAAATTCTAACTCACAAAAAAAGACCAAACTTACTGGCCTGACAGAGACTGGAGAAACCCCAAGGATATGGCACCCAGACCTCCTTTTAGCTCAGTAATGAAGTCACTCCTGAGGTTCACCTTTTAGCCAAAGATTAGACATGTCCATAAAACAAAACAAGACTAAAGGGACACACAGACCAGGGCAAGGACTAGAAGGCAGGAGGGGACAGGAAAGCCCGTAACAGGGAACTGATGATCAAGAAGGGGAGAGTGTTGATATGTCCGGGGGTTGACAACCAATGTCACAAAACAATATGTGTATTAATTGTTTAATGAGAAGCTAGTTTGCCCTGTAAACCTTCATCTAAAGTACAATAAAAAATGAATAAATAAACTACAAAAATCACTGGCTAATTGTAAATGCCCTAAGAATTATCAGTAAACTCAAGTAGATATTTTGAGTGATAATACCATGACGCTTGTTTTGTCCTACGTATCATAAGATCATTACATAGTTGTTATGCAGAATCCTTTGATGTTTGAGGAACACTTTATCATGGTTTCTTATCAGTTTATTTTGGTCAGAATTTGTTACAGAATTTATTTCACAAGATGAAACAAGAAAAGTACACTTGTAAAGCCTGATACATGATTTCTTGCTGGCTTCTGTTGTTATTAAAGTGTCAATATAAAAAAATTTTTTTTTTTTTTTAATAAGCGATGGCATAGATGCATTAGAGCAGTCCTGCCCTTTAGTATGGACAGAATCAGAATTATTCAGCTGCTTAATGCATTGCTAATTTCCTCTTTTAAGGAAACTATCAACGCAGTTTTTAAACTGCTATAATCACTGTACTCTGTGCAAGAGAACGTAGCTGCTTTGCGAAAGTAGGCTTGAAAAATTGTCAATAAAACTTGATGTAGATAGAGGGAATCTTTGTTTTTAAATGGCTGACATTTGGTAGAAATTTTTAAATCTTTTGTGCCAAATCATTGTTTCCTGTTTTCATTGTCGGGGGAGGGGGAGGGGAATTTAAAGAAATGGGTGTCAAAACTTGATATGTATCCACACTTTCATATCTTTCTTTTATGGTCACAATTATGAATTACATTTCTTTTCTTCTAATACATAGACTAGTGCTCCGTGTGCATGAACATTTAAGAAAGTATTTTGAGGAAGATGATCCAGAGTTTTCAGCAGACTCTCAAAGGGACATAAGACACAAAGTCAAAACAAAGCAAGACAAACAAAAAGCCTTTGATGTTTCACCATCATTTCCTGTTTTTGAAGTAGGTTTGAAACTGCTTTACAAATTGTACTGATCAAATATTAATCCCCAATTGTACAGGGGAAAACAGAGTAGTGTATCTTAGTTTCAGCAGAAGATTTTACAAAAATCTCACAATTTTTTTGTGCACAAGTTGGACAGGGGCTGGCTAGCTAGCTAATAAAATTAGTTAAAATGGAATCATTGCCAGCTGAACAGCTATACCTAGAGTGCTCTCATTCATCAAGCAGTGAGAACATGAAAGAGGGCAGTAGCGGTTCAGTGGGAGAATTCTCGCCTTTCCGTGTGGGAGACCCAGCTGTGATTCCTGGCCAGTGCATCTCAGACACAACCACCACCGTCTGTTAGTGGAGCCTTGCGTGTTGCTCTGATGCTGAACGAATTTCAGTAGCGCTCCTACACTAAGGTGGACTAGGAAGAAAGGCTTGGAGATTAGCTCCTGAAAAATCTGCCATCGAAAACCCTGTGGATCACAACGGTCTGATCTCATTGTGCATGGGCTTGCCATGAGTCGGGGGCTTCACTGCAGCTAGCAACAACACCACCAGCATGAAGAGTGAGTGCAAGTAGAATGTCAAGGCACTCTGTTCTAGGCCGTTTGCTGATAAATGTTTTTATCAGTGACTTAGAAAGCATTCTTATCAAATTTGCTGGTAAGAGAAAACTGGGAAAGAGTTGCTATTTTGTTTGAGAGAAGCAGGGTTCAAAATATTAAGTCCCAGGGTAGGACTAAACCAACAAGAAGAAATTAATAAAAGTTGTCTCATATTTATACTAATAACTTATTTTATAAAAACAGATCAAGAGAAACTTGCCTGGACGACAGTCAAAGGGGAAAGATTTTGGAGTTTCAGTTGGTTTCAGTTTTAGAGTGAAATTAGTGGGAGCTCGGCAGGGATTGGTCAGAATGTGTAAAGTAGATGAGGGGCTGAACAGTGAGTAGTCTTACCTTTGGAGCCACTAGTCCATATGGAATTACTATTGCCATGGTTTTGTCTTGAAACATGGGTGTGAACAAGCATTGTGAAAACTATTTGAGCATGATTCAGGAGTCAGAATTAACTCCTAGCAGTGGGTTTGGTTGTTTTTAGTAGTATACCTGCTTTGCAAGTCAATGTACAGTTTTGCAAATAGACTAGAAGGACTAGAAGAGATGTAAGAGAAGAGTAACAGTTACGAGTTGTTGTTGGACACCAACTGTGCAAGGTCCTGTGTTACATCTTCTAAATGGATTACCTAATTGAATTTGCTTCACAATAACCCTATGAAGTGGATAGTATTGTTGTCCATATTTTACAAATGTGAAAACAGAAGCACAGATTACTTAAATAAGTTTCTCATTACTATTTACAAATAGTAAATAATATAACTTGGAATGGAATCCAGGTCTGAATCTTGAGCCGATGTATTTAACTGCTGTAACATATTGGCTTCCAGGAGAAGAGTATTATGGAGGCTGATACAGGAGAGTTTCAACAGAGGGTGGCACTGTCATTAAATGCTGCATGAAAGTCAAGAATGATAAAAAATGGATCTGGCAGTTAGAGTGACTTCACTTAAAGCTTTTTCAGTGGAGTGTTTGGGGCAGATGCCGTATTGTAATGTGTGAATGAATGAATAGGAAGTGAGGTATTCAGTTGGGACAGGGCTAATTAGAAGAAAGATATGGTAAGAAGAGAGATGATGGCAGGGCAGAGACTAATAGAAAGCTGGAAGAGGCAGGATTTTGGAAGGTTTAAGGCTAAGAAGCCCTGATGGTGCAGTGCTAACCAAAATGTTGATGGTTCAAAACCACCAGTGGCTCCATGGAAGAAAAATATGACAGTCTGCTTTCATAGAGATTTACAGCCTTGGAAACCGTATGGAGTCTCTCTGAGTCAGAATCGACTTGAGGGCAGTAGATTTGGAATTGATTCTATGGCAGTAGATTTGGAAAGCTAAGTAGCCCTGGTGGTGCAGTGGCTAAGCATTCAGCTGCTAACTGGAGAGTTGACAGTTCCAACCTACCAGCTGCTCTGCAGGAGAAAGATGTGGCAGTCTGCTTCTGTAAAGATTGACGGCCTTGGAAACCCTATAGGGCAGTTCTCCTCTGACCTGTAGGGTTGCTATGAGTTGGAATAGACTCCATGGCAATGGGTTTAGAAGGAGGAAATTCTGTGTTACACCAAAGAGATTGTGCAATACAACAAAAGACAATCAAGAACTGAGACAAATTGCCTATACTTTCTTTCCTTGGCATCTACCCAGTTTTAAAAGTGCACTAAAATGCTTTTAGATTCAATGTTTATTTAAATAAAAATCATTTACAATTAGAAATTTAATACATTGGGGTACTTTTGAAATAAGTCAGGTAGAGACGTATGACACCTAAGGAAATGTGGTTTCTCTTCCAAAATTATTTGCTGGAGAAAGATGATGTGTGCAAACCCATCACGATCTCCATCAGTTGCCCTAATTAGCATTTGTTTCTACCCACTCTCCCTGCTAACAGATTTCTGATTTGTTTAGGTAATGGTGGGATGAATCATTATTGCTTTAACCATTTATGGAGATCTTCTTCCCTTTGGCTAGCCATTAGTCTCAGGGTGTCTGTTTTAGTTATCTAGTTCTGCTGTAACACAAATACCATGAGTGGGTGGCTTTAAAGAACAGAAATTTATTTTCATACAGTTTTAGAGGCTAAAAGTCCACATTAGAGCCTCTGCTGTGTCAGTTCATACCTTGTCAGTGGTCCCGGGCATTCCTTGGTTCCTTGGCTTGTAGATGATCTTGCATGGTGTCTGTCTCTCCACTGTGTATGTCTGTGTCTTTTCTGGTCTTTTTATACTTCAGAAATGATTAGGTTTAGGATCGACCCTACAATGGTATGACCTCATTAACATAATACAAGAAAAACCTTATTTCCAAACAGGATCAGAATCCACAGGTACAAGGGCCGGGAATTCACATATTTTGGGGGGATACAATCCAGTCCATAACAGTGTCCATGTCACCTATTTCTGGCTAATGAGATATAAGAAATCTTTTGGGTGAGGCTCCCAGGAAAGCTTTTACTTTCCTTATGAAAAGAAGAGAGGTGTAACTGACATGATCCTTCATGTCTTCAACCTTATTCATGGCTAGCACTCCAGACATGGTGCCTAGAGGTCTGATAGTCACCCTGTGAACATGAGGTGACAAGCATGACAACAAAGACAGTGTGCAAAGCAATGCAAAGCAGACAGGAAGAGCCTGGTATTGCACTAGTCTTCGGCTGCTTGGCTTCAACAAGTCTTGTTATGTGAGACAGAGACCTGTATTTGTTTATGCCACTCTTAGCTTGCAACCAGACATAGTCCTAAGAAAAACAACCTGTCTTTAGCTGTTTCTTATACACATGTAGTTTATGGTTATGGTAAATTTAAAATAATCTCTCTAATTGCCAGTAGTAATCCCTCTTATTTTCACAGCCTGTAATGGCTCATTAAGAGGGTTTAAAACAATCTGGTTTATTAATTTCAGAAACAATTTAGTCTTTAAAAAGTATATTTAGCTGCTCTATCCTCTATTTTAATTAGCTGTGCATTTCTAGTTTCTTTCATGAACCTAGAGCAGCACCTACATGATTATTCACTTCAGCTGTCTCTCCATAATATCAACAAAATATTTTGGCATGGAAGAAACCATGTATGTAGTAATCAGAGATGATTTTCACAGCAGAACTAGATCATCTTAAGGGAATGTTCCATCAAACCATTTAGTCTACATTCTAGCAAAATTTAATTGAAGAGAGATTTCATGCCCAATATTTACTTACTATAAAGCTGCCAAAATGCATGTCTGCTGGGCTAGCTAGGTAGTATGGTGTTAGATATAAAATAATTCTAAATTTTCTTAAGAGCTTCTGGGATGAAGATGGTTATTCTGTTCTCTGCATGTAAATGCTGGACACTCTTGAGATATGGCTACTAGGGAAGGTGTTTCCTTCTGCCTCATCGTTATTTATTTGACCTGAAGTACACAGAGATCAGTCACATAGGAACATTTGTTGGGGGCTTCAGGATATGCCAAATTAACTAGTAAAATCTGCTTAGAAACATTTGCTAGTTAAAATACTAATACTAATTAGTATTAACTAGTTTAATACTACTATAGATGTTTAATCTACTTTTGTAGTGTGAATTGAATTTGTGTTCAGGGGATGAAACACAATGAAACTTCTAGCCAACTCAGGGAGTACTGTGGAGAAAAAAAAATGACCTGCCAATTTAACAATTACAACAACAGTCTAGACATTGCTATAAAAATTGCTTTAATGAGAGCAGGAAAATCAACATTAACAATTATTAGTGCAATTAAATAAAAATTTATTAAACACATGAATAAACAGCTCTACATGTAACATAGAAAGTAAATGCAATATCCAGCAAATATCTCCAACTATGCACAGATGGAGCATTTTAATATGCCGATCTTCCTGTTTAATCCCCTGACCCTTGACTTAATTAGCCACCAAAAGATTTGATCAATTCAGGCGGTTCAATCCTTTGGCATTGCTATAGATTATAGATTATCAAAGGAGCCCTGATGGCACAGTGGATGAGTGCTTGGCTGCTAACCAAAAGGTTGGTGGTTCCAACCCACCAACCGCTCCATGGGAGAAAGATACAGCAGTCTGGTTTCATAAAGATTTACAGCCTTGGAAACCCTATGGGACAGTTCTACTTTGACCTATAGTATCGCTATGAGTTGGAATAGACTTGACAGCAGTGGATTTAAAAAAAAAAAAAAAAGATTACCATCACGTAATAATTCAGTCTTGGTGCTTTGAGTTAAGCCTATTAAGAACAATTAAAATTCAGATTTTTCTTAAAAATTATATGAGAAGGAGAGGTCTGTTATATTGTGTTTAATTTTAAAGTGGGAGCATAGTTGCCTGGTTAGATGTTTCAGATGTTTAGGAAAATCTTCAGTCATTGAGCTACTTCCCATTTTGAGATGTGTGTAGTGTGTATCATCATGAATCACTAATTAATGTAAATCTCTGCCTTTAAAATTTTTGCCATCTTGAAAAATAATGGTTAGAGAAGTGAGTGCAGTATTTTATGCAAATAACACGCATGTTATAGGGTTTTTTTTGCCAACCACACAACTCCCCTGCTATGCCCAAACTGTTTTACTTAATTTCATCATTTCTGCACATTATATGTGTGTACACATTATTTGCAAAAAAAATATGGTGATTCTCCTCTCTGCTTTTTCAAGTCGTAAAACCCAGTTGTTTTTCAGTGACTGTTTTAGAATTTGGCAAGTAATACGTGCCAGGAGTCCCTTGGTGGTGCAAAAGGTTAATGTACTCAGCTCCTAACCAAAATATTGGAGGTTCAAATCCATCCAGAAGTGCCTTGGAAGAAAGGTCTGACAGTCTACTTCTGAAAAATCAACCATTGAAAACCCTATGGTGCACAGTTCTACTCTGACACAGTAGTGTCATTGTAAGTTGGAATTGACTTGATGGCAGCTGGTATGTATGGGCCATTATGTAGTTACTCTACCCACTGAAATAAATGAATTTGTTCTTATTTATCAGTTTACTGCTTTGAGTCATATTCATTGTTGTACTCTTTGTCATGTGTCTAAAGCATCCCTTGATGTCAAGTCACAGCTTAAGACCAATTCCTCTATCACAAGCCTCTTTAGTAATTCTAGACCTATAGGGTTGCTATGAGTCGGAATTGACTCAGCGGCACTGGGTCTGGTTTTTTGGGTGGGTAGCTCAGACTGATACAACCTTCTCTAGGCTGCACCCTTTTTAGTCTTCAACATCCATGTAGACACCACAGATCTATCATAGCTTCTTTTTACTACTGAACCCATTGGTTCTTAGAAACCATTTCGATGTAGCATTCCAGTCATCATACACTGAAGATGGTGTTTGAGATGAAGCCTGCTTGCCATTCTTGGATATTCTATCCATGAATCATATAGCTATGAAAGTGTTGTTGTAATTTAGTTTTGTGTAACCTTATGCCTAATCAACAATGGTTTTATTCATTGTGGGAACTATGTTTTAAGCTTCATTGTCTACCTCAGGCTAGCACAGGACTGGATACGTAACAAACTTTCAATATATACTTAATTATTAACTAGATTAAACTCTGTGATATATGATACATAATAAATTATTAGTAAATTTATTACATAACATAAATGATTATAAATTTACATATTATTAGTAAATCTTTAAAGAAAAGAACTATTGATGTTTGCTTTGCCCACAAGGAATATTTCTATGGTGGTTTTTCAACTTAGCTTGATACAAGCCTCCATTTCCTCCATATCCTTTTCTGATCATAGACATTTTCCCTTCTGATATTTTCTGCTCTGTGTGGTTTGGCAGGTGTTAATTAAGTCTTTCCTTAAACTTTTTATTTGGAACTGATCAAAGTTCTGGCCATTTTACCTACATGATCTGCTCTGGAGGCTTGGCAGAGAGTGAATCCAAGGCTAAACTTTATTAATCACTCCCACTGTTCCTGTTTCTGCACACCTCAAGCTTACCTTTGAGAGGGCCAACACATCACACAGGGCTGCTAAATAACTGTCTCAAGGACTTCCGTTGATTTCACATAGATTTTAAAACATGTGGAAGGTCTGAAGTCTGATTATTAGTGAGAGCAAATGAGGTCAGATGTGTTATGTACTAAAGTACTAGCCTACTGAAGAGATACAGGCAGACTGTTAATTCTCTCAAGTGGCTGAGTGGCTCAGTTTTGACTAAATGCAGTAGATAAGCTTACACTAGAAAAGGCTGATGCTTTTGTATCCCGTGTTTCAACTTACAGTTTATGTTAACAATGGTAATCACCAACGGTAAACTGTTTTCTACCTTGAAAGACAATCACACGCATGCACGTGCGCACACGCACATTCACACACATACCTGGATCAAATGTTTAATTCGTTACTATTATCACCCTATTCAATATTCTCTTACCTGTTCCTCTAAACTCTAGCCTCCTTAACAAATAATATTTTTGTATCTATTGTAGAAAAACCTTATTATCTCTAAATACAACACCTGTTTTCATCATTGTTAAGCAGGCCATGTATTTATCTTTGTAGTTCCTTTTTATTTTATTTTCAGCCAAAATCCTCCAAGCCCTTTCCTGAATTTCTCTTGTTCCTGCACTGGCCTTTTCCTGGGAGTTATTTCAGCTTTAACTCTAGGCACAGCACTCTTAACTATATAAACTCCTGTCATTTTAGCACAATATTGTTATCTGTGAACTGGGCTTTGGTCTACCTAAAAAAAAAAAAAATTTTTTTTTTTTTTAACCTACCTGCGTGAATTAGGATAGAACTATGCAGCCTTTGATTTCCTCATTTTCATTAGCCAAATTTCATTGTTTTTGCAGGTGTTAATTAAGTCTTTAGCATAGAGTGCTGGCTACTTAACATTTTGCATTTAAGAGTTGTGTATTCTTTTAATCAAATGAGATAAGGCTTAAAACAAAATTTGTCATTGTTGAGAGTATACACAGCAAAACATACACCAATTCAACTGTTTCTACATGGAAAATTCAGTGACATTAATTACATTCTTCAACTTGTGCAACCATTCTCACCCTCCTTTTCTGAGTTGTTTGTCCTCCATTAACATAAACTCATTGCCCGCTAAGGTTCCTAGCTAATCTTTCCAGTTGTTGTTGTCACTTTGATCCTGTATAGGTAGTTCTTAAAAGAGCATAATGCTCAAGGCAGACATTTTTTACTAGAAATCAGAATTTTGTAAATAAAAATATGCTATGTAAGTGTTGAGTAACAGCCCAGCAACACCTGAACCCAAGGTCAGCCGCATCTCCAAGAGACTAAAGAAAGACTCTGGAACCAGCAATCATGACATATGGGTTATTTAGGAAGTTTGCTTGTATGACCGTGGCCCAGGGCGGCGGCTGGACCAGTTTAGTGCTCCGCCACTGCCTAGCAAGGGACACAAGCTTATATACCATTCCAGCTGGGACCAAAGGTCATTGTTTTTCTCCCACATCCTTGGGCAGTCGGTGTTCCCAGGTACTTCATGTCCAGGCCCAGATGTTTTCCTTCCTGTTGCTAAGGCATTCCTCGGCCTTGGCTGCTGGCCCAGTGATGCCACTCCCAGCCTTGTACCTTAGCCTGAGTCCATCCCGAATTCATCCCCTGTATGCTTCAGGGAAGCTGATTCCATTAGGAGGAGATGTATATATCTGAATAGCATTACCCTACAGTAAGTCTTATCTTACTTATGGTTTTCTAATTCAGTCTCATTGTTTTCTTTCTTAACACTTTACTGTGTTCTGTGTGTGCATATTCTGAAAGCTTGAAAGGACTCTATGATTGCACAGGTTAGAAGAAAATTGTCATTTTCCTGCTCTGTAGGATATATAAGGTGGACTCAATTCTTGATCCCGCAATTTGGGAAGGATGGTACCCTCTCTAAGAGGACTGGTAGCAGGGAAGGTTTCCACCCCTATGGTCATTCTTGACTTTGTGTTCTTACTACTGCCCAGCTCAGCATAGGTGTCTTCTCGTGGCCCTGCTTATGTTGCCCTATGTTACATCAAGTCAAAATAGGCAAGTCATTCAGTTACTTTTAAAAATTTAATTACTGGGCCATCCTGTTTCCCTCCATGCAAGAAATTTGTGTGTGAATGTAGAAAGTTATACTGAAGGTTGGGGAAGAGAGGGGATGGATACTACAGGAGTACATACATCTTCAAAGAAAATATTAAAATGCTTGCTTTAACTGTTTTTTTGGTGTCAGTTGTCTACGTACTGCTGTAACCAGTTTTGAACTTCAGCAAAATTTTACTTGTGTGTAGTATTAATGATACTGTTTGATAATTTTTGCATTCTGTTGGATCTCCTTTCTTTGGAATGGGTACAAATATGGATCTCTTCTAGTCAGTTGGCCAGGTAGCTGTCTTCCAAATTTCTTGGCATAGATGAGTGAGCATCTCCAGCACTGCATCCATTCATTGAAACATCTCAATTGGTATTCCGTCAATTCCTGGAGCCTTGCTTTTCACCAAATGCCTTTAGTGCAGCTTGGACCTCTTCCTTCAGTATCATCGGTTCATGATCATATGCTACCTCCTGAAATGGTTGAATGTTGACCAATTCTTTTTGGTACAGTGACGCTGTATTTTTTCCATCTTCTTTTGCTGCTTCCTGCATCGTTCAATATTTTGCCTACAGAATACTATTACAACTTGAGGCTTGAATTTTTTCTTCAGTTCTTTCAGCTTTAGAAATGCTGAGCATGTTCTGTCCTTTTTCTTTTCTATCTCCACATCATTGCACATTTCATTATAATACGTTGCCTTCTCTAGTGGCCCTTTGAGATCTTCTGTTCAGCTCTTCTGTTTCATCGTTTCTTCCTTTCACTTAGCTATTCTACATTCAAGAGCAGCTTTCAGAGTCTCTTCTGACATTCATTTTGGTCTTTATTGTCTTGTAATGACCTCTTGCATTCTTCATATATGACCTTAAGTAGACTATACTTAGATAATAAAAAACAAAAACAAAAACCGCTCGTCAAGTTGATTCTGACTCATGGCAACTCCGTGTGTGTTAGAGGAGAACTGTGCTCCATGGAGTTTTCAATGACGGATTTTTTGGAATAAATTGCTAGGACTTTCTTTTGCGGCATCTCTGGGTGGACCTGTACCTACCTTCAAGCTTTAGGTTAGTAGCCAAGTGCATTAATTGTTATCATGACCCCAGGGACTGCTTATTCATAGTATTCCTTCATTATCCTTTGTCATCAAGTTCTGTAATGATATCCTCATTTTACTCCTTATGGTAATTTGTGCCTTCTCTCTTTTTCTTTTTCAGTCTTGCTATTACCCATTGCCGTTGAGTCAATTCCGACACATAGTGACCCCGTAGGACAGAGCACAACTGCCTCATAGGGCTTGCAAGGAGTGGCTGGTGGATTTGAAATGCTGACCTTTTGATTAGCAGCCACAGCGCTTAACCACTGCACCACTGGGGCTGCAGTCTTGCTGTAGGTTTGCCAATTTTATTGATCTTTTCAATAAAACCAGTTCTTTGTTTCATTGATTTTCTCTGTAGTTTTTTTTTTCAGTTTCTTTGATTTCTGTTTTTTCATCTTCGTTATTTCCTTCCTTCTGCTTGCTTTGGGTTTATTTTGCTCTTCTTTTTCTAGTTTCTTGAGGTAGAAGCTTAGCTTTTTGATTTGAAACTTCCCTTCTCTGCTGCTGTATGCATTTTATCCTTTAAGTATCCCTCTTAATACAGCGTTAGCTATGTTCCATGTATTTGATATGTTGTGTTTTAGTTATCACTCAGTTTGATGTATTTTTTATTTTCTCCTGAGACTTTCTCTTTGACCTATGGCTTATTGGAAAGGATGTTGTTTAGTTTTCAAGTGTCTAAATATTTTTCTATTATCTCTTGGTTATGAATTTCTAATTTGAATTTGTTGAGGTAAGAGAACACACTTGGTATAATTTCAGTTCTTTTAAACTTTTGAGGTTTGTTTTATGGTCCAGGATATGGTTTATCTTGGTATATGTTCCACATGCAATTTAAAATATTGTGTATTCTGCTGTTGTTGGGTGGAGTTGTCTGTAAATGTTGATTTCATCCTGTTGGCTGATGGTGTTGTTGAGTTCTTTTGTCTTTGCTGATTTTTTGTTTAGTTGTTCTGTTAATTGAAGGAAGGATACTGAAGTCCTAACCCCTTAATATTGTGGATTTTTCTATTTCTCCTTTCTGTTCTATCAGTTTTTCCTTCACATATTTGAAGCTCTGTTGTTTGGTATGTATACATTTAGAATTTCTATATCTTTGTGGTGAATTGATACTTTTTATTACCATAGAATGTCCTTCTCTGTCTCTAGTGATTTTCTTTGCTCTGAACTTTATATGATGTTAACATGATGACTCATGCTGTCTTTTGATTTATATCTGCATGATCTATCTTTTCCCATCATTTTACTTTCAACTTGCCTGTATCGTGATATCTGAAGTGAACTCCTTCTAGATACTGTATATTTATTTATTTTTTAAATTCAGTCTGCCAATTTCTGTCCCTTAATTGATGTATTTAGACCATGTACATGTAATGTAATTATCCATGTCTTAGGACTTAAGTCTGCCATTTTATTTTTTTGTTTTTTAGTTGTTTCCTCTTTTTTTCCCCCAGCTGTTCTATTGGTAACTTGAACATGTTTTTAGAATTCCATTTTAATTTGTCTGTGAAACAAAAAAAATCCCATTACTGTTGAGTTCATTCTGACTCATAGCAACCCAATAAAACAGTAGAACTGCTCTATATAGAGTTTCCAAGGAGTGGCTAGTGGATTTGAACTGCTGACTTTGATTAGCAACCTAAGCTCTTAACCATCGCACCGCCAGGGCTCCAATTTATCTATAGTAGGGTTTTTTTTTTTTTTTTTTTGGGGTTTCTGGGTTGTACGGAAACCCTGGTGGCGTAGTGGTTAAGTGCTATGGCTGCTAAGCAAAAGGTCAGCAGTTTGAATCCGCCAGGTGCTTCTTGGAGACTCTATGGTGCAGTTGTACTCTGTCCTGTAGGGTCGCTACGAGTTAGAATCGACTTGATTGCAGTGAGTGGGTTTGGTTTCTGGGTGGTACAAATGGTTAATGTGCGCTTGGCTGCTAACTGAAAGGTTGGAATAGGTCCAGGATATGGTTTATCTTGATATATGTTCGAGTCTACTCAGAGACACCTCCAAAGAAAGACCTGTTGATCTGTTTCTGAAAAAATCAGCCATTGAAAACCCTATGGAGCACAATTCTATTCTGACACAAATGGGGTCACCGTGAGTTGAAATCAACTCAATGGTAATGGGTTTTATAGTGGTTTTGAGTGTAACCTTTTGTATAGCTTTGTTAGTGGTTGCTCTAAATGTATATACAACTTATTACAGTTGACTGATGCCATCATTTGGTAGTTTGAGTGAAGTGAAAAACCTTACCTGTCTTTTCATCCTGTTGTACCTTCCTCATTTATAATTATCTTAAATATTTCCTCTACATATGTGAGAACCACGTCAGAAAGTGTTATAATTTTTGCTTAGTAACTTAAGAGGAGAAGGAAAGTCTAATTTATTTACTCATATTTTGCTTACTGTATTCTTACTTCCTGATGTTTGAAGATTTCTTCTTCAATCATATTCTTTCTGTGTAGAGGACTACCATTCCTTTATGGTAGTTCAGCCAGAAAAAAGTTCTTGTAGCTTTTTTTTATCTGAGTATATCTTTATTTTCTCTTTATTCCTGAAGGATATTTTCTCTAGATGTGAGATTTCTTTCAGCACTTGAAAAATGTTATGCCACTTCCGTCTAGCTTTTATGGCTTCTGATGAGAAATTTACTGACATTAGAACTGTTTTTCCTCTAAGTAGTCATTTTTTTCTGGGTACTTGTAAGACTTTTTCTTTGGCTTTGGTTTTCAGAGGTTTAACTAAAATATGACTTTGTGTTTATCCTTGACTAAGGTGCCTGACCCAAGCTGTGGTCTTTTCAATTGCCTCACAGGTATCTAAATGCTGAAAAAGGAAAAAAAAAGACAGAAGAAGAGCTGATGTAGTCGAATTGTGGTGTTGGTGAAGACTATCGAGAGCTCAGCTGCTACCTAAAAGGTCAGCAGTTCGAATCCACCAGCTGCTCTCTGGAAACCCTAAGGGGCAGTTCTACTCTGTCCTATAAGGTTGCTATGAGTCGACAGCAAGGGTTTTTTTTTTTTTTTTTATGGGCCAGAATAATGGGCAAATCAGCCTTAGAAGAGATACAATCAGAATACCGCTAGAAATGAGGATGGTGAGACTTCAGCTCACTTACTTTGGACATGTCATCAGGAAAGACCACACACTAGAGGAATACATCATGTTTGGTAGAACAGAGGGTCAGTGAAAAGGAAGGAAACCTCAATGACATGAATTGACAAGATTAGCCACAACAGTAGATTCAAACATACCAATAATCATGAAGATGGCACAGGACCAGGCAATGCTTTCTCCTGTTATACATAAGATCATCCTGAGTCAGAGCTGGCCTGATGGAAACCATCTATAGCAATAGCAACATCTTGTTTGGAGTTTGCTCAGCTTCTTAAATTTGCAGGTTTCTGCCTCTTACCAAATTTGGGAAGTTTTTAGGTATAATTTTCCCACATACTTTTTCAACTCCACCCTTTTCCTCTTCTGGGACTCCAATGACATGAATGTTAGATCTTTTGTTATAGTCTCACAGGTCTTTAACACTTTGCTTTTTGTTTCTGTTTTTTAAGTTTATTTTCTCTCTTTTAGGATTGGATAAATTCTATTGTTTCATTTCCAGTTTGATGATTCTTTCCTCTGTTCCCACCATTCTGCTGTTGTGCCAGTCCACCAAGTTTTTTTTTTTTTTTTTTAGTTATTATATTTTTTCAGTTCTAAAACTTCTGTTTGGTTCTTCTTTATGTCTTCTGTTTATTTTCTGAGAATTTCTGATATTTCATTTGTTTTACATGTGTTTCTAGTGGGCTGTTGAAAGCATTTTTTATGATGGCTGTTTTAAAATTTTGGTCAAATAATTCTAACATCTCTGTCATCTTGGTTTAGCATCTCTTAATTATATTTTTTTCGTTCGATTTGAGATCTTCCTGGTTCATGGTATAATGAGTGACTTTCTACTGGGTATTAGAGACTCTGCTGTTATTTAAACCTATTTAGCTGAATTCCTGTGACACAGCTGCAACAGGAGAATGGGGGGATGCCTCATTAGTGATGTGGAGGTAGAAGTCCAGGCTCCCTACTTAGCCTCCACTGATACCTGAAAAGGGGGTAAAATTTTTGTTATTGCTAGGCATGTTGGGAGTTCTGGCTCCTCACTAGGCCTGCCACTGATACTTCCTTGGTCTAGAGGGATGGGGTTTCTCATTACTGCTCCACATGGCTTACACTGACAGGGTGTTACTTCTTAACTGCTAACTGGTAGTAAAAGTCCTGACTCTCCACTAGGCCTTCTCTGATACCACCTCAGTGGGTAGGGGGAGGGATACCCTGTCATACTGCTAAGTGGGGGTAGAAGCCCACCCTGTCCACATGGTCTCCATTGACAATACAGAAGAAGGGTTCTGAAAGTCTCAGCTCTCTGCTTGGCCTTCTCTGACACCGCCTTGGTGGGTGCATTGAGATAACTTCATTATAGCCTAGTAAGAGTGGGGGTCTAGGCTCTGTTTTAACTTGGCATAATAGTAATATTAGAGATACGGTAAGGTTAAATGCAAATCAAGAGTTGTTGTTGTTGTTAGGTGCCTTTGAGTCGATTCTGGCTCCCTGCGTATAACATCATGAAACATTGCTCAGTCCTTTGTCATCCTCAGAGTGGTAGGTGTGTTTGAGCTCATTGCTGCAGCCACATCAGTCCATGTTGTTGAGGGTTTTCCTCTTTTTTGCTGATCCTCTACTTTACCAAGCATGATGTCCTTTTCCAGGGATTCGTCGCTGCTGATAACATGTCCAAATTGAGCAAGATGAAATCTCACCATCCTTGCTTCTAAGGATCATTCTGGCTGTACTTTTTCAGAGACATATTTGTTTGTTTTTCTGGCAGTCCAATGTTCTTCAACACCGTAATTCAAATGCATCTATTCTTCTTTGGTCTCCTTTTTTCTATGTCTAGCTTTTGCATACGCATGAGGTGATTGAAAATATCATGGCTTAGATCAGGTGTACCTTAGTCCTCAAGGTGACATCTTTGCTTTTCAGTACTCGAAAGATATCTTTTGCAGCAGATTTGCCCAATGCAATATGTCCTTTGATTTCTTGATTGCTGCTTCCATGGGTGTTGATTGTGGATCCAAGTAAAATGAAGTCCTCGACAACTTCAATATTTTGCCCATTTAGCATGTTGTTCATTGGTGTTGCAAATCAGGAAAGGGAAGACAAATATTGTATGATTACACTTATACGAAATATCTAGGATAGGCAAGAGATAAAGCTTATTAGTGGTTACCAGGAGTGGGTGGGAGGGAGGAGAAAAGGGGATCTCATTGCTTAGGGTACATTGAACTTCTGTTAACGGTGATGGGAAAATTTGGAAATGGATAATGGCAATGGTTGAGCAGCATCATAAGCATAACTAATGCCATTGAATTGTACGTGTGAATAATGTTGATATGGCAAATGATTTGTTACATATATATTTACTACAATAAAAAAATGAAAAAGAGAGAGAGAGAGGGACAACAGAGACATTTAAAGATTTCAACTTATTTGAGATTTCACATCTCCGTAAATGCAACACTGTATATTGAATTACATTAGCCAGAAGCTTAGGTGTTGCTATTGATTCCTTTCCCCTTTCATATTCAGTTAATCACCAAGTCCTGTTGCTTTTACTTCCTGAATCTGCCCATTCCTTTCTATTTTCAAACTTTCATCACCTTGTTCCTGGGCTACTGTGGGAGTTTCCTGAATAGACTCTCTGTTTTTAATCTCATTGTGCCTGACTTCATTTATTACTCTGTAAACAGAGACGTGTTTCCAGAATAAAAATCTACTCTTGCCAACTGCCTACTTAAAATATTTCTTTCTTTCTTTATTTTTTTTAATTACTCTTATGGTCAAGACGTGAATCTGTAACATGACCTACTACAGTCGTTAACTCATTGCCGTTGAGTCAATTCTGACTCATAGTGACCCTACAGGACAGGGTAGAACTGTTCTGTAGAGTTGCCAAGGAGCACCTGGTGGATTTGAACTGCCGACCTTTTGGTTAGCAGCCATAGCGCTTAACCACTACGCCACCAGGGTTTCCAACCTACTGTAGTGCCTGCCATATAGTTGTTACTAAGTAAATGTATTTGAATAACAAATAGATGACCGTATATAGTTTACAGCATTTGCTATTAAAATAGTACTGCTACACATATGTATCTGTGTATGTATTCTTCTTTATTCTAGTTGATATGAATGTTGGGTATATGTTAGAAGTAGAACTGCTAGTATAGTTTGGCTTTCAAGTATTAAATATCAGGATTAATAGAGTAGTTGGTGTAGTGCTTTCTAGCCCTCAAGAGAAAAAGGAGTTTGTCTGCCCTAGAAAGAGCAGTGATGATTTATTAAGGGAGCCATCCTGGACTTTCTAGCTGATGAAAGGGAGTTACATTCAGAAGAATGACCTAATAGCTTAACTTTTTTGGAGATTTTTCTGCCAAATAACTTTAGGTTAAAGATTTTTTAAGACAGAGTATCTTAGTTATCTAGTGCAGCTATAACAGAAGTCCCGTAAGTGAATGGCTTTAACGAACAAATTTATTTTCTCATAGTTTAGGGGGCTAAAAAACTCGTTGCTGTTGAGTTGATTCTGACTCATAGCAACCTTGTGGGACAGAGTAGAACTGCCCCATAGAGTTCCCAAGGAGCACCTAGTGGATTCAAACCGCTGACCTTTTGGTTAGCAACTGTAGTTCTTAACCACTACACCATCAGGGTTTCCAGTTTAGTGGACTAGAGGTCCGAATTCAGAGCGCCGGCTCTAAGGGAAGGCTTTCTCTCTCTCCCTTGGCTCTAGAGGAAGGTCCTTGTTTCTTCAGCATCTGCTTCTTGGTTCCTTGGAGATCTCCACATGTCTTGGCATCTATTGTACCCCATCTCTCCTTCTAGCGTACATTTAATCTCTTTTATATCTCAAAGGAGATTGACTCAAGATGCACCTTACACTAATCCTGCCTCATTACCGTCACAAAGACAACCCATTCTCAAATAGGATAACCACAGGCATAGAGATTAGGAATTACAGTACGTATTTTTTGGGTGCACAATTCAATCCATAACACAGCAAGGAGCAAATTAAATTTTTATATTCGTAACAAGTATGATTTCTTTCCGTACATCACTCATACATTTATTTTGCTTATATGATTGTATTATTAATGACAATATATGGAAACTAGGTAGTATAAGCAAAGGAATGATTTCAAATGGAGTGGTCACATAGTAAGTGTTAAATAAAAATAACATAGTTATCTAAATCTATGAGTCGGAATGCAATGCCATTCCTCTTCAATTTGCCATTCCCAGCATAGTAGGCAATATGATCGTCCAATTGAAAATGGCTAATACCAATCCATTTCAGCTCACTAATGCCTAGGATAGCAATCTTTGCATGTTCTGTTTCATCTTTGACAACTTCCAATTTTCCTAGATTCATACTTCATACATTCCATGTTCCAATTATTAATGGATGTTTGTAGCTGTTTCTTCTCATTTTGAGTCATGCCATATCAGCGAATGAAGATCCTGAAAGCTTTACTCCATCCACATCATTAAAGTCGCCTCTACTTTGAGGAAGCAGCTCTTCGGCAGTCATCTTTTGAATGCCTTCCAACCCAAGGTGCTCATCTTCCGGCACTATATCAGACAGTGTTCTGCTGCTATTAATAAGGTTTTCATTGGCCAGTTTTTTTTAGAAGTAGATCTCCAGGTCCTTCTTCCTAGTCTGTCTTAGTCTGGAAGCTCTGCTGAAACCTGTCCACTATGGATGATGCTGCTAGTTTTGAAATAACAGTGGCGTAGTTTTCAGCATCACAGCAACATGCAAGCCACCACAGTAGGAAAACAGACAAATGAGTGATGCGTGAAGTATAACACTGTCAATGATAAGATAAGACCAGTTAATACTACTGTTATTCAAATTTATGTACCAACCACTAATGTCAAAGATGGAGAAATTGAAGATTTTTACCGACTTCTGCAGTCTGAAATTGATTACAAGTGCAGTCAAGATGCATTGATAATTACTGGCAATTGGAGTGTGAAAGTTGGAAACAAAGAAGGATCCGTAGTTGAAAAATATGGCCTTGGTGATAAAAATGACACTGGAGATTGCATGATAGCACTTCACAAGACCAATGACTTCTTCATTGTAAATACCTCTTTTCAACAACATAAACGACAACTATACACGTGAGCCTCGCTGGATGGAATACACAGGAGTCAAGTTGATCACATTTTTGGAAAGAGACAATGAAGAAGTTCAATATCATCAGTCAGAAGAAGGACATGGGCCAACTGTGGAACAGACCATCAATTGCTCCTATAAAAGTTCAAGTTGAAGTTGAAGAAAATTAAAACAAGTCTATGAGAGCCAAGTACAACCTTAAGTATATCCCACCTGCATTTAGACACCACCTCAAGAGTAGATTTGACGCATTGAACACTAACAACTGAAGACTAGATGAGTCATGGAATGACATCAAGGACATCATCATATGAAGAAAGCAAAAGGTCATTAAAAGGCAGGAAAGAAAGAAAAGACCAAAATGGATACCAAAGAGACTCTGTAACTTGCTATTGAATATAGAGTAGCTAAAGTGAACGAAAGAAATCATCATGTGAAAGATCTGAACATAAGATTTCAAAGGACAGCTCCAGAAAACAAAGTAAAGTATTATAATGAAATGTGCAAAGGCCAGGAGTTAGAAAACCAAAAGGGAAGAACATGCTCAGCATATCTCAAGCTGGGAGAACCAAAGAAAAATTCAAGTCTTGAGTTGCAATATTGAAGGATTCTATGGGCAAAATACTGAATGATGCAGGAAGCATCAAAAGGGGATGAAAGGAAAACACAGAGTCATTGTACCTAAAAGAATTAATCCATATTCAGTCATTTTAGGAGGTAGTATATGATCAAGAACCAATGGTATTGAAGGAAAAAATCCAAGCTGCATGAAGGCAGTGGTGAAAAGCAAGGCTCTAGGAATTTTGACGGAATATCAATTGAGATGTTTCAACAAATGGATGCAGTGCTGGAGATTTCCACTTGTCTATGCCAAGAAATTTAGAAGATGGCTACCTGGCCAACTAACTGGAAGAGTTCCGTATCTGTGCCCATTCCAAAGACAGGTGATCCAACAGAATGCCGAAATTGTAGGAAAATATCATTAATATCACATACAAGTAAAATTTTGCTGAAGGTAATTCAGAAATTGATGCAGAAGTACAGTGACAGGGAACTGCCAGAAATTCAAGCCAGATTTAGAAGAGGATGTGGAACAAGAGATATCATTGCTGATGCCATATGGATCTTGGCTGAAAGCAGAGAACACCAGAAAAACATTTACCTGTGTTTTATTGACACATTTTTACCTGTGTAAAAAACGCATATTTACCTGTGTTTTATTTATGTGGATCATAACAAATTATGGGACGTTATTTGAGAAGATTGGGAATTCCAGAACACTTAATTGTGTTCATGAAGAACCTGTACATAGACCAAGAGGTAATTGTTTGAACAGAACGAGTAGATATTGTGTGGTTTAAAATGAGGAAGGGTGTGTTTCAGGGTTGTATCCTTTCACCATACCTATTCAAACTATGCTGAGCAGATTATCTGAGAAGCTGGACTATGTGAAGAAGAATGAGGCATCAGAATTAGAGGAAGTCTCATTAACAACCTGTAACATGTAGATGATACAACCTTGCTTGCTAAAGCAGAGAGGACCTGAAGCACTTACTGATGAAGATCAAAGAATACAGCCTTCCGTATGGACTACACCTCAAAAAAGAAAGCAAAAATCCTCACAACTGGACCAATAAGCAACATCATGAAAAATGGAGAAAATATTGAAGTTGTCAAGGATTTAATTTTACTTCTATCCACAATCAACACCCATGGAAGCAGCAGTCAGGAAATCAAACAATGTATTGCATTGGGCAAATCTGATGTAAAAGACCTCTTTAAAGTTTTAAAAAGCAAAGCTGTCACTTTGATGACTAAGGGGTGCCTGACCAAACCCACTCTTCTCCTTTGCGTGTAAAAGCTGTACAAAGAATAAGGAAGACCAAAGAAGAATTGATGGTTTCGAATTATGGTATTGGCAAAAAATACTGAATATACCATAGACCGACAGAAGAACAAACAAATCTGTTTTGGAAGACATACAGCCCGAATGCTCCTTAGAAGTGAAAGACTTCGTCTCACATACTTTGGACATGTTATCAGGAGGGTCCAGTCCCTAGAGAAGGCCATCGTGCTTGGTAAAGTAGACGTTCAGCGGAAAAGAGGAAGACCCTCAACAAGATGGGTTGATACAGTGGCTGCAACAATAGGCTCAAATTTAGCAATGATTGTGAGCATGGCACAGAACTGGGCTATGTTTCTTTTGTACATAGGCTTGTTATGAGTCAGAGCTGACTCACTGGCACGTAACAACAGAGTGAGTTGGAATTGACTCACAGCAATGGGTTTGGTTTGTATATGTGTACTGACAATAATATAACATGTTATAAATATATGTAGAAAGCAAAGATGTCTCTTTAATGACTCAGGTGTACCTGACAACCCAAGCTATGTTGTTTTAAATCGCCTCATATGTATGCAAAAGCTGGACAATGAGTAAGGAAGACAGAAGAAGAATTGATGCCTTTCAGTCATAGTATTGGTGAAGAATATTGAGTATACCATGGGCTGCCAGAAGAACGAACAAGCCTGTTTTGGAAGAAATACAGCCAGTGTGCTCCTTGGAAGCTAGGATGGCGAGACTTCATCTCACATACTTTGGGCATGTTATCAGGAGGGACCAGTCCCTGGAGAAAGATATCATACTTGGTAAAGTAGAGGGTCAGTGAAAAAGAGGAAGACCCATGAGACGGATTGACACAGTAGCTGCAGCAATGGGCTCAAACATACCAACAACAGTGTGGATAGTGCAGGACCAGGCAGTGTTTCATTCTGTTGTACGTGGGGTCGCTATAATCAGAACTGACTCAACAGCGTGTAACGACAACCACCACAGCATATCTATATTAAATTGATTAAAAGGAACTATATATTTTTTTTTTTTTTTTTTATATATTAGTTTAGGCAATACTGGGGAGAATTGTGAAGTAGGCAAATAGTTTTTTTGTGTGTGTGTGGGAAATGTATATGTAACAAAATATTTACCATTTCAGTATTCTTCATATGTACAATTCAATGACAGTAATTGTGCTCATCATGTTGTGTAATCATCACCATTATCCCTTTCCAGATTGTTTCATCGCCTTTGGCAGAAGCTCATTGTCTCCTAAGCAGTAAGTCTCCCTTTATTCCTCTCTCTTGCCTGCCTCTGGCAACCACTAATAAACTTAGTTTTTTAAATTTTATTTTAACTTTAGTTTTTTTTTTTTTAATTGTACTTTAGATGAAGGTTTACAGAACAAACTAGTTTCTCATTAAACAGTTAGTACACATGTTGTTTTATGACATTGGTTAACAACCCCATGACATGTCAACGCTCCCCCTTCTCAACCTTGGGTTCCCTATTACCAACTTTCCTGTTCCTTCCTGCCTTCTAGTCCTTGAGTCTGGGTTGATATCATGGATTGACTTATGTCCCCCCAAAAATGTGTCTATCAACTTGGTTAGGCCATGATTCCCAGTATTGTGTGTTTGTCCTCCATTTTGTGATTGTAATTTTATGTAGAGAGGATTAGGGTGGGATTGTAACACCACCCTTACTCAGGTCATCTCCCTAATCCAATGTAAAGGGAGTTTCTCTGGGGTGTGGCTTGCACCACCTTTTATCTCTCAAGAGATGAAAGGGAAGCAAGCAGAGAGTTGCAGACCTCATAACCCCAAGAAAGCAGCATCAGGAGCAGGGCGTGTCCTTTGGACACAAGATCCCTGAGCCTGAGAAGCTCCTTGACCAGGGGAAGATTGAGACAAGGATCTTCCTCCAGAGCCCATGGAGGGAGAAGGACTACCCCTGCAGCCAATGCCCTAAATTTGGACTTGTAGCCTACTAGACTGTGAGAAAATGGATTTCTCTTTGTTGAAGCCATCCACTCGTGATATTCCTGTTATGGCAGCACTAGATGACTAAGACAGCTGGTGTGCCCCTTTAGTCTCGTTTTGTTTTATGGGCCTGTCCAATCTTTGGCTGAAGGGTGAACCTCAGGCATGACTTCATTACTAAGCTGAAAGGGTGTTTGGGAGCCATACTCTCAGGGCTTCTCCAGTCTGTGTGAGGACAGCAAGCCTGGTCTTTCTTTTTGAGTCAGAATTTTGTTTTACATTTTTCTCTATCTCTGTCTGGGTTTGGAATCTCTGTCAGAGCAGTCAGTGAGATAGCCGGGTACCATCTAGTTGTACTGGACTCAGTCTGGTGGAGGCCGTGGTAGATGTGGTCCATTAGTCCTTTTGGACTAATTTTTCCCTTGTATCTTTAGTTTTCTTCATTCTTCCTTGCTCCTGAAGGGGTGAGACCAATGGAGTATCCTAGATGGCCACTCAGAGGCTTTTAAGACCCCAGACACTACTCACCAAAGTAGAATGTAGAACATTTTTTTTTATAAACTATGTTATGCCAGTTGAGCTAGATGTTCCCCGAGACCATGATCCCCACCGTCCTCAGCCCAACAATTCCATCCCTCAGGGAGTTTGGATGTGTCTGTGGAGCTTCCATGACATTGCCTTGTATAAGCTGTGTTGGCTTCCCCATATTGTGTACTCTCTTACCCTTTACCAAAGTTACTACTCATCTATTGTCTATTTAGTGTTTTCCCATCTCCACCCTTCCTCTCCCTTTTAACCATCAAAGATTCTTTCTTTTTGTGTGTAAACCTTTTCATGAGTTTTTAGAGTAGCGGTCTCATACAATATTTATCCTTTTGTGATTGACTTATTTCACTTAGCATAATACCCTCCAGATTTATCCATGTTATGAGATGCTTCACAGATTCATCGTTGTTCTTTATCATTGCATAATACTCCATCATGTGTATGTATTACAGTTTTTTTTTTTATCCATTTATCTGTTGATGGGTGTCTATGTTGTTTCCATCTTTTTGCTATTGTGAGCAGTGCTGCAGTGAGCATGGGTGTGCATATGTCTACTCGAGTGACGACTCCTACTTCTCTAGGATATATTCCTAGGAATGGGATTGCTAGATCATATGGTATTTCTATTTCTAGCTTTCTAAGGAAGCACCATATTTTTTTCTAAAATGGTTGTATCATTTTGCATTCCCTCCAGCAGTGCATAAGAGTTCCGATCTCCCCGCAGCCTCTCCAACATTTGTTATTTCCTGTTTTTTTTTGATTCATTCCAGTAATGCTGGGGTGAGACGGTATCTCATTGTGGTTTTGATTTGCATTTTTCTAATGCTAGAGATGGTGAGCATTTCCTCATGTGTCTGTTGACCACTTCAATGTCTTCTTTGGTGAAGTATCTATTCATTTCCTTTGCCCATTTTTTAATTGTTATTTGTCTTTTTGTTGTAGAGGTATTATATTTTCTAGTAGCCTTTGTCTGATTTGTAATAGCCAATTTTTTTTTCCCCAGTCTGTAGGTTCTCTTTTTACTCTTTCAGAGAAGTCTTTTGATGAGCATAAGTGTTTAATTTTTAGAAGATCCCAGTCACCTAGCTTATCTTCTGGAGTTTGTATGTTGTTGGTTGTGGTTTGTATCCTGTTAATACTGTGTTTTAGGGCCTAATAAACTTAGTTTTGTATACACTGGGCAAATAGTGCTTTCTGAGACCAGTCCTTCCCTTCTGCTTCTTTTGATCCACTTCCCTGGAAGGAGAATGCTGTGTCTTGGTGTGTATGAAGTAGGCAGAGAACAGCAAGAAGGTATCAGTTGCCTGGAAGCTGGGGGACAAGGGGTGTTTTGTTACTGCTGGCTTTGCACTTACTAGCTCTATGACCTTGAGAAAGGTAGTAAATCCCTGTGAGACTGAGTTTCCCCATTTGAAAATAATACTAAACACTGTTTTACATAAATACTAGGTTGGATGTGGCATTTGTTTTATTATTTATTAATGTGTTTATTTTTATTTATTTGTTCACTATTTGAGGGGATACTAAAACACTTTATTTCTGATTTAATCATAAACTTGCATACCAGAAAAATAAAAGCATATGATATACAGGGACATTAATTAAGGGCTTTAAAAACCCTTTTCAGCAACATGGCAACCTACAATGGGTCTTAGGGCCTGAAGAGGTAACATGGAGTTTAAAAAGGGTTAATACACTTTTGGAAATATCCATGCACTCAAAGGGAGAACAGAACCCTGTCTCTTTCATCAGTAACTCCTTATACATTTCTGTTGCTTTCACTCTCACTCAAGTCTATTTTTATTCAGACTGAAATATGTAGAGTAAGCAGCTATGTATTTATTTTCACCTTACTATTAAATTTGCATCAGCTACTTTGAGGCTGTTTAAGCAAAACATCGATTTAATTGCTCTGTTTGTCATTTCTAGGCAATGGGCCGCACCATGACCGTTGCTGCATTTACAATGAAAAGAACTTGGTGGATGGTGTTTATTGTCTCCCAATTGGACACTGGATTGAGGCTACTGGGCACACCAATGAGATGAAGCACACAACAGACTTCTATTTTAATATTGCAGGCCACCAAGCCATGCATTATTCAAGGTAAAAATAGTTCTGTGTTTATAATCATAGAAGTAGGACAAGATGTAACATTAGGGCATGAAAATATTTACAAACCTTAAGTGTCTCCTTTTGGAGGGTTATATAGGCCTGCAATGCTTTGAGGAGATAAAGTATAGAGAATCAGTGTGTGAACTTTTCTGGCTCTAGGTGTGAAGGATCCTTTTAATAGAATTAAAAAAAAAAAAAGCCCTGGAATCGACGTATTTTGACCAGAAAGTAGTTTACCAATCTTTTTATTTATATGGTAGATTAAAAGAAAACAAAACAGTGCTAAAAATGAGACCGCTATTATAAGAACTCAATAAAAGGTTTAAAGACAGAAGAAAACATTCTTTGATGGTTATGAAGGTGGGGAGGGAGGAAGGGAGTATTCACTAACTAGGTAGTAGACAAGAATTATTTTACGCGAAGGGAAGGACAACACACAATACAGGGGAAGTCAGCACAACTGGGCTAAACCAAAGCTAAGAAGTTACCTGAATGCAACCAAACACTTTGAGGGACAGAGTAGCAGGGGCAGGGGTCTGGGGACCATGGTTTCAGGGGACATCTAGGTCAATTCACATAACAAAGTTTATTAAGAAAATGTTCACAACCCACTTTGATGAGTGTTGTCTGGGGTCTTAAAAGCTAGCAAGTGGCCATCTAAGATGGATCAATTGGTCCCAACCTACCTGGAGCAAAGGAGAATGAAGAACACCAAAGACACAAGGAAAATATGAGCCCAAGAGACAGAAAAGGCCACATAAATCAGAGACTCCATCAGTCTGAGACCAGAAGAACTAGACAGTACCCTGCTACCACCAATGACTGCCCTGATAGGGAACACAGCAGAGAGTCCCTGATGGGGCAGGGAAGAAGTAGGGCGCAGAACTCAAATTCTGGTAAGAAAACCAGACTTATTTAATGGTCTGACTGAGACTGGAGGGACCCCAGAGGACATGGCCCCTGAACTCTCTGTTAGCCCAAAACTAAAACGATTCCCGAAGCCAGTTCTTCAGACAAAGATTAGATTGGACTATAAAACAGAAAATGATACTGCTGAGGAGTGTGCTTCTTAGCTCAAGTAGACACATGAGACTAAGTTGGCAGCTCCTGTCTGGAGGTGAGATGAGAAGGCGGGGGGACAGGAGCTGTTTGAATGAAAACAGGAAATACAGGGTGGAGAGGAGGAGTGTGCTCTCACATTATAGGGAGAGCAACTGGCATCACATAACAATGTGTGTATAAGTTTTTGTATGAGAAACTGAGTTGAATTGTAAACTTTCACTTAAAGCACAATAAAAAACAAAACAAACAAACAAACAAACAGCACTGAGATATCCTAGATCTGTATTTGTATACTTTCTGCTAATAACCAACAGTGAAGCCAACATGAGTGTCTCCTTGGAAAATCTTATTCATATAAACATGTGAAAATCTAGATAAACTAGATTGAGTGTCATCATTCACTTTATTATTTATTAACATATTTGTTTTTATTTATTTGCTTATTTGATAATTATGCCAGCTATTTTTGCCATTATAGAAATTCAAACACTGTTGTTGTAAGGTGCCGTCGAGTGAGTTCCAGTTCTTAGGAACCCTATGTGCAACGGAATGAAACGCTGCCAGGTCATGTGCCATCCTCACAATGCTTGTTATGCTTGAGCCCACTGCTGAAGTCACTGTGTCAATCCATCTCATTGAGGTCTTCCTCTTTTTTGTTGATCCTCTGCTTTACCAAGCATGATGTCCTTTTCCAGGGACTGGTCCCTCCTGATAACATGTCCAGAGTATGTGAGATGAAGTCTCACCATCCTTGCTTCCAAGGAGCACTTGTTTTTCTTCAAAGATAGACTTGTTCATTCTTCTTGCAGTCCGTAGTACATTTGGTATTCTTTGCCAACACTATAATTCAAAGGCATCAATTCTTCTTCAATCTTCCTTATTCTTTGTCCAGCTTTCCCATGCATATGAGGCAACTGAAAATATCATGGCTTGGGTCAGGTGCACCTTAGTCCTCAAGGTGACATCTTTGCTTTTCAGCGCTTGGAAGAGGTCTTTTGCAGCAGATTGGCCCAGTGCAATACCTTGTTTGATTTCTTGAGTGCTGTTTTCATGGGTGTTGATTGTGGATCCAAGTAAAATGAAATCCTTGACAACTTCAATATTTTGTCCATTTATCATGATGTTGCTTATTAGGTCCAGTTATGAGAATTCTTGTTTTCTTTTTGTTGAGATGTAACCCATACTATAAAACCAAAAAACAAACCCATTGTCACTGAGTTGATTCCGACAAATAGCGACCTTACAGGACAGAATAGAACTGCCCAATAGAGTTTCCAAGGAGTGAATGCCTGTTAGATTCAAACTGCCAACCTTTTGGATAGCAGCTGTAGCTCTTAACCAGGACACCACCAGGGTTTAGGATGCTAAATAAAAATTAAGGCTCTGTACTTTCCCTCATTTCCATTTATCAGGGTAGTTATTTTTCAGTGTTTTATGATTAGCTTTTCCGGAATTTAACTCCAAATTTTAAATGATATCTGTATATTTTATTTGTTAATGTATCAATTTAAAAATATCTATTGATTTCCTACTATCACATGTGAGAAATTTACCTCACTTATACTTTCCCTTTCTCTGCACTCTCAATATTTATATACTGTTGATTTTTGTTATTTACGGTAGTTATGTCCTGTGAATTCCCTGTGTACATTTAATTAGTGAATCCTCAGTCAGCCTGTTCGACCTCAGCTGGGACTCTGCATGTGTGTGAATGATGGAGAAAGAGCCGTATTGATTTTGGAGTTACAAATAAATTTTAGCAAGTAAGAGAATTGGCAAATAGAGTTTGTGAATAATGACGGTTGACTGTGTGTGTGTGTGTGTGTGTGTGTCTGTGTGTACGTGCGTGTGCAAATGTGGCAGACTAACTTGTTAGTTTGCAAGGTAGTATAAAATTTCACTTTTCATAGTTTTGGACTTAACAATAGATTTTTTTCCCCTCTATCTCTAATATGGAGACAATTAGTAACTTGACAATGAATAATAATTGTTTATAGCAGACCTATTGCTATATCTCTGCTTTAGGGAGTTCCGTTATTTGCCATTGTTTCTGACACTTCAGTCTCAAGGCCACCTACTTGAAAATCAGTTGGGTGGTGTGGTTTTTAAAAATACCGATTCTTGGGTCCCTACAAGTCCTGGGAATTTTTATCTTTTCAACCTCTCCATGTGATTCTTACGCACAAAAAATTTGAGAACTACCATGATTAGTCCAAGGCCAGCATTTTAGAATAATAATAGAAAAGAAGATTTTTATGTATCTTCAGTCCTTTCAGTCTAACACCACTTAAAAACTGTAGCCATTATTCCCTCTCACTTGAAAACTGGCCAAGATAAAAACGTTTAGGTTTAGTTTAAAAGAAAAAATTTGAAAAGACATTCATATATTTCATTATATAATTGAAAATGTTGAATTGCTATAAAACCAAAACCAAACCCACTGCTGTTGAGTCAATTCTGACTCATAGCGACCCTATACGACAGAGTAGAACTGCCCCATAGGGTTTCCAAGGAGTGACTGGTGTTACAGGCTTCTCATATTCAACTGAATATGTATAATGCTAAAATAATTTTAGGCTTTATCTTATCTGCTGAAATAGATACACACATGATAGGTTATATGTTTGAGCATATGTAATTATAACCCAGTGCCATCATGTAATAATAGAGGTATTCAAACTCTCCTAAGAATTTATAACCACAAAAAATTACCCTTTAGTTGGATTAAGGGAAGGGAATTATGCCCAGAGTTCTTTTATTTTGGGGATAAATCATATTAGAATTGAGTTGTCAGCATCTTTCATAATGATTATCTCCCCCTTTTTTTTTCTGGGACTGCTATTATTCAAATGTATTCAGATATTAGACCACCACCAGCCAGAGTCTCTAAATTTTTTATCTTTTATCATTTGTGTATCTTTGTCTTTAAAAGAATTTTTTTGCTATTTTTTAAAAGGTATTTCCTCAAGTCCATCATCCAACACTGTTATTTTTTATTTTTGCTGTCATTCTTTTATAAATAGGAACTTGTCACTTAATTCTCTGAGTGTTTATTTTACAGCATTCTGTTTTTATTTTATTGTTACAAAATCTTTATATCTAGGAAGATATTAAGTCATAGTTTTCTTTTTTTAAAATTTCTTTTCTTACCATTGATTTTGTTTCCTCCAAAATGTTTTAATTTTTTTCTCTCCTGTTTGTCTCTAAAAAGCTATTTCTCATATTAGGATGTTTCCTCAGATGCCTAGAAATTCTTAGCTATGGGCATGTGTTCAGGTATTACAATTGTAAAAGCTGATTACAAGCAAGCTCTGAAGTGGGCTTGCTGACTGTGAGCTTCACTGTAGTATGATCTTGCCATTTAGATGAGAATCTCTGGTGTCAGCATCTTTAGATCTGTTCTGGTTCCCTAGACAAAGACTAGACTAGACTTTTGCTTGGAGGATAAAACTGTGGCTGCCAGTGCTCTGTTTGGGACCAGAGTGTCGGTGTTTGCTAGGGGGGAATGTCAGCCTCCAACATACATAACACACTTAATTCCTCTGCTTTCAATGTGGTGTGCCTCCCTGTGCCTGGTGTGCCCCAGCCCAGAGATTTGTTCAACCTTCCCTAGAGAATAACCTCCAGTATTAAGTCAGCACTGGGGAGGGAAAGTTGCTCAGCTGAGGAGAGTGGGGTCTAGGAGGAGAGCCTGATCTGGGGATCTTTCTGGGGATCTGAGTATCGAAGAATCTGTCTGGGGACCTGGAAATTTGAGGATTTTCTGCTGTTTAAACAATCTTTCAACGAGTTCTTTTTTATCGTAGTATTATTTCACCTACATCCAGAAGTACGTGCTGCTACCAGTTTCTGAGCTTGTTGGGAATTCCGTAGGGTAATTCCAGTTGGTCATCAGCTTTCCATACTGCTGGTTTTAGGACTTAGCTTTTTCAACTCTGCTAAATTATCCAGCACTCAAACAATTGCTTTCTTGTTCCTATTGTTGTTAGGTGCTGTCAAGTCGGTTCTGACTCATAGCGACCCTAAGTCCAACAGAAGGAAACTCTGCCTGGTCCTGTGCCATCCTCACAATTGCTGTTATGTTTGAGCCCATTTTTACAGCCACTGTGTTATCCATCTCATTGAAGGTCTTCCTCTTTTTTGCTGACCCTCTACTTTACCAAGCATGATGTCCTTCTCCAGGGACTGGTCCTGCCCTTTAACGTGTCCAAAGTACATGAAATGAAGTCTTGCCAGCCTCACTTCTAAGGAGAATTCTGGCTGTACTTCTTCCAAAACAGATTTGTTTTTTTCTTCTGGCAGTCCATGGTATATTCAGTATTCATCACCAACACCATAATTCAAAGGCATCAATTCTTCTTCAGTCTTTCTTATTCATTGTCCAGCTTTAGCATGCATATGAGAAAATTGAAAATAGCATGGCTTGGGTCAGGCGCACCTTAGTCCTCAAAGTGATATTTTTGCTTTTTAACACCTGAAACAGGTCTTTTGCAGTAGATTTGCCCAATGCAACGTGTTGTTTGATTTCTTCACTGCTGCTTCCACGGGCGTTAATTGTGGGTGCAAGTAAAATGAAATCCTTGAGAACTTCAGTATTTTCCCAGTTTATCATGTGGCTTACTGGTTTAGTTGTGAGGATTTATGTTTTCTTTATGTTTAAATGTAATCCATACTGAAGACTGTGGCCTTCGATCTTCATCAGCAAGTGCTTCAAGTCATCTTCAGTTTCAGCACGCAAGGTTGTGTCATCTGCATAACGCAGGTTGTTAATAAATCTTTCTCCAACCTTGAAGCCATGTTCTTCTTCATGTAGTCTAACTTCTCAGATTATTTGCTCAGCATACAGATTGAATAAATATGGTGAAAGAATACAACCCAGGTACACAACTTTCCTAATTTTAAGCCATGTTCTTTTTAGTATCTACTTGTTCTGTTTGAACATCTGCTTCTTGGTCTATGTACAGGTTCCTCATGAGCACAATTAAGTGTTCTGAAATTCCCATTCTTCGCAATATTATCCATAATTTGTTATGATCCACACAGTCAAATGCCTTTGCATAGTCAATAAAACAAAGATAAACTTCTTTCTGGTGTTTTCTGCTTTCAGCCAGGATCCATCTGACATCAGCAATAATATCCTTTCCACATCCTCTTCTGAATCCGGCTTGAATTTCTGGCAGTTCCCTGTGGTACTGCTGCAACTACCTTCGAATTATCTTTAGCAAGATTTTACTTGCATGCAACTTTAATGATACTGTTTATCTGCATTCTGTTGGATCATACTCCTTTAAAATGGGCACAAATATGGATCTCTTCCAGTTGGCTAGCAAGGTAACTGTCTTCCAAATTTCTTGTCATAGATGAGTGAGTGCTTCCAGTGTTGTATCCATTTGTTTAAATGTCTCAATTGGTATTCCATTAATTCCTGGAGCCTTGTTTTTGGCCAGTGCCTTCTGTGCAGATTGGACTTCTTCCTTCAATACCATTGATTCTTGGTCATATGCTGCCTTCTGAAATGGTTGAATGTTGACCAATTCTTTTTGGTACAGTGACTCTGTGTATTACTTCCATTTTCATTTCATAATTCTGCATTCCTTCAGTTTTTAGCTCATTTCTAACAAGAGGCTTTAATTTTTGCTTCAATTCTTTCAGCCTGAGAAATGCCAAATGTACTATTCCCTTTTAGTTTTCTAACACCAGGTCTTTGGACATTTCCTTGTAATACTTTATTTTGTCTTCTCCAGCTGCTCTTTGAAATCTTCTCTTGGGTTCTTTTACTTCATCATTCCTTCTTTTCGCTTTAGCTATGCTACTATATTCCGGATCAAGTTTCAGAGTCTCTTCTGACATCCATTTTGGTCTTTTTTTTTCTTTCCTGTGTTTTTAATGACCTTCTGCTTTTATCACATATGATGTCCTTGATGTCATCTCACAACTTGTCTGGTCTTCAATCATTACTGTTTAGTATGTCAAATCTATTCTTGAGATGGTCTCTAAATTAAGGTGGAACATACTTGTCTTAGTCATCTAGTACTGGTATAACAGAAATACCACAAATGGATGGCTTTTAACAAAGAGATATTTATTTTCTTACAGTCTAGTAGGCTAGAAGTCCAAATTCAGGGTGTTAGCTCCAGAGGAAGGCTTTCTGTATCAGCTTTGGAGGATGGTCCTTGTGACGCATCAGTCTTCCCCTGGTCTGGGAGCATCTCAGCACAGGAACCTCAGGTCCAAAGGACACGTTCTGCTCCTGGCGCCGCTTTCTTGGTGGTAGGAGCTCCCCCATGTCTTTGCTTGCTTCTTTCTTCTGTATCTCAAGCGATTGCCACAAAACACAATCCAGTCTCCTAGAATGAGTCCTGCCTCACTAACACAACTGCCGCCCACCCTCCCTAATTAACATCATAGAGGCAGGATTTGCAACATATAGGAAAACCACACAATACCAGGAATCATGGCCCAGCTAAATTGATATACATTTTTGGGGGGATATAATTCAATCCATGATAATACTCAAGGTCATACTTTGGCTCTTGAGGACTTCTTTTCATTTTCTTCAGCTTCAACTTGAACTTGCATATGAGCAATTGATGGTTTGTTCCTCATTCAGACCCTGATCTTGTTCTGACTGATGATATTGAGCTTCTTCATAGTCTCCTTCCACAGATGTAGTCGATTTGATTCCTGTGTATTCCATCCGGTGAAGTCCATGTGTATAGTTGTTGTTAATGTTGTTGATAAAAAGTATTTGCAGTGAAGAAGTCATTGGTCTTGCAGAATTCTGTCATGTGATCTCCAGTGTTGATCCTATCACCAAGGCCATATTTTCCAACTTTCACATTCCACTCGCCGGTAGTTATCAATGCATCTTGATTGTACGTTTGATCAATTTCAGACTGAAGAAGTTCTTAAAAATCTTCAGTTTCTTCATCTTTGGCATTAGTGGTTGTTGGATAAATTTGAATAATATTCATATTAACTGGTCTTCCTTGTAGCCATATGTATATTATCCTATCACTGACAGCATTGTATTTCAGGATAGATGAAACATTCTTTTTGATGATGAACACGATGCCATTACTCTTCAATTTGTCATTCATGACATGGTAGACCATACTACTGTTCAATTGAAAATGGCCAATACCGGTCCATTTCAGCTCAACTAATGCCTGGGATACAGATTTTCAATCGTTCCGTTTCATTTTTGTCAACTTCCAGTTTTCCTTGATTCATACTTTGTCCATTTATGTTTTGATTATTAATGGATGTTTGCAGCTGTTTCTTCTCATTTTGAGCCATGTGATATCAGCAAATGAAGGTCCCGAAAACTTGACTCCTTCTATGTCATTAAGGTCAACTCTACTTTGAGAAGGCAGCTGCTCTCCTGTCTTTTGTGTGCCTTTCAATCTGAGGGGCTCATCTTCCGGCACTATATCAGACAATGTTCTGCTGCTATCCATAAGTTTTCCCTGGCCAATTTCTTCAGAAGTAGATCGCCAGGTCCTTCTTCTCAGTCTGTTTTAGTCTAGAAGCTCTGCTGAAACCTGTTCACCATGGATGACCCTGCTGGTATTTGAAAAGCCACCACATTACGATAAACTGACAGAGGAGTGGTGGAATTGCTTTCTAGCTTCCATAATTTCATTGTTGTTGCCTTTTCTCCTCATTCTTGTAGTTTTATGTATTTAATATTATTATTTAAAATCTCTTTATTCTTATGTTAAAAGACTTTGGGAAAAGAGTCGAGGTAGATTTGTCAGTAATAAAATTTAAGTGAAATAAAGTATTCAAAGTGTCAAACAAACTTGGTGAACAATGGCTCAATAAATGTTGGGCCTATTCTTTATTTTTCACAGTTATCTTGTATTATGGAGCTCTGGTGGCACAGTGGTTAAGAGCTTGGCTGCTAAACAGAAGGTCAGCAGTTCAAATCCACCAGTCACTCCTTGGAAATCCTGTGGGGCAATTCTACTCTGTCCAGTAGGGTTGCTGTGAGTTAGAATTAATTTGATGGCATTGAGTTTTTTGGTTTAGCTTGTGTTATAATCCTGTGACCCAGGTTAATTCTATTATGCTGGCATGAAACTTTAAAAATCAATATGTACTTCCATATTCAGACTATTAAAAAAAAAAACAAACCTGTTGCTGTCAAATTGAGGCTAATCATAGGTACCCTATAGGACAGATAGGGTTTCTAAGGAACTGCTGACCTTTTGGTTAGCAGCCGATCTCTATGAGCTGAAACTGACTCGATGGGAAGGGTTTTTTTTTTTTTTTTTTTGATTAGGCCTATACCAGCCAAAAAGCCAAACCCTCGTTGCCGTCGAGTCAATTCTGACTCCTGGGACCCTATAGGACAGACTAGAACTGCCCCATAGAGTTTCCAAGGAGCGCCTGGTGGACTTAAACTGCCAACCTTTTGATTAGCAGCCGTAGCTCTTAACCACTACACCACCAGTGTTTCCAGACTATAGTTTGTACTAAACCAAACCTCCCTCTTCAGTAGAATTTTTTTTTTTTTAAAGAATGAATGTTTGCATTAAAGACAGAGATAATGAAGTTAATGAAACATTAGTGGCAAGGAACTGTAATTTCGTATCTTGGAAAGGCTTATTTGCCAATTGAACACATTTCAGGAGAAATAAGTTAGACTTTACGAATATCACTCTTTATACTCTGTAAATTATTACAGTTTAAAAAATGTATTATGAAAGTATGCTTATACTTTTGGCCCCTTTGGCTTATAATGGAAATACTATATAGTCATTTTCAAAACTCAAAATTATGTTAAAACACTATAGAACAATATTTTTGTACATTTTATGATACTCTTATTTGGCACGATTTCCAAAATGTATGAAATTAATTACTTTGGAGAGAGTGAGAAACCTTGGCTTATAGGCCCCAGCCTCTTATTTACCCCAATGTGAAATCTAGTGCTGCCTCTAGACGGCGCTTTCCCTTATTTTTGTAGCCTAGGAGGAATATTCAGCCTAAATTTACAAAGCTCTTTTTGGAAATATATGTATTTTATAGCCAGTGAACAAATAATCTTTAATAAGGATGTGTTTTCTTCTTGCATAGTGATAAGATAGTTTTATATTGCTCATATTTATAATCAAATTTTGACAAGAAATCCTTTTTGGAGTAAATATGGAAGAACTACAAAATCCTATGGGCAATTTGTTGTTGTTAGTGTCATCAAGTCAGTTCTGATTCATGGCGACCCTGTGCACAACAGCATGAAACACTGCCCAGCTCTGCATCATCCTCACAATCGCAGCTGTGCTTGAGACCACTGTTGCAGCAACTGCATCTATCCATCTCACTGAGGGTTTTCTTTTTGCTGACCCTCTATCCTTTGGAGCATGATGTCCTTCTGCAGGGACTGGTCCCCTCTGATAACATGTCCAAAGTACATGAAACAAAGTCTTGCTATTCTCTCTTCCAAGGAGCACTGTGGCTATACGTCTTACAAGATAGACTTGTTCGTTCTTCTGGCTGTCCATGGTATGTTCAGTATTCTTCTCCAAAACCGTAATTCAAAGGCGTTGATTCTTCTTCATTGTCCAGCTTTCACATACATATGAGGTGATTGAAAATACTATGGCTTGGAGTCAGACGCACCTTAGTTTTCAAAGTGACATAAGACCTAATTACATTGCCCTGGTTCTACAGTAAGGAGTCCTGGTCATGCAGTGATTAAGCACTCGGCTGCTAATCGAAAGCTCGGTGGTTCAAACCCACCAGCCGTTCCACAGGAAAAAGATGTGGCAGTCTCCTTCTGTAAAGATTTACAGCCTTGGAAACCCTGTGGGTTAATCTTACTATGTCCTATAGGATCATGATGAGTCAGAATCAACTCGAATATACAGGTTTTTGTTTTGATTTGTTTAGTTTTAATTCTATAGTTTCATAGTCAAGACATTGTTGGACAAGTGAAGACACTAATTTCAGTTGATATTTATATCTGATTGAATAATTTGAAAATTTTTAAAACCGTAACACCAAGTTTATAGTTGTTCACGCTAGTAGGAAAGGAAAATTGCATATTGCTTCTTCTTATTGAGTTTTGATTGGTCAGTACTTTTTATTGAGTTTTAACTGGGTGTGTGAGATTCCTTTAGGAGTTCCTTTTCCTGGTCTAAATAACACTGTTCATATTTTATGGGATCATATTAATTGGTGGATGTCCTTCTTTTCTTATTAAAATACAGAGAGACCAAAAAATGTTATCTTGGTATTAAAAAAAATTAGTGATCGGTATTAGAATACTAGTAGTAATTTGGACTAAAGCAAACATACCCCCTTCATTCTTGTTTTTTCAGAGTCATTTAAAGCATATTGATAAAGTGCATGGAACAATCAGTTTTTATTTATAGTGCTGTTGAGGAATCAGTACCGTTATAAAGGAAGCAGCTGGATTCCGTACTGTCTCGTGTATTAGCTATAGCATTGTTATTTAAATTATGACTGAAATGTCTAAATTACTGGTGAAAGGAAGGGAGAGTGGAAAGGAGACAGCTTGATTTTCAGACCTCAGGTTGTGTCTATAGGAATGGCAGTAAGAAAGGGAACATTTTACCATACAAATTAAGCAAATTGGATTCATAAATCACTATGTGGGTAAAATGTGGAAATTTCACCGTAAAAAAATACAATTTTACTACAAAGAGAGCAGGGAAATGGGGGTATAGAATAAAGAAAGGTCATTTATAAGCTGGGAGATATTTGAGGATGTTTTCATGTTAATGCAAACGGCCCTGTAGAGTGGGGAAGAATCAGTGATTGAAAGGAGAAAGGGGAGACTTGTAGGAGCAAAATCCTTACATAAGCGAGAGGGAGCTGAATCTCAGAAGGGACAGTTACCCATGGTCAGGGAGGGAGGCAGGTACTGGGGCAGGGGTGCAGTAGGTATACGTAGCAGTAGAACATGTGGAAGTTCAGTTTTGTTTGCTTCTATTTTATCAGTGAAATAGGGAGCGAGGTCATCAGCTGAGAGTGAGAAGAGTTTTGGGTTTGAATGAGATATACACATGGTGTGACTAATGGAATGTGAATGTACTGATTCATGAATTTTCATTTATATAAGATTCTCCCAATTCCAATATTGCAGTGATCTTGACAGTCAAAGGAAGGTTTATTCTTTCACATTAAATGAATATAGGAGGCAGAATATTTTTTGACAAACTGAAATAGCCTTTTCTAGTGTTTTCTGTGTGACTCTAGCCACATCATTTTATGTTACAGAAAGAAATCTAAGTAAAATGCTAAAATGGAGTGTGGGTAAATTGGGAATTTTATATTATGTTTTTCAGAGGTAGGGTTAAATTTATTATGGTAACCATTATAAAAAGTCCACCTCAAGGAGAACAGTGAACACGTTGGGGAATGCTTCCATCCTGTTTTCAGAGGGTTGATATGTTTAGATCACTTTGCCAATCGATGATTATGACCATTTAAATTGGCTTAAAATGACTAGTATCTTAGAACATAGTCTCGTCTTTGGCTGAACAGAATGGAAGGATTGTCAAAACCATGGAGGAAGGATCAATTAAGAAACGGTGGCCAAAAATCATATGCTACTCTGTGTGAGAATAGATTTTTGCCATTGGCTATTTCTATATCATAAAGGCCATGTTATGACTTTTCTGTCCACAGAATTTTTTTTTAAACAGTGAGATCTTTATTTTCATATTTTAATAAGTTGTAAAGTGTCTCTCCTGCCCTTCTTTTCCTAAGTCCCTTTAATTTTTCTGTTTTAATCATCATGTAGACTTATTGTTCCTGATAAAAGAATCAATAGTGATGAAATATGAACTTAACTGATTAGCTTGTATAAACATTACTCTGAAAAAAATGCTGGAGGTATCAACACACACACACACACACACACACACACACACACACACACAGAGTATCTACTTGCCCAAGCTCTCCATTTTATAACGAAAGAATTGTTTTCAACCCACAGGCCACATGATATGTTTCACACTGGCCTGGGGCAGGACTCTAGGAGCCAGACTAATGAAGGTAAAGGCTGCAAGTAGATTTCCGGTATTGTACATGCATTATATGGGCAAATAAAGCCATAATAATGCTTTATTAGCCTTAGCTACTTCTCAGATTATGAGAGAAAAGGAATTTCACAAGGATCCCATCATGTTGTAGATGGACAAAGTATAAACCAAAGCTATCAAGGTACTGTTCTGAAGTTATAATAGCTGGTAAGTAGCGGAGCTGCTGCTCCCAGACTCTCCTCCACACACCTCTTTACTATTTTCTCCTCATAAGACAGGAGCTCCATTTTCTTGTGCCAGAGCAATTCAAAACGCAAATCAGTATACAAATAAATCTCAATGAAAATCTTGCTTATTTTATCTTGTCAAACAGAATTTTAAAGTCTGTGTGGTTCATATAAGTCTAGATAAGTTGAAATAATTATAAGGACTTAGAAAACTTTTATTCCCCTCTCTGCCACCTTCATGCCATTTTGAAAAAGTTTTATTTATTCCAGTATTTGCATTGTAGTTTAACTTGCGTCTTTATCCTTAAATCTGTTGCCATCGTGCCGATTCCAACTCATAATGACCCTATAGGACAGAGTAGAACTGCCCCATGGGGTTTCCAAGGAGTGGCTGGTGGATTCAAACTGCCAATTTTTTTTTTGGCTAGCACCTGAGCTCTTAACCGCTGTGCCACCAAAGCCTGTCTTTATCCTTAGCTACCTTATAATCTTGGATTATGAATTGCTGTCTGATTTCTGTCTTTCCTAGATTGTGGATCCTATCTTAACACTTCTTTCTTCCCAAGATTTTTTTGTCTGGCCTTGTTACCAGATTGGGGTCCATGCCCCGGAGCAGTTGAGCCAGTGAAATGCACACCAAGTCAGAAAGAGGGAGAAAGTTTCTTAGGAGGTGACACCGATGAGAAGTTCAGCAGCAACGCAGGCTGTCTTTATGGAGCCTTGAAAAGCAATTTCTACATCAGAGCTTATGTATCATTTTGGCAAGGATTACCTAGTGTTTTCAATCATGTAGCCCACAGATGGTTGGATGAGTATTTATCACAACTACAAGAAACTCTTTATTAAACTAAAATATATCTGGACTCTAATCTGTATTTTGTAGCAGGCCAAAAAAAAAAAAAAAAATTAGTATCTCTTGGCTAGTGGGACTGGCCTGCCAAGTTTACTTGGACCGAGGTAAGGAGCAAAAGCACCAGGCGGCCTTCCTAGCTGCTGTCTTGCAGGCTGAAGCCTATCTCCTCTCCCAAGAGAACAAAGAAAAGAAGGAAGACCAAGGCCACAAGAGCTGAGAAGTCTCTGCACCCCTTTGAAAAGAGAGCAGTGCAGCTGTTGTAATAAAAAACCTATGAGTTACTTAGAGTATCATTATGGCATCAGTTATGTCAAGCTCTCAATTGCCCATTTTTAAAAGGAGAAAACATGTTTCGAGGTATTATGTTCACAGCCTGTTTTGCTTTTCTGAGCCAATTATGATCAGTCTTGCTCTTAATTTATTTTCTGCCAATCCCATTGCTGCTATCTGCTCAGAGAGGCTTATAGCGCTTCCCATTAGGAATAGTTATATTGATGTTAGAAGAAGGCATTTTATGAGAGGATCTTATGGTATAAACTACATCACATTGTTTTTCTACTGAACTCCAATTTCATTATATTAGGGATTAACTTCTCATGCTAAGCTTTATGGAAACGTAATATGTAAAATCCCATACTTCAAAGGGACATATTTGCATTAAATAGGAAGTCACCAGAAAGTTTACATAAACGGTGACATCTGTAAGGATTTAAGGATTTATTTCCATGCTTTTTTGTTCTGTTTCTTTTTTTGGTCTAGTTTTAAAAGGGAAGAGAAACCTAAAGCTAAGATTGATGATCAGTCAGGAGTGAAATTTAAGCATCTCAAAAATGCTAAGTTAATGAGGAACATGATCAATTTGTTAGAAAAACAAGTTGACACAAATTATCAGGAACCATTTTGTTGTGCAAGAGAATTATATCTATATCTATATCTATATCATCTATCTCTCTATCTCTATCTCTATCTCTATCTCTATCTCTATCTCTATCTCTATCTCTATCTATATATCTATAAAGCTGCTTGTATATTTACAATTGGTTCTTAGTCCTTTTCTAGAAAAATTAGAAAGGAAGAAAAAAGGAAGAAGGACAGAGAAAAGAGAAAGTGGGAAGTAGGGAGGAACACAGACCCCCTTTTTCTAGACTTTGCCACTTTTTGTTCAGTGTGACAGTATGTGGTAAAATGGATGTTTATTTTACACTCATTTCCTTTTTAAGAATGCACTGCCCTTAAGAGCTCATGCACAATTTGTTATTTCTGATATTACCAGAGATTTGGAAATAGGGCCTCTTACATATATCTCATTACTTATAGCCATGTCAATGAGTTTTTGTTACTTCGTATCTCTCCAAAGAAAACAAAGCACAGGTATGCAGTCAAAGTGAAAGCAGGCACCAGTAGTGCCCCGTTCTGAGAGAGATCAGCTGGTCCACCTGCATTTATCAAGGTCCTCAGCCAGAATAATGTCTGTTTACATTTGATAGGGTTGAGAGACCTGACCTTTAATTCAGGATAATCAAATCAGATATTGTTAATTAAGTCCATCTCAGAGTAAAAAGGACAATTACAAATGATAGCATGGAAGTTGGAAAACCATGCACTTAATCAATTACAGAAATAGATTTAACATCAGGATACCAAATTGCAAAATGTCATTTTCATGAGATAGTTCATCATTATTCCCTACTTAAAAACATTTAAATAGCTGAATTTAGAGGTATCATTTTAACAACATACCATGTGTCCAGTATTGTTTTTAATGCTGTCAAGCCAACCCCTAACTCATGTCGAATCCATGCACAACCAGATGAGATCATTGTGATCCACAGGGTTTCAACTGGCTGATTTAGTATTGTGTTACCCTCTGCCATCCAGTCGATTCCAACTTGTAGAGACCCTATAGGACAGAGTAGAACTGCCCCAGAGGGTTTTCAAAGCTGTTGTTATGGATTGAATTATGTCACCCAGAAATTTGTGTCAACTTGGCTAGGTCGTGATTTCCAGTACTGTATGGTGGTCCACCATTTTGTGATCTAATGTGATTGTTCTATGGGTTGTAAATCCTAACCTCTATAATGTTAATGAGGCAGAATTAGAGGTAATTATGTCAATAAGGCAGGACTCAAGCTACAGGATTAGGCTTTATCTTGAGTCAATCTCTTTTGAGAGATAGAAGAGAGAATTGAGCAGAGAGGAGTGGGACCTCCTACCACCAAGAATAAAGAGCTGGGAGCAGAGTACATCTTTTGGACCTGGGGTCCCTGTTCTGAGAAGCTCCTAGACCCAAGGGAAGATTGATGATCTTCCCCTAGAGCTGACAGAGAGAGAAACCTTCCCCTGGAGATGATGCCCTGAATTTGTACTTCTAGCCTCCTAGACTGTGAGAGAATATATTTCTGTTTGCTAAAGCCACCCACTTGTGGTATTCCTGTTATAGCAGCACTAGGTAACACAGCTGTAAATATTGATAGAACCAGACTGCCACATCTTTCTCCCATGGAGCAGCTGGTGAATTTGAACTGCTGACCTTTTGGTTAGAAGCCAGGTGCTTTAACCACTTCCCCACCAGGGCTCCTTAGTATTGTGTTAGGTACTGTGAAAAAGATTTAAATAATAATAAAACTATATATATTATCCATATAATATATAAATTATATATAAATACATTATATATATAATATACTATAATATATTACTTATATCACAAAGGTTCTCTTCACTTTGTGAAAGGATGCCTTTGCACTTAGAGGGAACATTCTCAGGACAGAGTTGAGGACTGAATCTCTCTCCAGCCCAAATTAATAGCACCTGAGGGGTGTTTTGTTCTGGTCACTGCCTCTATGACTGGGAGCAATTTTTCCCTGATAGACTACTTCAGATGTAAGTCTTTGCAAGCTTAAAAGAATAATAAAAACAACTGTGAGCAGTAATTAACCAGCTAATTAATGTTTCAGAAATTAATCATGAGAAGTTTAAATGCTGAAATTCATGGCCCAAGTGAACAGCAAATTGTCAAATGGCATTTATAACACTGTGTTCAAACGTACCCTTATCTATTGGGTTTTACCCTTACTTTTTTATTTCTCTACCATTTTCTGCACTTCCCATCTGCTTCTCTCTCTGCCCTTTATCCTTCTTTCTTTTCTGCTGTCTCTTCAGCTCTGCCCTGTTTGTCTGTTGCCCTTCCTGTCTTTCCTGTCCCTTCTTTCTATCTTAATGTCCTTCCCTCTTTACTTCCTTCTCTTCTTGTCATTTGCTTTATTAACTTGCTACAGTGTAGAAATGAAGTCCATATCTAAACACACATTTAAAAGGTTTTGTGCTTTTCATTCTTAACATGATAATCAAATGCCTTGATTTGTTTTTATTCTATTCATCCATTCATCAGCTATTTTTTGAGCATTTACTTTTTGCCAAGTGCTAAATACTGGGGGTTCAAGTTAAAGGAGACCCAGTTTCTCTCCTTCAGAAGCTAATAATCCCATAGCAGAGACAAATAAAATATGTATTACTATGAAAATCTTAATCCAAATTAAGTTACCTTTTACTTCTCTGTGAATTTTCAACTGATTTTTTTTTAAGTAGCCTCAAGTGAATCCAGGTCTTGAATTCTTGTTTAAAACTTGTGCTACATTTAAATGTGACTTTGCTTATAAAATTTTAGTTAATATTTAAGTTCAAGAATATATTTAATAAAATGAGAGACCATGATACTTAAAAGGAGCCCTGGTGGCACAGTAGTTAAGTGCTTGGTAGCTAACTGAAAGGTTGGTAGTTCAAACCTACCAGTCGCTCCAAGGGAGAAAGATGTGCCAATCTGCTTTTGTGAAAATTATAGCCTTGGAAACCCTATGGGACAGTTTTATCCTGTCCTATAGAGTCACTGTCGGTTGGAATTGATTTGACAGTAGTGTCTTTTTTTCTTTTGTTTATAGTACTTAGAATTTTATGAAATTAAAAAGTAATAAAAGTTCTATTTATCTAACATTCCAATTACCCATCCTAATAAAACTTTTCAGTATTATGCTGCTGATGTGCAGAAAAAAAAACCTTCTGGATAGAGCATAATACTGTCCTTAAAATTGTGTGTTAGAATTTTTATCATTATTAAAAATTCAAATTTTGTAGAGGATTGGGTACAGGACTGTTGCCTGGCACACTGCACAGCATACTGTTCCTGTAGCAGTTATGGGAATCTTCCCTCCCACACCCCACCTGCTGTGTACAGTGAAATGCCTGTGTGCAGTTGGTCTGGTTGGTAGTAGTTTTAGACACCATACAGAAATCTAGTTAGTAGGCATTATAATCTTTTGAATTGACAAATGCTTAAACATATTATCGTGGACTTTTGACCCAAGACATAGTAATACCTTCTAAGAAATTGCCCATATTAATCTTTTCTAGTTTGTAAGTGAAGTGGCTAATATTTCATATCATGGCCTTTATAATTCTTCCAGTGACTCAAGCCTCTCATGTTAGTTAGTTTTCACACACATCTAACTTCACAGCCTGAAAAATTCTTCTGGAATTTGTATGGGGAAAATATCAAAGCCTAGAAAACATTTCTAAGCATAGTAGGAAAATAGAAATTAAATTATAAAAAGGTATCTAACCGATTGACAGGTTTAACAGCTGACAGCAATTTAATTAAAAAATCTAAACCACTTTTGAATTTTGAATGTAGAAAACTTTTATGCATTAACTGTTACGGCTTTTCAGTACTTTAATTTATAAAAGGAAAAACAGATTTGTATTACGTATTTAGGTTTTTGAAATCGCCTTGTAAAGCATGTGTCATCCCAAAGTGGATTTTTCTTGCTTAATTATGAATTGAGTTTTAATAAAAACAGCATAACTTTCATCAGGGATTCAGTGAATCACGCCATTATAGAATAAGACTAAAATAAGACTTTTAGATTATATTTTAAATGAGAAGACTGGAAAAAGCACCTGTTGGGATTTCTGGTTTTAGAAATAAGAGTTAGAAATTATCTTTCTGAATAAAAATGTCTCAGAGTTTTAGAGCTAGTAATGAGAAGGAAAAATAATGAGTTTTAGAGCAAAAGTCATCTATTGTGTTGTAAATGATGAATCTAAACTACAGATCCTCATTAAAAATTAGAACTAAGCCTGTAAATTTAAAAAATGATACAGTGGACTAATGGACCACATCTACCATGGCCTCCAGCATACTGAGTCCAGTACGACGAGATGGTGCCTGGTTACCACCACTGACTGCTCTGATAGGGATCATAATAGAGGGTCCTGGACAGAGCTGGAGAAAAATGTAGAACAAAATTCAAACTCAAAAAGAGAAAGACCAGACTTGCTGGCCTGACGGAGACTGGAGAAACCCTGAGAGTATGGCCCCTGACACCCTTTCAGCTCAGTAATGAAGTCGCTCCTGAGGTTCACCCTTCAGCCAAAGATTGGACAGGCGCATGGAACAAAACGAGACTAAAACAGCGCACCAGCCTTGGGGCAGGGACTGGAAGGCAGGAGGGAACAGGAAAGCTGGTAATAGGGAGCCCAGGGTTGAGAAGGGAGAGTATTGACATGTCGTGGGGTTGTTAACCATTGTCATAGAACAATGTGTGTACTGTTTGATGAGAAACTGGTTTGTTCTGTAAACCTTCATCTAAAGTACAATAAAAAATAAATAAAAAGTGCTGTAGAGTGCAGAAGAGCTCAATCATTTAAAGGCACATATCTATAAATAAGATGCAAAATAGAGGGAGGGTAAAGCATGGCTACATGTTTGGATAGATGTGGACAGTATTTACTATCCAACTTTGACTTGACATATTTTGTCTCCTTGACTAATCTCTTCAACTTATTTAAAGCTTTCTTGCTAATGCCAATAGCTTTCTGGGAAAAATCAAAATAGTAGAGTGCATATAAAGGTAGCTATTGTACTGAGAAAATTTTGAAAAATGGAGTTTTATTGCAGACATTAGAGGAAATAAACGCAGCCATATCATGTATTAAGCTGGTAGGAGTTGAGTATGATCAGCTTAGAACGAAGTTGAAGGGCAGCCCAGAAAGATGCATCACCTGATGCTCTTGTGTCTGAGGTCAGCCAGACTCTGGGGACAGAGACTCTAAATCTTCTGCTGCTTTAAATGTGAAATGACAGTCTTTTGATAGAGAATGCAATTGATCCATAAAATGAACTTGAAAATCTTAACCAATGACTGCTCTATGTTCGGAAAGTTCTAGTAAGAACCTGCCCCTTCCTTAGCAGCCTCAGACCCCAACTGAGCAAACAAGTTGTTACAAAAATGAAACTTACATTGAAAGTTCAAATCCATTACCATGGATCAAGTAGTTAAGAGAAGACAGCTGAGAAGGAGATGGAGCAAATGAAAGAAAGGGAATAGAGAAGAATTTTAACTGGAAAATGTCAAGGTCAGAAAGGGAAACTAAATACATCCTAATGGTGAGTGTAAATCCTGTTAGTTAGACAGGAAGTTAGCTGTCATCTGTGAAAATGTTACAACACATGCCTGGAAAAAGAAAGAACCACAGGGACTAAATTTCCTCAAATGAATAAAATTAAATTAAAATAAAATAAAATGATGGGACTTTTTTTTTAATCGTAATTTCTCATGCTTTAAATTTTACTGTTGATTCTAACACTTTTGTTGAAATTCTCTAGAGTAAATTATTTGTGGACACTGAAATTTTTTTTTTAGCGTTTCCTAAAAAATAAGTTAATGATTACAATAACCAATAGAATAATTATATTTTACCCTTAGCAGTACAGTATTTAATTGTGGCCATCTTTAGCTACAAGGTGGGCAGTTTCCATGCTGCCAGGCCACCAAAGGAACTTAAAAAACGTTGTAGAGCAGGGATTTTCTGATACTTCAAATATTATCTTTGGTGTTCTGGGAATAAGAATATAAATCTTCATACTGGATCAAGCAGCTATCCCATTCAGCTTTATGGCTTCTTTGGCAAGAGCTTTGTAACTGTGTCATCTGTTTTCCCAGATGTTGACATCATGTCATTATGCTATTGACATATCATGATATTGATTAGGGTCCCTCTCTAATGCTACCTCCACCTTGAATCCTTATCTGTTAGTGAGGGTGGGAACTTTGTTTTATTCATTATTGTACTCCCAGACCCCATTCCTATATTTTACTTATATAGTTGACTACTTCTTATTTTATATGAAAGTTATTTAATGATATATCTTACCTTCCCTATAAGAACACTATATCCTCCTTCACTGCTTTTAACACAATGCCTTGCATATAACTAATGGCCAATAAGTATAGACTGAATGATGAACTTCAAGAATGGCTTGCAATTATTTCCTCTTCAGGAATTAATCTAAAACTTTTTGAACTCATGGTAGGTCTTGTGTGGTGTTATGGAGTGGGGTGGGAGAGATGAATTGAACTGCAAGACTCATAGCAGGGCCACCATCAGGCCTGATGCCTTCACCCCACTTCGGTTCTCTAGACCGTAGAATGTCGACCATGTAGTGTTGACAATTCAGAGGGGATGTTTTTCAGAAGAATAAATTATGATGAGTATAAATTTTAGCAGATACAGTGGGCAGGTAGGAGTAGAGTGAAGAAATCTAAATGATAAGAAAATTAGAAATGTAGAATTGTAGAATCTTAAAGGGCCAATTAACCTCATATTACGGAGGGAAACTCAGATCAAGGTCACTGAGTGCTTCGTGTTCACTGTACAGAAAAAAGTTAGCCTAGCACTCTTGAGATTGTTATCCTTAGAAACACCTGATTGTAATGTTGGCCCTTTTCTGGTGTCTGGGAACCTGACTGTCAAACAGTTCCCTACACTGATATAAAACTTTCCCTAAATGATACAAGTGACTCACTGTGTCTACACTGTTTGTGCAAAGAATGTGTTTATGCTGAACGCCCACTTTCCTTCTGGGAGTCTGGAATTTTGGCACAAAGGTGCCTACGTGTCAGCCCCCGATAAAAACCTTTGGCCTTGAGTCTCTAATGAGCTTCCCTGGTAGACAACACTTCCCATGTGTTGTCATGACTTGTTGCTGGAGAAACTGAGTATGTCCTGTGCAACTCCACTGGGAGAGGACTCTGGGAAGCTTGCACCTGGTTTCCACCAGACTTTTCCCCATGTGTCTTTTCCGTTTGCTCATTTTGCTTTCTATTCTTTCATTGTAATAAACCTCAGCCGTGAGTATGACTACATGCTGAATGCTGTGAGTCCTCACTGAACCTGGAGGTGGCCTTTGGGGAGCACTGACACATTCACTTTCTAGGACCCAGCCCAGCTAATACCCTGAGCCAGTCCTGGTCAGGGATGTAAGTAGCCTATTTGCCCTTAGCCCAATATCTGATTGCCTTGATATAAGTCCAGGTAACATGTGTGCCTATTCTGTGTGAGTAGAATTTTTTTATTTTCACTGTTTTCTTTTTGTTGTTGTTGTTTTTGGACATTTTATTGTGTTTTAGGTGAAAGTTTACACAGCAAATTAGTTTCTCATTCAACAATTCATACTCAGATTGTTCTGTGACATTGGATGCTATCTCCGCAATGTGTCAGGATCCTCCCCATTTCCACCCTGCCGTCCCTGTTTCCATCCCTCCAGTTCCCCTGCCCCTCCTTGGCGTTCTCATCTTCGATTTTGGGCAAATGTTGCCTGTTTGGTCTCGTATAGTTGATTATTCTAAGAAGCACATTCGTCATGGGTGTTATTGTTTATTTTATAGCCAGTCTATTATTTGGCTGAAAGCTGGCCTCCTGGAGTGACTTCAGTTCCAGGTTTAAAGCGTGTCTTAGGGCGATAGTCTAGAGGGTTTCTCCAGTCTATATCAGTCTAGTAGGTCTGGCCTTGTTTATGGATTTGAGTTTTATCCTACATTTTCTCATTCTAACTGGACCCTTTGGTTGTGTCCCTGGTCAGAGTGGTCAGTAGTGGTAGCTGGGCACCATGTAGTTCTTCTGGCCTCAGATTAGAGGAGGCTGTGGTTCCTGGTGGACCATTAGTGCTGTGAACTAATTGCTTCCTTAAGTCTTTGGTTTCTTTCACTCTCTTTTGTTCCAGATGGAAAGAGACCCCTAGTTGTATCTTAGATGGCTGCTCACAAGTGTTTAAGACCCCAGACGCTACTCACCAAACTAGAATGTGGAACGTTATCTTCATGAGCTATGACCAGTTGACCTAGATGTCCCCTGAGATTATGGTCCTTAGCCTTCAAGCCCAGTAACTCAGTGCCACAAGGTATTTGAATATGTCTAAGAAGTTTTCATAACTGTACCCCCATGTGCTCTATTATATATATGAATATATATGCAACACATACAAATATGTATATACAAATGCCTACAACTATACCTGTACATTGCATGTGCATGTATTCCCATATGCCCTCCCACACCTATACAGCATACATATCTACCTAGGTAACCCTTCAGAAATTTTTGACTGCTATTTTTATTGCTGTTGGTACAGAATTATAACATTTACTGTAATTGTTCTTTATTCTTGCGTACCTCTCTATGCCTTCATTTACCTTCATTACAGCCACATTGTCTAGACTTCCCCCATATTGTGTATTGCCTTCCCCTTTATCAGAATTAACACATGTCTACTATCCAGTAAATGAGTCTCCCTCACTCCCCTCTCCTATCCCTGGTAACCATCAAACAATGTTGTTTTCTGTGTGTAAGCTTTGTCTTGACTTTTTATAAAAGTGGTATTGTATTTGTCCTTTTGTGATTGACTTATTTCACTCAGCATAATGTCCTCCAGATTCATCCGTGTTATATTTTGTGGACTCAGCATTATTCTTTATCATTGTGTAGTATCCCATTGTAGTATTCCATTCCACATTTTGTTTATCCATTCATTCGTTGATGGACATCTAGGTTATTTCCATCTTTTTGCCATTTCGAGTAATGCTGCAAGGAATATGGGTGTGCATATGTATATTTGTGTCACTGCTCTTATTTCTCTAGGGTATATACCTAGGAGTGGAATTGCTAGATCATATCGTTTTTCACTATATTTTCTAATTAATCTCTAATTAAAAGTCAATAAAATCATGTGCTCTGAGTTGTGCTGCTAGAGTTTGAATCCCAGGTTCACTGTTTCCTAGCAGTAGGGTGAGTTATTTAACTCCATGTGTGACGTGTTTCTCATCTATAAGAGAATGATAATAATAAAACTTTATGAAGTTGTTGCCAGGATTAAATAAGATAAAATATTAACATGCTTAGTAAGTGCCTGAACCAAAAAAAAAAAAAAAAAAAAAGCTTGCCATCAAGTCGATTCTGACTCATAGTGACCCTATAGGACAGAGTAGAACTGCCTCATAGGGTTTCCAAGGAGTGGCTGGTAGATTTGGTCTGCCAGCCTTTTGGTTTTCAGCTGAGCTGCTAACCACTGTACCACCAGGGCTCCAGTAAGTGCCTAAGTAATGCTTAATTGCTAGGAGATTTATTCCTGTGTAATAGACAAAGCTTTTAATTTAATTTAAAATGAAATCTTTTTGCATTCTTGCTGCTATGGAAAACACTTGAAAACAGTAGAAAAGATCAACATTATGCATAAGAAAGGAAATAAAATTTTATGGAGCTTAAAATTTTTTTTTTTTTATGCTAGACAATTACTTAAACTAATTCATTTAATTCTTTCCACACTCTCCAATCTGTTAGTACCCCCATTTTAATGAGGAGACTAAACCACAAAGAAGCTAAATCCATTAACCACATTCCTGTAGCCAGTAAGTTATGAAACTGGGATTTAAACCCAGGATTGTTTGATTTTAAGGACAACTGTCCAAGTATCATCCTGTCTCATTATTAAAAAAGTAATGAAAATAAACACTATTTTCTGAAATGAAAATGAGGCAATGGAAAGAAGACTCCTATATTTACCAAATACAATTTTTTGCTACATACACATGGCCAAGTTAGTCGTACTTTCTGAGATTTCTCCAGCAGAATTTGTTGAATTTTCTGTGACTTCATTTATATCATCATTATACACTTTTGAAAACTAAAGCTTTAACTAGACTGAGATAACTTTCCTTTGAATATTGGTAGACTTCTGGATTTTTTCTGAACATTCCCTTTCAAATATTGCAGGAAAAATATGTCCTATTTGAACCCATAGACTAAGAGCTAAGCTTGCTTCCTGCTTTATGATCTACTTAATTTTGCTGTCACAGATTCATGAATTTGTAACTTTCATATAGATAAATTTTGGATTAGTGACCATCAATGTTCTGCTCTTTTTTTTTCTTTTTAGTAGATTTTTTGGTTATATCCGGATCATTTCAATAAAAATACCAACAAAATTTTTTTACCTATACCAATTCCTGAAGAAATTCTCTTCTGAAGCTTTGGGGACTGTCTTACGCTGGGTTTTCTAGCAAAGCAGAACCAGTGAAGTGTGTGTGTGTGTGTGTGTGTGTGTGTGTGTGTATGTATGTATGTATGTATGTTGTATATGTATATATGTATGTGTGTGTATATATAGAGAGAGAGATTTATATCAAGGAAATGGCTCATGTAGTTGTAGAAGCTGGAAAGTTCCAAGTCTGTGGGTCAAGCTGAAGGCTGATGAATTCCAAGATTGGCAGGTAAGCTGCTAGCTCAAGTCCCAAGAATCAGAGGTCAGATAAACAGGAGGCCGCTGCAGGATATAGAGCCAGCGAAAGCATGAAAAGCCTTGCCAGGAAGTCCACCTATATTGGTTGCAGGTCACACCCCCAAGGAAACTCCTTTTCAACTGGTTGGCTACTCACACAAATCCCATCATGGAAGTGATCAGATTCTATCAGATTTCATCATGGAGGTGATTACATCATTATATGACTGCCAAACTACATCATAACTGCCAAACCACTGAGAATCACGGCTCAGCCAAGTTGACAGACAAGGATGACAGGGTTGTCTAAAGCCTAACAAACAACATCCTCATCAAGTACCATATTTCTTACAAATTTTGGTCTTTTAGATTTTAAATTATTATTATTTTTAAAGTAATTTTGTTTTGTAAGTTTGAAAAGAAATTATGACTCCTTCCTCTGAAATATTGCTATAGAGGATTGGTGCCACTCTTTTGTGAACTTTTTAAAGTTCAGAACCATATCTTATTTACCTTTGTATTCTTACAGCCTAGTTCGGTACCTGGCTGTGGAAGACGTACTCCAAAATTATTAAACAGTTTTTTGAATTGCTTTTTTCTTGATCATAGAAGCTATAGCACGAGTGACTTTCTTATGCTTAATAGCTCTTTTGCACTTCTCCAGCTCCCTTGAACAGTATCCATGATGTACAATATTAGATGTTTAGGCATCTAAATGCATATTATATGATAGACTATATTGGTAATAAAGCACTGAGAAAGTCAACCCTACTTTCATTTCACAGTAAAATATTGGCTGTCTGGAATACCAGGTTCCTGGAACTTTCAGAAGCCCAGATTTGCTCCAGTGTCAACATATTTTGTTCATATATACACACACACACACAAACAAACAAAACAAAAAATCTGAACATCTTGGGCAGTGAAAAATCAACTCAGAAAGGTGAGTAAGAATGTTAACTTCAAGGAGTTGACAGTCTAGAGCAGGAAATAGACTTATAAACAGATACTGTCATTGGTGGCAAAACTCCAACATTATACAAATAAAGGAAGGAACTCTGGAAACACAGGACTGTTAACTAAAACTTCAATAATTAAAAAGTAATTCTATATATTATTAAAATACAGAACTTAAACTAAGCAGAAATTGATTTTAAGTTAACATTAGCGTCTGAGTAGTCAGTTGTCAAACAATAGGCCACATCCTCTGCTTTATTTTATTTTTAAACATTAATTAACCAAAAGTGATATCAGTGAAAATATTGCTCATACCAACAGTTGTTGGGGAAATAAAGAAGTGAGTTAGAATCTAGGTCAGACGGTAATGAACTTGATTGGCTTTTTAAAGCTCCATAGGCAACTGGGAATTTCTGTTGAACGCTAAGTCAGATGAAAACCTTTTTTGTATTTCCAACAATCAGAAAAATTTTCAGTAAAATACAAACTTAAATTATTATTTTTTGGCTTTTGCTACTTGGCCCTGAAGTGGTTTCCTACCTGTCTGTGCTTTTATACAGTGTTAGGATTACATAGCTTGTACAGGAAATGGTAAAATTGATGCTTCAAAAATACATTGCTTGATCAGCAAATACTTAGTGAGTTCTGTGAACAGGACATGGAAGATCAAAGAAGTTCAAAAAAAGTTCCCTGCCTTCTTGGAGCTTAATGTCTGTTTGGAATGCTGAGGCATTAATGCCTGGCCATTTGAGTAACAAAATGTAAATTAAAAAAATTAGAAAAGGAGCCCTGATGGTGCAGTGGTTAAGTGCTGGGCTGCTAACTAAAAGGTCAGTGGTTCAAACCCACCAGCTACTCTGTGGAAGAAAGCCATGGCAGCCTGTTTCTGTAAAGATCTACAACCTTGGAAACCCTATGGGGCAGCTTTACTCTGTCCTGTAGGGTTGCTATGAGTCAGAATCCACACTCAGTCAATGGGTATGTAAATTAAACAATTCAAGACAAGAGCAGAAGAGCCACATGGGTATGTAATACATACCCATGGCTGTTGAGGGCTGTGGCTTGAGCAGAGAAAATCTGCTGAAGGCTTGAGTGCCCTATATCCCTTATCTTCCTTTGCACACATTTAATCTTCTTACCTAGATGGGGAGCTTCTAGAGGTCAGCAGGAACAATTTCAAAGGTCTGGAACTGATAAAGATTTTGGCAGGGGCTGGGAGGCAGGTATCCTTTAATCCCAATGTTTAAAGCAGTCAGAAATTACTTTAATGTGCAAGAAAGTTAGGCTTGTCATATGTATTTCCCTCTCCACTGGTTATTGTGATTTAGAAAGGCTTTTACAGAATAGGCAATCCCACGTAAAGTACGCTAGATTAAAAGTCTAGGCTTTGCTATTCAAGAGTTGCAGGCCATTATACAAATTACCTGTGTCTCCATGTATCTATTTTCTGCTTGTAGATTAAGCAAGATAATGAAAGTTCATGTACCCACAAACATAAGCAAGAGTAATCAATGCCATTATAAGTCAGATTAACCGATGTGATCATCTATTCTGATTCATAGTGACCCTATAGGACAGAGCACCTGTAGCTCTTAACCACTAGAGTTTCCTAAGTCATTTAGGCATTACAGTAATGCCTAAAAAGGAGTATGAGAGGAGTCTTGGGAGCCTGGTAAATGTTCTGTTTCTTGATCTGGGTGATATATTCAGTTTGTGAAAAATTTACTGAGCAGTACACTTGTATGCATTTTTAATTTATGTCATTTTTCAATAAAAAGTCTTTGGAAGTTCATGTACATGGCCTTGCATATACTTTGTAAAAATGAATAGCGTACAGAAATTCTCAGGTATCACTAGGATAAATAACCAAAATAATTTGTTGAAGTATTTCCCTTCAGTATTTTCCATCAGAATATTAGATTCTCATTAAAGGCAAGCAAAAAGAGATGGTAAAGTACAGGCAAGGAAAAATGAATTTCTTTGAAATCCATTAACTGATTTTCAGTAGATTGGCCTAAATTGTGTTTTAGATCTTTGGTACTATACTTATTTTACTTGTTGATGTTCGTCTCAAAAATGCAGTACAGCCAAATTGTTATATTTGTGAAAGTACTTTTTTATATTTCTTAAAATATGATAGAAAAAGCCAAGGCAATAGCAGTATAGCATTTTTATAAATCATAAAAGAAATGAATAAAGCCTCTTAAACGTATATTTGAAGACTCATGAATTCTATTCAGAAAATGGAATTATTCAGTGTTTCAATAGAGCAGTGAGACCATCCTTCTTTTATGAGCCACAAACATCAGTCCAGCTGCTTACTTTTAACATCAGTAAAAAGAGAATGGGTAGAATTTCCACACACACACACACGCATGTTGGAAACAGTAATACATACAACATTTTCTGCAGATCCCCTTCGACCTATTTAATAAAATATAGAATTCCAAATTATGAGATTAAAAAAACAATCAGCTCACTGCCATCCGTTACTGGTGGGAATGTGAAATAGTGCAGCTGCTGTGGAAAATAGTTTGGCGGTTCCTTAAAACGTTAAACATAGAATTACTGTAAACCAAAACCAACTCATAGCAACCCTATAGGACAGAGTAGAACTGCCCGATAGAGTTTCCAAGGAGTGCCTGGTGGATTCAAACTGCCAACCTCTTGGTTAGCAGCCATAGCACTTAACCACTACGCCACCAGGGTTTCCAGAACTACTATATGACCCAGCAATTCTACTCCTCGAATATACCCAAAAGCCTTGAAAGCAAGGACTGAAACTGATATTTGTACACTGATGTTCATTGCAGTATTATTCACGGTAGCCAAAAGGTGGAAACAACCTAAAAGTCCATCAACAGATGAATGGATAAACAAAATGTGGTGTATCTGTAATGGTTAAGAGCTTGGCTGCTAATCAGAAGGTCAGCAGTTTGAATCCTCAGCCACTCCTTAGAAACCCTATGGGGCAGTCCTACTCTATCCTATAGGGTTGCTATGAGTCGTAATCGACTCAATGGCAACAAGTTTTTTAAGTTTAAAGAGAAATGTTCTGATACATGCTGCAACATGGATGAACTTTGCAAACATTATACTAAGTGGAATAAGAAGGCCAAATATTGTATTAAAAAATCATTGCCACTGAGTTGATCCCAGCTTATACAGACCCTATAGGATAGAGTAGAACTGTTCCAGAAGGTTTTCTAGACAGTAAATCTTTACGGAAACAGATTGCCACATCTTTCTCCTGCGGAGTGGCTAATGGGGTAGACCACTGAACTTCTGGCTAGCAGCCGAGCCCTTTAACTACTGTGCCACCAAGGCTCATCTAACTATTGTATAAATCCCACTTAACATGAAATATCTAGGCTAGGAAAATGCATAGAGACAAAAGTTTATTAGTGGTTACCAGGAACTGGAGGAGGGGAAAAGGGGGACTTTCTGCTGAAAGGGTATTGAGATTCTATTGAGGGTGATGAAAAGCTTTTATTATTTAATTTATTTTCTTTTTGGAGAAAAACTTTTGGAAATGGATAGTGGTTGTACCACTTGGTGAATGTAATTTATGTCACTGAATTGTATACTTAAAATGGTTAAAATGGCAAATGTTTTGTTATATGTATTTTAGCACAATTAAAAGACATCTGAGTCGTTGTTGTTAGGTGTTGTTGAGTCAATTTACAACTCATAGCAACCCCATGTGATAGAGTAGACTGCCCCATAGGGTTTCCTAGGCTGTAGTCTTTACAGAAGCGGATCACCAGTTCTTTCTCTCACAGAGCCACTGGGTGGGTTCAAAACCACCAACCTTTCGGTCAGCTGCCAAGCGCTTAACCGGCATACCACCCAGTAGCTGAGGGCATCCTTACTGTGGGTGTTTTGGCCCTAGGGCTGAACATCAATATAGCTCTATACCCTCAGTCACTGCTACGCGTCCTTTCTGTTTTGGTTATTTTGTATTCATGGCCATTCTTCTTTCTTCTCTGAGGTCAATAAATAAATAAGTAAAATGTACCATTTAATTTCTGGTTCCTTCTAAATGAAAATGCTGGATAGAGAAGGCAACCCGTTAATATATCACTCAATATTTCTGGTTGCAGAAATGCTGTGTGTTGCTAAGCAGAGGAAAGGTTCTCCGGGCAAGCTTCCTCTGCATTGATAGAAACAGGTGTTGTGTTTTAGTTGTCAAGTCAGCTTCTTCTGAGAATCTCAGATAAGTGGTCCAAATTACATGTAAGAAGAAAATCTGCCAAGGCATAATTGCTTTTCATCAGGGTGCCACAAATAATGAAAGGAAAGGAACACTGGAAGTATATTGTAGTCTCCTTAATCACCATCATTTAAAAAAGCTGATGCAGAATTCCTTACTTCAAGGCAAATTGTATAGCTTTGGTGGTAAATTAGGCATATTTTCTAAACACTAAATTGTATTTCTTGTAATTCACATTTGGCTATGAAAAGCTGACTAGTATTTGTAGCAGTGGAATATAAGAGATAAGGTTTGCAGCTGCCATTTCAAACACTGCATTTTTGTCTATTCGTCAATAACTTCCTGTGTTTCTATTCATATTTAATGAATCCCCTTCTTTATCTTTCTTGGTGAGATACATTTCATCAGGGTTTCTATCTATTCAGGATGCAGGCAAATTTCTTAATTCACCTTGCTGCACCATTCCTCTCTCTTTCTTCCTCCCTCACCCCTGCCCCCAGAACTAAAATTGTGGAGAGGAATAGGTTATTAGCATGGGTACACCTGTTGTCCTGGAGTTGATCCTGACTCATAGTGACCCTAAAAGACAGTGTAGAGCTATCCCATAAGGTTTCCAAGGAGCACCGGGTGGATTCTAACTGCTGACCTTTTGGCTAACAGCCATAGCTCTTAACCACTATGCCACCAGAGTTTCCTTAGTATGGATAGAAGGAGTGAACCCAGTTGCCAATGAGTTGATTCTGACTCATTGCAATTCCATGTGCATCAGAGTAGAACTACGCTCCACAGGATTTCAATGGCTGTAACCTTATGGGAGTATATTGCAAGACCTTTCTTCTGCGGTGCTACTGAGTGAATTTGAACTGCCATCTTTTTGGATAGTAGCTGAGCACAAACCATTTGTGCCACCCAGGGATCTCAGAAATAGTAAAGCTCTGCCCAAATTTAGACAAATGTCTAGCACAATCATCAGAATTTTATGTAACATTTTTCCAAATTTAAGAGACGCTCTAGAACCAACTTCAGTTGAGGCTCAATGGAAATCCTGAGACTGATAAAACTAGATTTGACTACAAGCTCAACCACTGATTAGATATGGAGGAGTTGCTTAAACTCTGCATGCCTTGTTTTTTTTCAGTCTATAAAATTATGATCACAGTGCCTGTCCTATAAGAATTAAATAGTATAAATCAATTTTCTAGGACTGCCCATGACAAGTAGTAGTAATTATAAAGGAAATATAGTATTTTTGAGACAGTGTACAGCCTACTGGGGAGGAGATGGGAGGAAGTGCCCAGCGTACATCAAAATCTTTGTCCAGGTTCAAGGTCTTAAAGTCACCATCTGTTTTCCCAATTGCTTTCCATTTCTTCCCCATCTGCAGCTCTTCTTCTCTGATCCTCACTGTTTATTCTTTTAGCCCATATCAAGAGCCTCCTGCCTCCATAGCCACTCTCTCTTTGCACATCATATTTGATGACTGTTTCCTTTATTCTTAGAGCCAACGAAGTAGATGGAAGAGAAATGCCCATTCGTAAAAAAAATTTGACTTAACGATTAAGTTACTGTGAAGTGAAGCTATTTAGACTTCCCAATACATTATACATCTAAGGCATGGATCAGCAAACTTTTTCTGTAAAGAGCTGGGCAGTAAATATTTTAGGCTTTGTGGTTCATATAATTTCTTTCACAGCTGTTCAACTTTGTTGTTGTAGTAGGAAAGAAGATATAGGCAACATGTAAACAAATGAGTGCAACTATGCTTCAATAAAACTTTATTTACAGAAGCAGGTGGTGGCTTGAATTTGACCTGTGGGCCACAGTTTTCTGACCCCTGTAAGACAGAGAAATAAATCAAACTATACTAGAGTTTGAGAGGACATAGCGGTAATCTAGTCCAGTTTTTCTCAAAGTGTGTTCCTCAGAATATTAGTCTCTTGAGCTAACCCCTACAATAAATGGATAACTGCTCAAATATATTTTTGAAATGTTACATAATTTATCCCTTCTTAGAGGCTCACTCAACATACTAAAGGCCCTGACTTTTTTGGTGTCGTAATAATAATAGGAATGATATGTAATGCTTTTATAGTAATAGCTATGTGCCAGAAAATGTCCTGAATGCTTTTACATACATTATTTCATTTCACCTCACAATCGTATGGAATATATACTATTATTAGCCCCATTTTATAGTTGACAAAACTGAGGCACAGAGAGGTTAAGAAATTTTCCCAAAGTGACATAATTGGTGGAGCTGGGATTTAAGTTTCTACAGCCCGGTTCTGGGGCCTGTACTCTGAGCCACAGTTCTACTTTGTTCTTCGTAACATCCAGACACAGGTGTGAAACACTGAGCGGGACTGGTTTTCCACAGAATACACTTGGGGAAGTGCAAAAAAATGAGGCATAGAGAGATTCAAGTGACTTTCCAAAGGCCACAACCGTCCTTCATAACTGGGATAAGAATAACAACAACAAAAAAAAAAGACAAAAACACAAACCCGTTGCCGTCAAGTCAATACTCTCTCATAGAGTTCCCACAGAGTTTCCAAGGAGCGCCATGGTGGATTCGAACTGCCCACCTTTGGGTTAGCAGCCGTAGCAATTAACCACTACACCACCAGCGTTTGGGATAAGAATACAAATCAGTTAAATCACTGCGTGGTACTTGAAGACATGCCTGAATTAATTCTTTATAAAGGCAGAAAATTATTTTGCAGACTAAGTAATCATCTCTAATTTTCCCTCAATTCAGATTTTTAACCAGTTTTATTTTAATGGGGTAAATACATAGTTTGAACTGTTTTCACTTTTAAAATTATGATAGGAGATACAGATGACACGTATTCATCTCCAACTCTGACCTCTCCTCCTGACTAAATCAGTAATGATCAAGCCTCAGTTGTACGTAGATTCACTTGGTGGTGCTTTGAAAAGGTGCTGATGGGCCCCACCCCACCACCTCAGAGATTCTGATTTAATCCAGGATCTGGCACCAGTATTTTTCAAAAGAAACATCCAAGAGATTGTAGTATGAAGCCAGAGTTGTGAACCACTGCTCTAGAATTGCATTTACTATTGCCTGCTAAACTCGTCTACCTGTACTAATAGGTAATATTTAAACTATTACATGGCATGAAGCAAACCTCTTCAGGTTTCTGCCCCGTAATCCCCTTAGTGATCAAAATGACTTACAGTTATGGTCCATGGGTTATAATTAATAAAAATGCAACCACATTCTAAGCATGAATGAACCTTTATTATGGCAGACGAATTGTGCTGGCGGCTGTAATAGTCAATCCATTTTATGTGAGTAGGACCATTGGATTGACATGCATAGCTGCAGAATGAGACTGACCAAAAGACTCAAGGGTTTTGATGTATTGCTACAAATCTGTATGACTCAAATAGAGGCTGGTTTCTATCTTTTATGTGGATATCTTAATGGTAGAGAATTAAGTGGAAGAATTTTGGGGAATTTGGCTTTACTACCATCCTCCACCTACTTACAAATATATGATCATTTATACTAGAAGAATTTAGAAAAGAAATCATGTATAATAGAAGAGTTTAGGATAGAAATAGACCATCTATGAGAACAAATGGAATAGAAATTACCAGGGACTTGAGGCAGTCTAATTACTACCATTGAACACTAAATTTGTCTTAAAGTTTTGTCAGTTAAGGCGAAAAGGGAAACATGTTGAGTTACATAGTTTTATATTCTGGCTGAAATCAGCTTTCACATTTGTCTGCAGAGAAAATTGTTATTTTTTGAACTAAATTCAACCAGTAATTTAACACGTATACCCTTGGGATAACACAGTTGAGAAAGCCTTCCCCACAATTTTGCAAAAGTCATAGAAATGCTATTCAATTGATCATAGTTCAGTGGATAGTCTAAAATATTTTGAATCAGTAACACCATCTCTACAATTGTTCATTCATTTATTCATTTGCTTACCTATTTGCTTTAAGTGCCAACATGCTGGATATGATGTTAAGTTTTGAAGATAGAGTGATGAATATGAGCTCCTTGTTCTCAAGGAGCTCATAGTACTGGAAAGAAATGATCAGAAAAACCAGTAGTTCACGGTGAGAGAAGACCCAGTTTGAAATAGAGATGTGTGATTGTATATACCTTTAATAAAGGTATGTGTAATATGTCATGAGAACACAAAGGAGGAGCTAAGTGAGCCTGTGGGGGAACAGGGAAGATTCAGTAGGCTTAATCAGAGAGATAAAAGGCAGATGAGTGGTGCAAACAGTTAAGCAAACATCTATTAGCTGAAAGGTTGGTGGTTTGAACCCGCCCAGAGTCGTCTCAGAATATAGGCCTGGGGATCTGCTTCTGAAATGTCACAGCCTTGAAAACCCTTCGGAGCAGTTCTACTTTTCACATGTGGAGTTGCCATGAGTCAGAGTCGACCTGACAGCAGCTAGTAACAGAGAGATGAGCAGTGCAAACGCCTCCCAAAAGGAAGAGTAGCAAGATAAGAGGTAGGAAAGGGAGTGTTCGTACTCCTTCAGAGAATTACAAACATTTCCTCTAAATTGGAGGGTGGGGGTCATATGGGAATGTGGGATTAGAGACATGGGAAGGAATCAAATTTCAAAGGGCCAGGCAAAAGAATTGGGACTTTATCTGAAAGTGATGGTAAGTTACTTCAGTATTTTGGGCAGGGGAGCCACAGGATCAGAATGTGGTTTAGAAAGAGCACTCTAGCAGCAGGGGGGAAGTCAGACTGGAGACAGAGAGATCTCTTAGGAGGCTATTGATGTAATTCCCTTCTTAAGTGCTGAGGATCTGAGTGAATGAATTGTCATAGAGAGCAGGGGACAGATTCTGTAACAGTTTAGGAGATGGACTTCATATGATCAGATGATTATTTATGGTGAGAGGGAGAGAGAAGAGCCAGGTGACTGGGTGGCTAGTGACACAATTCATGGACATAGAGAATAAAGGAGAATCAGGTTTGTGGGTAAGGAACAAAGTGTGGAAGATGGTGAAGATGAGTTCAGTTGATACTTATGGGACACTGAATGGAGAATTCCAATAGAGAGTTGAGGTCCGAGCTGGAGGCATAAATTTAGAATTTATAAGAATATAGGTGTCAGTTGAAGGAATGTATGTTAGTGAGATAAAGTATATGAATTGAAGAGAGAACAGAGTTTGGAACTCTGAGAAATACTCACATTTAAAGGGCATGTGGAGGACACAGAGATTATGAAGGAGACAGAGCATGGTAAGAATAAACCAGGAGCATGTGGAATCTCGGATGTGGTCAGTAGGATAAATGTTATCGGCTAATGACCTAATTGGGACAGAGATAGAAAGTGTACATTAAAGCGTCTCTGGGGAATATCAGTTGTGCCAAGTGGGACTTGGTAGGTTCTGCATCTCTAGCAGCTGGGTTGAATTTTCTCAATAGGAACTTACAGTTTATGTTGTTTAAGGGGGAGATGATTTTGATCACAGATATGTTTCAAATCCAAATTTGTTTTCTAACTTAGATGAGCTCTCCATGCACCTGAGCCCAGAATAAATTTCCTCAAAAATTTTGAAAATTTTTAAGCACTCGCGTAGTATAAGGTAGAGATGACAATCTCCTGAGCCATATCTTTTTTATAAAATATGGAAGAGGCCATTTGTAGCTTAAAAAATTTTCAGACCAATTTTTTACTAAGAACTTTAATGAGTAGAAGCTAAGTATGCTCAGTGGAATACATGATCCTAAATAAAACTCTTCTGAAGGTCTTAGCAGTATGAATTAACTGCAAATAGGAGCACCATATAACTTAAAGCACTCTTATGATGATGAGGGTTATTGAGATCTACTGACTTAAATATGACAGTTTTAGTTTGGGTATGATTTGTACTTTATTCTCCTTTTGACTTATGACTGTTTATTTAAGGCCTTTCCTAGTTCTAAAACCAAACCTGCTGCTGTCGGGTTGATTCCAACTCATAGCGATCACATAGGACAGTAGAACTGCCCAGTGGGGTTTCCAAGGCTGTAATCTTTACTGAAGGAGATTGCCATTTCTTTCTCCCATGGAGCGACTAGTGGATTTGAACTGCCAACCTTTTCAGTCAGCAGCTAAGCACTTTAACTGCTGTGCTACGAGAGCTCCTTCTCCTAGCTAGGAATAACATAAATTAATCAAGTATCACATACCGAGGCTCTTTTCCCATATCAATGGGTTCTCAGGATGCTGGGTAATGTAAAGAAGACAGCCTTTCTGATTTGCGGCTGTTTCTAAAAAACCAAACCAAACCTGTTGCCGTCAAGTTGATTCCCAGTCATAGCAACCCTACAGGACAGGGTATAACTGCCCCCATAGGGTTTCCAAGGAGTGGCTGGTGGATTTGAACTGCTGACCTTTTGGTTAGCAGCTGGGCCCTTAACCACTGCACCTGCTTAGGTGGCTTTATTCACTATCGTGACTTCTCTCTGGACATCATGGAAGTAAACTATACATACCCTGACTCTGTCGTTAGGTGCTATGGAGTCGGTTCCGATTCATAGCGACCCTGTGTACCACACAACGAAACGCTGCTTGGTCCTGCGCCATCCTCACAATCATTGTTATGCCTGAGCCCATTGTTGCAGCCACTGTGTCAGCCCATCTCCTTGAGGGTCTCCCTCTTTTTCACTGACTGTCTAAGTTGAATGAAAGATGCAAAAACTTCCCATGGATTTTGTAGGTCCCAGTATTACAGTATTTTTAGTTATGCATCTCTCCTCTGTCCTCATCATCCTAACTTCTTACATCTCATAGGGGAGAGGAGGCTTTTATTGTTTGTTTTTCTGGAACCTTAACTAATTTCTAACATCCACTGACTGCAGCACTGCTAATTGCACCTAAGTTCCCAACCACTTACATTCCTTGGTGCCTCATAAATTTCAAGTCTTTCTGTGTATTTTCCCCAATTTTCAGCATCCATATGTAAAAAATCTTAAACTGCATATTTTTTATATAACACAAAAGGGAATTTTAGGTTCCTATGAAGAGGCCAATGAGCACTATAAATAAAGAGAAAAGAAGAAGGTCATTATGTAAGCACAGCTATTTGACTTGCAAAAGATTCTTCACTGGGACATCAAGAAAGAGGGTTAAAGACGTTTTTACATTTTCTGTAACTGGAATTTTAATTTTAGTATTGGACTCTGCATGGTTAGTATTAGGCCTCTAATATTAGTATTGAAGCCCTGGCGGTGCAGTGGTTAAGAGCTGGTCTGCTCACCCAAAGGTTGGCAGTTCGGATCCACCAGCTGCTACTTAGAAACCCCATGGGACAGTTCTACTCTGTCCTATAGGGTTGCTGTGAGTAAGGATTGACTTAATGGCAACGTTTTTTTTGGATATTAGCATCAATAATAGAGATAGAATGCTTGTCCTTTTTTTGCTGTAGCAGGGGACATTTTTAAAAATTTAATTTACTTCCCTGTGTCCCCAAGCATTATGAATATGAATGTGTAATAATATGACAATAGTGTCTAGATTAAGTATTATTATTAGAGTCCTTGTTACTCAAAGTGTGGTTCAAGGGTCAGCAACATTGGTGTTATATAAAACCAGAAACCAATCCATTTGCCATCGAGCCTGACTAATGTCGACCCCATGTGTGCAGAGTAGAACTGTATTCTGTAGGGTTTTCAAAACTGTGGCCTTTCAGAAGTAGATCACCAGGCCTTTCTTCTGAGGTACCTCTGAGTGGGTTCAAACCACCAACCTTTTTGCTAGTAGTTGAAAACTTAATGATTAGTGCCACCCAAAGAACCTGGTATTATATGGTAACTTATAAAAACACAGAATCTCAGACCTCACCCCAGACTTACTGAATCAGTACCTGCATTTTATCTAGATTCCCAGGTGATTTGTCTGCACATTACTATTTGAAAAGCACTGGTCTAGATGAAAAATAATACTTTAATTTTTTTTTTTGGTCAAGAAAAATATAGATGAAAATGCCTGTTGTTGCTCAGAGTACTTAAGAATCCATTTTTACACCAGAAAAGAACAAAACAAAACTAGTTGCTGTTGAGTGGATTCCGATGCGTGGCAAGCCCATATATTTCAGAGTAGAACTACTCCATAGGGTTTTCATGACTGTGATCGTGACTTTTAGGCCTTTCTTCTAAGGCACCTCTGGTGGGTTCAAACCACCAGCTTTTTGGTTAGTAGCCCATCACGTAACCGTTTGTACCAACCAGGGACTCCTTATAGCAGGCATTCTTTTATTTTAATGTATCAAATAATAGGTTGGCAATAAAGAAGACTTCAATATAAAAAAATGAATATTCATAATTTTTTCCCAACTGTCTAGTTTTCTAAACTCCTCTTTGTTATAAAGCTGAAGACCCACAGGCCCAAAAGAATACATTTTTTAAAAGATCTCTTTACTGAGTTGACTGATTAAAAAAATCTGGGCTTCATTGTATACCGCTGTTTATAGTGGGTATTTCCTTGCTATGGTACATGGTAAATATAATTGACAGACTATATCCTGTGTACAATAAAACCCTACCTTACTTATATTTTACATTTATCAATAAAAACCCGGGACCTTGTTAACATTTTCATAATAGAAACAAAGATTTTAGTAGAAAATGAAGTTTGAATAGGTGGATATTACCAACCCTTTTGGCATATGGATATGAATAGCTATGGTACCTAAGTGTTGGTTGAATTTGACACTTGTAAAAATCCATAATAGAGAAATTTCTAGGTATAGGTTTCATTGAGCACAGACCTGATTAAGAAATTGTAGTGTATAATATACCTGTTGCCATCCAGTCGATTCTGACTCCTAGAGACCTTATAGGACAGAGTAGAACTGTCCCATAGAGTTTCCAAGGAGTGCCTGGTGGATTCAAACTGCCAGCCTTTTGGTTAGCAGCCATAGCTCTTAACCACTATGCCACCAGGGTTTCCACAGTATAATATAACAATAGTAAACTTGGAGTCATTTTGTAATCCTCCCTTTCCCTCAACCCTCACATCCAGTTAATGTGCAAGTTGTTTCTACCGCTAAAGTACGTCTCGAAATTGTCCACTTCTCTCTGTCTGCACCACTGACCGTTTTCCGGGCCATCACTATCTGTCCCAAAGTTCTCCCCTCCTCCTCGATAGTTTTCCATCACACCTATTGCTCAACCCAACCTCCACATAAGGGCCAGAGTCACCGTTTTAAAACTCTGTGTAAAGTTCATGTGGCTCCTGTTCTTAAAAATCCTTCACTGGTTTCTTACTGCTTTTACATTATTATACGAATTGACTAGAACATCAGTAAGGCCCTGTATGACCTTTTTAATCTAGCTCGTGCCACACTTCTCCTTGTTCATCTCATTCATGTGTCTCTAGGGTTCTCTCACTTCCTAAAGTAGACCAAGCTCTTTCGCACTGTAAGCACTTGTACGTCTGTCTCCTTTTAACACTTCACTTCTCAGTTTTAATGTCACTTCCTCAGAGAAGACCTTCTTGATTGTTTTTCCTGAAGTCTAGCTCATTGTGATTTTCTATTTTAACTCTTGTTTATGTCCTTAATAGCACATCACAAATTAATTTTATGAATCATGTACATTTTATGTGTTTATTACCTGTTTTCGTCAAAGAATACAGGCTCAAATGCGGGTATGCCTTGACTATCTTGCTTACCATTGATTGCAGAGTGCCTGGCAGAAAGAGGGGATCATTACATATTTGTTGATAGAAAGAATGTCTTTAAAACAAATACACAAAAATGTCATGTAATGTTTAATTTTTTACTTCCTTGATCTTCTATGGTTGCTAATTGATTATGCAAGTGATTAATTTTAAACAAATTAATTTCAAGTTCAATATGTGGAAAAAAATTTAAATTAGGTTTTACTCTTTCAAGGAATATTTAGCACTGGAAACAAAATTAACATGCCAACAGGATAGTTTAATGGAACATTTTGTTAAATCTATATTTAGGTAACCGATTGAGGTTGGTAGTCTAGTTGTTTGTTAATCTTTATGTTAACTCACGATTAACTTCAAGGATGTGAAGTGTACTGGTTTCTTTATTTACCATTATAATCTGTCAATATGGCATGTAAATCAAAATTTGAACAGCAAATTTGAGCTCAAAAGCAAGAATGCCAAACTCTGTTGGACTTGGAGTTTTAAGAAGCTATGAGTCTGAGAGATTGCATTTTTGAATGTTTCAGGTGATTCTCCAATGATGCGTAGACTGAATTTATTAAAACTTGATACCTCAAACCTAGCTCGAGAAGGGAGTCACAACAGTCTAGCCAGAGTCCTGGTGATCTCCTCAGCTGTATAGGAGGTGCTAAGGGCGTGGATTGAAGGGTATTGTTACCAACCAGCAATCTGACAAAAAGGGTCCTTATCTTTTCCTGAGTAAGAATTCACGTGAAAGACAAACTTTTTCTTCAGCAAGCTTTATTTCGCTTGAGTCAAAGGCTGACTCGAAAAGGGAAGCAAGACTAGGACTTATATGGGTTTGGTGGAGACAATAGAGTAATGAATATTTAGTGGGCTTCTTTCAAGGGACAGGTACTTCTCAGAATGGTGGTGTATGTTAATTACGTTACCCACACATCTGGAATCCAAGATGGAACCCACTGGTATTCAAGACGGAGTCCTCTCGGCAGCCCTTGGCATCACTTACTATGGGATATAATGCAGACGCACTGATCTCTGGCACTACATTGCCATCTTCAGAGAGCTGAAGAAGGTTGAACAGTGGTCACACTTTTTCTTCTGTGCATGTGGGAGCCTGTAAAGGGGGAAGGGACTAGAAAAACACTAAGAAGGAGATAGTAATTCCTGGGTTGTTTCAACTTTATCTCATGTTGACAGGATGTGGTTCCTGTTTACCCAACTTCTAGATAGTAATCTTTTAACAGCTCTTTTGTTCCATCAGCACAGTTAACCCTATCTGTCTCAGTATGATTGAAGAAAGAAGGATGGGGCTGTATCATGGATAACAGAACAATTTGGCCACCGTACTCAAATGTTAGCTATGTTTGTAGACGTCTAAACATCAGGATGAAAGATGAAAAATTATCTATTAAAATAAAGTATACCTGTATCATGGATTGAATTGTGTCCTCCTAAAAATGTGTGTATCAACATGGATAGGCCATGATTCCCAGTATTCTGTGGTTGTCCTCCATTTTGTGATTGTAATTTTATGTTAAAAGGATTAAGGTGGGATTGTAACACTACCCTTACCCAGGTCACCTCCCTGATCCAAGGTAAAGGGAATGTCCCTGGGGTGTGGCCTGTACCACCTTTTATCTCTCAAGAGATAAAAGGAAAGAGAAGCAAGCAGAGAGTTGGGGATCTCCTACCACCAAGAAAGCAGCACCAGAAGCAGAGCACATCCTTTGGGCCTGGGGTCCCTGTGCCTGAGAAGCTCCTCAACCAGGGGAAGATTGAGGACAAGGACCTTCCTCCAGAGCCGACAGAGAGAGAAAGCCTTCCCCTGGAGCCGACGCCCTGAATTTGAACTTGTAACCTACTAGACTGTGAGAAAATAAATTTCTCTTTGTTAAAGCATCCACTTTTGGTATTTCTGTTATGGCGGCACTGGATGACTAAGACAACCTGATATATGATATTTGAAAAAGTATAGATGATTAACTGGCTATGTCATTTTAAGCCTGAACATTTAGAGCTTCATAATTAATTTAATGATGTGGCTTTCTATAATATGTAAAGCAAAGAATAGTATATAAAAATATTTGCTTTATATGGCTATAGGAAAAAAATCAAACCAAACCCATTGCTGTCGAGTCTATCCTGACTCGTGGTGACCCATGTGTTAGAGTAGAACTGCTCCATGGGGTTTTCTTGGCTATGATCTTTACAGAAACAAATCACCAGGCCTTTCTTCCATGGTGCTACAGGATGGCTTCAAACTGCCAACCTTTAGTTTAGTCAAAAAAACCAAATTTGTTGCCATCGAATTGATTCTGATATATAGCAACCCTATAGGACAGAATAGAACTGTCTGTCCATAGGGTTTCTAAGGCTGTAAATCTTTACAGAAGCAGACTGCCATATCTTTCTCCACAGAGCAGCTGGTGGGCTCAAACTGCCCACCTTTTAGTTAGCAACTAATCTACCTAACCACTGTGCAACCAGGGCTCCTTATTTGAGTGCCAACTATTTGCACCACTCAGGGACCTTTTCATATGGCTATAAACTACATTAAAAAGCAAAACAAAACCACTTTCCAACAAGTTGACTCTGACTCATCGCAACCGTATGTGTGTCAGAGTAGAACTATGCCCCCAAGGGTTTTCGGTGGCTGTGATCTTGCAGAAATAGATTGCCAGGCCTTTCTTCAAGGGTCCTCTGGGTGGACTCAAACAGCTAACCTTTTGGTTAGTAGCTGAGTGTTTAACCATTTGCACTAGCCAGGGACTTCATAAACTACATTACCCAAACCAAACCCATTGCTATTGAGTCAATTCTGACTCATAGTGACCCAACAGAACAGAGTAGAACTGCCTCATAGGGTTTCTAAGGAGCACCTGGTGAATTCGAACTGCCAACCTTTTGGTTAGCAGCTGAACTCTTAATCACTATGCCTTCAGGGTTTCCATAAACTACATAGCATGATAAAAACAAAACACATGGACTGAGGACTGTGGGGACCATGGTCTTGGGGAACATGTAGCTCAATTGGCATAACATAGTTTATAAAGAAAATGTTCTATATGCACACCCACGATCATTGCAGCACTGTTTACAATAGCAAAAAGATGGAAGCAACCAAGGTGTGCCCATCAATAGATGAATGGATAAATAAATTATGGGGTATTTACACAATGGAATACTATGCATCGATAGAGAACAATGATGAATCCGTGAAACATTTCATAACATGGAGGAATCTGGAAGGCATTATGCTGAGTGAAATTAGTCAGTTGCGAAAGGACAAATACTCTATGAGACCACTATTATAAGAACTCAAGAAATAGTTTAAACTGAGATGAAAATATTCTTTGGTGGTTACAAGAGTAGGGAGGGAGGGAGAAAGGTATTGACTAATTAGATCGTAGACAAGAACTAATTTAGGTGAAGGGAAAGACAACATGCAATACAGGAGAGGTCAGCACAACTGGACTAAGCCAAGAGCAAAGAAGTTTCCTGAATAAACTGAACGCTTCAAAGGTCACCGTAGCAGGGGTGGGAACCATGGTTTCAGGGAACATCTAGGCCAATGGGCATAATAAAATCTATTAAGAAAACATTGTGCATCCCACTTTGGAAAGTGGTGTCTGGGGTTTTAAATGCTAGCAAGTGGCCATCTAAGATGCATCAATTGGTCTCAACCCACCTGGAACAAAGGAGAATGAAGAACACCAAAGACACAAGGTAATTATGAGCCCAAGAGACAGAAAGGGCCACATAAATCATAGGCTACATCAGCCTGAGACCAGAATTAGATGATGCCTGGCTACAACCGATGACTACCCTGACAGGGAACACAACAGAGAACCCCTGAAGGAGCAGGAGAGCAGTGGGATGTAGACATAAGATTCTCGTAAAAAGACCAGACTTAATGGTCTGACTGAGACTTCAAGGACCGTGGAAGTCATGGTCCCCAGACCTTCTGTTAGCCCAAGACAGGAACCATTCCCAAAGCCAACTCTTCAGACAAGGATTGGACTGGACTATAAGATAGAAAATGATACTGGTAAGGAGTGAGCTTCTTGGATAAAGTAGACACATGAGACCATGTGGGCAACTCCTGTCTGGAGGGGAGATGAGAAGTCTGAGGGGGACAGAAGCTAGCTGAATGGACACGGAGAATACAGGGTGGAGAGAAGGAGCTGTCTCATTAGGGGGAGAGCAACTAGGAGTATATAGCAAGATGTATATAAATTTTTATATGAGAAACTGACTTGATTTTTAAACTTGCCCTTAAAGCACAATAAAAATTAAAAAAAAAAAAAAAAAGTCCTACATTCTACTTTGATGAGTAGTGTCTGGGGTCTTAAAAGCTTGTGAGCAACCATCTAAGATATTCCACTGGTCTTACCCCATCTGGAGCAAGGGAGAATGATGAAAACCAAAGACACAAGGGAAAGATTAGTCCAAAGAACTAATGGACCACAACTACCACAGCCTCCACCAGACAGAGATCAGCACAACTAGATGGTGCCCAGCTACTACTGCTGACTGCTCTGACAGGGATCGCAATAGAGGGTCCTAGACAGAGATGGAGAAAAATATAGAACAAAATGCTAACTCACAAAAAAAAAAAAAGACCAGATTTATGGGTCTGACAGAGACTAGAGAAACCCTGAGAATATGGCCCCCAGGCATGCTTATAGCTCAGTAATGAAGTCACTCCTGAGGCTCACCCTTCAGCAAAAGATTAGACAGGCCATAAAACAAAATGAGACTAAATGGGCACACCAGCCCAAGGACAAGGATGAGAAGGCAGGAGGGGACGGAAAAGCTGGTAACAGGGAACCCAAGGTGAGAAGGGGAGAGTGACATGTTGTGGGGATGGCCACTAATGTCGTAAAACAACACGTATTAATTTTTTAATGAGAAACTAGTTTGCTCTGTAATCTTTCATTTAAAGTATAATAAAAAACAAAACAACAACAATAAAAAAGAAAACTAAGACTCTAATAGCACTTACAGAAATTAGAATGTGCATTATATATACTGTAGGAGCCCGGTGGTACAGTGGTTACAACACTCGGCTACTAACCAAAAGATTAGCGGTTTGAACTCACCAGCCACCAGCCATTCCTTGGGAGAAAGATATGGCAATATGCTTCCATAAAGATTACAGCCGTGGAAACCCTGTAGGGTAGTTCTGCTCCGCCCTTCTGGGTCACTATGAGTCAGAATCAATTTGACAGGCACTGGGTTTGGGGTTTGGTTTATATACGCTATAGTCTACAACCCTATTTTTTAATAAAGAAGTTAATTAGTATCTCTGTCTAGGTTGGAATTTGTCTTTGAGCAGTTATTCAGCCTTAATTGGAGACTGTTACAAGCACGCTTTTGGGGTAGAGATTTTGGTGTTAATAACTTAGCACTTGACACCAGAGGACAAATTTTTAGCAGAAGGAGCTGCATGTGCTAATGAAGCTTGGAGCTTACTGGAGGTTGATTTTAATGTTTCTCTTCCTTTCTCACTAATGAGATCTAAACTACAGGACTGATAGACTTTTTTTTTTACCCATTATTTAAAAGCCTGATCATATTTTAATTTCACATTGAATTGCCCATAAAATATTAAATAAGGTAAATGCAGCACAATTATCCAACTTGGAAATGCACTAATTTTTTTTTCTCCTAAATTCTTAGCTGGACTCAGCAAAGAACCTCAGCAAAATCTATTTCCTCTGTCTTGGGAATGGTGCTGTGTTTGTACGGCTAAGAAGAGAGTGCTGTAATTCGGTAGTTGTGGTCTCTTGGTGTGATAAGAAATTAACAAACCCTATGTTCCTACATCGATTCCATCATATCTGTGGAAAATCTTCTTTCCTCTATCAACTGAACCGAACCGAACCGAACCGAACCAAACCAAACCAAACCAAACCCATTGCCATCAAGTTGATTCTGACTCTTAGTGACCCTATAGGACAAAGTAGAACTGCCCCATAGAGTTTCTAGGGAGTGCCTGGTGGATTCAAACTGCCGACCTTTTGGTTAGCAGCCATAGCTCTTAACCACTATGCCATCAGGGTTTCCAATATGTAGATGAGAAAAATAATCCTAATTTTTACCTTAGGAAAAGGTTATTCTGCCATTTCTCGTGGCTATTAGCCATGGAACTTCTGATATAATGGACTTGTTTCTTAATATCTCTTGTCTTTCGCATACCTCCTCCTCCTGCCAATACACTGTGGTGCTTTTAGCAAATGCTTGTGCACTCATTCAGCCCGGTGCATTATTGTCAGGGAGGCCTCCTTTGACTGACAGCTGAGGTGGAGTCAGTGAGCTCTGGTCCATATGCTTCATGAGCTGTTTTCCCACAGGCTTTACCTGACAGGTGGAGCAGAAGTATGAATATTGTGATGTGATGATCTGGAACCACAAATCCAGTTTTAGGTAAATGAATTAAATTACTTTGGATTTGCAACCCAACAAAGTAAGGTTCCAGAATGTCAGCTATCCATTTCTTCTGCCTGGTTGTTAGCTAAGTTGTAATATTTCTAGCATGGATTTTATTGAAATCTAGTCTTGTTGAATCACAGTGATAATAGTCAAAACCCAAGTTAATAAAATATTTCTACAAAAGTACATTCTTTTTAACAAGTATAACTATATTAAATATTGGTCATGACTCAGAAATAGTTTTAGTTTTGACTTTTTAGAAGATACTTAGATGTGTATTAAACACAGGGACACATAGTTTATACATCCATATCCTCTGTTCTAACCACTCTCCCTGGAAACCCTGATGGCGTAGTGGTTAAGTGCTACGGCTGCTAACCAAAGGGTTGGCAGTTTGAATCTACCAGGCGTTCCTTGGAAACTCTGTGGGGTAGTTCTACTCTTTCCTATAGGGTCGCTATGAGTCAGAATCGACTTGATGGCACTGGGTTTGGTTTGGTTTGGTTTGGAACTACTCTCCCATTCCTCACTCTCTGTCCAGGAATCAGTTGCAGTCTTGAAACTATTTTTAGAGAAAGGTAAGGACTTAAGTTTTTATGCATATATGTTGAGCTGATCCAGTCTGTGTCCTCTCATCTGCAGATTTTTTACTGCTCTTAAAATGATCTGTAATCGGGGCAGCTTTTTTTACATGCTGATTGAGATCTGCCAGGCTACTGATTCTTGAATCTGGCTACATATGTAATCTCCTTGTGAATTTCTAAAACAAACAAAAATAACAACACAAGATCACCTTATGAGTATCTCTGGGGTGGATCTTGGCAATAGATGTGTTTTCAAAAGCTCCTCATTTGACTTGAATGAAAAGGTTTGGGACCTTCTGTTTGGTGTTGACTAAGTGTCTGTACCCACTTGGACAGTGGTTTCTTTTTGACCTTTCCAAATAATCAGTAGAGGAGCCTTCAGAAATCTCTGATATAATTCATCAAGAGTGAATTATTCATAAAATACATCTCTTAAATGTTTACAATATAATTTACTATATAATTATAAGCTATAATAGTTATTCTGTTATGATACCTTTGAATTTTGGTGTGTCTTGCATTAAAATTACCTCGACAGAGGATTTTTATTCCCTAAAGCCCATATGTCAACAAGCGTCATTTCACCTTTAAAAAAAAATCCTGATTTTTAAAATTGTTTAAAATATCATTGACACCAAAAGAAAATTAAAACTAAGATGAGATGTGTAAAAAGGTTGATTTTTAATGGGGTCAGCTCATTCTCTTTTGTATGCATAAGTAAAAGTTTAATTACTGTTTGGGAAGTACATCATGAATCTTGTTTCCTCCAGTGTATCGTGTAACTAGAAATATATCACCTGCTATTAGAGACAACACATTGAAATAGGATGCACATACAGGGCACTTTAGCTGTCAGATTACGCAGAGCCCCTTGATTTGTGTTTCTAACAAGCCTGATCTTTGTCTCCATGGGCTAAGTAATGGTTCCGTACATTGTAACTTTAATTCTCTATCCTTCCATGCAGTGCTTATTTTTGAAATTTTCATTTAGTTGTTTATATTTTTGGTCCAGAACATATTGCTTTAAAAAATCAGGAATTATTTTATGCTAATTACTTAAGTAAGGAGCCCTTGGCAGTGTAACAGTTACTAATGGTTAGCACTGGGTTGCGAACTGAAAGATTGGGGGTTCAAACCCACCCAGCGTCTCTGAAGGAGAAAGACCTGGCGATATGCTTCTGTAAAGATTACATCTAAGAAAACCCTCCAGGGCAGTTCTATTCTCTCACATGGGATCGCTAGGAGTCGAAATCGACTTGTTGGTACCTAAAAACAGGAATTTCCTGAGTGTGGATTCTGACTTCTTGTATTTCTGGAGGAAGAATTGATTATGTTATCAAAACATTGGAACTAACCCATACAGTTATTATTGATTATTATGGAATTGAATGTTATAATACAGTATTCAAGAACACTCTGGGTAATATTTGGTATTTAGCTTACCTATAATAATAATAATAATAACATGAATATTCATTTTAATATTACCATTCCGCTTAAGTTTTGCCAATAAAATTCTACTGTTGTTCAATAGGTTATATTTTTTGGTTATATAACCCAGGTTTCACTTCCCTCTTTTCCATCTTAGAGTGCTTTATTATCGATAACATTGCGAAGAATGGGAATTCCAGAACACTTAATTGTGCTCATGCAAAACCTATACATAGACCAAGAGGCAGTTGTTAGAACAGGACAAGGGGATACTTTATAGTTTAAAATCAGGAACGGTGTGCATCAGGGTTGTATCCTTTCACCATACCTATTCAGTGTGTATGCTGAGTAGATAATCCGAGAGGGTGGACTATCTGAAGAAGAACAGGGCATCAGGATTGAAGGAAGACTTATTAACAACCTGTGTTATGCAGATGACACAACCTTGCTTACTGAAAGTGAAGAGGACTTGAAGCACTTACTGATGAAGATCAAAGATGACAGCCTTCAGTAGGAATTATATCTCAACATAAAGAAAACAAAAAACTCACAACTGGGCCAATAAGCAGCATCATGATAAGTGGAGGAAAGACTGAGGTTGTCAAGGATTTCATTTTACTTGGATCCACAATCAGTGCCCATGGAAGCAGCAATCAAGAAATCAAACAATGTATTGCACTGGGCGTATCTGCTGTAAAAGACCTTTTTCAAGTGTTGAAAAGCAGAGATGTCACATTAAGGACTAAGATGCACCTCACCCAAGCCGTGGTATTTTCAATTGTCTCACATGCATGCAAAATCTGCATAATGAATAAGGAAGACCAAAGAAAAATTGATGTTTTTGAATTATGGTGTTGGTGGAAAATACTGAATATACCATGGACTTCCAGAAGAACGAACAACTGTGTCTTGGAAGAAGCACAGCCAGAATGCTCCTTAGAAGCAAGGATGGCGAGAGTTCGCCTCATGTACTTTGGACTTGTTTTCAGGAGGAGCCAATGCCTGGAGAAGGACATCATGCTTGGTAAGGTGGAGGGTCTGTGAAAAAGAGGAAGACCCTCAATGAGATGGTTTGACATAGTGGGTGCAACAATGGGCTCAAACATAGCAATGATTGTGAGGATGGTGCAGGATATGGCAATGTTTTGTTCTGTTGTATATGAGTCGCTGAGTCAGAACTGACTTAATGGCACTTAACAACAAACTCAATTCTGAAAGCAGCTAAATAAAAGTGGAGTCCCTCTGCTCAGTTTATTTCCTGCATATTGGGGACTTTAAACAATTAATTACTTAGGCACTGGTCAGAACAAGTCAGGCTACACTGTGGTTAAAAACAATGCCAAAATCTGCTTAACACAGTGAAGGGGTCTCATAGCTCTCCAGGCTGGCTGTCCTCCATAAAGTAACTTAACATCCCAGGTTAGGTCAGTGTTCTAGCAGCTCGGTACCCACCACGTGTGTTTTCATGACCATTGCAGCAGGGAGAGAGCACAGAGAACCATGAAACAGGTCTTAAATCTGTCCCTCTGAAGTGATACATGTAACTTCATTCACGGTTTACTGACTAAAGCAAGTCACATGGCCATGTCTAACTTTGAGAGGGAAGGGCAGTTTAGTCTTGTATGCCTGAAAGAGGACACTTGGGAATACTGGCGAGCATTGTAATGTTTACTACACTTACCTAGTAACGCCCTCTAACGAGCTAGTGAAGTTATAGACGATATGATTTAAGTAAATTTTGAAATATATCTACCCATTAGTTCTATAGAGAATGTACACAAGTGAAATAATTAGTGAGCAAGATAATATATACTATATCTAATAAATTATAATAATATATATTAAATTATCTTTTAATTTGGAAAGGATTTATATTTTTATCATATTTTCATTTTATGATTTCTAAGTTTCCCAACTGAAGAGCGTGATATGTCTATTTTCTTCTCTATGTCTCACAATAAAACTTCATAGTCCTTTCTGGTTAAATGTATTCTTGGGTGTTTTATAATTGTGTTATAATTTTTGGAAGAGATTTTCCCACTCCCTTTCGACCTGGTTACAGCTAATACAAAGAAAAGTTATGTGATTTTTGTATGTTTATCCCTCATTCAGATACCTTAATCTTAATACCTTTCATTGTTTGCAATGCTTTTCTAGTGAAATCTCTTAGGAGAGTAGGTTTGGACCCTGGATCAGCAGCTTCAATATCACCTGGGATCTTCTTAGAAATCCAAACTCTTGGGCTCCTAAACCAGACCCACTGAATCAAAAACTTTGGGGTTGGGGCCCAGCTTTAGGGATTTTTAGATTCAGAATCATAATATTAATGATAGTGTTCTCTCTCTTTTATCAGTAGTTGTATTACTATTTCTTTTTCTTACCTGTAGTATTAGATGGAATGTATAGAACGATATCAACTACTTAGTGGAAATAATTGAATTTTTTATGTTATTTAAAAGAAGTGTCATTTGTTAGTTCCTGGTCTTTGGCATGTTTAAAGGTTTCCTACTATTTGAAATTTTTACTTAGAGTTTTAAAACAGAATTTTAAAATGACTATTGAATTTTAAAACAAATGTTTTCTAGCATTTATTGATATAATTATATGAGTTTTATTCTTTAATTTGTTCATTTTTGAAATGTGTTGATGGGTTTTGTTACGTTGAAACTCAGATGCATTCATATGGAGTAAGTCTAACTTGGTGGGCTTATTTTAACTTATTGCTAGATTTGATTTGCTAATGCACATTGCTTGACATTCTAGTTTATCAAATTGTTTGTTTCCTCCCAAAATAGCAACAACAATCTTCTTTTACTTTCAACAATAGAATTGGTTCTTATTTTCTTAAAAGTGGTTAAGAGCGTGGCTGCTAGCCAAAAGCTCAGCAGTTCGAATCCACCAGCTGCTCCTTGGAAACCCTATGGGGCAGTTCTACTCTGTCTGATAGGATTGCTATGCGTTGGAATCGTCTCGATGGCAACAGGTTTGGTTTTTGATTTGGGTTTTTAAAAGAATGCTTTCCCTATTTTGCATTTAAACTTTAAATGAATTTTAATACTACATGTTTCATGCAGCACCTTGGACCTCACAATATTAATAGTTGACTTTATATGTTTCTATTAGAATTCTGCCAAATATCTGGCTGGGTAGCTGTCCTCGCCAAGTGGAACATGTAACCATCAAACTGAAGCATGAATTGGGGATTACAGCTGTAATGAATTTCCAGACTGAATGGGATATTATACAGAACTGCTCAGGCTGTAACCGCTACCCAGAACCCATGAGTCCAGACACTATGATTAAGCTGTATAGGGAAGAAGGCTTGGCCTACATCTGGATGCCAACACCAGATATGAGTACCGAAGGTAAGGGTCAAGAGAATTGTCCTGGCTTCTTGCTTGATGTGTCTCAGAGAAACTCTTGCTGTCCATTGTTTCTCTGTCTCTGTCTAACTGAATGAACTATATATGAGTGGTAGAAATGGAATTAATATAAGGTGTTAGATTTAATACATATCTTTTGACACCTTGGCTAAGATTTCACTTAATGTGGCTCTTTAATTAATTTGTTTATTCATTAAATATTTATTTTCTATCTACTATGTGTGTATGGCATTATGCTCGTAAACTGGGAGTACAACAGTGAAGAAAAGCAGGTACAACTGGGAATACAACAGTGAAGAAAAGCAGGTACAACCCATGGAGCTTATAGTCCTGTAGCACTGACATTAATCAAATGGCTACAAATACAAATTTAAAACTGTGGAGAGATTTTGTTAAAATGATACCTAGATACTGCTATGAGAATATAAACCAAACCAAACCAAACCAAACCAAACCCACTGCCATCAAGTCGATTCTGACTCACAGCGACCCTGTAGGACAGAGTAGAACTGCCTCTTAGGGTTTCCAAGGAGCAGACTGCCAGGACTTTCTCCCTTGGAGTGGCTGGTGGGTTTGAACTGCTGACATTTCAATTAGCAGTCGAGTGCTTTACCACTGTACTACCAGGGCTCCTTGCTGTGAGAATACATACAGGCAAACAGGGAAGGTTTTCTTGGGAGGTAATGTTTGAACTGAGATCTGAAGAGTGAATTGGGGGGAAGGATGAGCATCCCAGGCAGAGGGAATAACTTGAGAAAAACCCCTGTTGCAGGAGAGTGAATAGAGTGTTGCAAGAACTGAAAGAAGGCCATTGTGGCTGCAGCTCAGAGAATGAGGGCAGAGTATGGTATAAAAGGATGCTGTTGTGGTGGGCAGGGATCACATATATATGGAGGACCATGGCAGGACTTTAGAACCTATCCTAAAGTGGTGAGAAGCAGTTGAAAAGGGTGAGAAGCTGAAAGATACCAAGGTAAAACTTTTTTCCTCTACAAGTGTGCTTGGACTACAGTGTGGAGAATGGATTGGAGGTGGGCCCAGGATGGAGCTGGGAAGGTTTCCGCAATGGTTAAAGTGAGAGACGCTGTGAGAGAATGCAGCTTGGGGTGGGGTAGAGATGGTGAGTCTTCACCTTCTCAGCATGTCTATGTAGAGGGAATTACGGTGTGCATGGAATAAAGCATAGTTTTGACCAAATGGTAAGAGGCAGTATGAAAAATTTGAGACTAATTACAGTACGGAGAAGAATGTGCTGGGAGAGGACTGAGTAACGTGCTCTGTGAGGGTGATCGGCTGTGAGGAGTACATTCCGTGAAGGAACACAGGGAGGCTACGTGAGTGTCATATAGTTTGGCATGGTTTTGACAGATAGATGTGGAGGGGGAGGAAATAGCATAAGCCAAGGCACAGCCGCCCTTATGGTACAACTCCAGCTCTGGGACTTTAGGGGAATGATGTGTGTTTCAGCTTGGTTGTATAAGAGAGTATTTTTAATGAAGGAAAGGAGATGTCTGAAGTCAAGAGAACCAAGTTACACGAATAGTGCCAGCCAGGCGTCAGCAGGGGGCAGCAGAGAGCTGTGGAACTCACGCAGGGTACAGAAGTTTAATGAACTGCTATTTTGGGGGAAACAAGGAAGGAAGTGTTTTCCCTCCTCCCCGAACATACCTTATGTATCAGACACTCTTATGAGCAATTTACAGGCGTCAGTTTATTTCATTCTCATATCAAAGCTCTAGGTATTATAGTTAGCTTCATTTTGCAGAGGAAGAGACTAGTTACAAAAAAGTAACCTGCCCAAGGTCCTCTAACTAGAAAGAGGCATGGCTTCAACTTCAATACAGGCAGTCTGACTGTGAACATTGCTCCAGACCCCATACTCTGAAGCTTCTCCATACATACTCTCCAGACTCTTCATGCATATTCAACAGACGGACACATGTCAATCACTTATACTCGTGATCAGCTGGAGCTACACAAAGCCCTGAGTCCCAAGGGAGGTAGCTGATCTTCCCAGAGTCAATAGTCATAAGACTGAGTAGCGGCAGAAGACCTCAAGAGCTACAGAGAGCTTAGCTGTCTGGACCTCACCCACCTTGCCCCTTTATGGATCTCAGGTGGTCCTCCTGGCTAGTCTGAACCCCTTCATGGGTCTGTGTCTGAACTGAATGATTATTAAAGATGAGGTATATTTTTTGCTCCCGAAGGCAGGGATCGTCTTTGACAGTTTTGTTACTCCTCTTAGTAACTCCAATTCAAAGAAGCTTTATTTAGCCTTAAAGTTCTTCCCTCTTTAGAGGGAGAAAAAACTAACTTTATTTGCATGGAAGAACATTGATTGGACCAAAGCCATATTCACCTTGTCCAGTTTGTTTCTCTGGTTTCAAAACAAAGAAGATTGTTAGGATACAGTGACTGTAGGTTCCAGAGAACAGTTGGAGTTTGGCGTCTTTGATTCTGATTTTACAGCCTTGCTCTCCCATTGGAGTATTCTGTGAGACGAGGCTAGAAGTCTACCTGCTAACCGTGCTGTGCATCCCATTCCATCCCATGCACTGATTACCTAAAGGCCTTGCTGAGTCAGTAGGTAGTTTGCCTGATAGTTTGAGGATATGCAGAAGCTGAGGGAAAACTATATCTCCAAAGACCCACTATGATTGTATTCAAATTTTTTGGGGGGAGAGTGAGTCACCAGGTCCCAGTCATAACAGCTCAGAAACACAGCATCTTCTATGCTGACACCACCCTGCTGCACAAATGAGATCACAAGGAAGGCTCCGGCATAGAAACAGTGAACTCTGAGACTACGGAAAGGGCTGTTTGGTTCAGCATAACACTGGGGGAGTAAACAAAGGGTTAACAACCATCGTGGAGTCCCTGGGGAGCTTTTTACCAATAGATCATTCTACGTGGCCTACAATATTAGCACAATGAACGTATAGGTTAATTCAGCCAAATATTTTTAGAGCTCTGAAGAAAAATCCATCTGGAAGTGTTCTGAGCTGTGGCATAATGTTGTCAGATAAAGTCTGAGGAAGAAGATAGTTTGTTAGGCTTGACGGTCACCACTGGTTGTCACAGAGCTGTTAAAATCAATTGTACTATTGCTCCTTCCTCTTGTACACGTTGTTGTATGTAGTGAAATTGCTTAGGGTTTTTTTTTTTTTAAACTCTGATTTGTGCCTGTCACCTGAGAAATAAAAAGCCCCCAAATGTTGCATTTCCCTGAAAAAGAAAAAGAAAAAAAAAAAACCTCATTAAAATTCAGTTTTCCTTCGTATAAAAAAATACTCAGGCTGTGTTTTGACCTCTGTTACTGCAGTACCGCTCATAGCAAATGATCTATCCTTGTCTCCCAAGTGAGTTAATGTACTTCCCGAAGTCCTCTGCTACCCCTTGTTGACACTGTCTGAGTCCTTTTTCTCTTGCTCAGCATATTGAGTTCAGTACTAGCAAAATGGAAAGACACTAACCTTGGAGCCAGGACACCTGGGTTTGAATCTTCGTCACCACCTAGTAGCTGGGTGAGATGGGGCAAGCTTCTGCATCTCTAAAACAGGGGTAATAATTTCTACTTTACGGGATTATAAAGGATAGAATAAGATAGTTGATATGAAAGTGCTTTGAAAATCACAAAGTTGTGTACAAATATAAGATATTGAATCCAGGTCATATTCCTATATCTTCCCCTGTAGTGAGGAAGAAAATATTCATGCATGTATGTGTATATGTGTGTGCCATGAATTATTTCAGGGGCAATCTTAGGCAAAGTTAATCGTCATTGCCTTTTTATTCCCTACCTTTTTCAGTCCTGATGCCTTAGGGTGCTCTGTTCCTGCCAAATGCTCTGTCCCTTTTTCCTCTTCTCACCACATTTGCCCCCTCAATGCATGCTTTGTTAGGTTGTTAGGTGCTATAGATTTGGCTCCAACTCATAGCGACTTTATGTACAACAGAGTGAAATATTGCCCTGTCCTACACCATCCTCAAAATTGTTGCTATGTTCAAAGGTCAGCGGAGCAAGGGCGGGGGTTTGGGGACCATGGTTTAAGGGGACTTCAAAGTCAATTAGCAAAATAATTCTATTATGAAAACATTCTGCATCCCACTTTGAAATGTGGCGTCTGGGGTCTTAAATGCTAACAAGCGGACATCTAAGATGCATCAATTGGTCTCAGCCCACATGGATCAAATGATACAAATCCTCACTTCTAAGGAGCAGTCTGTCTGTACTTCTTCCAAGACATATTTGTTAGTTTTTCTGGCAGTCCACGGTCTATTCAATATTCTTCACCAACACCATGATTCAAATGCATCAAGTCTTCTTCAGTCTTCCTTATTCATTGCCCATATTTTACATGCATATGAGGCGATTGAAAATACCATGCCTGGGGTCAGGTGCACCTTAGTCATCAAAGTGACGTCTTTGCTTTTTAAGAGGTCTTTTGCAGCAGATTTGCCTGTTGCATGCTTTCAGCAGCTTTTAATCATTCCAGAGTTGGGCTAGTCTGAAGGGGCTGTGGGCTAGAAGTTAGATTAGAGGTGTCTAGTAATGTGTCAGATCAAAAAGATATTATTGTTTTGAGCAATGGAAAATTTTTATCAAGTTCTATATAGAACCTAATAAAACATAAAAATCAGCTACTCTGGTTGATACTGGCTGTATTGCACAGGGTGTAGGTGAGCCCGGATCTGAGGATTTTCTTTTTGTTCCCTGGTAGGTTTTGTATTGGCTAAGGAGCCCTAGAATGGATTTTCAAGCAGAGGGAGCTGAGCCCCTTGGGTGCAGAGAACTCCTGGGTAGGGATGGAGGTGCTAAGCCCCAGGGAAGATATTACTCTCACAAATGGGTGAGAGGATATTACTCTCATAAATGACTGGGTAGCTGCGAGGCAGATGTGACTGGGAACTCAGCTTGACAGGGTGGGGGCCAGAAAGTCCCATTGGCCAGGGAGGTTAGGGAAAGTTGAGACCAGAGGCTTTGGAGTCAGGCTGGCTGGGTTTGAGTGGTTACTTATAGAATAACCTTGCACAAATCTCTGTGCTGTTTCCTTATATATAAATTGAGGATAATAATAGAACTGGCCTCATAGTTGTTAAATAAGCTATTGCATGCAAAGTGCTTAGAACAACAGTGGGCAGTAGCAAGAGCTTAGTCAACATTAGCTGTCATCAATCAAAGCAGGGCGATTTGCAGTCACCAGACATCAAAATAAACAAGGGCTCCAGCTGGGGCCAGGCTGTGACAAGTGGGCACCTGGGACCAGCTACTGCTCTTGTGCCTGTTTGTGTTATTGTTTTTTATGTTATTTAAATATATGTTTGATCATTCTTAAGTAGGAAGGCTGAGTCCTTTTGGGAGAAGACCACTGGTGGATATGCTTGGTTGAGGAAGCCTGTGTTAAGCTGGGAGCCTTCTGGAGCTTCCGCATGGCAGCTGACTTAGACTTTTCAGGAGTATGTATCTGAGATCACAGAATCTTACACTAACACACAGTCCTTTTCAACTTCCTATACTGTGTACATGCCTCTTGGAGACTTTTTAACAGATAAGCTGAGGGACGGGGGAGATAGGCATCATTTGGACCATTTGATGCAGACCTTTCACTGGGGAACCTCTGACCAGAGACCAGATCTGGGAAAGGTATCCTGACCCAGCTCATGTAAGACCATGTGTGGGCAGGCCGGTCAAACAATGCTGTGAAAGTGGACACCAGGGCTGGGACTCTGAGTCCAGCAGGCCAGGTACCAATGTGTGTTCCTACTGCAGATGGCCACTGTGGTCTATTAATATACTGGGCATTATTCTTAAACATTAAACGTATTCCTAGTTTATTTCCTGCCAATATGTATAGCAGTGACAGGAGAAGGAAGACCCCAAGCTTCCCAGATAGCTCAGCGGAGTTCTAGCCTCGCTCTGAATCACTTTGGGTCAACTTCTAATGCTTCCTTAGTAGAACCAATGCCCTATAGTTAGGCAGACCTCACCTTTCTCAGCAGGTTGGTAAAAGCATACCCTGGAGGCTTTGTCTTCTCTGATTCCCCAACCCCAATGGCGGACCCACTACACAGTACTTCCCCTGAGAAGTATTGTGGTACATAAGATATGCTTCTCCTTGTTACGTTTCCGGTGAGATTATGCTGCCTCTTACAGGTTTGTTGCGTGAACAACTGACTGTATGGCAGGTCCTCCTAGTTCTAACCTCAGAGCATGCTGAAGCCGGGCTAGGAGATTTAGATGAATTAAAGCTCATGGCTCAGATGATTTGGACTACAGGAATCAGGCTACACACGGGGACCACCGTGTCTCAAATTCAAATGCCCTCAGGGGCTGGGCAGGTAACATGAACTGTGGCATCAGGCCATAGGGAGCGATGGAGTCTGTGGGCCTGCCAAATGTGTCCTGCCTCTGACAAGCCTAGCAGAGCACTGCACACCCTCCCTCCATGTGACGAGGAGACATTTGAATAGGCTACTAATAGAAACAGTAATCATGAAGAGGCAATAACTATAATTACCCCATAAAGTAGATTGAATCAGCTTTATTACTCACTGCATCATGAATGAATGAATGAATGATGACTTATCCCACATCTATCTATTAATAAGTTATCCATTCCATTGGATAAATGAAAATTGCCATATGTTGGATGAATAAGATCGACCCTGTACCCAATATGGACTAATTCTGTGTTTTACATTTACCCTGAAGATATTTTGGGATTAAAGGAAATTCAGGTGGTATAACCTGACAAGCTGTCTTTGAAATCCTCCATACTTCTGCCCAGTCTGTGCAAATTCTTCTGATGAGATGTGAAAATCCATTCCTCTGATGGCTGGCAATAGTTACCATTTCTTTGGAGGGAAATTGCATCAATGCTGAAGAAACTCAAAGGAGCAGCAAGATCAAGTGAAGGTTCATGACCCATAGCCTCTGGGGTGCCTCTCCCACTTCTCCCACTTTATTATCACCTTTCCTGGCAGAACAAAGGAAGGACACAGACTAACATCTCTGCCTTGCCCTGCATGGCGCTGTGATCTCACGTGGCTGGAGGAGGGTGGCTGGAGGAGATATTAGCAGTGATATCGGGCTCCGCCATTCACGAGTGTGTGCTGTGCTTTCTGATCACAGGCCGAGTCCAGATGCTGCCCCAGGCAGTCTGCCTCCTGCACGCACTGCTGGAGAACGGACACACCGTGTACGTGCACTGCAACGCTGGCGTCGGCAGGTCCACGGCGGCCATCTGCGGCTGGCTGCAGTACGTGCAGGGCTGGAGCCCGAGGAAGCTGCAGTACTTCCTTGTGTCCAAGAGGCCGGCCGTGTACATCGACGAAGACGCATTGGCCCAAGCAGAACACGACTTTGTTCAGAAATTTGGGCAGGTTCGTTCTTCCATATGCTGTCCATAGTCGGCCAGTCTGCCTCCTCGGCCTTCCAGCTTCTTTCAGGAGGTCAAGGTAAAGTAAGAAAGAAGACACAGAAACAAAGATTCTACCTGAGCCCAAAAGCTGTGATGGTGGGGTCTTCTCTCCCAGCCTGTCCCCGTTAGTCTGGGCAGTTTCTCTTCTGCTTTAGCCGGGCTGTCTCTTCTTTGAAATAGTTCACGAAGAATCCTCTGACAGACTCACCAGTAAAGGCCAAAAGCCGTTGGGCTGTGCAATGCTGTTCTAGCATCAGACAGGTAATCAGTGTAGTTCCTGCTGCCTGTGGGCAGATCAGTCCTTTGCTTTACAGACTCTGCATGTGTTTTCTTATGAATTCATGACTTTCTTGTTGCATTGTAACTGTTTGGGGCACAAAAGAAAAAAAAAAAGCTAGCAAGTTCAGATTTCATGGCTTGAGCACACACAGCCACAGCCACATAGACACACACACACAAAGTACTCCTTCTCTGCTGAACCTATAAAATGAGAGCTGGCTACTTGCCGAAGGGAGTAAGGATTGAAACTGGATGTGACAAAGGAAGAGCTCACCATGGCTAAAAAGAGATAGCTTTCTCAACTTTGCATCCTGCAGTCGTTGAAGTCTATTCCAAACCATCACCTTCCTTACCCACTCAAAAACCCTGTAAGATAAGCAAAGAGGAGTTGTTATCTCTCTGTTTTTTTTTTTTTTGGACGTTGAGGCTCAAAGAGCATAGAGAGCTTGCTCAAGGTCTCATGGCTAATTACAGGCTGAGCTGGAGCTTATAACCCTTGTTGATTTGACTCCTAGCTCAACGCTGTTGTCAACATAGCTCGTTTTGCCAGCATAGTGTGGTGAATTCAGTTTCTCTCTTTGAGACTAAGATCTGTATCTCTGCAGTAGTTTCTAAGTGAGAAATGGAACAGTGTTCTGATCGGCTGCCAAGGAATTTTGTAAAGTAGTTGTATTTTGTACAACCTAATTTAAAAGGCAGGAGGCCCTCTGAAGGCCAGTGAGGCCTGAGCCATAGCTCATAAGAGGAACTATATTAGCAAAGGAGCCAAAATCCACAGATAATTGTTGTACAGCTTAGAACTGATCTTAGTTCAGCCCTCAGTTCAATACAATATGTAGTTACTGTGCCTCCAGAATTTGCAATTCACTATGCAGTGTTCTACAGGGAGTAAAGACTTTGCCTTGAAGGAATTTACAGCCTAGAAACAGACCCACGTTCAGCCAACTATAATGCAGCATTGAGCTGTGAATGGTATGCTGGAGTAGGGGAAAGGGAAGTAATTTTTTAGGGTGCCTCTTATATGGTGGGTGCTTTATAATCTTACCTAATTTCATCTTCGTGGTACCCTGTGGGGAGGTTTCACTATCCCCATCATGTAGATGAGGAATTAAGGCTCAGAGAGCTTAAGTCAACTGCCCAGTATCACATGGTGAATAAATAGATGAATAGAGATATGAAGCTAGGTTCGGCTGATTCAAAGCCCTTGTTTTTTCTATTAAACTACAATGCTTATTTTGTTTTGCTCCTACTTTCCTTCTATAAATATTTATTGATATATATGAGAGACTGATTTGGGAGCTTTGGGTGATAAAAAAGGACACAAGGTATGTTTCAGTGGAGTTCAGAGGGGGGAGAGATGACTTACAACTGTGGGGCTTGGGGGAGGTGGCATTTGATTTAGCCAGAGAAAGATAGGACACACTTCTTCTACCATTTTACAGAGTTAAATTTATAAGCCAGCATTGAATAATGTGAAGTCTAGCTCCCTTGCTAAAAATAACTGAAGATAACTAATATATTAAAATAACCCATTCACAGTCATAATGTGTTATGTAAAATTTAATTTTAAATATTGAGTACTTCTAAATGATGTGTGTGTTTGTGTGCGTATATTTCCTTAATGCCTAGGAATTTAGGTTAATGCTTTCCACTATAGACAGACCATCTTGGGTGGATTTTTTCCTTATTGCTCTGATGGACAAAATCAGTTTAGGGTTATTAAAGAATGTTTTGGAATAACCTCTCTTGTCCTTAAGGAATGGGATGTCTAATGTATTTTGAAGGCACCTGGAATTTTTTCTAAATAAAAACATTAAAAATGACCTTTGTGTACAGGGTTTTGTTTTTCTTTTTTTATTGTGCTTTAAGTGAAAGTTTACAATTCAAGTCAATTTCTCATACAAAAACTTATACATGCATTGCTTTATGATCCTAGTTGCTCTCTCTATAATGTGACAGCACACTCCTCTTCTCCACCCTGTGTTTCCCGTATGCATTCAACCAGCCTGTGTGCAGGTTTTTTTTAAAAAAATGTCATCAATTTAGCCTGAAATCCAGAAGAATAAACTGTGTTTCCTTATTTGTAAAGGGAGCAGTCAACTAAGCTAAATTGTTTTTTCCTTGTCACCCTTACTCTCTCATTAGCTCATCAAAATTGGCAGTAACACGACAAAAGGAAGTCAAACTTGAGGGTAGCACGAAGAAGTGAGGATGAAAAACTCAAGAGTGTGTCAGAGCAAATCAAGGCAGATATTGTTCCATTAGCTGCTTGTCACTGGCATTAGTCAAACTTTTCAGTCACAGATTTCTCAAAGGAAATTACAAGAAGATCTCACTCACGTTAAAGAAATGTCCAAATAGTGTTTCTTTTAGACTTGAAAGATTGTCCCTCAATTATTTTTGTGTGCCAATGTTAGAAGAAGTCTAAAAGAATAAACATGTTTTTCTACTGACATTAAGGTGTGGGTGAAAACCACTTGGCTTGGCCAAAGAAATAATGGTGAAGAAAATGTGATTAGGATCTTGGAAACTATAAGGAAGTACTGAAAGAGAAGAGTTGAAGATGACTTAGAAAAGAAATGAAAATTCCTAATACATTAAAAAAAAAAAAAAACTAAAAATAGCTAAATGTTTCGTTTCGTTATCCATAAGGTTGCTTCAGTTGGAGCCAACTCGACAGCACCTAGCAACAAAAACAGCTAAACATAGAATCAGTTTTATCAAAAGTTAAAACTAAGACTATCTTTAGAGATAACCTGGTCTAATTCTTTTATTTTACAAAGGATTAAACTGAGACCCTGAGACATCCAATGACTTTCCTATGACAAAGTTGTAATTGACTTGAGGACTAGAGGTAAGGGATGGGTCAGGAGATTTATTGTGGTGTTGTAAGAATCACAGGACAATTTATGGGAATGAGAACAGACAGTACCATTTGTGGGGAAGAATTGGAGGGAGGATTAATGGAAATTAGAGTAAATGGAAGAAAAATGGGTAAAATGAGCAAAAGTAAAGGATGGTGAAATGTCCCAAAGAAGAAAAGCAGGTGCTTTCTATTATGAAGACACGATTGGGGATTGAGAGGGAAGGTGTAACTGTGGATGCAGAGGAGGAGAGTCAAGGTCATGTTCTCAGGATGGAGGGTCATGCTAAGTATCCACTCACTTCTCTGATGGATGTGATTATAGTAGGAAAAAGGACAAGCTAGGTGCAATGGGGTGAGACTTGCGGTGGTACAATACCTGCTAGGAAAAAAAAAAAAATCTGATAAAAGATAGGAGGAAGAATAATGGGGAAAGGACTGATGAAACCACCTCATTATAACAATAACAATGGCAACAGTAAGCAAGGGAGGAAAAATAACAATAACAACTCCTTTCTTTCCTTCCCTAAACCATTACTTAGAAAGTCTTCCCCAGTTTGGTTGATGGAAATTTACTTCCAGTTGCTCAGCCCCAAATCTCAGAGTCATTCTTGACTCCTCTCTTTTTTTCATATGTGACATCCAACCCATCAGGAAAACCCAATCTCTTCCCCGTCAAAATATCTACAAAATCTAACTATGTCTTAACCTACTTCACCAAACAACCCTGGAAGAGCCACCATAATCTCTAGACTGAAGAGCCTCCTAACTGGCCTCCCTGTTTCTGTCCTTGCCCCCTGTCCTGCCTCTAGTTCCTGTCACTACCGAGTTTACACTCACACAGTAGCCAGGGTGATTCTGTAAAAATGCAGGTCAAATCATACCACTCCTCTGCTCAAACCTCCAATGGCTTTCCATCTCATGACAAATCCCTTCAAGGGCCTCCCCAATCTGGTCCCCTGTCACCTCTCTAACTTCATCTCCTACTACCTTCCACCTCACTCACTCTGCTCTAGCCACACTGACTTTCTTGTTGTTCTTAGAATATTGCAGGTAGACTTTTCCCTCAGGGCATTTGTACTTGCTCTTCTCTCTGCCTGGAATGCTCTTTCTCCAGATTTGCACATGGCTCACTCCAGTACCTCCCTCCATCAATGATGCCTCCCTAGACCACTCTCTTAAAAACTGTAATACACAACCCCTGCCCTCCCTATCCCCATTCCCTCCATGGTGATATACCTAGAGTGTCTATAATAGGGCCTGGCATATAGTTCAATGAGTGAAGAAAAAGGATAGCTAATATTTGTTGAAAGCATACAGTGTTGCACACAGTGTTCTCTAAGTGCTTTACGTATATCAGCTGATTTAATCTTTCCAACAATGCTATGAGGTAGATAGTGTTATTATTTGTCTTAGTCATCTAGTGCTGCTGTAACAGAAATACCACAAATGGATGGCTTTAACAAGCAAGTTTATTCCCTCAGTCTAGTAGTCCAAAAGTCCAAATTCAGGGCGTCAGCTCCAGGGGAAGTCTTTCTGTGTTAGCTAGGGAGGAAGGACCTTGTCATTAATCTTCCCCTGGACTAGGAGCTTCTCTGCACAGGAACACTGGGTACAAAGGATGTGCTCTGCTCCTGGTACTGCTTTCTTGGTGGTATGAGTTCCCCTGTCTCTCTGCTCACTTATCTCTTTTATATCTCAAAAGAGATTGGCTTAAGACACTATAATCTTATAGATCTCATCAATATAACTGCTGCTAATTCATCTCATTAACATTGTAGTGATAGGATTTACAACACATAGGGAAATCACATCAAATGACAAAATTGTAGACAATCATACAATACTGGTAATCATGACATAGCCAAATTGACAGATATTTTGGGGGGACATAATTCAATACATGCCATTATCCATATAAGGACATTGAGCCACAGCATGAATGCAAGCTAAGTGACCTGGGATGGCATCAGAATGGTATGGATTGTAAAGCAGAAAATCAGCAGAAACTAGGCAGTATAAAAATAGAGAGCTGAACCATGAACAGAACAGATCATTGTCATTGCCATACCTACACCATTGATTTCATCAAGTCAGAGAAAACTCACTGAATAGAATTTGCTGTTTGCTGTATAGGAATGTTTAAGAAAATAGAACATATTTAATTCAATAGAGATCCTTACTGTTGCCTTCTAAAGAGAGAGGACAAACCCAGAGATGGATATATGAAAATTTTAGCAAGTATTTTCCACTCACATTGGAGAAATAAGGTAAGCAGTCCCCATTCATTATAGAATAGCATTCAGACAAAGCTTATCCCTGCCCAGCATCTCACATGTTTCAGGGGCTTAATCCATTTATGTTTATTGTTATTACTAAAGTATTTGGACTTATTTCTGTTCTTTTATTTATTATTTTATTTACTGTGCTTTAGATGAAGGTTTACTGAGCAAATTAGTTTCTCATTAAACAATTAATACACATGTTGTTTTGTGAGATTGGTTGCCAACCCTGTGATATGTCAAGATATCCAGCTTCCCATTCGTCCAGCTTTCCTGTCCCCTCCTGTGTTCTCATTCTTGACCCTGGGCTGGTGTGCCATTTAGTCTTGTATAAGTGGTTGAGCTACGTGTATTATTGTTTGTTTTATGGGCCTGTCTAATCTTTGGCTGAAAGGCGAACCTCAGGGGTGACTTCCTCATTGAGTTAAAAGGGTGGCCGGAGGCCATACCTTCGTGGTTTCTCCAGTCTCTGTTAGACCAGTAAGTCTGGTCTTTTTGTGAGTTAGAATTTTGTTTACATTTTTCTCCAGCTGTGTCCGGGACCCTCTATTGTGATCCCTGTCAGAGCAGTTGGTGGTGGTAGCCCGGCACCGTCTAGTTCTACTAGACTCAGTCTGGTGGAAGATGTGGTAATTGTGTTCCATTAGTCCTTTGGACTAATCTTCCCTTGTGTCTTTGGTTTTCTTCATTTTCCTTTGCTCCAGAGGCGGTGGGACCAGTGGAGTATCTTACATGGCTGCTCACAAGCTTTTAAGACCCTAGACACTACTACTCACCAAAGAAGGATGTAGAACATTTTCTTTATAAACTATGTTATGCCAATTGAGCTAGATGTCCCCTGAGATATTCTTTTGGTTTAATTTAAATTTTTTTTCCTGTTTTATTTTTCTTCTATCATTGCTTGCTTTTATTTTTGGAAATTATTTCTTTCTACTCACAGGAAAAGAACTTTAACACTGATTTATATCCCTTGGTCTCCATCTCTCCTTCATTAGGTAATATTACAATTATAGTTATCGGTTGTTTTAGGTACACTTTTTATTTTTGTATTCCTTTTTTTTTTTTTTTTTAAGTTGTTAGGAAAGACAAAGAAAGTGTTAGTGGGGACCTACTCTTCCTTGCCTAACTTACAGTTACCACCCCATCCTGTTTTTAGCATTTATCTCTCTCCCAGCTTCTATCATAACTGAAAACTGTAAGCCCAGAGATGCTCCAGGGTTCCAGTGAGCATATTACTGCCCACCTGAAGAATTGTGTTGTCTCATATGGTATTCTGAACCACAGCTTCCATTGCTTTAGTTCATCCATGAACACACTTCCAAAGCATTCCATCATGCTGAAACATCTGCTGAATATCTTTTCCTTTCTCTTCATTGTTGCAGGTAGATTTCTGTCTTCACATTTTATATTGTAATTTCTATTGAGATGTCAGGAGGAATAGTGCAGTTGTTATTTTAAACAGAATTCTGTCAATCTCATCTATACTAGTGACTTCTACATCTCAATCTCCATTCTAGAGCTCTTTCCTGAGTGCCAGACCCATTCATCATTTTTGTTTTTTCTGGACATTTCTATTTGGACATTTCCCAGGATATCTCCCAAACTCAATATGCCACAAACTGATGTTTTCTTCCTTTTGCCAAGCTTCCTATGTTTTCTCTGCTGGGAAGAGAGTAGCGATAGTATGCCCTCAGTTTCCCAAGTCAGAAACCCAAATGTCATTTCCCTCCCGTTTACCACCTTCCTACCCAATCAATATGTTTTGTCAGTTAAACCTCCTAGGCGTTTTTTACATATGTCCGCTCCCATCTATCAGTTCTGACCCAGATTAATAAAGCATCTTCACTTATTTTTCTGTTGCTTATCTTACCTTTTTCCAGATGATTCTTTATACCATTGCTAGAGAGACCTTTCTAATTCAAATATGGTACTCTCTCTTCCTGTTTAACACTCCACTGGATTCTGGTTGTTCTCAGGAGAAAGTATAAAAAATCCTTAATGTGGCATACAAAACCCTTTACGATTTAAAATGTGCCTTACTCTCCAGTCCCTCTTGTCATCCCTACAACCATTTCCCAAGTGTATACTCCAGTCATAGAGAATTACTTACATGTTCTATGATCTTTTTTTACCTCCTGGGTTTTGCACATGCTGTTTCCTCTGCCTGGAATCCTCTTCTCTCCCATCTTTGTCTGCCCAGTATTGACTTATCATTTTGGTCATCAAGATCATCATCTCTGAGATATCTTCATGAATCCTCAAGGTTGACCCTCTCAGGCAATCTTATAGGACTGCACATTTACCCTTCTTGGAACACACTGCACTATAACTTCATTGGGTAGGAATTGATAGTAGTGCTTAGCACACATAAGCTTCTGCACATTCTCTGATATTATTTAAATCAAGTACTTCTTTGGATGCTGTGCTCAGATCAAAAGTATATTTTAATCTAAAAGAAAAGTGAAGAAAATATTTTCTGAGACTTTTTATTTATGTAAGTTAATCATTGGAGTAATTTATTCAGTGAAAATACTTAAACAAGGCTTCCTTTTATCTCCTTTTTTCTTTAAAGCATTTTAATAACTATTTGTATATGTACTACTACTATTTAGTGATATTACATCATAGCAGGTATCATATATCAACATTAGAGAGTCATGCTCCTAGAAAATATTATATTGCATTTTCAACCCGTCTTTTTGCTGCAAATTGCATTTATTTAATTTGCCATCATAGGCTAATATTGATGACCTTCAAAACAGCCTTATGAAACACACCGCTAATACTAAGTATCGAATGTGTTACAGTGTACAGTGTTCTCCCAGTCAGATCTCAAGGAATAAATTTCCTTTTGGCCCAGGTTTTAAGCCTAGTTGTTATTTTCCTGAACAATTAACAAAATATTCTGTAACAGCTGTGAAGCTTATAAATAATTACGTTTTCCTCTTCTCAGTAATAATCAACACTGTGTAGTACACGTTTCTCCAACTAACTTTACTCCGGACCTCTGTCTTGCATTTCTACCCACTTTTACCTTTTTGCCACGTCTTCTTTATTTATTTTAAATTTTATTTTCATTTTGAAATATACTTGATCCATTATAGAAAGCCATATTTAATTCCTTTTGGAAGAGAGACATAAATAAATATACAAAGAAGATTGAAGCCGTTGCACAATATAGAGGCTGACATTGCTAATATTATTGGTATAAATATCAAAAAGAGGTGAAATGTCATGAAATGTTACATATGTTTCAAGGTAGAATTTTGTCTTCTGGAAATGAAAATACTCTAAACATAGTATCGTCCTTTATCTTTCACTTCATGGACACAAATAGAGAATTGCCTCAAATCTACCAAATGTCCCCAAGCAGATGTGTTGATTGATTGATGGATACATTCCATGAGTAAGCAAGGAGGATCTAGAATTTAGGCTGTCATAAGTTTCCCCTAGATATAAGATTTCTAAGATGGAGGAATGTGCTTAACTTCTCTTCTTCTGACTAATCCAACAGTTTGCCTAGTCATACTGTCTCCATAATTTCTCTTAAAATCAGTGGAGTAAATAAACAGATGTGACCAGGTGTGTTCTTCCTCCAAAATACACTTTCACATACCCTGCTGAGCACATACGTGGCTGCAGACCTCAGAAAGCCATAAAAAAAACTCACGACGAAAGATCAGGCAAACCTAGTGACCTTACTTCTCAAAGAAAATTCTCAAAGAGAAAAGTGGCTTAGCCACTTCTTAGTGATTTTGAAGAGGATAGGAAAATAGAAAATGGATAGGCTAAATACATAAGTGTAAGCCTTCAGCAGCTATGCAGAGAGTTGTCATTATGTGTGTTGAGAATACTGGAATAACTTATCAGGAGCCAAACGGAATGAGAAGAGCTTTAAAAGAAAAAGACGGCTGTAGGAAGCCATCTTTGTCATGAGAACCAACCCCTTGAATTATTCAGAGTTCATATAACTGTCTTGGTTGGATGTAAATCATAATCTTCCCTGTGTATCTTCCATGTAAGACTTTTATTCAGAATTCTTCGTGAAGACTACCCTTTAAATCATCTCTGACAAAAATCCAGGGGCAGTAAAGCAAATTTAAATCTCATCATTCCCCGACCCAGCTCTAGTTTCATCACCTGACTTAGTTCTATGAACTGTGTTAGATTAGGTATGTTGACTGGTCAAGTCCTGCTTGCTTGTTCATTTTTTATTGTAACTGTGAGCTAAGCATAGCATCAGATCGCATTAATTGATTCATAGCACTACTTAAGGCAAGTGTATTAGACATGCCAGCACTTTACTAATTACCTGGTCTTCTGACTAAGTACCACGCCCTCCTTCCTATTGGAAGAACTCATTTCCTTCTACTATTTCATAGAACAGGAGCTGTTTGCTGAGGAGAAGATGTGTTAGCCAAGTATATTACAGAGACACTTACTTCTGAATATGATCACATTTTCAAATAAACAATCTCCTGAGAATTTTTTTTGCTGTTTTCCCTGCTGTTTAATTTCTTCCTTTTGACATAATTTGCTGCCTGTTCAGTTAAGGCAATTAGATATTTGTTGTCTATCCTGAAGCGGAGGCATTTAGCTCGTGATGGGAGCTGGCTCTTAGACGCTCACCCTGATAGTCGCTTTTGTTTTGCTATTTGCTGTGTGGCACATTTGAATCTCCCTTTCCTTTCTGAAATACATCAAACTTAAATGGGACCCCAAAGCAGCATTGCTTGTTACTGCCTGTTCTTTTAAAAAGTATTTACCTGAGGATGCCACTTTCTTCTTTAGTACCACAAGAGGAGAAAGATGATCAACTAAAGGGGGAATATGAACATTTCCTCTTGTTTGCCAGGATCTCAAACTATGTGACATGTGGGAAACCAATGTTGTTGTTGTTGTGGGCTGTTGAGTTGATGTCAACTCATAGGACAGAGCAGAACTATCTCATAGCGTTTCCTAGGCTGAAATCTTTTTGGGAGTGGATTGCCAGGTCTTTTCTCCTGTGGTGCGTTCGAACCATCAAACTTAGATTTTTGGGTGATTAAATGCAGAAAGTAAAACTCATTTTACAAAAGAAAAATAACAAGGAAAGGTCGTTAATGAAGTAGTTTCCTTAGGTGAATTCTGATACCCTTTCCTTTGGAAGGTGCATGAGTGTGCATGTATGCCTGGAAGTTTGTATACATAAAACTAATTTTGAATTCTACGTACTGGCTTCCCCCTCTATTGAGAAACAACAGCGCTAGTGCCCAATCACTGGGCAACTGGCATTGAAAGATGATTAAGGACAGGAGAGAAACAGCAGATGGTTAAGATAGTCAGTGTTGACCTTGTGTGATAGATAGCAAGAGCTTTGAAGTACAAATCTATTTTACCTTTATCTGCTCATCCTCTAGATTGATATTACCCTGAGCATAGGACAACTTGGGATGGAAATTCCATGTCATCTGAAGATGGACAAGGAAGGGCAGTGGTGTGTCTCTCCCCTCCATATTCTCGGGTCTGTCCATGTCAGTCACAGCAGTTGTCTTAGCCTCTCTCCCATTTCAAGCCACAAACAAGTGTCATCTTCACCTCCTCTGCATACTTTATTCTGCGCACCCATTTTATTGGTGAACTCAACTTCATTTTGTTTCATACTTTACACTCATATATGTCCCCTTTCCTTTCACTCCTGATCACTACCACCTGTCCCAGGTACTTTTTATTTTGTATCTTGATCAATTACAATCTCCTTCTGGACTCCCTGCCTACACCTCTTCACTGCTTACCATTGTCACGGTTGTGGTCGTTGTTTTTTCTTCAACACTTTTGCCCTTTAAAGGTCCTCCTAAAATGTTCTTTTCTGTCTCCCCTCAAAGCTTTGTAGTGTTCGGTCACTGATTATTTTCTCCAGAACTGTGTGACCCACTTACGGTACGGTACAGTGGCAAGCCTTGAACTCAATTTCTTGGGTTCCTTCTATTCACTGATTCATGGATCTTCAATTATGTTAGACAAACCTGCCTCAAACTGTCATGATATAGTCATTTGAGTCCACATGCCTTTAAGAAAACTGCCTTGTATGCCTATGTGAGGCTTTTCTCTTCCCACCTAATCCACCAAATCAAGTCTCTCCTGTCATTAAGCGGTACCTGAAACACCTGCTCCTCAAAGTCTTTCTAGATAAGCACAGAGGGGGCTGGACTTTCCCTGTGTAGTACTGGACCCCCAGTGACTCCCACAGTTATCCCAGCAGCTCTTTCCATTCACTGTCTCAGATGCCAGCACAGTACATCCTACGTCATGTTCTCATTTGTTTGTCTCAGAGTTTCAAGTAGGCCATCTGCTCCAGTGTGTGTGTGTGTGTGTGCATATTTTGAGAGGACCCATCATGTGTCTGTTAGTACATAATTGATTCTTTGGGATGATGATGAAAGCAATACCAAGAGATCATTTAGGCTGGCACTAGACACAATAGTGACAGTAGTAGTTTACAATTAATTGGGTTTCCATAACAATTCTTTGAGTCGTTAGTTGCCATCAAGTCAATTCTGACCCATGGTGACTCTATACCTACAGAGTAGGCTGCATAGGGTTTTCAAGGCTGTGACCTTTCAGAAGCAGTTAGATACTATCATTCTCATTTACTGGTGAGGAAACAGAGGTATAGAAAGGCTAATAACTTTCCAAAGGTCACATAGGATGTAAGTATTGGAGACAGAATTAAAATCAGGCTGCCTGGTACCATAAACACCACTATGAAACACAGCCATGTTGCCTATATATAGCTGGTTTCATTTATTTTTAAATATGTATTGAAGACAACTCTAACTATATTCTTGCTTTTTAAACAGAAAAACAACATTTAAAACATATAATTAAAAAAAAACAAACTATGAAGCAAATATTTATGTCTTGGCATACACAGCTCAAATGGATTCTCCTTAGCAATTTACAATAGGTGTTTCTGCATAAAAGTTTAATAAGATACATAAATATTTAAATATGAAAAATTAATACTAAATATAAACAAATGCTTTAAAAAAGCATACATTGCTTATTTATGCCAGGGTTCTGAGTAGTATTTTTCCTGTATTTTAAGAAATACAAGTGAGGGGAATAATGAAGATGTCTGAAAAAAATAAAATACATTACTCAGTTTAGAAATGCCAAATGAAATTATACACGTGTGCTACCCACAAAAGTTCATGCAGGGCAGCAAAATGGCTGATGCAAGAGATGCGGACAACTGGTTTCCTTTCATGTGGAGCCAGGCTCTTCTGTTTCTGCTTCTGGATTTGCTTTTTGTTTTCCTTTTTTTCCTCTTTGGTGGATATGAAATTGAATGTAAATTTGGAATGTTGCTAAGGGAATCGTGATTTAGAGGAAGTCAATTTCCATAAGTAGTCACCGTGTTTAAGAAATATTATGCAGGTTTACAGGCTCTAAGAGGACTGGGTAGGATACATAGGGCTTCCTTATCAATGAATCCAAGGTGTGATGAGTTTCCTGTATTTTTTTCTTTTAAATAATTTCTTCCTAACCATGTTAAATGTACCATTTTTTGATGCATCATTTTTGGATTGCTTTTTCTGAGTCTGAAAGCAGATTTTTTTTTTTTTTGAGCATGAAGCTTTTTTATTTTGTTTTTAATATTTTTAAATTTAATGGCATAATGTTGTAAACTCTGGCGGTGCAGCGGTTAAGAGCTATAGCTGCTAACCAAAAGGTCTACAGTTTGAATCCACCAGGTGCTCCTTGGAAGCTCTATGGGGCAGTTCTACTCTGTCCTATAGGGTCACTATGAGTTGAAATGGACTTGAAAGCAGTACCTTAAGCATAATGTTAAAATATGATAAAAATATTATGCCAAGGAAAATCATTCCTTTTTGTAATGGAAAGGAACATTTTAAGTGACTTGTCTTTTCCCATCTGAGAACATTTCGCTGTCAATTTTCCTGAATTACAGAGATGCTCGTCCACCTCTGAGCCATATATGCATATATTCTTTTATGAGATTTGCAGTCAGCATAAAGCATAATCTTACTTTTATCTGTGGCTGACTTTCAGAATCAAGAATTCCAGTGTAGCTCTTCTGTTTCAGGGAAGAGAGGAGGGTAATATGAACAGTCTCTGCATATCAAATACATGTGTCATGGTGCAGGACCAGGTACCAGGGTTAGTGATAAAGAAAGTTAGGGCAGTGCCCAAACCTATATGTTCAGAGGATGTTTCTCTATGTTTCTATAAAAGATAAAGAGTAGAAAAAATCCTTTAAATACCCAGATGAGAACATCCTAAGCAAAAGTGTATTTTTCTTTCTAGTTTGGTCATATTGTTGTGCAATTGTTATTGTCGTTGTAATTGTTGCACAATTTTTGCTATTGTTGTTGGAAGTTTGAGCAGCATCTCAGTGGAAAATAAAGTACAGTTTGGCATTTAAGGCTACTTTCTGATTTTCAAGAGAAACTTTTCTGAAATAAGTAGACTGTAAAAGGCACAGTCTGTCCTGAGCAACATTGTAAATTTTTGCCATTATCTTGTTGTCCCATTGAGCATCTATTAACCCATTGCCATCTAGTCAATTCTGACTCTAGAGAACAGAATAGAACTGCCCCATAGGGTTTCCAAGGAGCGCCTGGTGGGTTCAAACTGCCAGCCTTTTGGTTAGCGGCCATAGCTTTTAACCACTATGCCACCAGGGTTTCCAAGCATCTGTTACCTTTCTTTATTCCTGCATACCCTCTCACCACCCCTAGTGATGCCAATAAACCACTTCCTGAATGCAAAAATACCTCACTCTGGTCCCTCAGGCCTGCCCTACTCAATTATAGGCTACCTCTCCTCCTCTTCCCAGTCTATTTGATGTTTTTTCTTCCTTGTGACTTACTTTCCTGGTTGAATGTAAGATGGTTGACTAATAAAAGTTAGATATATTGGCATTCCTCCCGAAATTAGACATACACACTTACACATTGTACTTACACACTGCAAAAAATCTGCCAAAGAATGAATTTGCAATGGTGAAATTTCAGATACTGTGGTAGTATAGATGAAGTGGTCTTTAGGGGTCAGTGGTCCTTTCTACCAGGGACCCTGATGGTACAGTGGTTAAGTACTGGATGCTAATTGGAAGGTTGATGGTTCAAACCCACTAGCCACTCATGGAGAAAGATGTGGCAGTCAACTCCTGTAAAGATTATAGCCTTTGAAACCCTGTGGGGCAGTTCTACTTTGTTGTCCCACAGGGTTGCTATAAGTTGGAATTGACTCAGATGGCAATGAGTTTAGTCCTTTCCAGTGTTTTTCAAACTTAGATATTTTAGCAAACCATCTCCATACATATGTATAAGGCTCTTCCTGATTTTTTGAAAGGAGAGTTTGGGAGGAGCTGGGGGTAATAGGCTTCATTCTATCTTTGCAAAAGGAAGTAGTATTGTTGACTAAGGGGCTTTTTTTTTTTTTTTTTTTTATGAGGGTGTAAGAAGAAATAAAGCAGCTACTCTTGTTTACCCATTCCTCTCAAATTGACTTCCCTTTTTCTTCTGTTTCTTTGAAGCATTCCCAGGAACTATTTGATTTATGAAAATTATTCTCAGGCTCTGGAGCAAATGAAACTAAATACTGTACAGTATTCAGTAGATTAAGGCTCATTTGTTATTTATTTTGAAGGCTGTAATAAAAATGAAATGGTAGAAGTTTTCTTAACGGAGAAAATACTATTTCCTTTTGAGTAGAATATTTCAAGAGGTACTTTTGTGTCTGGGTGAGATTTTCCAGTAGTTGTACTTTGCAAATTCAATATAAAATTTACTTTTTTTGGAGCAAGGTGAAAGCTAAAACTGAGTAATTCCAATATATATTAATTTTATTCTTTACCAGAAATCAAATTTGTTAAGAGAGTTATCCCAAATGGTGTTATGTGCCCACATGTCTAATATATTTTTCTTGAGCATGATAGTAAATTCCTAAAGGAAGACTTCACAACTCTGTATACAGTAGTATTATCCGAGAAGCATAACAATGTCTCTTAAATTTCCAAGAAGCCCAAACTACTATCATGATACTTTAAAAAAACAAACCAAAACCAAAATCACATATATTTTCAGGATTTTCATACATGGCCCCAAAAGCACATAGACTGTTTATGGTTATCTAATTTGTTTCTGTGAATAAACATTTTATTGCTTATGATTCTGTTGGGTAGCATCAAATAATTGATAAATTTTTATTCTACATATTTTAATGAAATGTCTCTCCACATCTTCAAATTTACCTAGAAGACTTTTTTTTTTTTTTCCTTATATTGCTTAAGATATTGTTAGCGGTTTGAGAAATGGGAATGTATCTTGTGTTTACAATCATATATATTTTATTTTTTACCTGAAGGGCATCCTAAGAGATCATCTCTAGGCTAACTTCTTCACTTTACAGGTTAAAAAAAAAAAAAAAATCCAATCTCCAAGTAGTTAAGTAAGCCACCTGAGAATCATGGCAGAAATACTAATTCCCAGTCCAGGGCATAAATCAGATCAACATTTACTGAGTACTTACTGGGAATTTTTAGGTAATTAAGAAACAATGTCGCCCTTCTAGGAGTTTATAATATAATAGGGTATAGCTGCATAAACATAATTTCTATAAGCTGTGTTAAATATGCCACTAAAGTTGAGTGCAGGGTAGAAAATAGAAAAGAGGAAGAATGTGTTCATTTGATAAGTGTCTTATTTTTCCTCAACTAACATTGATTGGGAGCTCATTAATATAAACATAAAGCAGAGGGTAAGGCTGGTGTGGACTCAACATGAAGATGGCGCAGAACCAGGCAACATTTCATTCTGTTATACAGAAGGCACCCATGAGTTGGAGCCCACTCGATGGTGGTGAACAACAACAGCATTTACTGAGCACCTTCTACATACTAGGTGAAAGGTACTTGTGAGCTAATGCATGTCAGTCCCTGATCTCAGGATTGTTAGTCTTTTAGGGACAGATATTAATAAATTAATCACGTAATAAATGTGTAATATGAACGGAAATAGTTGCTTTGAAAGAAAAATGCAGTTCTGTAAGACACATAACAAAAGAATCTGACCCGACCTAGGAGTCAGAGAAGGGTTCCCTCCTTTCCAATCACTATGGCAATGCACAAGTCCCAGGGGTCAAGTTCACTAATTTTAATAGTCAAGTTTTTTATTTAGAAATGATAGATTTTCTTCTAGAGAGTTTATGCAGATGAAGAATTCACTAATGGGCATTTGGCAGCTCCATAGGCTTGGGGGAATCAAGCCAGAAGTAATGCCCAAGTTCCACCTCGGGCTGCTTCAGCTGAGTTACTGTTGTCTCCACTGCCCAATACAGACACTGCAGAGTGCCCTGCCAACTCAAGGCATGGAGGCCAGCATGAAGACTTCTACTGCTCTGCCTCTGGCTCCTGGATGTCTCTGTCATCCTCCTACTGAAATGGACTCCAGGATGAGTTTACTTCTTCACGCTGCTGCCTTCCAGATTTAAGGTCTCCTGAGTAGAGGCTTCAGGACCCCTCAATTGCATGGGCCCCTTCCAGAACAGTGGGTGTCACCCTAGCAATATATTCATTCAGGTCACATGTTTTTATAAAATTTGGAAAAGTAAGATATTTCAATTTCAACAAATTAATACTGCTATTTTCTACCACCCAAGTTCCTCTCCATCATACTCCTCCCTGTGTCCGGTGGTTTGGAAATGGTGCCAGGAACTTTTGGGACCCACTTAAGGCGACATTGAGTTTGAGTACTTAATTTGCACCCTATAGGATGTATTCATGGAGTTTTCAGGTACTTCTAGGCATAGTTAAGCTATTGATAGCCATTCTGGTCTAGGAATGGCTTCCAGAAATACTTCTGTGGCCCACTGTGCCAACTCACTTGGCATTAGAACACGAAGGTGCAAGGCCAGAGGTCATATCATATGAATGTGTCTTACAGTGACCAGCACCAAAGTATGAGGGTAATGGAGGAAGAACAAGGACTGAAATGTACAAGCTAATCTGGGGGAAAATCCTTCCAGCCATCAGATTTATCATATTCTCTGCAGAGGGTCTGGTTTTCATTGATACCAAGTCAAATGAAAATTCTTCCTTGTTAAGTATATACTTGATAATGTTAGTTCTATAATTATAAATACGTCAAATATTTTTTTCTTTTTTGGGGGGGAATCTCTGAAATATAATTTGTAAAAATTATTTTATTTGAAGGCATAAGCCTATAGCAGTACTGCAAAGAGCAAGTACATTTGTGTGTGAAATTGTATGTCGTGTATACCCCCACTATAAACAAAAAAACAAATTTTCATTAACCTGTCCAGAAGGAAGTCAGAATTCTCTTATTTTCTTGATACAAAATAATAAAATAACTACATTCACATGAAGACGCAAAGAGAGGGCAGCTAAATTGTGGGAAAGAAAGCATTCTACAGGCGTGACAACAGCTATTCAATTAAAAAGTATATGTTATTTTTCTAGATTTTGTGATATTAGTAATTTGTCAACTTTTCAAATGTGTAATCAACTGTGATCTCTTTTGGCATTCTAAATGAATAGATGAGTTTGTACCTACCTTTGTCTATGTAAGTTTGTGTTATTTTCCTTAAAAGGTATTTAAGCTATAGTCCCCAAAACACCTGGGTTCATCCCTCTCATGTGAGTGCACCTGATTAGCTGAACTTAGGGTACATGCCTGCTCCTTCCCTACAGGAGCCTGGAAGAGCAAGTTTCCGCTTTTACTTTGAAGAGGTGCTTGGTATCACACACAAGAATAAATGTCTTCTTTAATATGCCATGGCATATGACACTCCAAATAGTCCTTGCCGTCAAGTTGACATTTTTGAAGATCTTAAGTTACCAAAGGATGGGGAACAGAAAAAACATTCTAAAGCCCTTAGTTGGAAAAAAAAAAAAAAACCCAAATTCAAAAAAGGCCCATTGAGTATGTAGCACAAGAAATTAATGAAGAGCCATGTCAGGGCCTTCGCATGTGCCTTTTTTAGACCAGGAGAGCCTAAAAGCTACCAAAAAGGAAAAAAAAAAAGAAATCACAAAGGATCTGAAATAACAACAGCATCACAGAATCAAAACCAGAAGCTACAACACAATAGCAGTCTTCCATTGGGAAAAAAATTCTGTGTCTAGCCAAATTATTAATCAAATATAAGTACAATAAGGCGTTTTCAGACTCACAAAGTCTCCAACAATTCATCTCCCATGCACATTTCTCAGGAACCTAGTGAAGAATGTGTTCTCATCAAAGCAAGTGAATAAACCAAAAATGGGGACACAGGATCCAAGAAACAGAGCATTCAATATAGAAAAAGGTAAAAAGAAGTCCCAGATGACAGCTGGGTAGAAGGCTTCCAGAGAATCCAGTCCATATGGTAGCAAGAGGCCAGAGAGATCCAGTAGGGATGTCTCCAGTTCAGAAGTGGAACTAACAAATGATCAGTATGACAGTGTAGAATATTATATTGAAAGGTATTTGACAAAATTGTGGATGGCATGGGAAGCCATCCGTGGAGTTAAAGAAAACAATGTGAATGAAATAAAAAAAGGAACCTAGAACACCAGGGAGAACCAAACAAAGTATTAGCAGGGGGATTAAATTGTAGTATACTAGAGAGTAAAAAAAAAAAAAAAAAAATTACGTAGTAATAATAGCCAAAATATTGACTATATATTTCAAAACTTTTAGGATACCAATATTGGGAAAATGAGAAGAGGAAACCTAAGAGGTTTCCACATAATAGAATAATCAATAGAAAATCTAACATTATTGACAATATGTATTAAAACCAAAAACAAACAAACAAAAAAACAAACCCGTTGCTGTTGAGTTGATTCTGACTCATAGCGACCTTATAGGACAGAGTAAAACTGCCCCGTAGGGTTTCCAAGAAGCAGCTGGTGGATTCAAACTGTCAACCTTTTGGTTAGCAGTTAAGCTCTTAACCACTGTGCCGCCAGGGCTCCAACGGTATGTATTTGTCTTAGTCATCTAGTGCTGTTATAACAGAAGTACCACAAGTGGATGGCTTTAACAAAGAGAAATTTATTCTCTCACAGTCCAGTAGGCTAGAAGTTCAAATTCAGGGTGCCGGCTCCAGGGGAAGGCTGTCTCTGTCCACTCTGGAGGAAGATCCTTCTCGTCAATCTTCTCCTGGACTAAAAGCTTCTCCTTGCAGGGACCCCAGGTCCAAGGGATGTGCTCTGCTCCAGGTGCTTCTTTCTAGGTGGTATGAGATCCCCAACTCTCTGCTTGCTTCCCTTTCCTTTTATTTCTTGTGAGATAAAAGATGGTGCAGGCCACACCCCAGGGAAACTACCTTTACACTGGATCAAGGATGCGACCTTAGAAACGGTGTTACAATCCCACCCTAATCCTCTTTAACATAAAATTAGTGTCACAAAATGGAGGACAACCACACAATAATGGGAATTATGGCCTAACCAAGTCGACACATATTTTTGGGGGACACAATTCAATCCATCACAGTATTAGATATATATTATTTAAACATGTAAAGGTAAACCCCCAGATAAATAGCAAAAGCAGTAGAGAGTGATTGCTTCTGGCAGTGGGGATAGGGGTGGTATGCTATATTCTGCATGCAATGCAGTCTTTCCCAACAGGGTCATTACTGGCATTTTGGGTAGGAATGTTTCTTTCTGTGGGCTATTCTTATGCATTCCAGGACTTTTGGCACATCTAACCTTTGGTTACCTAATGTCAAAAGCACCTCCAGGTCAATGTGACAAATTTAAACACTTTTCCAAAAACACTCTGAGGGGCAATGCTACCACTTACCTGTGAGAACTATTGTTATATTGCTTTGACAAAAATAAAAGCTATTTATAAAAACAAAAACATGTAGGATGCAGAGAAAGCTGTGCTCAGTAGAAAGTTCATAGTGCTAAGATTATTTTATTATATAAATAAAGAATAAGTAAAAACAAATTAAGCATTCAATTCAAGAAACTAGAAAAAAACAGCAAAAACATAAGGAACATAGAAGAAAAGGCAATGATTTAAATAGAAATTAATGAATTAGAGGAAAAAAAGAAATAAATCAAGAACTGGCTCTCTGAAAAGATCAAAAGACTTAAGAAACCTCTGGCAATGCTAATCAAGTAAAAAAATTCAGGAAAGTCAGATATATAATATGAAAAATAGATGATATAACTACGGATTAAGAGGAAGATTTTTTGAAATGAATATAGTGTGTAATTATGCAAATACATTTGAAAATGTTAATGAAACATGACTTGTCTAATAAAATCGAAATTATAAAAAGTAATACATGAAGAAAAAAGCAAACATCAAAGGAAAAGGAGAAGCATGTTATTCAAAGTTCACCTTCAAAGATTTTTTAAAACATTTTCTTTCTTTTGTTGTGGAGAATACACACCGCAGAATGTGTACCGAGTCAACAATTTCTATATGTACAATTCAGTGACATTGATTACATTCTTGTGCAACGATTCTCACCCTCCTTTTCTGAGTTATTCCTTCCCCACTAACATAAACTCACTGCCCCCTAAGATTCCTATGTAATATTTCGAGTTACGGTAGTCATTCTGATCCCATATAGATAGTTGGAATGTGTGGCTAATTGCCTCCGTGAACAACTGCCTCCTTTGCCATGAGATCAGAAGAACTGCATGGTTCCTGGTCAGTGTTACTGTTCACTTTGATGAAAGATTCTACAGAAGAATCCTGATCAAAAAGGGGAAAATGCAGAACATAATTTCAAATTCTCATGGATTCCAGACTTTCTGAAACCATGAAGGGTGGATGAACCCCTGAAACTACTGCCCTGAGATAGTCTTTAAACCTTAAACCAAAAATATCCCCTGAAGTCTTCTTAAAGCCTAAGCATTTTTTTTTTAAAGCAATAGTTTAGCTTAACTAGTAAAAAAAAAAGTCTGCCTTGAGCCTTATACTCTTTTAAGAACAAAGACATTTAAAAAAAAAAAACAAAACTCTAGGCTCATATTACGTGGGAGTTCTAGAAACTTTCAAGGAATAGATATTTCTGCATTACTGAAACTACTTTATAAAAAGAATTGGAAAACTTTTCACAATACTAAAATGGGAAGTGCTGACACACACACACAAATGCTGCAGATCAATATTACTTGTGAATATAGATTCCAATTCTAAATAAAATATTGGCAATTTTATTCAGCATTACATAAAAGCGCTAATAAATTGTGAACAAGTATGCAAGAGTGTTTCATCGGGATTTCTAGTTATTGAAGGATAATGTACAGGTAGTCCCTGACTTATGATGTATTTGAGTTACAACGAGGGGCATTTACGGTGGTTCTTTTTTTTTTGTACATCTTCTTAGTAATGTGTATTACATACAGTTATTACAGTGGGTAATTTGCTGATGTTATCATTCTCAAGCCAACCCCCAAAGACAAAGATCGGATTATAAAAAAAAGCAATAATAATGGAAACAAAACAAGAAAAAAGAAGTATTTGACTTACATCAGAGCAGACTTATGACAGAATTGTCAGAACAGAACCCTGTCATAAGTCTGGGACTACCTGTAGTTTATTAAGGGATCAAAATTATTTGCAACCTCAAGAAACTCTAAAAAATGCATTTGATGAATCACAGCATTACTGTTAAGTTTTCTTGTTGTTAGGTGCCATCAGTGGGCTCTGACTGATAGCAACCCTACTACAATAGAGGGAAACACTGACTGCCCTGTCCTGCGCCATCCTCACAATCGTTGTTATGCATAAGCGCATAAGCCCATTGTTGCAGCCACTGTGTCGATTCTAAGTTTTCTTAGAAAAACTAAAAATAAAAGCATTCTTTCTTGACTTTTAAAGATTATCAGTTGTTTAGGAGTTTTTGGTTTCCCATGTTTTTATTGTTTTCGGTTGACATTTTGTTCTTAACGGCCAGTTTTATTGCACTGTGTTCGGAGAGGCCAGATAACAGCAGCCAGTATCATTATTCATCAGCGGGGCATTCCTATTAAAGGCAGTAAGCTGACCAGGATGTGCACGATTGTTGTTATGATGGCGCACTGCTCTGGAAATGCTAGCCAGGGCACCAAAGATTAAAAAAAAAAGAGAGAGAGATGGAAAAAGAAGGTATACAGACTTGTAAACGAAGGAAAAAATCATTGTTATTTGCAGTAATATAGTTATCTACTTGGACAAAATTCTCTGGAAATCAATGAGTTGAAATGTGGCTGATTTAAAATTCAATATGCAAAAATCAATAACTTTACTCTAAACCTAGAATAAGTGACTAGAAAACTAAAATTTAAATATGTTATTTACAAAAGCAACAAAAATGTGAAATAGAAAACCTGATGAAATGTACATGTTAGTAAGACATAAAAGGATATATATGTATATATATATTTATGTTTAGAGACAATTTTATTGGATGTAAAGCATCACCTTTTAGTTTTAGAAAGTAGATTTAGCATTTTTATTTTGCAGCAGAGGAAACTAAGCCTTAATAAAAATGTTGTTACGTATTTATGAAGAGCCCATCATAATTAGCTTCACAAATATTTTTTTTTAATTGTACTTTAGATGAAGGTTTACAGAACAAACTAGTTTCTCATTGAACAGTACACATATTGTTTTGTGACATTAATTAACAACCCCATGACATGTCGACACTCTCCCTTCTCAAACCTGGCTTTCCTATTACCTGCTTTCCTTTTCTCTCCTGCCTTCTAGTCCTTGCACCTGGGCTGGTGTGTCGCTTTAGTCTCGTTTTGTTGACATAAAAGGATATTTGAACAAATGAAGAGACATAAGCTATGGAAAAAGAATATTAAAAACTGGTGATGCTCTTTAAAATGCAACCTAATTTAAAAGAAATCACTGTAAAACTTTTTTCTAGGAACTTGACTAAATGATTTCACATTTAGTCCAAAAGAATAAAGAAATCTGAATAGTTATAAAAATTAAAGAACAGTTAAGACAGAATACACAGTTTCCATAATTAAAGCAGATGGTTCTGGTGTCACAGAGGAGGGCATAGCAAAAGAACAAGATAGACAGGACAAAATAGGCCTCAACATTTGTAATTTAGTAATAATAAATTGGAAAACTGAAGTCCGTGGTGAATCAGATGGATTATTTAACATACAGTACTTGAATAACAAATCATTTAAAAAAATAGATAGCTCAGTACCTTACATATTACAAACAAAATCCAAAATATTATAAAATATAGATTCATATAAATTTTTGGATGAGGGTAGTTTTTTGAAGTATGATCCTAAGATCTGACACCATGGATTAAATATTTAAGTATTTAATTACATAAAGGTTAAAAGAAAATGTATGGAAAACGCACATGATAGAGCTAGTAGGCAAATGACAAGGCAGAAGATATCAGTTACAAAATATATGAAAGGAATAATATCCTTAATATATAAATCATTACAAAAAAAATTTGGAAAAAACCTAATTGGAAACAAAACAAAGTAAGAAAAGGTAGCTCACTGGAGAAGATACATAAATGGTTCAAATACCTGTCTTAGATGCTCCCGGTAAAAATAAAAGTTGGATCAACTCCCTTGTAGGTAATTTTAACAATATTTACTAAAATTCACCACGATGTGCACACCCTCTGATCCAGTAATTCTACTTCTAAGAATTTATCCTAAGGAAATAATTGAATAAGTACACAAAAATATTGTTGTTCTTGTTAGATACTCTTGATTTGATTGCCACTCATAGTGACCCTGTGCACAATAGAACAGAACAGACCCTATGTACACTCTCTGGTCCTGTGCCATTCTCACAATAGTTCTTATGCTTGAGCCCATTGTTGCAGCCACTGTGTCAATCCAACTTGTTGAAGGTCATCTTCTTTTTTGCTGACCCTCTGCTTTACTAAGCATGATGTCCTTCTCCAAGTACTGATCCCTCCTGATAACATGTCCAAAGTATGTGAGACAAAGTCTCACATCCTTGCTTCTAAGGAGCATTCTGGCTGTACTTCCTTCAAGACAGATTTGTTAGCTGTTTTGGCAGTCCATGGTATATTCAATATTCTTCACCAACACCACAGTTCAAAGGCGTCAGTTCTTCGGTCTTCCTTATTCATCATCCAGCTTTCACATGCATAGGAGACGATTGAAAACACCACGGCTTGCAACAGATGCACCTTAATTTTCAAGGTGATATCTTTACTTTTCAACATTTTAAAAAGCTCTTTTGCAACAAATATGCCCAGTGTAATGCATCTTTTGATTTCTTGACTGCAGCTTCCATGGGGTTGATTGTGGGGCCAAGTAAAATTAAATCCTTGACAACTTCAGTCTTTTCTCTGTTTATCATGATGTGGCTTATATTGGTCCAGTTGTGAGGATTTTTGTTTTCTTTATATTGAGGTGTAATCCATAGTGAAAGCTGTAGTCTTTGATCTTCATCTGTAAGGGCTTCAAGTGCTCTTCACTTCCAGCAAGCAAGGTTGTGTCATCTGCATGATGCAGGTTGTTAATAAGTTTTCTTCCAATCCTGATGCCCCATTCTTCTTCATATAGTCCAGGTTCTGAGATTATTTGCTCAAATACAGATTGAGTAGGTATGGTGAAAGGATATACCCCTGAGGCACAACATTCTTGACTTTAAACCATTAAGTATCTCCCACATGGTTGTCAGTTTGTCGTACTGTGGGGGCTTGCATGTTGCTGTGATGCTGGAAGCTATGCCACCAGTATTCAAATACCAGCAGGGTCACCCATGGGGGGCAGGTTTCAGATGAGCTTCCAGACTAAGACTAGGAAGAAGGGCCTGGCAGTCTACTTCTGAAAAGAATTAGCCAGTGAAAACCTTATGAATAGCAGCAGATCATTGTCTGATACAATGCCAGAAGATGAGTATTTCGGAAAGCACTCAACATACGACTGGGAAAGAGCTGCCTCCTCAAAGTAGAGTCAACCTGAATGACATGGATGCAGTCAAGCTTTCAGGACCTTCATTTGCTGATGTGGCACTACTCAAAATAAGAGGAAAGAGCTGCAAACATCCATTAATAATCGAAACCTGGAATGTACAAAGTATGAATCTAGGAAAATTGGAAGTCATCAAAAATGGAATGCATAAAATTGATATCCTAGGCATTAGTGAGCTGAAAGGGACTGGTATTGGCCCTTTTGAATTGGACAATCATATGGTCTACTATGCTGGGAATGACAACTTGAAGAGGAATGGCATTGCTTTCATCGTCAAAAAGAACATTATGAGATCTATCCTGAAGTACAACGCTGTCAGTATTGCCTGCCTACAAGGAAGACCAGTTAATACAGCTATTATTCAAATTTATGCACCAACCACTAAGGCCAAAGATGAAGAAATTGAAGATTTGTACCAACTTTTGCAGTCTGAAATTGACTGAAGATAAGATCAAGATGCATTGATAATTACTGGAGATTGGAGGGCAAAAGTTGGAAACAAAGAAGGATGGGTAGTTGGAAGATATCACCTTGGAGATAGAAACAGTGCTGGAGATCGCATGATAAAATTTTGTAAGACCAACAACTTCTTCATCAAATATACCTTTTTTCACCAACAGAAACGGTGACTATACATGTGGAGCGTGCTAGATAGGAGACACAGGAATCAAATCAACTACATCTGTGGGAAGAGACCATGGAAAAACTCAATATCATGAGTCAGAACAAGTCCAGGAGCCGACTGCAGGACAGGCCATCAATTGCTCATACGCAAATTCAAGTTGAAAATGAAGAAAATTAGAACAAATCTGTGAGAGCCAAAGCATGACCTTGAATATATCCCACCTGAATTTAAAGACCAACTCAAGAATAGAATTGACACATACAACACTAATGACCAAAGACCACAGAAGTTGTGGAATGACATCAAGGACATCATACACGAAGAAAGCAAGAGGTCATTAGAAAGTCAGGAAAGAAAGACCAAAATGGTTGTCAGAAGAGACTCTGACACTTGCTCTTGAACGTCGAGTAGCTAAAATGAAAGGAAGAAATGATGAAGTAAAAGCGCTGAACAGAAGATTTCAAAGTTCAGCTCCAGAAGCCAAAATAAAGTAGTATAATGACCTGTGTGAACACCTGGAGTTGGAAAACCAAAAGGGAAGGACACGTTCAACATTTCTCAAGCTGAAAGAACTGAAGAAAAAATTCAAGCCTCGAGTTGCAATATTGAAGGATTCTATGGGAAAAATATTAAACAACACAGGAAGCATCAAAAGAAGATGGAAGGAATGAATACACAGAGTCACTGTACCAAAAAGAATTGGTTGATGTTCAACCATTTCAGGAGGTACCGTATGATCAGGAACCGATGGTACTGAAGGGAGAAGTCCAAGCTGCACTGAAGCCATTGGCTGCAAACAAGCCTTCAGGAATTGATGGAATACCAATTGAGATGATTCAAGAAACATGCAACGTTGGAAGTGCTAACTGGTCTATGCCGAGAAATTTGGAAGACAGCTGCCTTACCAACTGACTGGAAGAAATCTATATTTGTGTCTATTCCCAGAAAAGGTGATTCCACCGAATGCAGAAATTATCGAAGAATATAATCATTAATATCACACACAAGTAAAATTTTGCTGAAGGTCATTCAAAAGTGGCTGTAGCAATATATCAACAGGAAACTGCCAGAAATTCAAGCCGGACTCAGAAGAGGATGTGGAACCAGGGATATCATTGCTGATATTAGATGGATCCTGGCTGAAAGCAGAGAATACCAGAAGGATGTGTACCTGTGTTTTATTGACTATGCAAAGGCATTCTACTGTGTGGATCATAACAAGTCATGGATAACATTATAAGAATGGAAATGCCAGAACACTTAATTGTACTCATAAGGAACCTGTACATAGATCAAGAGGCAGTTGTTTGAACAGAACAAGGGGATACTGCATGGTTTAAAGTCAGGAAAGACATGTGTCCTTATTGTATCTTTTCATCATACCTATTCAATCTGAATGCTGAGCAAATAATTCGAGAAGCTGGAGTATATGAAGAAGAATGGGCATCAGGATTGGAGGAAGACTTATTAAGAACCTGTGTCATGCAGATGACACAACCTTTGCTTACTGAAAGTGAAGAGGACTTGAAGCACTTACTGATGAAGGTCAAAGACCACAGCCTTCAGTATGGATTACACTTCCAGATAAAGAAAACAAAAATCCTCACAACTGGACCAATGAGCAACATCATAATAAGTGGGGAAAAGATTGAAGTCCTCAAGGATTTCATTTTACTTGGATCCTCAATCAACATCTGTGGAAAAAGCAGTCAAAAAATCAAAAGATGCATTACATTGGGGAAATTCGCTGCCAAAGACCTCTTTAAAGTGTTGAAAAGCAAAGATGTTACCTTGAAGACTAAGGTGTACCTGACCCAAGCCATGATGTTTCCAGTCGCCTCCTATGAATGTAAAAACTGGATGATGAATAAGGAAGACTGAAGAAGAATTGACACCTTTGAATTGTGGTGTTGAAGAAGAATATTGAATAAACTGTGGACTGCCAAAACAATGAACAATTCTGTCTTGGAAGAGGTACAACCAGAATGCTATTTAGAAGCAAGAATGGCGAGACTACATCTCACATACTTTGGACATGTTGTCATGAAGGACATCATGCTTGGTAAAGTAGAGGGTCAGTGAAAAAGGAACACCCTCAATGAGAAGAATTGACACAGTGGCTGCAGCAATGGGCTTAAGCATAACAATGATTGTGAGGATGGCGCAGGGCCGGGCAGTGTTTCCTTCCGTTGTACATAGGGTCGCTGTGAGTTGGAATCGACTTGATGGCACTTAACTACAACAATAGTATCCCCTTGTTCTGTTTGAACAACCGCCTCTTGATTTATGTACAGTTTCCTCATGAGCATAATTAGGTGTTCTGGAATTCCTCTTCTGAATCCGGCTTGAGTTTCTGGCAGTTTTCTGTTGACATACTGCTACAGCCACTTTTGAATGACCTCCAGCAAAATTTTACTTGTGTGTGATATTAATGATTTTGTTCTATAATTTCCACATTCTGTTGTATCACCTTTCTTAGAAATAGGCATAAATAAAATGGATCTCTTCCTGTTAGTCTACCAGGTAGCTGCCTTTCAAATTTCTTGGCATAGATGAGTGAGCATTTCAGTGCTGCATCCGTTTGTTGAAACATCTGAATTGATATTCCATCAATTCCTGAAGCCTAGTTTTTCCCCAGTGCCTTCAGTGCAGCTTGGACTTCTTTCTTTGGTACCATTGGTTCCTGATCATATGGTACCTCCTGAAATGGTTGAATGTTGACCAATTCTTTTTGGTATAGTGTTTCTGTGTATTCCTTCCATCTTCTTTTAATGCTTCCTGTCATTTAATATTTTCCTCGTAGAACCCTTCAGTATTGCAACTCGAGGCTTGAATTTTTTTTTTTTCATTTCTTTCAGCTTGAGAAATGCTGAGCATGTTCTTCTCTTTTGATTTTCTACCTCCAGGTGTTTGTGCATGTCATTGTAATACTTAACTTTGTCTTCTCAGCCGCCCTTTGAGATCTTCTATTTAGCCCTGTTGCTTCATCTTTTCTTCCTTTTGTTTTAGCTATTGGACATTCAAGAGCAAGTTTTGGAGTCTCTTCTGACATCCATTTTGGTCTTTTCTTTCTTTCCTATCTTTTTAATGACCTCTTGCTTTCTTCATGTATGATGTCCTTGATGTCATTCCAGAATGCCTCTGGTCTTTGGTCATCAGTGTTCAATGTGTCAATTCTATTCTTGAGTTGGTCTCTAAATTCAGGTGGGATATATTCAAGGTTGTACTTTGGCTCTTGTAAACTTGTTCTAATTTTCTTCATTTTCAACTTGAGCTTGCATATGAGCAATTGATGGCCTGTTCCTCACTCCACCACTGGTCTTGTTCTGACTGACGATATTGAACTTTTCCATGGTCTCTTCCCACAGATGTAGTTCATTTGATTCCTGTATATTCCCTCTTGCAAGGGCCACATGTATGTAGTAGTTGTTTCTGTTGGTGAAAAAAGGCATTTGCAACAAAGAAGTCGTTGGTCTTGCAAAATTCAGTCATGGGATCTCCGGCATCCAAGTCCATAGTTTCCAACTTCCAATACCTCTTCTTTGTCTCCAACTTTTGCATTCCAATCACCAGTAATCATCAATGCACTGTGTTTGCATGTTTGATCAATTTCACACGGCAGAAGTTGGTAAAAATCTTCAATTTCTTCATCTTTAGCCTTAGTGGTTAGTTTGTAAATTTGAATAGTAGTCGTATTAACTGGTCTTGTTTGTAGGTGTGTGGAAATTATCCTATCAGTAACAGCATTGTGGAAACCCTGGCGGCGTAGTGGTTAAGAGCTATGGCTGCTAACCAAAAGGTTGGCAGTTTGAATCCACCAGGAAAAAAAAAAAAAATCTATGGGACAGTTCTGCTCTGTCTTATAGAGTCACTATGAGTCGAAATCGACTCGACGGCAATTTTTTTTTTTTTTTAATATTGTACTTTAGGATAGATCTTGAAATGTTCTTTTTGATGACGAATGGCACTCCATTCTTCTCCTATTTGTCATTCCCAGCATAGCATACAGTATGAATGTCTGACTCAAAGTGGCCAATACCAGTCCATTTCAGCTCACTATGTTTTATATTTATGCGTTCCACTTCATTTGTGATGATTTTCAATTTTCCTAGATTCATACTTCATACATTCCAGGTTCTGATTATTAATGGATGTTTGCAGCTGTTTCTTCTCATTTTGAGTCGTGCCACATCAGCAAATGAAGGCCCTGAAAGCTGGACTGCATAGACATCATTAAGGTGGACTCTATTTTGAGAAGGCAGCTCTCCCCTAGTCACATTTTGAGTGCCTTCCAACCCCAGGGGCTTATCTTCTGGCACTATATCAGACAATGTTCCACTGCTATTCATAAAGTTTTCACTGGCTAATTCTTTTCAGAAATAGACCACCTGCCCTTTTTTCCTAGTCTTTCTTAGTCTTGAAGCTCAGCTGAAACCTATCCATCATGGGTGACTCTACTGGTATTTGAATACCGGTGGCATAGCTTCCAGCATCATAGCAACATGCAAACCCCCACAGCATGACAAACTGACAGATGTGTACGTTCAAAAATGTATGTACAAAGATATTGATCTCATCTTTATTTATAACACTGTAAAGTGAGAAATGAACTAAATATCCCAAAATATATGTTATAGTAAATAATTACATAGCCATGTGATGATATAATGTAATTATTAGGAAATGTGGTATAAATATATGTTTACTGACATGGAACAATGTTTTTATTATAGACTTAAAACAAATAACAAAGCAGAAAGTACAATGCACTTACATACCTATGTTGTTAGTTGTTATTAGTTGCTATTGAGTCGATTCTGACTCATGGCAGCCCCATGTGTTACAGAGTAGAACTGCTCCACAAGATGTCCTTATCTGTGATCTTAAGGAATCAGTTTGCCAGGACTTTTCTTCTGAAGTACTGCTGGATGGGTTTGAACCTACAATCTTTAGGTTAGCGGTTGAGTCCAAACCATTTGTACCACTTAGGGACCATTACATGCCTATAAATAGCTCTAAATATTTATATACAAATAATTAATATTGTATATCTTGTTGGGATTGATTTAAAAAAATAAATTTTATTTTTTAGAACACCTTTAGATCTACAGAAAATTTGTGCAATAGTACAGGCAGCACTTATATACGCCACATACAGTTTCCTCTATTATTAACATCTTATACTAGATATGGTACATTTGTTACAATTAATGAACCAGTATTGATACATTATTATGCATTTGTAATATAGTTAGATTCTTTTGTTACTCTCTGCCTTCCTTCTTGAGATTCCCCAACCTCTTAAATGATTTAAAATAATTTGCATACATTAAGGATCACTCATTGTCCTGTAAAGTTCTATGAGTTTGGTAAACATAGTGTCGTTTATAGATTCATACAGAAAAGTTTTCATTGCCTGGAAAAGATCATCATGTGTCACTAATCTAACCCTACTCCCAGCCCTCTGAATCCCTGGCAACCATAATCTTTTAGTTTTCCTTTTCCACAATGTCATAGAATTTGAATCATAGAGTATAGAGCCTTTTTGGACTGGCTTCTTATCAATAGGTATATAGTGTTCATCCATGCCTTTTTATGGCTTGATAGCTCATTTCCTTTTGTCTGTGAATGATAGTATATTATATGGATGTACTGTTTTTGGTTATTCATTCACCTATTGAAGGACATCTTGGCTGCTTCCTGTTTTTAGTAATTATGAGTAAAAGTGCTATAAATTTTTGCATGCACAATTTTGTGTGTACATGTTTTCAAATCAGTTGAGCAAATACTTAATAAGTGTGATTACTGGATTGTGTGGTAGTACTATGTTTAGCTTTGTAAGATGTCGTCAAACTGCCTTCCGAATTGGTTGTACCATTTTGCATTCCCACTTGAAAAAATTGAGAGTTCCTGTTGATTCACATTCTCACCAGCAGTTAGTCAATTTTTTTTTTTTTGTATTTTAACCATTCTGATACCTGCATCTTGGCATCTCTCTCTTTTTTTTTTTTAATTTGGAATTCCTTAATGACATATGATTTTGAGCAGTTTTCATATTTTATTTGAAATTTGTAAATTGTTTTTGATGAGGAGACTGTTCAATCCTTTCGGCCATTTTTTAATTGCTTTGTCTGTTCTCTTATTGTTAAATTTTAAGAGTTCTTTGTATATTTTGGACACAAAAGTATTATCAATATGTGGTTTGCAAATATATTCTCCCACTAACAACTTATCTCTTCATTCTCTCCACAATGTCTTTCACACAGCAGAATTTTTAAATTGTAGTGACATCCAATTTGTCAATTTTATCTCTCATGAATCATGCTTTTGATGTTGTGTCTAAAAACTCATAGCTGAACCCAAGGTCACTTAGATTTTTTCCTTGGTTATCCTCTAGAAGTTTTATAGTTTTGTGTTTTACATTTAGGCCTGTGGTCCATGCGAGTTACATATTGTTTACATATGTATGTTTTTTTCCTTTCAGTTTTTTTTTTTTTTTTGGCATTTCAGTTTTAGGAAGCTTCTACTGACATATCTTCTGGATCACTGATTCTTTTCTCAGCTGTGTCCAGTCTACTGAAAAGCCCATCAAAAATATCCTTAATTTGTTACAGTGTTTTTGACTTCTATCATTTCCTTTGGATTCTTCGTTAGAGTGTCCATTTCTCTGTTCATATTATCTATCTGTTCTTGCATGTTGTCTAATTTTTCTATTCGATTCCTTAACATACTAATCATAATTATTTCAAATTCATTTCCGATATGATTCCAAAACCTGTGTCACGTCTGAGTCTAGTTCTAATGCTTGGTTTCTCTTCAGACTGTGTTTTTCTTCCCTTTTAGTATGACTTGTATTTTTTTTTTTTTTAATCTGAGCATAATATATTGGGAAATAGGAACTGAGATAAAGAGACCTTTATGTGGTGATTTAGGTTAATCTCTCTAGGAATTGGGATGTGTTTAATATTTTTTATAGGTGCCAATGGTTTCAAATTCCTCTAGTCCCCTTATTTTTGTCCCCTCTTTTGTCGTTGGGCTTCCCTAAGAACTCCTCTTTAAACAGAATCCATGCCTTGCAGCTTTCAGCTGGAACCCAGTGTTACTGTATTGGAGCCCTGTTGATTTGATGGTAAAGAGTGGGAGAGGGGAAGCATTTGATAATCTCATTATATCTCAGTATTTTAAAGGGCCTGTGTCCCTAATTTACAAGTGTTTCTTAGCCAATTCCCCCCACCCCGCCTTAGTGAAACAGGAAGGCTAGATAGAGTTGGAGTAGTAAGCGCCCTTCCCCCTGGTATATAATGCCTCTGTCGAAGTCTTCTCCCCTTATTATAGAGGATGCTCTGGGCATATTTCAAAATGGTTACCGCCTCCCTACTGCCAGAGACATGAGGGAATCTTTCTTGGCTTTCTACCATGAGAATCTAGTGAGGCTCCTGGAGGTCAAACCCACAGAAGTGTGGGGCTTTCCTTAAGACTATGGTTCCAAGGAGCTTTTCATTCTCACATGAGTTCATACTCAAACTCAGCAAATCATCAGAATTTCAACTTAAGTATTTCTATCAGTTTATGCTTCCAGCAACTACTGATCCAGGTATGCAGATCTAGACTGTGGTTCTGTGTATTCTCCTGTCTTTCCAGATTTGGGCATGGAATTTGCTTTACAACCTCAGTTCTCTAATGGAGGTTGCCGATTTACAGTATGTTTAGCTTTTTTTCTAGTGTAAGGATGGTAGTGACAATTTCCAATCTCTTTAATGTCAGAGCTAAAAGCAGAGGTTGGAATTGCTTTCTAAAAGTTTTATTTTTTTAATTTATGTTTTAAATCATGTTTTTTTCTTTTTAATATTCGAGTTATACAGTGATCGTGCATTGCTCGAGTAACTCAGATATTAGCTGTCTTCTTGTCCATGTAATTTAATCTTTTGACCTCACTGTAGCCACTTCATGAAACTCAGGTCCTTCACCAATGTTCACGTGAAATCCAGTGGTACCTACCATTTCATCATCATTCTTTAGTTTTTTTTTTTAGTCTCTACTTAAGATTCATAGAGGCTTTGGAAAGAATGGCAGTCACACATTACACATCATATCCCTAAAAAAGCCCAATAAACACATCTGTTCAACAAAATACTTCCATCCCATTGCTACTAGAAATATTCTACTTCTCCATCTCCTGTATACTCTGCACACCTTCCCAATGATGACATTCAGCCTCCGTTTCTCTATCTCCTGTTTATTTCACATCTCTCACTTATTACTACACAGAGCATTTCATTATTCCACTTTTCACTTATAAACGTGTTTACCCAAGCAAATAAAGGGTATTTATTTCTGGAACCCAGATTACTTTTGGAACCCATTTTTTGGGTTTGTTTTTTTTTTTATTAACTTTTATTGAGCTTCAAGTGAACGTTTACAAATCAAGTCAGTCTGTCACATATAAGTTTACATACATCTTACTCCGTACTCCCACTTGCTCTCCCCCTAATGAGTCAGCCCTTCCAGTCTCTCCTTTCGTGACAATTTTGCCAGCTTCCCACTCTCTCTATCCTCCCATCCCCCCTCCAGACAGGAGATGACAACACAATCTCAAGTGTCCACCTGATATAATTAGCTCACTCTTCATCAGCATCTCTCTCCCACCCACTGACCAGTCCCTTTCATGTCTGATGAGTTGTCTTCGGGGATGGTTCCTGTCCTGTGCCAACAGAAGGTTTGGGGACCATGGCCGCCGGGATTCCTCTAGTCTCAGTCAGACCATTAAGTATGGTCTTTTTATGAGAATTTGGGGTCTGCATCCCACTGATCTCCTGCTCTCTCAGGGGTTCTCTGTTGTGCTGCCTGTCAGGGCAGTCATCGGTTGTGGCCAGGCACCAACTAGTTCTTCTGGTCTCAGGATGATGTAAGTCTCTGGTTCATGTGGCCCTTTCTGTCTCTTGGGCTTTTAGTTGTCATGTGACCTTGGTGTTCTTCATTCTCCTTTGCTCCAGGTGAGTTGAGACCAATTGATGCATCTTAGATGGCCGCTTGTTAGCATTTAAGACCCCAGACGCCACTATTCAAAGTGGGATGCAGAATGTTTTCATAATAGAATTATTTTGCCAATTGACTTAGAAGTCCCCTTAAACCATGGTCCCCAAACCCCCGCCCTTGCTCCGCTGACCTTTGAAGCATTCATTTTATCCCGGAAACTTCTTTGCTTTTGGTCCAGCCCAATTGAGCTGACCTTCCATGTATTGAGTGTTTTTCCCTTCACCTAAAGCAGTTCTTATCTACTAATTAATCAATAAAAAACCCTCTCCCTCCCTCCCTCCCTCCCCGCCTCGTAACCACAAAAGTATGTGTCCTTCTCAGTTTTTACTATTTCTCAAGATCTTATAATAGTGGTCTTACACAATATTTGTCCTTTTGCCTCTGACTAATTTCGCTCAGCATAATGCCTTCCATGTTATGAAATGTTTCAGAGATTCGTCACTGTTCTTTATCGATGTGTAGTATTCCATTGTGTGAATATACCACAATTTATTTACCCATTCATCCGTTGATGGACACCTTGTTTGCTTCCAGCTTTTTGCTATTGTAAACAGAGCTGCAATAAACATGGGTGTGCATATATCTGTTTGTGTGAAGGCTCTTGTTTCTCTAGGGTATATTGCGAGGAGTGGGATTTCTGGGTTGTATGGTAGTTCTATTTCTAACTGTTTAAGATACCGCCAGATAGATTTCCAAAGTGGTACCATTTTACATTCCCACCAGCAGTGTATAAGAGTTCCAATCTCTCCGCAGCCTCTCCAACATTTATTATTTTGTGTTTTTTGGATTAATGCCAGCCTTGTTGGAGTGAGATGGAATCTCATCGTGGTTTTAATTTGCATTTCTCCAGTGGCTTATGATCGAGAGCATTTTCTCATATATCTGTTAGCTGCCTGAATATCTTCTTTAGTGAAGTGCGTGTTCATATCCTTTGCCCACTTCTTGATTGGGTTGTGAAACCCATTTTTATGTGTCCCCAGAGCCCTCTTTGCATGCTTCTCTCAGATCTGGTGCCTGTTTATAAATTTATTGTCTCTCATCTTCAGATCCACCATTCCTTGATTTATTTTGTGATACTGGAGCTGGATTCTGTAAGCCTTTATTTTTTTACATCTAGCTAGATTTAAGCTTTATCAATAGAAAATATTAGAGTAACTCTGCAAGAGAATAGTGATGGAAAAATACTCCCCTCTGAGTTCTGGTGTTCCATTATTATAATTAATATTTAGAACAGGATCCCAGTGGCTCCTGGAGGAATCCAGCTGCACCCAGTCCATACTTTCCTCATCAATAGTCACTTCCAGGAAGCTCTCATCGACCCATACTCCCTGGCAATTGTGGGCTGCTTCTGTAGACTAACTGCAGCCTGCCCAGGTTACTCTCCTACTCGTTACTTCCATTATTGCCTGTTTCTCAGCATCTTTTACTGAAAGTTTAAGTTCATAGTCTATATGACTATAATATTTTTGTTGTCATTGTTGTTAGGCACCGTTGGGTTGGTTTCGACTCATAGCAACCCTGTGTACAACAGAATTCTGTGTACAACACTACCAGCTCCTGTGCCATCCCCACAACCATTGGCATGCTTGAGCCCCTTGTTGCATCCACTGTGTCAATACATCTCATTGATGGTCTTCCTGTCTTTTGCTGACCTTCTACTCTACCAAGTGTGATGTCCTTCTCCAGAGACTGGTCCCTCCTCATAACATGTCCAAGGTATATGGGACATAGTCTCGCCCTCCTTGCTTTCAAGGAGCATTCTGGGTGTACTTCTTCCAAGGCACATTTGTTTGTTCTTTTGGCAGTCTGTGTTATATTCAATATTCTTCACCAGCACCATAATTCAAAGGCATTAATTCTTCTTCAGTCTTCCTTATTCATTGTCCAGCTTTTCCATACATGTGAAGTAATTGAAAACACCCTGGCTTTGGTCAGAAGTACCTCAGTCCTTAAAGTGACATCTTTGCTTTTAACACTTTAAAGAGGTCTTTTGGAGCAGATTTTATATTTTAGTCACTTTTTTAATCTTCAATATCCTGCACTGTTCCTGGCAAAAATAGTACTCAAAAGTAGTTTGGTGAGTAAATGAATAAATGATGGTGATTTTGTTATATTGACAAAGTGTGAGTATTTTTATACGAAAAAACAAAAAACAAACAAACCCGTTGCCGTCTGATTCACGATGGCCCTATAGGACAGAGTGGAACTGCCCCATAGAGCTTCCAGGGAGCTCTTGGTGGATTTGAACTGCCAACCTTCTGGTTAGCAGCTGTAGCACTTAACCACTAACCCACATTTATATATAGTTACAATATAAAAGGAAAAACAATTTAGAACAGTGAGAGAAAATTCATATGATTTTTTAAAAACTTTTATATTTTAAAATTCTCCTTACAGTTTTGCTCCCAAATTTCAATCATTTTGAATTAACTTTGGGATTAGTAATGAAAACCAGAATAAAGTTTCCTGAAGAATATTTCTTGAAAATAACTTAATTCTCCCAGTTAAGCATGTTCCACCTGAAAAATTTCAGTTCTGTTCTCTAAGGAATTAGTCCATGGATTGCATGATTTGTCTGTTCTTGTTAAATGAAGAATAAATAGGCCTCTAAAGTAAAGTAAAATGAATCTATTTCTCTACAGCACTCATGGTTTTTATTAGATTATTTCCAACATTAAAGAACGTTAAACTCTGAGTTTTTTTTTTCCAGAAGATAAACATGTCAATACTATACTCAATGAGGGCTACAAAATCCTGTATTTGGCAATGAAGCTCCATTATGAAGGCATTCCAGTCATCTGTGTAATTCATTATGGTTCATCCGAGAAGCTTATCCTGAGATTTTGGGTGTTCATTGTCAGGAACTGATAAGCATGCCCTTTACGAATTTTGCAACAGAATGAACTACAGCTGAATCTGTAAGTTGTTTTCCAAACAGACCACTATCTAATTAGTGCATGTATAACTTATATTTAATTCAGCATTTTCTGTTCATGAGATTTTGCCCATATTAAATTTTCACCTCCAAATCTGTCGATAAATTGAATTTTAAAGAATAGAATGAATTTGTTTAAGAAAATGGCATGCCCTTCAAGGATTTATATATTTTGTTATGTTTTATACCTCATCAAAAGTTCCATTAACCCAAATTCTTATTTCTTCCTTTCTTGGGAATGAGAGGGAAGTTGGATTAAGTGAGCATTCAGTTCAGTAGTGACAAGTAGAATATATAAACTGGGTACCCAACTTGTGTAATACTTTGCAAGGAATCACAAATCATGTTCTGGCCCTAAGTTCACCTGTTTGAAAAGCTGAGTCCCTTCTCTTCCCATCTTGCTGTGCTAAGGGAATTGTTATCTACAGAAGTCAAGGAACAGCTGTTTACTAATGGATCACAGCAGGAGAATAAACACAGCAGTCTGGGCAGAGGATATTTTTCACTCTTATGCAACTTGTTTCTCAATATTTTGTCCTCTGTCGTGGATTACAAAGTATGTATGTGAGAGTAAACATCAGGCAATCACTCTTCCTCTCCCTGTATGAGGAATAAGACTTTGAGGCATATTAGTAATTCATATATTCTATGCCATGTGCAGCTCAGCTCTTTATTGAATAAAATGAGTAGAAAATAGAAACATGGTTTAGGTTTAGTTTTCTCATTAATCATAAAAACAACACATTCAAATGAGAATGTTTCTTTTAAATGGGGTATCTGTGATTTAAGGTGGTCTAAGTGTTGCTATATTAATTTAATATCATTACAGTCTTCTCTCAGTATCCGTGGGGAATTGGTTCCAGGACACCCTGTGGATACCCAAATCCATGGATCCCTTATATAAAATGGTGTAATTTTTGCATATAACCTACAGTATCCTTTTATATACTTTAAATCATCTCTAGATTGCTTGTAATATCTAATACAATGTAAATGGTATGCAAATAGTTGTTATACTGCATTGTTTAGGGAATAATGACAAGACATGAGGCAAACAATGCTCAAACAACCAAGGCTGGAGAGACACTGAGGATCTGTGAAATGGCAGAAGGCTACAGCCGGGTATGCCTACACATCACTTCATTCTCATGGATACAGCATAGTGCTTGGCCTGTGGCAAATTCAAGTTTTGCTTTCTGAAACTTTCTTTTTTTTCCAAATATTTTTGATCCATGGTTGGTTCAATCCATGGATGTGGAATCTGGGGATATGGAGGGCTGACTGTCCTTACTGCATGTCTTCAATAATTATATGGCAATAGTCTAAGTGAGAGATGATGAGAATGAATCAGAGAACTAGTGAATGGTATGAGAATGTTTCAAGAAAATAAGAGTTTTCAAGAGTTTCAAATACTTTCCAGAGGTCATATTATAAAAGGAAATGGAAGAAAAGGTCACTCATTATATTGGACATTTAGGAGGTTTTTGGTGATGTTGCAATCCGATTGAGAGCTACACTGCATGGGTTAAGCAATGGCTGTAGATTACTCTTTCAAGAAGGCTGGCAGTGAAGGCCATTAGAGTTCACTGGAATTTTGCTTTAGGTGAGTAAGCAGTATACTTTTTTTTTTTTTTTTATTGTAGATACATCTGGAACTATTGTAGACATATCTGGAATGTTAATTTCTAAAATTATCTGTTTAGGGTTGCTGAAAATGCTTGGAAATTAATGTTAACTAAATATGGAAGGTCATTTTGGGGGACAAAGGATTGTCTCTGTGTGATATAAGGATTTAAATAAAGGTATGTCTTTGAGTGTATATTTTGTGTGTAAATAACAATATCACTTTAGTTTCAAGTATAGTGGCAGTCACTGCTATCTTCTTTCATCTTATGGAGGCTAAAAAATAGAGGCCTAGTCTATAGACAGAAACCCTGGTGGTATAGTGGTTAAGGACTACAACTGCTAACCAAAAGATTGGCAGTTCGAATCCACCAGGCACCCCTTGGAAGCCCTATGGGGCAGTTCTACTCTGTCCTATAGGGTTGCTATGAGTCTGAATCGACTCGACAGCAACGGGTTCAGTTTTTTTTTTTTGGTTAGTCAATAGTCCCAGTGACACAGAGAGTTAATATAATGTCAAGGCATAAACAGTGCTCAAGGGAATGCAGAAAGATAAATATCCTAGGCATTAGTGAGCTGAAATTAACTGATACTGGCCATTTTGAATCAAATAATCATATGATCTACTATGCTGGGAATGACAAATAGAAGAAAAATAGCATCACATTCATCGTCGAGAAGAACATTTCGAGATCTATCCTGAAGTGCAATGCTGCCAATGATAGGATAATAACCATATACTTACAAGGAAAGCCAGATAATACACTATTATTCAAATTTACCCACCAACCACTAATGCCAAAGATGAAGAAACTGAAGATTTTTACCATCTTCTGCAGTCTGAAATTGATTTAACATGCAATCAAGATGCATTAATAATTACTGGTGATTGGAATGCAAAAGATGAAAAAAAAGAAGGATTGGTAGTTGGGAAATGTGACTTTGGTGATAGAAATGATGCAGGAGGTCACATGATAGAGTTTTGTAAGACCAATGACTTATTATTTGGAAATACCTTTTTTTCAATAACATAAACAGCAATTGTATGGGTGAACCTCACTAGATGGAATACACAGGAATCAAATAGATTACATCTGTGGAAAAAGATGATGGAAAAGCTCAATATCATCAGTTAAAACAAGGCCAGGAGTCGACTGAGGAACAGACCATCAATTGCTCATATCCAAGTTCAAGTTGGCCAGGAAGCTGTCTTCCATATTTCTTGGCATAGACAAGTGAGAACCTCCAGCGCTGCATCTGTTTGTTGAAACATCTCAATTGATATTCCATCAATTCCTGGAGCCTTGTTTTTCCCCAATGCCTTCAGAGCAGCTTGGACTTCTTCCTTCTTCCTTCAGTACCATCGGTTCCTGATCATATGCCACCATATTTATGCCTATTCCCAAGAAAGGTGATCCAACCGAGTGTGGAAATTATAGAACAATATCATTAATATCACATGCAAGCAAAGTTTTGCTGAAGATCATTCAAAACGGCTGCAGCAGTATATCAACAGGGAACTGCCAGAAATTCAGGCCGGTTTCAGAAGAGAACGTGGAACCAGGGATATCATTCCTGATGTCAGATGGATCCTGGCTGAAAGCAGAGAATACCAGAAGGATGTTTACCTGTGTTTTATTGACTATGCAAAGGCATTTGACTGTGTGGGTCATAACAAACTATAGATAACACTGAGAAGAATGGGAATTCCAGAACACTTAATTGTGCTCATGAGGAACCTTTACATAGATCAAGAGGCAGTTGTTCGGACAGAACAAGGGGGTACTGATTGGTTTAAAGTCAGGACAAGTGAGTGTCAGGGTTGTATTCTTTCACCATACTTATTTAATCTGTATGTGGAACAAATAATATGAGGAGCTGGACTATATGAAGAAGAACGGGGCATCAGGATCGGAGGAAGACTCATGAACAGCCTGCATTATGCACATGACACAACCTTGCTTGCTGAAAGTGAAGAGGACTTGAAGCACTTACTAATGAAGGTCAAAGACCACAGCCTTCAGTATGGACTGCACCTCAACATAAAGAAAACAAAAATCCTCACAACTGGACCAATGAGCAACATCATGATAAACCGAGAAAAGATCGAAGTTGTCAAGGATTTCATTTTACTTGGATCCACAATCAACAGCCATGGAAGCAGCAGTCAGGAAATCAAAAGACACATTGCATTGGGTAAATCTGCTGCAAAGGACCTCCTCAAAGTGTTGAAGAGCAAAGATGTCACCCTGAAGACTAAGGTGGGCCTGACCCAAGCCATGGTATTTTCAGTCACATCATATGCATGTGAAAGCTGGACAATGAATAAGGAAGACCGAAGAAGAGTTGACGCCTTTGAATTGTGGTGTTGGCGAAGATTATTGAACATACCATGGACTGCCAAAAGAACAAACAAGTCTGTCTTGGAAAAAGTGTGGCCAGATTGCTCCTTAGAGGCAAGGATGGCAAGACTACATCTTACATACTTTGGACATGTTGTCAGGAGTGATCAGTCCCTGGAGAAGGACATCATGCTTGGCAGAGTACAGGGTCAGCGGAAAAGAGGAAGACCCTCAACAAGGTGGAATGACACAGTGGCTGCAACAATGAGCTCAAGCTTAACGATTGTAAGGATGGTGCAGGACTGGGCAGTGTTTCATTCTGTTGTGCATAGCGTCGCTATGAGTTGGAACTAACTCAACAGCACCTAACAACAACAAGTTCAAGTTGAAGATGAAGAAAATTAAAACAAGTGCACAGGAGGCAAAGTAAGACCTTGCGTATAGTATATCCCACCTGAATTTAGAGACCATCTGAAGAATAGATTTGACCCACTGAACACTAATGACTGAAGACTAGATGAGTTGTGGGATTACATCAAGGACATCATATATTAACAAAGCAAAAGGTCATTAAAAATACAGGAAAGACCAAAATCAATGTCAGAAGAGACCCTGAAACTTGCTCTTGAATGTAGAGTAGCTAAAGCAAATGGGAGAAATGATCATGTAAAAGAGCTGAAATAAAAGACGATTTCAAAGAGAGGCTCAAGAAGATAAAGTAAAGTATTATAATGACATATGCGAAGGCCTGGAATTAGAAAACAAAAAGGGAGGAACATGCTCAGCATTTCTCAAACTGAAAAAACCTGAAGAGAAAATTGAAGCTTCAAGTTGCAATATGGAGGGATTCTATGGGCAAAATAGGGTCTTTATGACTGGGAACTGACTTGACAGGAGCTAACAACAACAACAATAGGAAAAATATTGAAAGATACATGAAGCATCAAAAGAAGATAGAAGGAATACAAGGAGTCACTGTACCAAAAAGAATTGATTGACGTAGAGCCATTTCAGAAGGTAGCATATGATGAAGAACCAATGGTAGTAAAGGAACTAGTCCAAGCTGCACTGAAGGCATTGGCAAAAAAACAAGGCTCTAGGAATTGATGGAATACCAATTGAGATGTTTCAACAAATGGATGCAGCTCTGGAGGTGCTCACTCATCTATGCCACAAAATTTGGAAGAGAGCTACCTAACCAACTGACTTGAAGAAATCCATATTTGTGACTATTCCAAAGACAAGTGATCCAACAGAATGTGGAAATTATGGAACAATATCATTGACATCACACTTAAGTAAAATTTTGCTGAAGATAATTCAAAAGCAGTTACAGCAGTTCATTGACAGGGAACTGCCAGAAATTCAAGCTGGATTCAGAAGAGGACCTGAAACAAGAGATATCATTGCTGATGTCAGAGGCATCTTGGGTGAAAGCAGAAAATACCAAAAAGATGTTTAACTGTGTTTTATTGATTATATGAAGGCATTCAACTGTGTGGATAATAACAAATTATCGACAATAATGTGAACATTGGGAATTCCAGAACACTTAATTGTTCTCATGATGAAACTGTACATAGACCCAGAGGCAACTTTTCCAACAGAACAAGGGGATGCTGCATGGTTAAAATCAGGAAAGGTGTGTGTCATGATACTTATTCAATCTGTATGCTGAGCAAATCAAATGCAAAGCTGGTTTATATGAAGAAGAACGCTACATCAGGATTGAAGGAAGACTCATTAACAACCTGAGATACGCAGATGACACAACTTTGCTGAAAGCGAAGAGGGCTTGAAGTGTTTACTGATGAAGATCAAAGACTACAACCTTCAGTATGGATTATACCTCAACATAAAGGACACAAAAATCCTCACAACTGGACCAATAAGCATCATCATGATAAATGGAGAAAAGATTGAAGCTGTCAAGGATTTGATTTTACTTGCATCTACAATCAACATCCATAGAAGCAGCAGTCAAGAAATCAAACAACGTATTGCACTGGCAAGTCTGGTGAAAAGATCTCTTTAAAGTGTTAAAAAGCAAAGATGTCATCTTGAAAACTAAGGTTGCCTGACCCAAGCTATGGTGTTTTCATTCGCTTCATATGCATGCAAAAACTGGATAATGAATAAGGAAGACCGAAGAAGAATCGATGCCTTTGAATTATGGTGTTGTTGAAGAATATTGAATATTCCATGGACTGGAAAAATAACGAATAAGTCTGTCCCAGAAGAAGTGCAGCGAGAGTGCTCCTTGGAAACAAGGATAGAGAGACTTCATCTCATATACTTTGGACATGTTATCAGAAGGGACCAGTCCCTGGAGAAGGACATCACGCTTGGTAAAGTAGAGTGTCAGCAAAAAAGAGGAAGACCCTGGATGAGATGGATTGACACAGTGGCTACAACAATGGGCTCAAGCACAACAATGATTGTGAGGATGGCACAGGACTAGGCAGTGTTTTGTTCTGTTGTACATAGGGTCACTATTAGTCGAATCCCACTTAACGAATCTAACAACAACAAGTCTTTATGGGAGAGGACTGCCACATCTTTCTCCCGTGGAGTGGCTGATGAGTTCAAGCCACTGGTGTTTTGGCTAGCAGCCGAGCTCTTAAACACTGCTCTTTCAGAGACAAAGGCAAAAATAAAGATATATTATGACATATAAAAGTTGAAAGAATTCATCTCCAACAGTCTGACACTACATGAAATGCTCAAGTAAGTCCTTCAGAAAGAAGGACAATCATAACAAATGGACATATGAATTTACACAAAGAAACAAAGAGTAGAAAATGATAACAACATGAGTAAATGTGTAAGAACTTTTTCTTATTATTTACATGTCTTTAGAACATAATTGCCTGTTTAAACAAAAATAATAACAAAGTAGTCCAGGGTTTATAACTTATGTAAAAGTGCGATGCTTAAAGGCCACGATGAGAGAAATGGAAGTATACTATTTCAAGGTTATCATATTATATATGAAGTGGTATGATATCACTGGAATATAGACTATTATAAGTTAGAGCGATGTACTATAAACCTAAAACAAGCATAAAAATGCAAGACAGAGAGTTCTAGCTAATAAGTCATCAAAGGAGATAAAATGGAATGAAAATAAAATTTAATTAATTCAACATATGTCAGAAAAGGTGAGAGAAAGGGAACAAAGAACATAAGGGGCAAATAAAATACAAATAGCAAAATGCTAGACTTGACCATATCAATAATCAGGATAAATGTAAGCAGTCTAAATATCCCAATAAAAGGCAGAGGTTGTCAGATCTAATTATACACTGCTTCTAAGAAAGGCACTTCAGATAGACACTAATCGATTAAAAATAAGACATAAATAAAAGTGAATCATGATAACAACAACCCAAAAAAACAAAAAAAGATCTAGAGGCTATATTTCTACCAGACAAAGTATATTTCAGAGCTAGGAATATTATCAGGAGTAAATAAAAAAAAAGAAAAGAAGAAGTCATTTCATTATGAAAACGCAGTAAATTGATCAAAAAGATATAATCTAAAATGTTTATGGACCTAAAAACAGAGGTACAAAATACACAAAGAGAGAGCTGATAGAACTACAGGAGAAACGGACAAATCTGTAATTACCAGCAGGGTTACCCACAGAAGATAGGTTTCAGTGAAGCTCCCAGACTAAGACAAATTAGGAAGAAAGGCTTAGTGATCTACTTCTGAAATTAGCCAATGAAAACTTACAGATCATAATAGAATATTATTCAACTCGCTGGCTTTGGATGCATCATCAGAAGGGATCAGTTGTTAGAGGACATCATGTTGGATAAGGTAGAGGGCCAATGAGGGCATGGGAGACTCTTGGTGAGATGGACTGGCACAATAGCCACAAAAATGAACATACCAGCAATTGTGTAGATGACACAGGTCCTGGCAAAATTTTGTTCTATTATACGTAAGGTCACCGTGAGTTAGATTAAACTTGATGGCAGCTAACAACAATAGGTGTGAAGCAGTATCTCATTATGGTTTTAATTTGCTTTTCTCTGATCATGAATGATGTTGAGCATCTTTTCATATGCCGATTTGCCATCTAGTGGAAGAACTAGAACTCCCAATTAATGTTGGTAGGAATTTAAAATTATACAAGCACTTTGAAAACAGTTTGGCACTTCCTTAAATCTTAAATGTGCACCTACATATGATCCAGCCATGCCACTCCTAGGTATTTCCCAGAGAAATGAAAGCATTCGTCCATACAAAGAATTGTACACAAACATTGATAGCAGCTTTATTTACAATAACCCCAAACTGGAAATAATCCAACTGTCCATTAACAGATAAATGGATAAACAAACTATGGTGAGCTAGTAAAATGGAATACTATATAAACAATTCAGAATAATAATACTTGGTGAATGAAGCCAGACAACAAAGAGTCTATAATGTATGATTTCATATATATAAAACTCTAGAAAACACAAACTGATTTCTAGTGACAGAAAGCAGATTAGCGATTCCTGGAGGGTGGGGGTTAGGAGCAGGAGGGAGAGATCATAGAGGCGAATGAGGGAACTCCGGGAGATGACGGATATGCTCACCTTCTTGATTGTGATGGTGGTGTCAGGGGTTTACAATTATAAAATTGTTTTTGTAAAATGAATGCTATTTATTACTATTTAGTAGCTTTTAAAGTGCCAAATCTGTACTTTTAGATATTACATGAATTTGGGTGAACTGGCCCCAGCTGCTGTGTTGTCCTGGTGAGGATATTTTTTGGATCTCCAGTCTGACTCCCCAAACTCTCCCCTATTCATCTCTCAGTGATTGGGCTATGGAAAGGTGAAGGGCATGTAGAGTAGCAGAGGGTAGAATCACCCAGAAATCTATAATTAAAAAAAAAAAAAAAAGCTGCTGTCAGATTGATTCTGACTCACAGCAACCCCCTCTGTGTGCGAGCAGAAGTGTGCTCTGTAGCGTTTTCACTGACAGTTTTTAGAAACAGATTGTAAGTGCCTCTGGGTGGACTTAAATCTCCAGCCTTTTGGTTAATAACCAAGCACGTTAACCGTTTGCACCACCCAGGTACTCCAGTCTGTGATTAACCGGTTGACATCAAGTCAATTCTGACTCATGGCAACTCCATGTGTGTCAGAGTAGAACTGCCCCATAGGGTTTTCAAGACTGTGACCTTTCAGAAGCGGTTGTCAGGCCTTTCTTCAGAGGCACCTCTGTGTGGGTTCAAACCGAGAACCTTTTGGTTAGTAACCAAGTGCTTAGCCATTTGTGCCACCCAGGGACTCCGGTCTATAATTAAAAAAAAATTTTTTTTTTTTTTTTTAATATAATTAGCGGGGACTAATTCTTTCCGTTCCTCATCCAGCATTGCTTCTGAGCTCTTAAACAGCAGTTCTTAACCACCCTGGGGAGCCCGTCTACCTGGGTTGGAACAGGGGAGTAGGTGGAAAGCAGGGGTGTATTAAAATCTTTGGAGGATGAGATGACTTCTGTAGTTTAAAAACAAAGCACATCTAGGTACCATTTTTTGATTAATTTTTTGTCATGGTTCTTTATTTTGATTTTTAAATAACTTTAAAAAAGGGTGTTGAATTTTTATGTTCGTCAAACAGGGAGGGTTATAAAAATTGAGAAACACTATTCAAGGCAGTCCTATAGTTTTAGAGTAGTGGTTACCTTTTTGAGGGGTTCTGAAACCCATAGATGCCCTTCCCCAGGGTAATGAACCCAAATTCAATGTTTCAAAGAAGTAGGAGGGTGTCTACCGAAGCAGCCCTCAAGTGCCCATAAATTCCAGGCTCAGAACCTCTGTCTTCAATCACCCGGAGCTTTCAGACACCCTCAGGGCTGTTTCAGAGCATCGGGTGCTCTAAACACAACCTGTACTCCAGAGTGCATTTTTCAGACTGTGTCTGACTGGTAAACACTGAGGACAACGAGACTATACTGACCTTGCAGCTCTTGGGGGAGGGGCAGCAGGGGAGAAGCCGTGGCTAAGAATATTGGTTCTATTTCCTGTTAGCTGTGTGATTCTGGGCAAAGTACTTAAGTCCTCTGGATCTCACATTTCCCCATTTTTAATTATAGGGATAAGATAGCTGTCCAATCTACCTTACAAGCATCACATGGTGCTCAGATAAGACATTATTAAAGTTCAGCTGTGTAAGAGCAAAAACTCTGTCAAGTGTAAACAACTATTTCTCTGCATAAAAGACAGGCAGGACAAGAATCAAAGGGAACTTTTAAACAATGCATGGGAATGTATGTTTTTGAACTCAGACAAATGAGACTGCTTTGTTCTCCAGAATGATCAAGAACGTATGTGAGATTGCAAGAGTACTATGCAAATGCCATGGAAGAAAGTCAGTCCTTTTGTTTGCTATAACACATTTCCGTAACCACTGAGGTCTCGTTACTTTTCCAGTTTCATCTGATGCCCAATTCTGCCACAGGCTAGCATGCTGGGGGTTTACGAGGTCCCCTGAATTGTCATGAATGAGCTATTCCTTCAGTGATCGTACCCACATCGTGATCGACTGCCCAGATCTACCACAGAATGATTCCAACACCAGGGAATAGTAGAACAGCCTCGCAATATCCACGACTGCTTAACAAGGGCTTTTTGAAATACCTATCTAGGCTGTCATTACAAAAGTGACCTTTGACTATACTGACCTTGCGGGAGTCAGGATACGGTCAGTGCTATATGGCTATTATGCCTTTTCCAGTCTGAGAGAGTAAAGCTTTTAAAGAGGTGTAAATCTCCCTGAGCAGCATTTCAGCACTCTCTATATCATCTGATTTTGAAAACTCCGTGCCTGTGGCTGCCTCCCCCTTCAATTCTGTTGTATTGGCTGCAGCAATATCTCCAGTGAAAACTCATTTATAGTCTAGGCACCAGCAAACCAGAACTGCTTGAACACCCCCACAGGGAAGCAATTATTTCATCAAAGGCCTCTTATTGTCCTCATCATGGCACTAATTTCTGCATGATTTAAATGTGCGCTTGCCACTGCCTATTATTTGCCCAGCGCTGACACCATAGGTGCTGCTATCAGAGCGGACTCGCTATCTTCATCTTCCCTGCAGCTAGAGGTTAGCATTCTGACATTTGAAAAGAGAGAGCATGGAGGAGATGGGAATCTGGTTCTTGGTTTGCCCTTAACAAAGCACTTTGCATTGGATTAGAAGTCACAGATGTGGGGTTCCTGTTCTGAATTTGCCATTTATGGGTCATGTAAACACAGATAAGCCACTCAATCTCTATGGGTCTCAGTTTCTCCGTTGGAATTGAAATGACAAAACATGAGTTTCAGCCTATTGGAGAAGTCTTACAACTATTTCCTAGGTATCATCTCACTCTCAGCCCCTTCAGAATATCTGAAATGCAGAAAAGGGACACTTATAATAGAGTTATAACAAGTATAATTAACATAATTTTAATTAACAGAAAATGGCATTAGCTACATGGCATTCTTCCTTCATGCTGTTATGTTCCAGATCTCTGGGTCTGGAATTACAAATATGGGATTGCAAATCTGGGATTACAAAATTCTAGTCAAGAGCAGGGGTGAATGGCCAGCTAGCACCCTCGTTTAGGCCCCTGAACAGCAAGCTGAACACAGAGACGAGGAACAGTGGTAGAAATACAGATCTTCAACTGCCCAGCACATTCTGGGCACTGCACAGAGGCGTAGCAGGGCCAGGGTCGGACTTTGGGAGAGTGACCCCTGGGCTCCCTCTGCATGGTCAGAGAAGCTTCAGCTGTTCCTTAGCATGATTTGGCTCCAGGATTCAATGACAATACGACGTATCAAGTCTTGGTACCTGCCTTATATTGCCAGTACAGTGTGCTTGGTGGCAGACACAGTTGTTGTCAGGTGCTGTTGAGTCCTACTCATAGTGACTGTATGTACAACAGAAAGAAACACTGCCCAGTCTCACACCATCCTCACAATCATTGCTATGTTACAGTCACTGTGTCAATCCATCTCATCAAGGGTCTTCCTCTCTTTTGATGACCCTTTACTTTACCAAGCATGAAGTCCTTCTCCAGAGACTGGTCTTCCCGATAACAGGTCCAATGTACGTGGACAAAGGCTTGCCTTCCTCACTTCTAGGGAGCATTCTAGCTGTACTTCTTCCAAGACACATTTATTTGTTCTTCTGGCAGTCCATGGCGTATTCAGTATTCTTTGCCAGCACCATAATTCAAAGACGTCAGTTCTTCTTTGTTCTTATTTATTGTCCAGCTTTCACATGGATATGAGGAAATTGAAAATATCTTGGCTTGGGTCAGGCATGTCTTAGTCCTCGAAGTGACGTCTTTGTTTTTTAATATTTTAAAGGGATCTTTTGCAACAAATTTACCCAGTACAATACATGGCTTGATTTCTTGACTGCTGCTTCCATGGGTGTTGATTGTGGATTCAAGTAAAATGAAATTCTTGACAACTTCAGTATTTTCTCTGTTTATCATGATTTTGCTTATTGGTCCAGTTGTGAGAATTTTTGTTTTCTTTATGTTGAGCTGCAGTCCATACTGAAAGCTGTAGTCTTCGATCATCATCAGTAAGTGCTTCAAGTCCTCACTTTTAGCAAGAATGGTTGTGTCATCTGCATATCCCAGGTTATTAATGAGTGTTCTTCCAATCCTGATGCCAGTTTCTCAAATTATTTGCTTAGTATTCAGGCCAAATAAGTATGGTGAAAGAATACAACCCTGACACACACCTTTTCTGACTTTAAACCATCCAGTATCTGCTTGTTCCATTTGAATGACTGTCTCTTGGTCTATGTACAGGTTCCTCTTGAGCACAATTAAGTGTTCTAGAATTCCCATTCGTCACGATGTTATCCATGATTTGTTATGATCCACACAGTCAAATGCCTCAGCATAGTCAATAAAACAAAGGTAAACATCTTCTTGGTATTCTCTGCTTTCAGCCAAGGTCCATCTGACATGAGCAATGATATCCCTCATTTCATATCCTCTTCTGAATTTTTTTTTTTTTCTGAATCTGGCTTGGTTTTCTGGCAGTTCCCTGTGGATGTACTGCTTTTGAATGATCTTCAGCAAGATTTTACTTGTGTGTGATATTAATGGTATTGTTTGATAATTTCCACATTCTGTTGGATCACCTTTCTTTGCAAGGGGGACAATTATGGATCTCTTCCAGTTGGTTGGTCAGGTAGCTCTCTTCCAAATTTCTTGGCATAGACAAGTGAGCACTTCCAGCATTGCATCCATTTGTTGAACATCTCAGTTGGTATTCCTTCAACTCCTAGAGTCTTGTTTTTTCACCAATATCTTCAGTGCAGCTTGGACTTCTTCCTCAAGTACAATAGGTTCTTAATCACTTGCTACCGCCTGAAATGGTTGAATGTCCACCAGTTATTTTTGGCAGAGTGACTCTGTGTAGTCCTTCCATATTTTTTGGATGCTTCCCAAATTGTTCAATATTTTACCCATAGAATACCTCAGTATTGAAACTGGAAACTAGAATTTTTGCTTCCGTTTTTTTACCTTGAGAATGCAGAGCGTGTTCTTCCCTTTTGGTTTTCTAACTCCAGTTCTTTGTACATTTCATTATAATATTTTACTTTGTCTTCTTGAGCTGCCCTTTGGAATCTTCTGTTCATTACTTTTGCTTCATTATTTATCCCATTTGCTTTAGCTACTCGATGTTCAAGAGAAAGTTTCAGAGTCTCTTCTGACATCCATTTTGGTCTTTACCTTCTTTCCTGTCTTTTTAATGGCCTTTTGCTTTCTTCATGTATGATGTCCTTGATGTTATCCTACAACTTGTCTGGTCCTTGATGTTATCCTACAACTTGTCTGGTCTTCGGTCATTAGTGTTCAATGAATCAAATTCATTCTTGAGATGTTCTCTAAATTCAGGTGGGCTATCCTCAAGGTCGTACTTTGGCTCTCATGGGCTTGTTTTAATATTCTTCAGCTTCAACTTGCATATGAGCCTTTGATAGTTTGTTTTGCAGTTGGCCTTGTTCTGACTGATGATATTGAGCTTCTGCATTGTCTCTTTCCACAGATGTAATTGATCTGATTCCTGTGTATTCCATCAAGTGCAGTCTATGCATATCGTTGCCGTTTATATTGTTGAAAAAAGGCATTTCCAATGAATAAGTCATTGGTCTAGCAAAACTCTATGGTGAGATCCCCAGTGTAGTTTCTATCACCAAGGCCATATTTTCCAACTACCAATCCTTCTTTGTTTCCAACTTTTGCATTTCAATTACCAGTAATTATCAATACATCTTGATTGCATGTTTGATCAATTTTAGACTGCAGAAGTTGGTAAAAATCTTCAATTTCTCCATCTTTGGCATTAGTGGTTGTTGCGTAAATTTGAATAATAGTCATATTAACTGGTCTTCCTTATAGTCATGTGGTTGTTATCACTGACAGCTTTGAACTTCAGGATAGAGCTTGAAATGTTCTTTTTGACGATGAATACAATGCCATTCTCTTCAATTTGTCATTCCTGGCTTAGATTGTCTGATTCAAAATGGCCAATTCCAGTCCATTTCAGCTCACTAATGCCTACAATATCTATCTTTATGCGTTTCATTTCATTTTTGACAACTTCCAATTTTTCTGGATTCATACTGTGTACATTCCTCATTCCAATTATTAACGGATGTTTGCAGCTATTTCTTCTCACTTTGAGTCATGACACCTCAGCACATGAAAGCCCTGGAAGTTTTACTCCATCTATGTCATTATAGTCGACTACTTTGAGGAGGAGCCCTGGTTGTGCTGTGGTTAAGCATTCACCTGCTAACTGAAAGGTCAATGATTCAAATCCACCAGCTGCCCTGTGAAAGAAAGATGTGGCAGTCTGCTTCCATAAAGATTTACAGCCTTGGAAACCCTATGATGCAGCTCTACTCTTTCCTTTAGGGTTTCTTTGAGTAGGAATCAACTTGATGATAGCTGGTTTTTGTTTTGCTTTCTACTTTGTGGAGTCAGCTCTTCCCCAGGCATATTTTGAGTGGTTCCAACCTGAGGGTCTCATCTTCTGGTACTATATCAGACAATGTATCAGTGGTATTCATAAGGTTTTCACTGGCCAATTTTTTTTTTAATAATTTTTATTGTGCTTTAAGTGAGAGTTTACAAATCAATTCAGTCTTTCACATATAAACTTCTATACATCTCACTACATGCTCCCAATTACTCTCCCCCTAATGAGACAGCCTGCTCCCTCCTTCCAGTCTCTCTTTTCGTGACCATTTTGCTAGCTTCTAACCCCCTCTAACCTCCCATCTCCCCTCCAGACAGGAGATGCCAACATAGTCTCAAGTGTCCACCTGATGTAAGTAGCTCACTCCTCATCAGTATCTCTCTCCAGCCCATTGTGCAGTCCAATCCATGTCTGGCGAGTTGACTTCAGGAATGGTTCCTGTCCTGGGCCTACAGAAGGTTTGGGAACCATGACTGCTGGGGTCGTTCTAGCCTCAGTCAGACCATTAAGTCTGGTCTTTTTGGCCAGTTTTTTTAGAAGTACATAGATAGGTCCTTCTTAGTAGTCTGTCTTACTCTGGAAGCTCTGCTAAAACCTGTCTACCATGGGTGACCCTGCTGGTATTTGAAATACCAGTGGCATAGCTTCCAGCATCACAGGAACTTGAAAGCCACCACAGTATGACAAAATGACAGATGAGTGTGGCAGACACATTTAGCACTCGCTAAATTTCACATGCTCTTTCCCAGTCTCCCTTGCGGTTGGGTTGAGGCCTTGTGGCTATTTCTGGCTAATGGGATAGGAGCATATGTATGCCACTTCCAGACTGAGGCAATTAAGAGCCAATCCACCTCTCCCAATTTTTTTTTGTTTCACCGCACCATGACAACACGTTCTAGATGGTATAGCTCCAAGATGGAGGTCACTGCCCAACTTGCATTGGACTTTACCTGAGCAAGAAATAAAACTTTGTTATTTTAAGGCACCCAGATATGTGGGCTTGTCTACTGTAGTAGCTAGTGTTAGTTATCTCAATTAAGACAGACTAAAAGATGTGGAAGAGTAAGGATCGGCATTTTAATTTATCAAGAAAAAAATTTAGTTCTTAAGGTCTAAAAGAACTATTCAAAATTTGAAATTTATCAAGAAAAAAGATTCAGTTCTTAAGGTCTAACAGAACTAGTCAAAAATAGATTGGTCAAAAAAAAAACTATTGATCTACTGTAGTTGCTTCCTAGGGCTGCCATAACAAAATACCACAAATTGTATAAGGCTTTAAACAACAGAAATTTATTGTCTCACAGTTCTGGAAACTATTATTCTGAGTTCAGATTGTTGGCAGGGCCATGTTCTCTCTGAAGGCTCTAGGGGAAGATCCTTCTGGTTGCCACTGGTATTCTTTGGCTTGCAGCTACAGCATAACTCTGTTGTTAACAAACTCATTGCTGTTGAGTCAATTCCAACTCATAGTGACCCTGCAGGACTGGGTAGAACTGCCTCATATGGTTTCTAAGGCAGTAATCTTTATGGAAGCAGACTGCCACATCTTTCTCTGTAGAGAGGCTGGTGGGTTCAAACCACCAACCTTTCAGTGCTATACCCACTGTGCCTCCAGGGCTCCTTACTCTGTTGTTACCTGGCCATTTTCTCTATGTCTGTCTCCCTGTTTCTCTTCTTCTTTTATAAGGATACCATTTAGATGGAATTAGGATCCACCCTATCCTGTATGACCTAATGTTAACTGATAATATCTTGGAAGACCCTATTTCCAAACAACATCATGTTCACAGGTACTGAGGAGGGTAGGACTTCAACATATCTTTTTTTTGTTTGTGGGGGCGGGGGGCACAACTCAATGCATAACATCCATCGAATGAGATTTTGAACTCTGAGTCACTAAAGTATTTAAGAAGAGCTTGGATGGAAGGGGTGCTATTAAATCGCTGCTGAGGTTCTGCCTGTTGTACCTACTCCCCGTGATTTTTGGGAGACTCAATGAAATGGTGCCTGTGAAAGGCTACGTGAACTTAAAAAAAACGTGAACTTAAGACAGTGTTAATTCATAAATGATGGGTTTAGGGAAAGTGTTGTTAGTTGCCGCGAAGTTGTCTCCGACTCATGGCAATCTTATGTATAACAGATTGAAACTTTGCCCAGCCCTGTGCCGTCTTTATGATTATTGGTATGTTTGAATCCAAAGGGAAAGGGTACTATGTTTTTCCTTTGCAACTCAACTTACTCTTTTTGTCACTTCTAAGGAAGAAAAGACTCAAGATTCTGTTTATTGCATTTCCTGTCCCTTTGTAGGACTATTAAGCCAGATGATTTTGACATGGGCTCCAGGCAATTTTCTTTCCTAATTTACTAGATTTTTTCAGACCTTGAGCTAAGTTGTGCCTTTAGGGTTGTTGCCAGGCAACAGCTTAAAACCGTTGGTCTAAAACACTTCATAGTAGTAGCCCATCTTTTAAAAAAAGTAAAACTTTGGTAGTTTCTCTTGACCTCAGTTAAAAACAAAAGATTAACTAGCATTTTGAAAGGTGGCCTTCAGTACTTGTAGAATGTTCTTTTGCTGTTTAGAGTGCTGGTAATGGGTTTTCACTCTTTTAATATAACACACAAAAAAAGCAACTGGCCTTCAATCACCATCACTAGATAACACTCAGAAAAATTGTTAACGTGGTGGTGAAGTTGGTCCTACTCAGCAAACAATTGAGATTACTGGTCAGACCTTTAACAGGGTGTAGAGGCATTATATGGGTGAGAAGCCTGCTGGGAGGAACTCAGTAAAGTAGAGGAAATTAAAAATAACAAGTGGGCTCCCAGCACATGACATCCCAGTAAGAGGACTGGCTACCAACTACTGTCCAGGAACTCTCCAGAGGGGCAGTTGGCTTTTCCATTTTAAACCAACACAATTCTTTGGAGAAAGAAATAGAATGGAAGGTTAGTGACAGGAGGAGTTTACAGCTCCTCTAGTTCAAACTCCCCATTTTGAAGGAGTTTGAAAACAAAGAGCAGTTCGCCTAGTGTCACAGAATTAGTAGCAGACCCAGGACTAACACTCGAACCTCCCAGTTTCCATTCCGTGCCTTTCGTATTATACTACTGATCCATTCCCTGGAGAGGTACGATTCAAGTGATTGTGGGTAAAATTCATCCATCTAAGAAAAGATAGCCTTAGGCTGTGGAGTTAGTGTTGTGTGTATGTATTCATTCATTCATTGTTCCTGACCTCAAGGAGCTTCCATTCTTATGTGGAAAGACCTTATGTAGAAATAGTGTTCACTGACCCAGACACTGACTTAGAAGAGAGATTTGCATACTCTTTTCCTTATAAAGCATATCAGTGTTTTACAAGGCTCTTCTCTTAAGCAGGAAACCCTGGTGGCGTAGTGGTTAAGTGCTACGGCTGCTAACCAAAAGGTTGGCAGTTTGAATCCGCCAAGCGCTCCTTGGAAACTCTATAGGGCAATTCTACTCTGTCCTCTAGGGTCACTATGAGTTGAAATCAACTCGACAGCCGTGGTTTTGGTTTTTTTTTCCTCTTAAGCAGAGTGATCCCCCATTCCTGATTTCTGTTTCTTTAGCTGTAAAGGTTAACGCTGCTCACTTTGCCTCATGAGCCAAGGGGGATTAAGATCACCTGTTCTGCTCTTCTGGAGCTCCTCGGGGGGTGAGAGGTATGGACAGTCCTCCCAGGACCATTCAGGCAGGATGACACCTATCCTTCTTTCCAGGCTATGTGGATGTCAGAGGGCCAAGCTCTTTTTAGGAAGATCAGTGCTCTGATCCTTGTCCAGAACTTTCCTTTTTGTACCCTGGGCTTCCGTCTGGCTCAGAGACCAAAGTCAGTCTTGTGCAGCCTCTCTTAGTCTAGGCCCTGGCAGCTGCTCTACGCAGGAAGGGGGTTGGTAGATGGAATGGAGCTGTGTGAGCAGGGGAGCAGATACATGTTTTAACATCAGTTTTCCAGAATCCCAATTTGAATGTAAATTTAGTTCATATTGTGCTTTCTTCCCTGAGGAATCCCTCCCCACTGCTTCTTGAATAGCCATCTTATCGGTGTTCACAGTGAAGGTTACAGTATTATGGATGTCCTGCCGTGATCTCTCTTTTGGACCTGGCACACCACATAAAGTCATGTTGCTGTGAGCACCAATCTTTAGTGGCACGTGTTGGGAATATGACACTTTGGGGCCAGAATCACATAGCAGATACATTTAAGAACCATGGAACTTATCTTTTGGGATCATCAGCTGGCGTTGCTCTAGAGAGAGTGGTCAGTCTGAGGGATATCAATTTGAGACAAAGAAGGTAAACCTTGAGCTAGATGAATCAGTGGGTCAAGGCCTGAAGCAGATACGAGGTTTGAGGACAAACAAAAAAGTCAAAATTCAGATGAAGTAGAGAAGGAAGAAGAGCATGAGCCACCTGTAAGCTGCCCAGGTGGCTATCTTTATCAGGGACATTGTTTCTTCAGACAGAGATGCTCACTGACAGAGGACAAAGCTGAAAGCTGCCCCCGGCCTGTATGACAGTAGCAGTGGTAGTATAAGCCCTTCCTTTGGCACAAATGCAGAAATAAGTTTCAGGAAAATGTAAAGGTTATAGGTTAGCTGGATCACCTTCCATGTGAGTGCAAGCGCTGGCTCTGATGTTAGTCTGTCTTCTTATGTTCACTGCCATCTTAATTATCTAGTGCTGCTATAACAGAAATAGCACAAGTGGGTGGCTTTAACAAACAGGAATTTATTTATCACAGTTTTGGAGGCTAGAAGTCCAAATTCAGGGTGCTGGCTTTTGGGGACAGCTTTCTTTCTTTGTTCACTCTGGATGGTGGTCCTTGTCTTTTTGAGCTTCTGCTCCTGGGTGATCTTCATGTAGCTTGGCATCTTCCTTCCCCCATCTCTGCTTCTCTCCCTTACTTGTTTAATCTCTTTTATATCTCAAAAGAGATAGACTCAAAATACATCTTAATCCAGCCTCATTAACAGGACAAAGATACCGTAATCCTCATTAACATAACCTAATCCTGCCTCTTTAACATAATACACAACACATTCATAAATGGGATTGAAAACACAGGCAGAGGCTAGGATTAACAACATATGTTTTGGGGGAATACAATTCAATCCATAACATTCCACCCTTTGTTGTTGTTCTTATTGTTAGGTACCTTTGAGTCAGTTCCAACTCATAGCGACCCCATGTATAATAGAACAAAACACTTCCTGGTCCTGCACCATCCTCACAATCATTGTTATGCTTGAGCCCGTTGTTGTGGCCACTGTGTCAATCCATCTCATTGAGGGTCTTCATTTTCACTGACCCTCTACTTTGCCAAGCATGATATCTTTCTCCAGGGACTGGTCCCTCCTGATAACATGCCCAAAATATATGAGATGAAGTCTCACCATCCTTGCTTCTAAGGAAAATTCTGGTTGTACTTCTTCTAAGACAGATTTGTTTGTTCTTTTGGCAGTCCATGGTATATTCCATATCCTTCACCAACACTATAATTTCAAGGCATAATTCTTCTTTGGTCTTTCTTATTCCACCCTTTGACCTCTCAAAATTAATGTCCTTGCCACATGTAAAATACATTCACTTCATCACGTCATCCCAACAGTCTTAAATCAAACCTAAGCCCAAGATCTCATCTTTTGAATCATTTAAATCAAATATGGATGAGACTTCAGATGTATTCCCTCCTGGGGCAAAATTCTTCTTCATCTGTGAACCTATGAAATCTACAGCACAAGTTGTCTGTTTCTCAAGTATAATAGTGGAACAAACACAAGGTAGGCATTTTCATTACAAGTGGGAGAAATTGGAGGAAAAGAAGGTATCTTAGTTAACTGTTGTCGTTGTTGTTAGGTGCTGTCGAGTCGGGTCCAACTTATAGCTACCCCATGTGCAACAGAGCAAAACTCTGCCTGGTCCTGTGCCATCCTTACAATCATTGTTATGCTTGAGCCCATTGTTGCAGCCACTGTGTCAATCCACGTCATTGATTATCTAGTGCTGCTATAACAGAAATACCACAAGTGAATGGCTTTAACAAACAGAAATGTATTCTCTCACACTTTAGGAGGCTAGAAGTCTGAATTCAGGACACTGGCTCCAGAGAAGAGCGAGCTCTCTCTGTCAGCTCTAGGGAAATGTCCTTGTCATCAATCTTTGCCTAGGTCTAAGAGTTTCTCAGTGCAGGAACCCCAGGCCCAAAGGATGGGCTGGGCTTCTGGCTCCTCTTTCTCGGTGGTAGGAGGTCACTTTCTCTCTGCTTCCTTCTCTCTGCTTTTATCTCTTGTAGGGTGGTGAAGGGGGTGGGGGTGACTCAAAATACATTCCACCTTAATCTTACTTTATTAACATAACAAACATAACCTAATCCTCATTAACATGACCTGATCCTGTTTCGTTAACATAATGGATAGCTCACTCCCAAATGGAACAATAACCACAGGCTTAGTAGCTGGGATTTATAACACATCACAAAATGGAGGATATATCAGATCACAAAATAGAGGACAACCACACAGTACTGAGAATCATGGCCTAACCAAGTTGACATATATTTTTTGGAAACCCAATTCAATCCATGACAGAAGGGATAATAGGCACCAGGCAAGTCCAAAACCCAGCAGAACAATTTATGTTAGCTTTTAAGGCTTGAAAACAACCCTTTGTTCTCTGAGCCCATCTGGACAGTGGCTCTGCCTTCCAGACTCTTTTTTCCAGACTCTGGGTGTCGATCATTCCCTCTGGATTCTAGGTAGAGGCCAGACTGATGTTGGGGTCCCCTTCATAATCAGGGCTTCAGTGGCACTGGCTGCTGGAGGAGATATGACTACTGCCTTTGTAGACCATGCTCCATGTCCTGCAGATACTGCCCTGATCATGGAGTAGAAAGCTTTGCAGTAGCAGCCTTGTAGACCTCCCATCCAAAAGCTGCTACATACTTTTATACTTTTTGTTGGAGGATATCTTGCCTCTGAGAGAGAGAGTGCCTGGTGGGGCAGGGCTGTGCAAGAACATCCTTCTGAAGCACAAATTGCTTTGGATTTTTCAACTGCTGTTTGGGAGTTCTTTTGCTGCTTTTGTGATTGTTGGTTTTGCACTGCATGCTCTAGTCCGGGCTTTCTCTGGGGGACTATAATTCTATAATTGGCATGGCCAGGGGTTATAGCACTGATGAACCCTTATGCTCTATTAGAAGGGACAAACAGCTCATAGAGTCTTCCTAAAGGCAGCATTTTTATACTTGGTCTTCTGGAGTGGTCTTTGTCTTTGGGCTACTATGTGTCAATGACTGGTAAAACCTATGGCTATTGTTCTTTGAAGCCTACTACCATTTCCTAGATGCACATCCCTAGTCCCAGCCATGGGCCATAGTTCAGCCCTCATGCCAAAGCTGTTGCAGTTGGCCCCTGAGTTGCTCTGCAGCTCCACACTGTATATTTTGCCCTAGAAGCAATGGTGGTGACTTGACCACTATTTGGGGAGGTGCCTGCTGCAGCTGAGAGCACAATGACTTGGGTTCTTCAGAATCTGCTCCTGGAACTGCAGCTTCTCTTGACAATTCTGAGGTTGTTGAGGCTGTTGTAGATGACATTTGTTAGCCATTCTGCTGCTGTCCTTGCAGTAGTGAATAAAGACTATTTTTCTGCTCTTCGTGCTGCTGCGTCACTCCATGCACACTGTAAATACAGTGCAGAAGTTAGGGGCTTGCATACATTCTTTCCCCTTTCTCAGCCCTGTCCTTGTTAGAACAGTCCACAGAAGATGTAGGAGGATGAAGGCCAATTGCTGATCTGTAGCTGGGAAACAGAGAGCCAGGGAACAGCCCACTTTCTGTGTTGCCTTGATACTCCAAAGCATAGCCTTGTTTTTTTTCAATGTTTGGAACCCCAGAGTGGTCTGAGCCAATCTGTTGAGTGGGAACTCCTTGTGTGTCCAGAGAGGAGCAGCTAGCTCTATTGAGCAGAATCTCCTGGGCATAAAGAAGCTCTACTCAAGGATATAGTTGGGAGCTTCAGACAATATTCTGAAGGCTTAAAAGTGAGTGACCTTGGACAAGAAACTTTTTTCATTTTTTGGCCACAAATATCCTTTGTCTCTCTTTAGCTGGTAGCTGAGCTGTCTTGTTCTGGAACCAGTTACAAATTACACCCATAGAACAATGGGCTAGGTTGGACAGCTCTCTCCTGGTTGTAAAATCAGGTTAAAGATCCTCTGAAAATTTGTTATTAAGTCCAAGCAATTCTTCTATAGTAAATGTATGTTGTTCTCTTCTTTTTCCGCATTTCTGTCCTATCCCTTTTACTTTTTCATGACCACCCTCTTCAGGTGGAGAGCCATTAGAAGCCATGTTGATCTCTTTCCAAGTGATAGAATGATGGACTTTGGAGCAGTGTCTTAGGCAGGGTACTCTGGAGGAGTAAAACCAGTGAATTGTATATATATAAATACATAAAGAGAGATTTATCTCAAGAAAATGGCTTACGCAGTTGTGGAGGCTGGCAAGTCCCAAATCCTTGGGTCAGGCATCAGGCTGCGGGCTTCTCCTAACTCACCTGGTTGCAGGGACTGATGAACCCAAGATCTGCAGGTCAGGCAGAAGGCTGCTGGATCACTTCCCAAGAACCAGAGGTCAGAGGATGATGAATTGGATGCAGGATGCAGAGCAAAGAGAGCTTCACTGGGATATCGATTCATATCCTGGAGACAGGCCACATCCCCTAGGAAAATCACATTTCAACTGACTGGCTGCTTATAGCCAATCTTATCATGGAGGTGATTACATTATATCAGATCTCATCATGGAGTGATTACATTATATTACATTATGGAAGAGCAATCAGTCCAATGTCTGCCAAACCACTGAGAAAAATAGCCTCGCCAAGTTGACACATAACATTAACCATCACAACTACCAAACTTCCCGACCTTGTCCCTGCAATTACACATGCACGCACACACACAAGTGCTAAACTAAGTTTCATTTAACTTTCTTGTCATTTTCAGGGCTTAGCCAACTTCCTCTTTCCTTGGGCTGCTCTCCTCTGTCTACTATGATTTCTCAATCCATGCTGATCTTAGGCAGCACCACAGGCTTCAAACACTTTCAGATGATGTCCTCTAGTCCTCAAAATCTATCTGTTCGGTGTCTTCATTTCTAAGAACCTTTGGGTGTGGTTGGTTCTAATCCGATATACTAATTCCACCTAATGGTTGGTGGGAATTTACTGTGTTATATCATTCAGAGTATATATTTGCATGTTAACAGGGTCTATTATGAATTAAATTATTTTCCCCTAAAATATGTGTTAGGATTCTAACCCTTACATCTGTGGATGTAATACTGTTTGGAAATATGGCTTTCTTTATGTTAATTAGATCATGCATGAGTAGGGTAGGCTCCAAATCTAATCACTCCTGAGTTATAAAAACAGCAGATGAGACACAAGCTAGATACACAGCCACAGGGGGAAGATGGACACTGAAGACAGAGGCAGATGAATCTATAAGCCCAGGAACTCTAAGGATCTTAGGTTATTAGAAGCTGAAATATATAAAGAATGATATCTCCCGAGAGCCACACCCTGAATTTGGACTTCTAGCTTCCTGAACTGTGAGAAAATAAATTTCTGTTCTTTAAAGCCATCCTCTTGTGGTATTTCTCATATGCACATGAAAGCCGAATGATGAATAAGAAAGACCGAAGAAGAATTGATACCTTTGAATTGTGGTTTCGGTGAAGAATATTGAATATGCCATGGACTGCCAAAAGAACGAATAAACCTGTTTTGAAGAAGTACAACTAGAATGCTCCTTAGAAGCAAGGATGGTGAGACCACGTCTCACATACTTTGACATGTTATCAGGAGGGATGAGTCCCTGGAGGACGACATCATTCTTGGTAAAATAGAGGGTCAGCAAAAAAGAGGAAGGCCCTCAATGAGATGGACTGACACAGTGGCTGCGACAATGGGCTCAAACATAACAATGACTGTGAGGATGGCACAGGACTGGGCAGTGTTTAGTTCTGTTGTACATAGCAGCCCTATTACTCAGAGCTGACTCAATGGCACCTAACAACAAACAACAATTTGTGGCATTTGTGTTACAGCAGCACCAGCTAAGACAGGGTTCTTCTGAGTTTTATCCCAAATGAACTGCCAGCAGAGCTGAGAGTAGGGTGAAGTGAGTGAGGTGCCTAGGTGTAAAATTTAAAGAGGTACTTGCACAACTCTGAGAGTGAGGTTCTCCTTAAATTTTGTGCCCTAGGCACTTTACTTGCCTCACCCTAGTTCAGTCCCTGACTCCTAGAACGGTGCGAATGTAGGGCACTGTGACCAGCAAGAAGAGAGATAATTCTAACAGCCTCCATGCATTCCTTAAGTGTCTGCTTGTCAGTTGAAGATATCTCCACAGGCACCATTTGAGGCCTAGTGAATGTTGGCATGCTTTTTATAGTATCTTACATTCACAACAAGCATGTTTGTTAAAAAATATAGTCCTGAGAAAGAAACCTAATAACCAGGTAAAAAATAGTTGAAAGTTCAGTGACTTCTGGAAATAAATTCATGTATGCATAGATTGCTATGACTGCCAAAAAGTTAACGTGTAAGTTAATTAATTTCCTCCATTACAGGGCACTGTTCTTTAGGTACAAGTCTGAGTTGTTTACAACAAAAAAGGGAACTACTTATGGAAAAACATAAGGATAAATCTAAAAGGAGAGGGGGAGGAAAAAGATGAGTGAGCTAAGCCAAGGGTTCCTTTGAAGAACAGATTGGGCCACTGGTGTTGGGTCCCACATGATGCATAAATACTTTGTTGTTGTTAGTTGCTGTTGAGTCAGCTCCAACTCATGGTGACCCCATTTATAACAGAATGAATGTTGATCAGTCCTGCGCCATTCTCATGATAGTTGGTACGTTCGAGTCCACTGAGTCTATTGTGTCAGTCCATCTCACTGAGGGTTTTCCCCCACCTTCACTTTACCAAGGATGAAGTCCCTCCACTTCCTTCCACTTTTTCAAACATGATGTCCTTCTCCAGCCATCAGTCCCTCCTGATGATGCGTTCAAAGTCAGTTAGCTGAAGTCTCAGACAATATTATGTGATCCATAGGTTTTTCATTTGCTAGTTTTTATAAGTAGATCGCCAGGCCTATTTTAATTTGAAAACTCCATGGAAAACTGTCCATCTGTGATGACCCTGCTGGTATTTGAAATACTGGTGACACAGCAACATGAAATAATATGCATATATGTGTATATTATTTACATGGAAATATACATTCATATAAACACACTCATCCCTGTGTGAGTATGTGTGTGTGTGTGTTTTGAGAGACAGAGAAATCAAAGGATTTTAAGAGATTTCATTTATAGATTAAAAAGGTAAATTTCTCCATTTACATTCAATTATTTTTGGATGTTGTCCTAGGGTTTCTTCTTTATCTGTAGTGATAGTGCTACAAAGTAATTGAGCTTTATTAAACTGAGCCATATGAAATTGCTGGTTTTTGTAAGTCAAAGACGGTCAAATATTGCCAATTTTCCTGGTTCAACCTACTTTATGGCCATATTAGATTTGGATTTAGGTAGTTCATGCACAAAAACTGGTTTAAGTGTTCAGGGCAGAGGAATTCGCATGCACAGGAAATGAAAGGCCCTGTACCGGTGGGACCTTCGCCACGTGGTTGGTACAAGGTTACTGGGGAGAGGAGTGGTCCATGAGGTTACAAAGATGATACCAACATGGTGACACCTAGCATGCATTTTGTGCAGGCTTTTCTCCAGACACTGTGCCAACACTATTAGAACAGATCCTGATGACATCTCACCAGGCCCAGGAATAGTTGCAGGGCCAGCCTAGGGTAGGCTCAGTGCTCACCGGGGTAGGCCCCGTCAGTGGAGAGCACCACACTATGGGAGGAGGAGGAGAGTGGAGGTTTGTCGGGACCACAGTTTCAGTAGCTCCACCACCAGCACAGCCACTCTTGGAACCTGGCAGCGGTGGTGTTGGAGGGGAGGGTGTGAACCAGATGAGCCCATCAGAGCTGTACAAAGGCAAGAGGGTAGGCTGCTTGTAGTCTTTGGGGCCTTTTCCCCAGGCTGTTCCGAGACCCACCTGCTGGGTTTGTGGAGAAGGCTGAGGCTCTGAGGGCCAAGGAGATGCCCATGGTACCATGTGTAAATGTCAAAGATGTCTTTGTGACTGGCCAGAGGGGACAAGTTGGCAACACAGAAGGCAAGGTTCAGCTCCTGGCTGATCCCGCTGCAGCTTTGGGAAGGAGACAGATTTGTTACTAGATGATTCATTGGTGGTGATACTGTTTTAGCATCTACGGCCCAAGAAGTTGTCCATGGTGATAGAGGACAGTGTGATGAAGGCCCTGAACCTGGAGCCAGATGGCACAGGCCTCACCTGCAGTCTGCTCCCCAATGTTACTTGGTAGCTCTGAATCCTGGGCAAGGGTCCCTGGTCCAACCTCAGCTGGGGTTGCCCAATTGGAATGTTGGCCAGATTTCTGTAATAAACACTTCTGGTAAATAAGACAAAACAGAAACACAAAACCTCACAAGACTGCTATGAAGCAGGTGTTATCATTTCCTCTCATATTGTCCACATTTTACTGATGAAGGAATGAAGTTTCAGCCAGGTACCTGGTAAATTGCAGATCAGGGACAGAAACTGGGGTTTTCTGGTTCCAAGGTCCATACTTAAAATCACCATATCATGCTACCCTCCCTTGTTTTCCACTGTCAGAATTGTTGTCCTGTACTCTTATCATTGTTTATGTGTTTGTTTCCCCCACTAAGTGAAAATCTTGTAGATGGCAAAAACTTTTGCATCCCTGGTTGATTCATTGGTGGTGCCTGTCACATAGCATTGATCAATCAATAACTACTTGTTTTTGAATTTGGAACAGATTTATGTTGAGGTGCTTTGAAAACTGTACACCAAAAAAAAAAAAAAAAAAACCCATTCTGACTCATAGCACTATACAAATATATTACTGTTATGTAGAAATACATGTAACTCCTGTACAACTGTTTATAAGCAAATATAGAGTGTGGTACCTAATGATCTAATGTATGCCTAAGGTAATGAACTTCTAATCCAGTATTACTATTATTTGATACAATTTTTGCCAGCAACTGGAGGTTAAGGGATATTTCCAGGAAGAAATAAAAATGGATTTCTCTCCTTAACAGTTGTAGAAAGAAGTAGCAATCACAGAGCATTTTCCATATAGGATAAAGTTTAAGCTGGGAAAGGCAACTAGATTTCATGTCACTTACTGTCTATCTCTGATTGATTGGTACTGGCTGGCTGGAACACTTGAGAAAGATTCTGAGGCTACAATTGGCCCTGCAACAGAGTGTCATGATTAAGTGGCAATGTCTACTACGGGCAAAGACTAGGGGTGGGCAACATGAGGACCATATTTCCCTCTGCCCTGCTTTAAGATATACAGGACTAATACTTCTTTACTATTCTTGTGAATTACCTAGGTTTGCCATTGGGGAGGAGGCAGGAATAAAGATTCAATTTTGAAGGGAGCCAGAAGGAATTTCTTATTTATTGTACTTTAGATGAAGGTTTATAGAACAAACTAGTTTCTCATTAAACAGTTAGTACACATATTGTTTTATGACATCGGTTAACAACCCCAAGACATGTCAATACTCTCCCTTCTCAACCTTGGGTTCCCTATTACCAGCTTTCCTGTCCCCTTCTGCTTTCTAGTCCTTGTCTCTGGGTTGGTGTGCCTCTTTAGTCTCATTTTGTTTTATTGGCCTGTCCGATCTTTGGCTGAAGGGTGAACCTCAGGAATGACTTCGTTACTGAGCTGAAAGGGTGTCTGGGGACCATACTCTCAGGGTTTCTCCAGTCTCTGTCACGCCAGTGAGTCTGATCTTGCTTTTTGAGTTAGAATTTTGTTCTACATTTTTCTCCAGCTCTGTCTGGGACCCTCTATTGTGATCCCTGTCAGAGCAGTCAGTGGTGGTAGCTGGGCACCATCTAGTTGTACTGTATGTACTCAGTCTGGTGGAGGCCATGGTAGATGTGGTCCATTAGTCCTTTGGACAAATGTTTCCCCCATATCTTTAGTTTTCTTCATTCTTCCTTGCTCCTGGGTGAGACGAGTGGAATATCCTAAATGGCCGCTCACAAGCTTTTAAGACCCCAAATGCTACTCACCAAAGTAGAATGTGGAACATTTTCTTTATAAACTATGTTATGCCAGTTGACCTAGATATTCCCTGAGACCATGGTCCCCCCACAGCCCTCAGCCCAGCAATTTAGTCCCCCAGGGAGTTTGGATGTGTCTATGGAGCTTCCATGACCTTGCCTTGTACAGATTGTGCTGGCTTCCCCAGTATTGTGTACTGTCTTACCCTTCACCAAAGTCACTACTTATCTGTTATCCCTTTAGTGTTTTTCCATCCCCACCCCTCTCCTCCCTTATAACCGCGAAACTTGTTTCTTTTTGTGGGCAAACCTTTTCATGAATTTTTATAATAGTGGTCTCATACAATATTTGTCCTTTTGTGATTGACTTATTTCACTCAGCATAATGCCCTCCAGATTCATCCATGTTATGAGATGCTTCACAGATTGATTGTTGTTCTTTTATCGTCGTGTAATACTCCATTGCGTATATGTACCACAGTTTATACATTCATCTATTAGTGGGCACCTATGTTGTTTCTATCTTTTTCCTATTATGAACAATGCTGTAATGAACATGGGTGTGCATATGTCTATTTGTGTGACAGCTCTTATTTCTGTAGGATATTAGAATGAATTTCTTGAACTACATGGTAAGCATTGTAACTGTGGCGGTGAAGATTAACTTTCTAAGTGCTGTCTTTGAAAAATACTATATTCTACCAATTTTCTTGCTTTAATGGTCAACCAGATAAAAACAGTTTAACCAGTGTTTACTAGGGATATGTTTGCTGGACTAGAAAAATCATCTGTCGGTGCCCATGTCGAAAGCCCATACCTGGTTGAGAACAGTCACAGATTCTGAATCTTCCTACTGGTTCTCATGGAAGCAATGTAGAGCAATAAGGAGAATAAAAACACACATACAAAGACATTTTTTAGTGAAACTAGAAGACTCAAACCTGCAAACTTCAAAATGCATGTAAGAGCAACCAAAATCAACTGGGGTCAGTAAAACCCTTTAGTGTCATTGAGGGTCCCAGCAGAGAGTCTCCAATTAGAATCCCCATCTTCACCGGGCCCTGGGCTTTTCCTCTGTTCCCCACCTACTAAGCACCTAATGAAACAGAAGCTCAAGTTCTCCATAGTTCTGTAGAAATCTTCATGGCAAATGCCAGCCTTAGTGTTTGCTTACCTGCCAGGCTTATTATTTTACCTAATTTTTAAGATTTTTGTATTTCTTACTTTTGTTCCAGCTAAACAGTGCATTTAAGATGATTCCTAAGGAAACATTTCATCTGTCCAACCAGAAAAGTCATTTAAGTTATCTAACCTATCATATTGTTGAACACAGAAGTCAAAATCAGAGTGTATCATGCTATTTTCTACTCAGATTTCCTGCTGGGGACATTTGACTTGGAGGCATGAAATTTACTCACATTTAGAACCACAAAGAGGAGAGCTGACCGAGTGTATTTAGGGGGCTCTCTACGCATTGTGGTCAAGTCCATTCTGACTCACAGCAACCCTATAGGAGAGAGTAGAACTGCCCCATAGGGTTTCTAAGGAGTGGCTGATGGAACTGAACTGCTGACTTTTTGGTTAACAGCCGTAGCTCATAACCACTGCACCAGCAGGGCTCCCAAGGTGCACTTAACTCAAGCTATGATGTTTTCAATTGCCTCATATGCATGCAAAAGCTGGAAGATGAATAAGGAAGACCGAAGAAGAATTGACGCCTTTGAATTATGGTGTTGTCAAAGAATATTGAATATTCCATGGGCTGCTAGAATAATGAACAAGTCTGTCTTAGAAGAAATACAGCCAGAATATTCCTTGGAAGTTAGGATGCCAAGACTTCCTCTCACATACTTTGACTATGTTATCAGGAGGGATCTGTCCCTGGAGAAGGACAACATGCTTGGTAAAGTAGAGGATCATTGAAAAATAGAAAGATCCTCAACAAGATGGATTGACACAGTGGCTGCAACAATGGGCTCAAGCATAACAATGATTGTGAGGATAGCACAGGACTGGGCAGTGTTTCGTTCTGTTGTACATAGGGCTGCTATGAGTCAACCGACTCGACAGGACAGCACCTGACAAAAACAGCAACTGAGTTGGGGGTTGAAAGTTACAAATACATATGCCACTGTATGAGCTTTCTGTTACACTGGACCTTCTGCACGACTAAAGGAAAACTTACATTAAGAGCTTGGTTGCCAACCAAAAGATCAGCAGTTCAAATCCATCAGCCGCTCCTTGGAAACTCTATGGGGGCAGCTCTACTGTGTCTTGTAGGACTGTTATGAGTGGAAATCCACTTGACACCAGTGGGTTCAGTTTTATTACAAGGCTAGAAGGCAATATGAGCCATTTCTACCACCATCAGCTTTTACCTGGATGCCAAAAAAAAAAAAAAAAACCTATCACCGTCGAGTTGATTCCAACTCATAGCAACCCTATAGACAGAGTAGAACTGCCCCATAGGGTTTCCAAGGAGTGACTGGTAGATTTGAACTGCTGGCCTTTTGGTTAGCAGCTGTAGCTTTAACCAATACACTACCAGAGATAGTATAGGTCATGTCAGGGTAGGAAATGGTGAATATTGAAGTGCACAAGAAGTGGTAGCAGAGAAACAAGCCCCCTAACACTACCATGCCGCACACACTCTCTCTCTTTTAGGGAGTGGGGACCCTATGGCCATAAGTTTGTGCTAGGAAGGGTAGGCTGCTCATCACAAGGATATCTGGGACAGCTTATCCAGGCACACTTTCCTTTAGCAATTTTCCTATGCTCAACTCTATTACCATAATGGATGGATTTCTGTCATCTATTCCTTGGGAATATTTTGTAATATTGGTGTTTATAATGTTAGAATTTTTTTTTTTTTTGTTACGGAACTAAGAAGAGTGACAATTTATCGTCAGTGAATTTGAAGGGTAAAATATTTACTTGCTCTGGGCTCTTAGCTCAGTTCTGTCTCACGAATACTCTGTTCCAATTACCTGACTCTGGAACCAATTGTGTGTAAATAAAATTTTGACGTAGAGTTTACACCACTGCAGATAAATTATCCTGTTTAAATCATAAGAACCATTTTGTGTTTCTGTTTCTTCAAAACAGTGTCATATTGCTTTTTACTGTTTTGCAGTGACAAGCAGGCTGATGAATTTTAAACCAAAAATAAGGATAACCTTTGAAATAACATGGCCTTTTGTCTTCTTTAAATCTAGCAGATGATCTATCTAAGAAATTGAGCAGAGAGGAAGAGTCTTCGTGTCTGTGGCTCACAACACATGCACTGTCATCATTTCTTGGGGCCATGGCTTCTTGCTGTGAAATTCTATGCTGAAGATTTGTATGTTATCACTGAAGAATTTTCACGTGCAGCAGCAGGAGAGAGAGAACTAAAACTAACATTTGGGGGGGAGGCCAAAACAGATGTTGCTGTTGTTAGGTGCCATTGAGTCGGTTCTGACTTGTTGTGACCCTATGTACATCAAAACGAAACAGTGCCTGGTCCTGAGCCATCCTCACAACTGTTATTAAAAAAAAAAGATATCGGTGCCTCTATTCCTCAATATGGTTTACACAGGAAAAAATTCCCAACATAATTTTACAGAGTGTATTATTCAACTCAGGAGTCCCTGGGTGGCACAAATGGTTAGGCACTCAGCCACTAACAGGAAGATTGGTGGCTCAAATCCACCCAGAGGTACCTTGGAAGAAAGGCCTGGTGATTACTTCCTAAAGCACTTCAGTGACTAAATTGAAAACCCTATGGAGTCCAGCTCCATTCTGAAACACATGGGGTCATCATGAGTCAGAATCAACTCAAAGGAAATTGGTTTGGTATTATTCAACTCACCACACAGGGGTTTGGATGAGAGAGATCCTGTCCACTTAGGTGACTTAGGGAAAGCTTCCTGAAGGGCATGGCATTTAAGTTGATCTTTGAAGGATGAATAGTAGTGTGGAGAAAATCATATTTTTTAAGTGGCAGCATTTTCCTCTAGGGTGCACTGTATTTCATTTGATGGATATTCTCATGATTCTTTTTGGGGTGGGGAGCTGAGACCACCAAAGTTCAAGCCTATGTGCCAGGCTTTTGATTTACTGAGTAGAGCAAACAATGTGAGGGTAAAAACTGGATTTGGCTCTTACAAAAATAAAGAGATTTTTAAAGGCAGCAGAAGGCAACAGAAGGAAGATAGATGATGTGTCTTCAGGGAGAGACTTTTAGGGGAGAAAGAAAAAGAATCAATAGGGAACTCACACCGAGTTTCTGATGGGTGTTGCTGCCATGAAAATCCTCTCTCATATTTCCATGACATCGTCAGTAAAATATTCATTTATTATTAATGTGTTCTGGAATTAGACCTACAGTTGTCCTCCTCAAGGGTGTTATGAGTTAAACAGAGAAGCTTTTCCCAGGGACCTGACCACTCCCTCATTCCTGATAGAACTGGGAAGGGCAGAAATGAGAAGGAGGTCGTTTGTGCAAAGTCATCTAGGCAGGAATGAGCAAATGGTCTCAGGTGACAGTGAAAGGTGATGCTTTACTTATCCTAATTGATTATATATATATATGTAAATATATATATTTAAAAGGCATTAGAGAGCAGATAATTGTGGCTACATTTTTTCACAAGTGACTAAAAGTGCACATAGACTGTGTTCTTGATTGAAAGCTCATTAACATGGACATAAGACAGAGGGTGAAGTTGGTGTGCTTTTGTGAACATTGAGGAGTCTTGCCAAAGAATCATGAGGATAGGTGGCCATCCCAACTCCACACAGAGACAGAAATAAAGAGCATGGGGGAGTGTGAAAGGGGTGGTAAGAGAAATGGCTGGAAAAATAACTGGAATGTTCTTTAGAAGTGAGGATGGGGAGACTTTAACTTGCTTGCTTTGGACACATCATCAGGAAAGGTCAATCGTTAGAGAAGGGCATTACGTTTAGTAAGTAGAGGGCCAATAAAAATGAAGGAAACCTTCAATGAAATGGGTTGACATAATAGCTGCAACAGTGGACTCAAACACACAATCATGAAGACGACGCAGGACCAGGAAATATTTTATTCCGTTATAGATAAGGTCGTCATGAGTCAGAGCTGACTCTATAGTGACTAAAAACACCCCCTGCTCACTAAATGTTTCAACAAACGAGTTGAAACGGGACGTGCGAACTCATTTAGGCCAAGAAATTTGGAAGACAGCTACTTGGCAAACTGATTGGAAGAGATCCATTTTTTTGCCCATTCTAAATAAAAGTGATCCAGTGGAATGTGGAAACTATTGAACAATATCATCAATATCACATGCAAATAAAATTTTGCTGAAGATAATTAAAAAATGCTTGCAGCAGCACATCTACAGGGAGCTGCCAGAAATTCAAGCTGGATTCAGAAGAGGATGTGGAATGAGGGATATCATTGCTAATGCCAGATGGATGTTGGCTAAAAGCAGAGAATACCAGAAAGGTGTTTATTTGTGTTTTATTGACTGTGCAAAGGCATTCAACTATGTGTATCATAACAAATTATGGATAACATTGTGAAGAATGGCAATTTCAGAACACTTAATTGTGCTCATGCAGAACTTGTACATAGACCAAGAGGCAGTTGTTCAAACAGAGTAAGAGGATACTGCTTGGTTTAAAATCAGGAAGGCGTGTGTCAGGGCTGTATCCTTTCATCATACTTACTCAATCTGTATGTCAAGCAAATAATCCAAGAAGCTGCACTGTAAGAACAATGTGGCATAAGGATTGGTGGAAGACTTATTAACAACCTAGGATATGCAAGTGACACAACCTTGCTTGCTAAAAGTGAAGAGGACTTGAAGTACTTACTGATGAAGATCAGACTATAGCCTTCAGTATGGATTACAGCTCAACAAAAAGAAAACAAAAATCCTTACAGCTGGACCAATAAGCATCATCATGATAAATGGAGAAAAAAATGGAAGTTGTCAAAGATTTCATTTTACTTGGATCCACAATCAACACCCATGGAAGCAGCAGTCAAGAAATCGAAGGGCATATTGCATTGGTCAAATCTGCTGCAAAAGACTTCTTTAAAATTTTAAAAAGCAAAGATGTCACCTTGAGGACTAAGGTCTACCTGACCCAGGCCACCGTGTTTTCAATCACCTCATATGCATGTGAAAGCTGAACAATGAATAAGGAAGACCGAAGAATCGATGCCTTTGAATTACGGTGTTGTCGAAGAATATTGAATATTCCATGGACCGCTAGAATAACAAATTAGTCTGTCTTAGTTTTTTTGTTTAGAAGAAGTACAGCCAGAGTGCACCTTGGAAGCTAGGATAGCGAGACTTTGTCTCACATACTTTGGGCATGTTATCAGGAGGGACCAGTCCCTGGAGAAGGCCATCACATTTGGTAAAGTAGAGGGTCAGCGAAAAAGAGGAAGACCCTCAATGAGATACATTGACACAGTGGCTGCAACAATGGGCTCAAACACAGGCAATGATTGTGGGGGTGGCTGCAGGAGCAGGTAGTGTTTTGTTCTCTTTTACTTAGGGTCACTACGAGTCAAAACCAAGTTGACAGCACCTTACAACAACAATCCACTAGATTGTTGCTGTGTGCTGTCCAATTGATTCTGACTCATAGCGACCCTATAGGACAGAGTAGAATTTCCCCATAGGGTTTCCTTGGCTGTAACCTTTAGGGGAGCAGATCACCTGGTCTTTTCTCCGGGAGCTGCTGGTGGATTTAACTGCCAACCTTCTGGTTAAGCTGAGGGCTTAACCACTGTGCTGCTGGGGATCCTTCCCACTAAGTTGTTATTTGTTGTTATTAGGTGCTAAGCAAAGGGTCAGCAGTTCGAATCCACTAGGCACTCCTTGGAAACTCTACGGGGCAGTTCTATTCTGCCTTATAGGGTCGCTATGAGTTGGAAGCGACTTGATGGCACTGGGTTTTTTCTGGGTAGGTGCCATTGAGTAGGTTTTGACTCATAGTGGCCCTGTATACAATAGAAGGAAGCATTGCCTGGTCTTGCACCGTCCTCACAGTCCTTCCTATGTTTGAGCCCACTGTTGTAGTCACTGTGTCAATCCATCCTCTTTTTCACTGACCCTCTACCTAATCAAGCATGATGTCCTTCTCCAGGGACTGGCCACTCCTGATAACATGTCTAAAGTATGTGAGACAAAGTCTCAACATCCTGTAGCTTGGGGGAGTATGTTCCCTCACCTGCTTGGTGATAGGCTTGGGCACGTGGCTTGCTTTGGCCAATAGTATTTTAGCGGATGTGATGTGAGCAAAGACTTAGATGTGCTTGCATATTTTGGCTTGGCCTCTTGCCTGTGTGCCGGTCATGAGAAGAGTGTGCCCACATAACCACTGGTCCCAGGAGGAGATACAGAATAGACTTGAACTGGTCTGCAGCCTCATCCTTGAGGAAAACACAGAGTTGTTTCTATAAACCACTGAGATTTCATTGCCATTCTTGGTAATTAATACAGGAAGGTATGAGAATGAAGGCAAGGATACAGATTAATGATTTAGGTAAGAGACAATGGTGGCTTGGACTAAGATAATGGTGAGGTGATAGAAAGAATCAAATAGATAACAAGCATATTTAGGCTTTATCAGTTGCCCTTGACTTGACTCTGATTCATGGTGACTCCAGATGTGTCAGGGTGCTCCTTAGGATTTTCAGTGGCTGATATTTTTGGAAATAGGTTGCCAGGCCTTTCTTCTGAGGCAGCTATAGGCAGACTCAAACCTCCATCCTTTTGGTTAGCAGAGGACCACCCAGGGACTCCATTTTGGCTTTAGGACTGGTAATATGGATATATGATTGAATGTGGAGGTAACAAAAGGAAATGTGAAGGGTGGTATTTTAACCAAACAAAGGCATGATATTTCTCAGCCTTATGATACTAAAGACGACTAAATATGCCCAAAGCTTTTATGTGATGTATGCCATTTTATCTGTGACTATGGAGATCATTATTTTGGTAAAAAAGTAAATATTCAAGAACCTTCCCCCTGGGAGCCTATGGAGGAGTCCAGGCTGCTGGACATTTAATACTCCTCTCCAAGGAAGCAATAACAGTCCAAGCTTCAGAGGACCTGTTACCACCGTGCGGTCAGTGCGATGCCCTTCTTTTTGACATGATTGATCATCCAATGTCCTATAAAGGCTTTGAGGTTGCCACAGGCATGTCAGCTCTATCGTTAAGAAACATTAAACCCATCACTTTTACAAGGCAGCAAAAAACTCCTGATTTATTATATTTTAGCACAGGGTGCTTGTCAGGCTTTCTGCCTAAGGCATACTTTGTGCCTGAACTTGGTTCCACAATTTTATAGCCTGTCCTTTCCCCATCTAATTTTTTAATTATTTCTGAGTAATTCTAATGGGATATGGCTGTTCATTACTTTTTTTTCCAAGGAAGCAATAAGCTATTTTCTGTCCAATGTTAGTGAGCTACAAGCAGCATGGTTTTCATTAACATAGTAAGAAAATAAATGTTGGCAGCCCAGTAGTTGAGAAAATGGGGTTGTGAACTCAGGACACACCGAGTCTGACTCATTCTTTCACTGACATTTTTCTCTCCCAGCAACCAGTGGGGTTTAATTATCTGTAGGTGGTAGGCTTAAGGTCCCTGGGTGGTGCAAGCTTGGCTACTAACCAAAAGGCTGGTGGTTCGAACCCGGTGTGGCCCTTTGGATGGTGGCTAGGGAATCTGAACCACTTGTGACTCATTCATCAGACAATTTAGCCTGTTCAGGTTGATTTTATAGGTTCTGCCTCCTGAATTTGACTTTGATAGACTTTACACCCATTGAAAGATTTGTCCATTTTCTCCTTTTCAACAGAGCTCAGCTACTACAGGACATACCAAAAACTTCACTTTTTGACACCAAAATTAGAAAGATTAATTGTAGTAGTAGTAGTTGTTGTTGTTAGGTGCCGTTCAATCAGTTCTGACTCCTGGTGACCTGATGCACAACAGAATGAAACACTGCCTAGTCCTGCACCATCCTCACAATTGTTGCTATGTTTGAGGCCATTGTTGCAGCCAATGTGTCAATCCATCTCGTTGAGGGTCTTCCTCTTTTTCGCTGACGCTCTCTTTTACCAAGTATGATGTCCTTCTCCAGGGACTGATCGCTCATGATAACACGTTCTAAGTATGTGAGATGAAGTCTTACCATTGTCGCTTCTAAGGAACATTCTGGCTGTACTTCTTTCAAGACAGATTTATTCGTTCTTTTGGCAGTCCATGGTATATTCAATATTCTTTGCCAACACCGTAATTCAAAGTTGTTAATTCTTCGGTCATCGTTATTCATTGTCCAGCTTTCACATGCATATGAGGTGATTGAAAACACCATGGCTTGAGTCAGGTACACCTTATTTTTCAAGGTGACATCTTTGCTTTTTAACATTGAAAGAAGTCTTTTGCAGCAGACTTGCCCAATGCAATGCATTTAGTTATAACTGTAACTAATTATTGTTGTTGTTATTGTTAGGTGCCGTCGAGTCGGTTCCAACTCATAGCGACCCTATGCACAACAGAACGAAACACTGCCCGGTCCTGTGCCATCCTCAAAATCGTTGTTATGCTTGAGCTCATTGTTGCAGCCACTGTGTCAATCCACCTCGTTGAGGGTCTTCCTCTTTTCCGCTGACCCTGTACTCTGCCAAGCATGATATCCTTCTCCAGGGACTGATCCCTCCTGACAACATGTCCGAAGTGTGTAAGATGCAGTCTCGCCATCCTTGCCTTTAAGGAGCATTCTGGCTGCATTTCTTCCAAGACAGACTTGTTCGTTTTTTTTGGCAGGCCATGGTATATTCAATATTCTTCGCTAACACCACAGTTCAAAGGCGTCAACTCTTCTTCGGTCTTCCTTATTCATTGTCCAGCTTTCACATGCATATGATGTGACTGAAAATACCATAGCTTGGGTCAGGCGCACCTTAGTTTTCAGGGTGACATCTTTGCTCTTCAACACTTTGAAGAGGTCCTTTGCAGCAGATTTGCCCATGCAATGCGTCTTTTGATTTCTTGATTGCTGCTTCCATGGCTGTTGATTGTGGATCCAAGTAAAATGAAATCCTTGACAACTTCAATCTTTTCTCTGTTTATCATGATGTTGCTCATTGGTCCAGTTGTGAGGATTTTTGTTTTCTTTATGTTGAGGTGCAGTCCATACTGAAGGCTGTGGTCTTTGATCTTCATTAGTAAGTGGTTCAAGTCCTCTTCACTTTCAGCAAGCAAGGTTGTGTCATCTGCATAATGCGGGCTGTTAATGAGTCTTCCTCCAATCCTGATGCCCTGTTCTTCTTCATATATTCCAGCTTCTCGTATTATTTTTTCAGCATACAGATTAAATAAGTATGGTGAAAGAATACAACCCTGACACACACTTGTCCTGACTTTAAACCAATCAGTATCCCCTTGTTCTGTCCAAAGAACTGCCTCTTGATCTATGTAAAGGTTCCTCATGAGCACAATTAAGTGTTCTGGAATTCCAATTCTTCGGAACGTTATCCATAGTTTGTTATGATCCACACAGTCGAATGCCTTTGCATAGTCAATAAAACACAGGTAAACATCCTTCTGGTATTCTCTGCTTTCAGCCAGGATCCATCTGACATCAGGAATGATATCCCTGGTTCCACGTTCTCTTCTGAAACCGGCCTGAATTTCTGGCAGTTCCCTGTCGATATACTGCTGCAGCCGTTTTTGAATGATCTTCAGCAAAACTTTGCTTGCATGTGATATTAATGATATTGTTCTATAATTTCCACACTCGGTTGGATCACCTTTCTTGGGAATAGGCCTAAATATGGATCTCTTCCAGTCAGTTGGCCAGGAAGCTGTCTTCCATATTTCTTGGCATAGACGAGTGAGCACCTCCAGTGCTGCATCCGTTTGTTGAAGCATCTCAATTGATATTCTATCAATTCCTGGAGCCTTGTTTTTCGCCAACGCCTTCAGAGTAGCTTGGACTTCTTCCTTCAGTACCATCGGTTCCTGATCATATGCCACCTCTTGAAATGGTTGAATATTGATTAATTCTTTTTGGTATAATACTCTGTGTATTCCTTTCATCTTCTTTTGATGCTTCCTGCGTCGTTTAATATTTTCCCTATGGAATCCTTCACTATTGTAACTCAAGGCTTGAATTTTTTCTTCAGTTCTTTCAGCATGAGAAACGCCGAGCACATTCTTCCCTTTTGGTTTTCCATCTCCAGCTCTTTGCACGTGTCATTATAATACTTTACTTTGTCTTCTCGAGCTGCCCTCTGTTCAGTTCTTTTACTTCATCAATTCTTCCTTTTGCTTTAGCTGCTCGATGCTCAAGAGCAAGTTCCAGAGTCTCCTCTGACATCCATCTTGGTCTTTTCTTTCTTTCCGGTGTTTTCAGTGACCTCTTGCTTTCTTCATGTATGATGTCCTTGATGTCATTCCACAACTCATCTGATCTTCAGTTACTAGTGTTCAATGCGTCAAATCTATTCTTCAGATGGTCTGTAAATTCAGGTGGGATATACTCAAGGTCATATTTTGGCTCTCATGGACTTGCTATGATATCCTTCAGTTTCAGCTTGAACTTGCATATGAGCAATTGATGGTCTGTTCCACAGTCGGCCCCTGGCCTTGTTCTGACTGATGATATTGAGCTTTTCCATCATCTCTTTCCACAGATGTAGTCAGTTTGATTTCTGTGTGTTCCATCTGGTGAGGTCCACGTGTATAGTTGCCGTTTGTGTTGGTGAAAGAAGGTATTTGCAATGAAGAAGTCATTGTTCTTGCAAAATTCTATCATTCGATCTCTGGCATTGTTTCTATCACCAAGGCCATGTTTTCCAACTACTGATCCTTCTTCTTTGTTTCCAACTTTTGCATTCCAATCGCAAGTAATTATCAATGCATCTTGATTGCGTGTTTGATCCATTTTCAGACTGCAGCAGCTGATAAAAATCTTCTATTTCTCCATCTTTGGCCCTAGTGGTTGGTGTGTAAATTTGAATAATAGTATTAACTGGTCTTCCTTGTAGCCATATGGATATTATCCTATCACTGACGGCATTGTACTTCAGGATACATCTTAAAACGTTCTTTTTGACAGTGAATGCACCAGCATTCATCTTCAAGTTGTCATTCCCAGCGTAGTAGACTATGTGATTGTCCGATTCAAAATGGCCAATACTAGTCCATTATTATTAGTGTTTAAATAAATATCTTCGAGTTGGTAAAGTTGAAAAATACAATATGCCATTTGCCTCCCTCTCCCTCTGCGTCCCGTACAGTGCCCCTTTAAGATTTTCACTGGAGTAGCTAAGAAGTAAGGAGCCCTGGTAGTGCAAGGGTTAAGTGCTTGGCTGCTAACCGCAAGGTCGGCTGACGTAACCCACCCAGAGGTTCTGCAGAAGAAAGACTTGTCCATCTAACCCCATTGAAAATTACAGCCTAGAAAACCCTATGCGGCAGTTCAACTCTGTCACATTGGGTTGCTACGTGTTGAAATCAAGTAACAACAACAGCTAACACATAACAAAATACACAGGTGTGATTCTCTGTCTTTTTCATTTCATAGTTCTTGAAAATCTAGGGGAAATATGGCTCAGTATGAAGAAAAGATAGAACAAACGTCCATGAAGGAAGTGATCTAGAAAAGCTACAGGCCATGTAATCAATACAATCAATATCTTAGTAGTCAGGAGTTACTTGGAATATGTTTTGTCAAGTGGAAAAAAAAAAAAAAAAAAGCCAGGCTTTTTTCAGAGAGAAAACAGGGAGCAATCTATTACAATGAGGAGAACTTTCTGAACATTAGGTCAGCAAGCATCTCAAAATTTAGGGAAAAAAAGACTTTTTCTTTTATAGAGGTGGAAGTAAACAAGGCTAGAAAAACTCAGGCGAAGGGAAGTAGAATAAAAGGGTGATAGCATCAGACAGTAAATCAGATGTTTACACTGAGGCCAGCCTATCCTCTTGGAGGGGCCCTTAAAGAGGAATAATATGTTGGCTCAGACTAAGGGTGGCCAAAAATTCAGGAACTTGGGGGAAGGAGAGACGCTTTACCAAAGCTTGGTTAACAACCAGTGGGGACAAGCAATTCAGTTACTCTTTTATGAGACAAGGAATGGAAATTTGGGGGCCTGTGTCTGGTCTAGTTAGACGTAAACAAGAGGCAACCCATCTGTGAGAACAGGCTCGTCTAAGTCATGTAGGGCAGGGCACTGTGAAAAGTCAGTTGTTTTAGGCATCGTGGTCAACTAAGTCCCAGAAAAAACTTCTCAGGGTAGCACATGCCACCTCTTTTAGCACTTGCTTGGGGTTGGGAACATGCAGAGTTCAGGGGCCTGTAGGAAGGAGAGGAGCTTGACTAAAGTTTGTTCAAGACAAAAAAGAGGGTAAGAAATAGACAACTTTGAACTTTTGCTGAGTTCTTACCATGCTTACTTCCCCCATGTCCTGAAGAAAGCCCCTTCTTCTGTATAAAACCAAATATGAAACAAATACTTCTTCCTTTCAGTTATGAAAGGTGTTGTTTGTGTAGAAAGGGCAGGAAATTTGAAACCAGTAAACCCTTTTTTTTTTTTCCTAGTTCTGCCTCCGCTAAAACTCATTGTATGGCCTTGGGGAAGTCATTTAATATTTCTGAGCTTCAGAGTTCTCAGAAAAATGTGAAGGTTTTCCTGGATGACCTCCATTAAGACCTTTTTAAACAAGAAGCTGTGTTCTTCATTCCATGGCTTGGCAGTTGGCACTAACCTGGATCTATTATTTTCATAATAATATCTTTGCTTGTGTAGACACCTCTCAGGACTCCGAGATCATTCTTTGAACTGATAATATTTTATCTTTACCATATTGATTACTATAAGTACTGTTCATTTTTCATGTCTGAGAAAAAACAGTATCCTTTGCCTACATTCTGTTTTTATCTATTCCAAGGCTATATTTCTCATCCTTTTAATCTCATAAATCTAATCTAGCAACGAAAATGTCTCCACCTTGCTAAAAAATGCAAACATAACCCATTGCCGTCGAGTCGATTCCAACTCATAGCGATGCTATAGGACAACAAAATATAAAGACAAATCAAGCAAACAATTAAACCAACAACAACAACAAAAGCAAAATATCAGAGGCTAAAACATCCAAAGGAAGATTTAACCGTCCAGAGAGATATAGTGAGGAGCCCTGATTTAAATTACCCACAAAATGACACCATACAAAGATGATCTAACTGGCTTTGTGAAAAGTGTTTTATTTCCTGGCCGTTTTGGCCTTTCAGTAATTTTTCTTTGCCTCAGCAGTTGACTGCTATTTCAATGTTTCTACTTACTTCTGTCATCACCCACCTGTCAGTTTTTCATACGGTAGTGGCCTGTGTGTTGTTGTGATGCTGGAAGCTATGCCACCAATATTTCAAATGCCAGCAGGGTCACCCATGGTGGACAGGTTTCAGTGGAACTTCCAGACTAAGACAGGAAGAAAGGCCTGGTGATCTACTTCTGAAAATTAGCCAATGAAAACCTTATGGATCACAACAGAATATTGTCCAATAGGCTGGAAATTGAGCCCCCTAGGTTGTAAGGCACTTTAAATACACAGTGACTGCAACAATGGACTAGAGCATACCAGTGATTGTGAAGATGGCATAGCCAAACCAAACCTGTTGCCGTTGAATCAATTCCGACTCAAAGTGACCCTAGAGGACAGGGTAGAACTGCCCCATAGTGTTTCCACGGAGAGGCTGGTGGGTTCAAACTGCTGACCTTTTGGTTATCAGCCGAGCTCTTAACCACTGCGCTGTCAAGGCTCCATGAAGACGACACAGAACCTGGAAATTGTGGACTCGACAGCAACTAACAAGAACTTACTGCTTTTACCTGAGTAAGGTTCTTAAACTGTCATTTAACTGAGCATCTTGAAGGACACTTCAGACAGAACTGGAGGTGGTTTTGCACAGACCCCAGTCCAAGAAATATGGCTGTTTATGGATCCCTGAAATCCACTTATCTGCCAGGAGGAGGCCAAGAGAGACTCTGAACCAGCAAGCCCTAACAGTGGCCTTGTAAAGAGGAAGAAGAGGTGAATCTGTCCAGTTGTAATGGCAAAGGGACTTCAGGAGCTTAGCTGGTGGAGAAGAAACATGGCCTTGAGATCTTTAATAGCTCTTTATAGTTGGAAAGTGGTCAGGACCTTTGGTATCTACATCCTTGCTTAGGTGTCGACTTTCACCTTCCGACACTGTTTTCCCCTCAGTTACTGGCTTTTATCTGTAGGCTGATGGTGTCTTCCGCTAACTGCACATTCGTCCCCGACTCCTTTGACAGAATTCTCTTTCATTTGAGAAGTCTTAACTATATAAATTCCACCTTCTCACATATAAGGCTGAGTTTTTAGAAGAAAAACAAAGATATTTAAAGTAGAATAGCCTGAAAAATGATGCACATTACTTAGAAATGTATAATATTTTGCCATATAATTTTCTATGACTTCCAAGGCATAGAAACCACTCAGAATTCTCTGTGAATTTTGGTGCATTTTTTCACACAAGAATCTCCTCAAATGTATCCCACTTGGAGAAATCCATGTTAATTTGTCTAGTACCGAGTAGCCTCTGGAGGACTCTCAGCATTTAGTAGCCATCATTACAGTTATCCTCTTAACTCTGCCTCATTCATTCACTGAAAGCGTCTACTCAGTCCCTACAATATGACAGACACTGTACCAGTGGTAAAGATGAAAATACTAAAGGTCCTGACTCACTCTGACCTCTTGATTTGGCATATATGGAGTCATTTATTCAGACTTAGGTAAAGCTTGTATAAAATATTTAATTTTTATTTTTTTATCTTTATTTTGAATAACACAGATTATAATGCAAAGCTGATTCCCACAATTCTTGGTTTCCAAATAAAAATAACTCAATGTGTTTTCATTTATATGACAGCTTACCATTCACGAGTGATTCCTCTAAAGGCCAATAACAATCATATATATTTCTGAATACAATTATAAATATTATTTGTTCTTCTCTATGCCATTTTCAAATATGCTTAATTTCTTGTTTATAAGACATGTGCTCACACCTTTAAAAATTAGAAAATAAAATAAGTGTGTATATATGTGTATGTGTGCATGTGTGTGCGTGCATGTGCATGTGCATGTGATATGTTAATGAGCGTTGCATCCTCATGTACAGTTAACATGGCCATCAGTGTTGTCAGTTATAGGCCACAATTTATATTTGGTTCGTATTGCTTATTTTTATTTTATAATGGGTAAGAAATAAGTACAGATTGTATGTAGTTGTAGTTACTCTAAAATTTTTCAATAATTTATATGAATTTTTTTTAAAAATTGTGCTTTAGATGAAGGTTTACAGAGCAAACTAGTTTCTCATTAAACAATACACATATTGTTTTGTGACATTGACTGCCAACTCTGTGACATGTCAACACTTTGCTCTTCTTGACCTTGGGTTCCCCATTTCCATTCATCCAGTTTTCTTCTTTCCTTCTGCCTTCTTATCCTTGCCCCTGGGCTGATGTGGCCATTTAGTCTCATATAAGTGGTTCAGCTACATATATTATTGTTTGTTTTATGGGCCTATCTAATCTTTGGCTGAAGGGTGAACCTCAGGAGTGACTTCAGTATGGAGTTAAAAGGATGTCCAGGGGCCATACTCTGGGGGTTTCCCAGTCTCTGTCAGACAAGTAAGCCTGATCTCTTTTTGTGAGTTAGAATTTTGTTCTACATTTTTCTCCAGCTCTGTCTGGGACCCTGTATCGTGACCCCTGTAAGAGCAGTCGATGATGGTAGCCAGTTATGATATATCTGTGCTGGACTCAGTCTGGTGGAGGCTGTGGTAGTTGTCCATTGTTATTCTAAATTTTAATGCATTCTTTTAAATGAAAATTGAAGATAATTTCTATCATATACATGTGCATTCTAAGTTATCCAAACTTTTAAGTTATTCTAGGACTAAAGATTCACCATACACGTATATTTTAACCTTAAATTTTACATTTTTTGAAGCTTTGGAGGGTGAATAAAGGGAATTTCTAACAAACACCTATATGTTAAGAGATCTTATCAAAGGATGAATGTTTTTCATGGCTCTTCTCTTCCTCCCATGTATGAAGCTTGTTTTGTTTTTAACTTCTTTTGTTTTTGTAGATTTTGTGTTTACTGAAACTATGTTTCTTTGTGTTTACCTTGAAATTTATCTTTATCTTTCTAAGTTTGAAACAGTCTTTTATTACTTGGTATCACCTTGCCTTCTTCTCCATTTGAAATTTCTATACCTACACTATTTATTCCCTCTTTTATTGTTCTGATGTTGTTGTCATTTACAGATTAAACTCTTTGGTTCCCTGTTGTAAATATTTTAGTTTTGATTAATCCTTGAGAGTTCATTACGTAGGTTGATATCTGGCTGATGCAGTCTTGCATCTTAGATTCAGGCTGTCATCTGATGTTGTTTGTTCTCAAACTAAGGGATTCCCTTTAATAATTCTTGTAAGTTTGGTTTGGTTTTTACATATTCCATTAATTTCTGTTTATCTGGAAATGTCCTAATCTCATTATCATATTTGAATGAGAGTTTTGCAGAATGTATTATTCTTGGTCAGCTATGTTTTTCTTTCAAGATTTTGTATATGTCATTTCATTCCCTTCTTGTCTGCATGGTTTTTGCTGAGTAATCAGAGCTTAGTCTTGTTTTCCCTCTGTATGTGACTTTTCATTTTTCTCAAGCTGCTTTCAGGATTCTTCATTTGTCTTTGGTTTTAGTGAGTGCAATTATGATATGCTTTGGTGATTTTCTTTTAGGATCTATCCTATATGGGCTTCGCTAAGCTTCTTGGATGGTCAGCTTTTCATCTTTCATGATATTAGGGAAGTCAGCAGTTATTCAATGATCCCGTCTGTGTTTTCCATTTTCTCTCCCTGTCTGGAACTCTGATCACATGCAAATTTTTGCTTTTGATTGTATCCCACATCACTCGAAGGGTTTCTTCGTTCTCTTCTCTTATTTTTCCTCAAATAAAGTGGTATCCAAGTATTTGTCTTTGATTTCGCTGATTCTGTCTTCCATTCTTTCAAACCTGTTCCTTAGACCTTCTATGACACTATCCATTTCTGAAGTCTTGTTTATCTTTTGGATTTCTAATTGTCATTTTTGTATGATTTCTAGTTGTGAATTTATTTTGATGTTTTGTTCCTGTATTATTTTCCTGAATTCTTCCATTGTTTTGTCTGTCTTTTCCATGATTTTGTCTAGTTTTTCCTCATTTTTGTCACTTTTTGCTTCAACTCTTGGATAGCTCTGAATATTCGAGATTTGAATTCCCTATTATCAGGTAGTCCCAGTGTCTTTTCTTCTATTGGAAAGTCATCTGGTGTTTTATTTTGGATGCCTACTGGAACCATCCTGTTCTATTTTTTTTAAATATCTTTTGATATTATCTGCTGTCTTCAGGACGTACAGTAGTTATTCTCTTGTTTATTGAGTCTGTATTTGTTTTGTCCTGCTTTTTGGTTTCATTTGGTTATGTTTGAGCTGGCAGGCTGTGCGTTCTTTGTTGTTTGCTTGTCTGTGGGCACGATATTTTTCACCTCCTTTTTCAATGGGTAGGACCAGTCACTCAGCTATGGTGCAGTAGGGCAGGTCCAGCTGAAGGGGAGGGGCTGGGGTGGTTCATTTGTGGCACGTACTGGGGCCAACAGGGTGGGTTGGGGGTCAGTGCAGGGCAGGTTCTATTAGGCCATGTCTGTGCTCCTTGGGGGTGTGATGTTCAATGCACAGTGCAGATAGGCAAGAGGGAGAGGATAGGTTGTGATGTGTGGAGCTAAGCTGGGTATGGGAAAGAAGAGAAAGAGGAGAGATAAATAGGAGCAAAAAAAAAAAAATGCTGAGATAGCCTACTGTTGGAGTGGAGAGATGAGAAACTGAGAAATGAAGAAAAACAAAAAGGAAAAGAGATAAATAAATAGAAAGAGAAAGAAAGAAAGGAAAGAGAGAAAGGCCCCCAGGGATCCTACCAGTAACTAGGGAAGTGGCTCCCAGGTCCCAGGGCACAACCTGTCTAGAAGGGACGGAGAAGGCACACAATGCCAGGTATTCAGGAGACAGGAAAAGAAGGAAAGTAGAGTGAGACAAGAAACCAAGAAAAGAAGAAAAACAAAAATGAAAAAAGAAAAAGAAAACAAACAAACCAAAAAAAAAAAAAAAAAACCCAGAGATCTCACCAGTGTGGTGGTGTGGACTGGGGAAGCAATTATCCAGCTGAGTGGCACTTCACAGCCTGTCAAAAAGAAGCAAAGATGGCAAAAAGAGCCAGGTGTTTGAGAGTAAGGAAAGGGAGCAGGTGAGAGACAGGGCAGAAACCAAAAGAAGCTGAAAAAAGCAATACCGACAACAAAGAAACGGCACTGAAGGAGCTGGCTGGTGTGGGCAGGGTGAATCCAAGTGGCACAGAGCCAGCATCTCCCAGCTGAATGACCTTGGCACCCTGGGAAGCATCAGAGACTGAGCAGGGGGAAAAACAGGGGGTGGGAGAGCACGTATTGCTGGTTACCCGGTGCTATGTGCCTGCTGGGAGCTCCATGAAACTGCTTTCCCATATTCCCTGTCCACTGATATCCAACACGAGTCCAAGATGGTGGATCTGTGCTACATTAGCTGATAAGGGACCTCTGCTCCGTATCTCTCCTTGCTCTCTCTTCTCTGTCAGTTTCTTATTCCATTTGGTGCTTGGTTGAGTTTTTTATCTCTTCATTTGATGCTTAGGGTTCCAAGATTGATGTTTGGCTCTGTTTTACTTAGTGTTTGGGTCTTTGCTGTCGAGGGGCATTGTGGTGCTTCTCTCTATAGTGTCATGTTGGCTCAGCCTCCCATGTCAGTAACTTCTGATACATCTCTTCCCTGTATTCCTGTCTGGATTTTTAACTCTGGGTTCAACTTGCTGTCTTGATTATTCCCCTTATAAACTTGGACAAAGAATATAGCCCCTTCATGAGTTTTTACAAAAGTTCCAACCATACCAGGAATTTTGTGAGGTCAGACTTGAAGTTGCTGGGAGCCAGGCTGCAAGGGCGGCCCCTCTGCACCCACTGCCCCCAGCATAAATATCAAAAAATCCCTGAAAAGTCAGGAGGAGCCAGGCTGCAAGGGCGGCCCCTCTACACCCACTGCCCCCAGCATAAACATCGAAGAATTCCTGAAAAGTCAGGAATATGTCATCTGTGTTATGTTTCTGTTTCATTTTCAGCCTGTGTATAGCAGAATGTATAAGCATAAAATTCCATTATAGATTTAGGGACCTTTGGAGGGGGGCGTCCTACTCATAATCCCCTGGTGAAATCCCGGGTAGGGACAGCCCGTGTATTACTTGGGGATCAACATGAAGTTGTCTTAGGGGGAAAGCGAATAGCTCGACTATGAAAAACAAAAACAGGATGGTGGAATCCTGGTATTTACCGAGGCCCTTTTGTGATTAAACCACCCCCCACACATGATCCCATAAAAGTGGAAAAACAAAAGGCAGTGAGTTCTCTCAGCCGATTTCTCAGCCAATTACAGGTCGACCTTCTCGTCTACCCCGCTCACTGCTGCGCTTGACTGGTCTTTGGGTATAGAGATTGGGCTAATTGTCCTTGGCATAATCGTGGACAATATGATGTAACCCAAAGTGGCTGGACTTCAAGAACTTGGCCACCCTGGACAAGATGGACAAAGCCTATGTGGCAATGGTTTTACAAAAAGATTAATTGTTATAAAAACTGTGGAAGGTATTACAAGATTAAGCATAAGTGTAAAGCAGTGTGAAGTCAATTGTTACTTTGTGTAAAAATAAATCAACAAAATGTTCTCTTCAATTAAACAAAAGCTCATTGTACTTGTGTGTGTATGCGGAACTGTACTATGTGTCACTTGGAAAATTATGTCTCTGGGAAATAATATTTATGATTATATCTTGTACTGCCCCTTTGTTGATCATGCGATGTTATGCTTTTGTAAGCTTATGATATAAAAGACCATGTAAAAAATAAAGAGCAGGCTTTCTTTTTCTGCAGTATGAAAATATAAGACATACTACCTCTCATTCTTTTTCGCCAAACTCTACCCCTCCTCTGGTAACCCTGTTCTTTGCTGAGGCTGGCCCCCGGCATGAAGTGTTATAGAAAAGCTGCAAGGAGCTACAAACAACTGTGAGCCATCTCTCCTTTTCTGTCTTCTAGCTCCTTCCTCTCCGTTAGTGTAACCATCAGATTCCTCTCCCAGCCTTTTGCAGGGCAAATTCTTACATCTGGGCCCTCCAAGGCTTTAGCTTCTGCTACAATGAGGAGTTTCAAGTCATTTTTACAACATTGGTGGATCTTTGCCTTACTGTAAATTCTCCTGTCAGCTGCTAAGAAAATACAAATGTTCTCATCTTATTCCATAAAAACACCATACTGATGAAATGGCTGGGCAGAGAGCAAATATTTAAAAAAGGGAAAAAGCGATTTCAAATTAACCATAAAGTTGAAACCCAGGTGGGAAATGTGGCCTTGTTGCATTTTAGTAGCAGTTTTGGCAGCAGCATTGATAAGGAGACCGTGACGCTGCTCACTGAGGGAGGATGTGATCCGTGAGCTTGTCCAGAAGGAATTTTTTCTACATTCTTGTACTATCCTAATGTAGTTTATGTTACCGCTTAGGGGTGGGACCAAGGAAGGCTTGCTCCATCGACATGTACAAGGCCTCCTAGGCCTGCAAAACCCTGCTAGGTAGGCCTCTGAGGGGCTGAACTGCCCCTGCAACTTTGTACTGCATGTATCCTTGGCTATTCTGGACCAAGTGAAAACTGAACTATGACCCATGAGTAAATGGTTCCCCTCAGGAGCCTGATACATGGTTGGTACAAAGATTCTTGATATATGGAATAAAAGATGTGTGATTTGTTTTTTTCATTTTTGTTGTGTTTCTGTCTTAGTTTGCTAGGGCTACCGTAACAAGATACCAAGACTGGGTGGCTTTAAAGAATTTTTCTTTCTTTTATTAATTTTTTCACAGTTTTGGAGGCTAGAAGTCCAAGTTAGGGTCTAGGCTGTGTCAATTGTTCTGTGGACCTTTCTCCTAGTTTCTGGTGATTGCCAGCAATTCCTGACGCTCCTTTGCTGCTTATAGATGCATCTGCCTCTGACGTTGTCATGTGGCATCTGCCCCTGTGCCTGTCTGTGTCTGTTCTGCTCTTTTTATAAGATACCACTTAGATGTGATGAAGTTTAGGACCCACCCTACTCTGGTATGACCTCATTAATGCAACAGAAGACAGCCTCTATTTCCAAACAGGGTTGTATTTACAGGCACAGGGATTAGAACTTCAACATAACTTTTTGAGGGACACAATCCAATCCTTAACAGTTCCATTGGGCCTTTATGAGGCTCAGTCTTCTCACCTATGAAATGGGAATAATACTGTATCATACCATTGCTTGAATTACTCAAAAGAATGTATTTAAAAGTGTTTAGCCTTGAGTTTAGCACTGTATGTGGTTACCATTTACTGACTAAATTGATCACAAGTACAATTACAACCTAAATGTCAGCAAAACAAAAACTTTTATGTGTCCCAGGCAATAACCCACTAACTGACTGACACAATATTTGTTACAACATGAACAGCAGAAATTCTAAAAATAAAGGAAATTGGACAGAGATTTCCTTTTTTAGCATGTGTTGGCCTGTGTTCTAGTCAGCTACAAACTTTTTGAGCTGAACAGAATCAAGGCATGACAGACTCCTCTTCATGGAACCAGGGCTGCTGATTGCTGTTTGTTATGGATTACATTGTGTCCCTCCCAAAATATCTGTCAACTTGGCTAGGTCATGATTCCCTTGTTTGATTGTATGATCGTCTACCATTTTATCATCTGATGTTATTTCCCTGTATGTTGTAAATCCCATCGGTATGGTGTAGTAAAATGGATTAGCGGCAGTTATATTGATGAGGTCTACAAGATTAGATAGTGTCTTAAGCCAGCCTCTTTTGAGATATAAAAGAGAGAAGTGAGCAGAGAGATGTGGGAACCTCATACCACCAAGAAAGCAGCACTGGGAGCAGAGCCCGTCCTTTGGACTTCAGGTTCCTGTGCTGAGATGCTCCCAGACCAAGGGAAGACTGATAACAAGGACCTTTCTCCAGAGCCGACAGAGAGAGAAAGCCTTCCCCTGGAGGTGATGCCCTGAATTTGGGCTTATAGTCACTAGACAGTGAGAGAATAAATTTCTCTTTGTTAATGCCATCCACTTGTGGTATTTCTGTTATAGCAGCACTAGATGACTAAGACACTGTTCAAGCCTCATCATCCTCTGAGTGGTACTTCAAGAAGCCAGAGACAGAATGCAGAGTGGGGTCATGAATAGCTCTTGATGAAGAGCTGCCTGAGTACTCTGATTTGCATTCAAAGAAACCAGGAATTTACTGCTCAGGCATTTTGATTTTGCTATAGCTGCTTCCTTCTTATTTCCAATTTATTATTAAACATGTTTTAGGCTCCCACAGTGTACAAACAAAGCAAGCAAAGAAAGGCCTCTTTTAGGAGAGCTTCTGCTTTTAGGCCCTTCTTTATTTTTTAACTCAAAGGAATATAACAACAACAATAATCATACATATATATCAATGATATAATAATCTATTAATAGTAATATGCTGCTAAGAAATTGTTATGTGTTGTAAATTCTAACCCTATACTTGTGGAGATAATCCCATTTGGGAATGGGTTTTCTTTGTTAATGAGGCAGTGTGGGGTGTGTCTTAAGTCAATCTCTTTTGAGATATAAAAGGAGCAGATTAAAGAGCAAGCAGCAAGAAGCAGAGATGGGGAAGATAGATGCCAAACCACATGAAGATCACCAAGGAACCAAGGAACAGGGACCTTCCCCCAGAGCCAACAGTAAGAGAAAGGCTTCCCCTATAGCTGGTGACCTGAATTTGGGCTTTTGCTTCCTAAACTGTGAGAAAATAAATTTCTGTTTCTTAAAGTCACCCACGTGAGATACTTCTGTTACAGCAGTGCTAGATAACAACACTAGATAAGAAATAAAATATCATAATAAAATAAATTAATCGGAATCGATTCGATGGCAGTGGAAGTGGGTTTTAATAAAATAAATAAAGAGATTTTGTGTCTTCCCCTAGCTATTCTGCATTATTAAAATATATTTATATTTAATGAGAAAATTTATCTGTGTCTTTGTGGCTAACCACTGCATTTGGAATGTAGGACAGTGTCTTAATTAACTAGTGCTGCTGTAACACAAATACCACAAGTGAGTGCCTTCAAGGAACAGAAATTTATTTTCTCATAGTTCTGGAGGTTAGAAGTCCAAACCAGAGTCACGGCATGTCAATTCCTTCCTTGTCTGTATCCCAGGCATTCTTTGGTTCCTTGGTAATTCTCCTATGGCATCTGTCTTCCCCAGGATGTGCTTGTGCCTGTGTCTATACAGTTCTGTTTCTAATTTAGAAGTGATTAGGTTTAGGGCCATCCTACAGTGGTATGACCTCAGCTGATTGATTGGTTACATTACATTAGATTCTCTTATGGAAAGCAATTCATTCTGTCCAAGACCAATGGATTTGATCACATGACACCAAATCATAGTAGCATGTGGCTAGGATTTCCATACATACTCTGCACATAATTCAATCCATAGCAGGTTGGGAAGCAGAGGATTAGTCACCGTAACCATGTTCTATCGGTCATAAGAAGGGTAAGGGGCTTTGTGTGGATGACTCTGTATAAATCCTTCCCACCATCGGTGGAGAACTGAAGGACTGGTGAAGGCTGGCCAGCGACATCTTCCTCCTGTGTGGACAGGCCAGCAGCTTTGTGTGTGAGTGAGCACATAGACACAAAGACGGAGTGTGCGTGTGTGGGAACCCAGCTTCATATTCTTAGCAGTGAACCGAAGGACTGGATATAGAAATGGCAAAATCCAAACAGAGCAGCTCCTAGAAGGACTATAAGAAGATTAAGTTGGAAAGCTAAAAGCCTTCAAAGAACCACAAATACAAACTGGGCTATTCTTGTAACTATTCCACTAGCTGTTGTGAAATTTTGAAACATCACTGACTTTAGCAATTTTGACAATATTTCCTTAACTTTTAAACTGTTTTTGACACAGCGTTGAAATTCATTTGAAAGGATTTCCCACCTACCTTAAACACATCAGAGCAGGGCTTCAGGCAAAGAAATAACTCAGCGAGTTTCATTCACATGAAAGTAATTTTGGAAAAGGTAAACCCACAATCTGAACGTGAAGTCACCAAAGCAACCACAGAAGAAGCAAAATCCCATAGAAGCTGCTAACGGCAGAGCGTTTTCACCCGATTTACCCAAACTCGTCGCAGACCCGACCCAGGTGGGGTGAAGACCTCCTGAGCGCAGCGTGGCTCCTCCGTAAGGCACGGTTGTCAGCGCTGTGAATCTCCGTGGGAGCAGACCGCCACAGCTTCCTCCCATAGGGTGGCTGTGGGGCTTGAACCGCCAACCTGTTGGTTAGCAGCTGAGTGCTTAATCACTCCACCACCAGAGCTTCTTTTGACACCTTAGGGAACTTTAAAAAAATATACTTATGATCAGAGCCCACCTCAGACTAATTAAATCATAGCCTCTGAGTGTATTTTAAAAAATAACTCCCCTGGTGATTCTAATGTGCATAAAAATGTGCATAGAGGGTTAAAAAACACTCTCCTAGAAGAAGCAAGATTTCCTGGACTTGAAATGTCACCTTGAATTGTATTCACCTTGTTTGAGAGTTGTCAAAATTTAATGAAACAACTTTTGCATTGTCCATTTTAAAGTGATGGTAACACAAATGTAATAAACTGACTGGAGTCTTGCCTGGCTTGGTTCCGTGCTGCACGTCCCAGGATCCAGGGGGTGGGGGTTGGGGGGGGAGGAGAGCGGTCACGTCATTTGTGGTGATGGCATACTGGAAGGCAGGTTCATCTATTTCTTCTCTGTTGCTTGAACTTTCAGTATAAAAATGGCCAATTGTCTGATTAAATGGGTATAGAGGGCAGAGAGATGAAGAGTGATTATATACCAAGTCGGTTGTGGAAGTGGCAGATAATGACACAGTATCACATGCATCACAGTATCACACAGGGGGCAGTGTGGTTCAGTGGTAGAATTCTCACCTTCCATGAAGGAGACCTGGATTCATTTCCCATCCAACGCACCTCATGTGCAGCTACCACCCGTCTGTCAGTGGAGGCTTGCATGTTACTATGATGCTGAACAGGTTTCTGGGGAGCTCCAGGCTAAGATGGAATTGGAAGAAAAGCCTGGCTAGGAAGAAAATCAGCCAGTGAAAATCCCATGGATCACAAGAGCCCAATCAGCAACCGACCATGGGGATGGCACAGCATTTTATTCCATTGTGCATGGGGGTACCATTAGTCTGGGCTGACTTGATCACAGCTAACACCACCAACAACATGATACGCCTGCTGTGCTAGACAGTACAGCTTTCTTTCAACATTGCCAGTGGCTAGCCAAAGGATGGATTAGAGAAAGTGATAATTAACCTGATTTGAAACTGTAGAACCTGCATTTATTGTGCCTTCCAGTCTCAGTTAGATGCAGAAATACCACAGAATGACTATGAGGGATTTCGTTTTCTCGAGTTCACTAGATCACAAATAATCATGATCTCTTTCAAAATACAGCAAATCAGAATTGTGGGACGAGACTGCTAAAGCCTCTCAGTAACTGGGCAGTTAGCAGAAGAAAGCAAGAGCACTGTCTTTTTCTCCAAAGATGAACCAGTCCTCTTCTGCAGTAGCCAAAGGTCTGGGCTCAGGGCCTATGCTGGCTGGACCTCTTTGCTGCACAGGTTTGTCTACTAGACAGCATTTGAGACCTCCTGAAAGGTGCCTGACTTAGAAAGGGCTTTGTGTTATTGATATATTTGAATATATTTTTGTAGAAATAACTGCTTTAGGCTATCCTTTAGCTCTTCCCACCCCTTTTAGTTGCTACAGCCACTTCCTCTGTTAAATGAGTGTGGTTTTCTTCAGCATTTGGAGAGATGTGAAGGATTCTTCTCATTGCTTTTGATGTTTACACTGATGTAGGAGGAAAGAGCTTCAGAATAACAAACACCTTCAACTTCATATGATGTAAATAAATGCCTCATAGGTGCTATTTTGTGTATGCTGTTTTTCAGAGCTGGGTGAGGTGCCTGGGTAGACTGAATCATGGCTTCATTGTTCACCACTAACTGATGACTACTCTTGCAAGAGCAGAGAAGATCTGTGAGTAATTCTCTCCAACACCGCTATGCTTTCACCCACCAACAGATTCTCAGTCACATTGTTAGTGGAATCAGGGACTTAGGTAAGTAAAACCATAGAAAATATTATAATTTTATTTTAATTAATAAATTCAACAATACCTATTATCAAACCCTTCCAGAATTATTTTCATTCATTCATATAGCAAACATTTTTGGGTGCTTATTTTTTTTTATCAAGTGCCACACACTGATCTAGGCCCTGGAGAGATACCAATTAACAAAGCAGCTCAAGATCCGTTCTTTTGTGACTCTTACACTTCAGAGAGAAAAGGATAAACAGTAAACAGGCACAGGAGTAACATAAATTCAAAGACGTTAGTGTGGGGAAGAAAACCAAATAAGCGACATATTGGAGAAGGGTGAAGGACTCCACCACAATGGATGGTTGGGGGTCGCCTTTTAAGGAGGGGGCATTTGAGCTGACACCTGAGACATGAGAAAGACCGAGTCGCACAGAAATTGGGGAATAATGTTGCAGTAGAGAGAGAGAGATTTAACACCTCCCCCCTCCCCCACACACCAACAATAATAAGCCTGGTGCATTTGACAGATTGGGAGAAGCCTTTTGACCCTGGAGTATACTGGAGATTGAGGAGATGGGAGCAGAGAGGCAGGTGGGACCAGATAGCATAGAGCCTCCTAGATCGTGGTAAGGCATTGAGGCTTTTCCCTAATGAAATGTAAGGACTATAGGGTGTTAAAAACGGGGTGGCATGTGATTTGTGTTTTTGAAAATCACCTGGACTACATTGTGGAGACTAAAGAGTAGTGAGGCAAAATTGGAAGGTGTAAGACATA